>NC_143516.1:61849449-62482447 GCF_031878675.1 Megascapheus bottae
CTTGTCTTAATTGAGCCTTGAAGGACTAGGATTGCCACTTGGTGCTGGCCATTGCCTGCTCAATTAGCCAAGCCACCAATCTGAGAGTTCTCTTTTGTACCTTATCACCTAAATGAAGTGCATTAACTTTTATTTTGTTCTGTGGCCCTTCCTTCCTTCCTTCCTTCCTTCCTTGCTTCCTCCCTCCCTCCCTCCCTCCCTCCCTCCCTCCCACCCTTCCTTTGCTTCACTTTCATTAATCCTTGGTTCTTTTATTTCTTCAGCATTACTGGGATTTGAACTCAAGGGCCTCAGGCTTGCTAGGTACATCACTACCACTTGGCTACTCTGACTCTCTGATTCCCTTAATTTGTAAGTCTGCTTTTCAGCTCCAGGATTGTTTTGATTTTCTTGTGAGTTCAACCTAGTGGATGGAAGGATGCTTATCATTTTTATCTTTTTTTAATCGTATTTCTTTGTTGGAGTAATGTGTAAAGGGATTACAGTTACCTTCATCAGGTACTGGCTGCATTGCTTCTTGAACATTGATACCCCTTCCCAGGGTTTCCTCCTACTTTCCCTCACCCCACCCCCCTCCCAATCATCTTTTTTTCCCCCTTCCCTGTTTCAAATAAACAATAAATGTATATACAATATTCCAGGTACCAAAAGCAGATACAGTAACAACATGGGATAAACCATAAAAGGAGAAAAGAAATAACTTTGCATAGTACATTAAGAACAACAATCACAAAGATAGAACCTCTTGTTCATATTTATATTTGAAATGTCTTTTCTAAAACCTTTCTTTGGGCATTCCATCTCAGTGCTCAGAACACCCACATAGGAGCTTTAGTGTGATTCTCTTTTCTTCTTTCTTCCTCTGGTCTGATGTTTCTCTCAGATTACCTAGTTCCAACAGAACACACATAGTGATAGTAGGGTTTGGGATATATTTATTGAATGATTTATTATACATTCTGTATTTCCAAGATTTTATACCTTATTGCCTAATAAAGCTCTTTGTCTGTTAATTTATTTGGGGATGCCATTACCAAGGTTTGAACTCAGGGCCTTGTGTTCTTGTTCAGCTACATGCTCAAAGCTGGTGTTCTACCATGTGATTCATGCCTCCAAGCTAGCATTTTTGGGAGTTATTTGGAGATAAAGTTTTGCAGACTTTTTCTGCCTGCACTGGCTCTGAACCATGATCCTCAAATACCTGCTTCTGAGCAGTAAGGATTGCAGACATGAGTCACTGGCACTGGGCTTTTTCCTCTATAAGCTTTACATATGAAGATTTTACCCTGACTTCTGGGACCAAAACCCCTTTCTTTGTTGAACTTAATAAAAGTTAACAAAAAAAGAAATAAAACCCTGTGGACTTGGGTACAAAGAAAACTGGAGGAATCTCAAAAAAAAGAGAGAGAGAGATTTTCCTTTTGCCTGCTAACTCAAAAGAACATGGACTTAAACTTGATCGAGTCTCTTTTTTAAAATATTTTTATTGTAATTGATAGAAGGGCTGCATTGTATTCACCAGCTAGAAGGTGCATTACTTCATATACATTGATACCCTTTTTCATATCTTGGTCCCCATTTCCCTCCCTCCACCCCTGCCCCTCATCTTGTTTTCCCCTCTTCCCTATCCAATTTCAAATAACCAAATACGCATATATCCAAACTTGATCGAGTCTCTTAAAAGACTATGGAAATAATAAAACCAAACATTGAAGAAAAATCCATTAAATTACCTAATGCACTTTCTTGTGGCTTGATTAAAAATTTAGTTGGGTAAAAAGTATAACTTTCTATGTAAATTTAGAACAATGAGCAAGTGTGTAAATTGGAAATAGTTTTAAACCATTATATCTATAATTTTTGGTTGTAGATTTTAAAATGTGTTATTCCTGTATTTCCATCATTAATGTTGAGATCCTGGGTTATTAGCTGTTAGTTACAGAAAATTCTTTACCCAGCTGTGTGTATGTGTGTGTGCATTTGCGTGTGAACATGTTTTCTTTGTCTTGGATTGGTTGTGGTGGGAGGTCATTGCATTCCACTGTCTACTTTGTACTTTACAACTGTCTTCATTATGTTGAGAAGGGAGCCAAAGGAAGAGAAGGTGGAGAGGGAAGGAAGGCATGGAGGCAGAGAGAAAAACAGATGGAAATAGATGGAAATAGGGATAAATTTAACCTAAAATGGCCTTGGGGGAAAAAAGAGAGAGAGAAATGTCAATGTATTTACTAACTTTTTAATGACCTATTTGGAAATACTAGAAATTAAGTTTAAACCAGGAAAATGAAGACTGTGTTAGAGTTACATTGCGAAGAAGTGTTATAACCCCCCTCCCCCGCACACACACAAACACACAGGGTTTGAATGGGCTGCACATTGGTGAGCTGTGGCTATGACTGCTGCAGACTGCTCTCTAGGAAATGCCCTAAGACAGGGAGGTACACTTCAGGATGGTAGGAAGCTGAGGGCACTGAAAGCAGTGTTGAGGAGGGCTGAGAAAACGGAAGAGTTGGCCCTTGAATTACGGATGGATTCACAGCTGGAGTACCATAAGGCTACCTTAGAAGAGTATTTTAGACGTTTTCAAGTCTCTTTTTATTTTTATAAATGAGGAAGCTGAATCCCAAAGAAGCAAAATCCCACATTGTTTATCTGCTGCTGCTGCTGCTGTTGCTGACTAATTTTTATGCGCCTGTCTTGAGCTGCTTTTCTGTCATTGCTTTCCTCGCATAGTTGATTTGCTACATCCGTGCCAGAGAATTTCACTGCAAGTCACTGTTAAACCTGGTTAGGGTCAAATTTTGCAGCTTCCAGCTGTTACAGCTTCCAGCTAGTAATTGAGACTGCGGCTTAATCCATTTCATTGTACCCACCCCCTCTTCAGCTTATTGGGGTTGCAGTGTATCATATCTTTCTGGTCTCTTCCTTGAGTATTGTAACATGTTCCATTTTAGTTTTGGCTGCCTTTGAAAGAGGACAGCCTCATAGAAGGCTGATTTGGGGCCCATAGAAGAGTGGGCAGAATCAGCCATTTATCATCCACCTCTCCTCACTGCTTTGTCATTCTGCACTCCTTTAATTTTCATAATCTCACTGTGCTTCTGAAAGGTCACTTAATTCCTACTTACACTTTTGCTTTATATTTTGTGAGGAACT
This sequence comes from Megascapheus bottae, assembly GCF_031878675.1. Classification (NCBI taxonomy): domain Eukaryota; kingdom Metazoa; phylum Chordata; class Mammalia; order Rodentia; family Geomyidae; genus Megascapheus; species Megascapheus bottae. Next base: position 61,852,606 of record NC_143516.1, read on the forward strand.
ATATGATATTGTGATATTACAATGTGAATAGTCTGTTGTATGAGCACACACACACACACACACACACACACACACACACAAGACAAATCTCAATGAAATAGATTCGACTTGAATCCTTACTGTATAGCCTCGTGAAGTAGTGCTGAGAGTTAAGAGGAGAAGCCTCCATGGAAAGGCTGTGGAGTGAAGTGCTGAACTTGTGGGAGTATAAACTGGTGTAAAGATTGAGAGGCAGGCTGTCAGGATCCATCAAAACTCTTAAAAATCCTTTGACTTAGAAATTTGACATCTACAAATTTTATCTCAGAAAAATGGAGAAAAGTGTGCATTGTGGAATACAGGTGGTGTCTCTGTGTGTCAGAACACACAGATGACACACTTCGCCCACGGCGGTGGCTCCTGTCTGGGGTCTGAGCTGAGGTAGGAGGGCTATGATGGGAGACCCACTAGGCCTCCTTGTGAGCCAGGAACTGGCATCTCAGCTGTGCAGTAGACCTGAGATTGGAAGAGAACCTGCACAGAAAATTGGAGAAGCTCCATCTTGACAGAAGATGAGTGTGGCAGCATTAGCCTGTCATGCCAGGGGTGGTGAATTGCAAACTAGGCACACTGCAGCCCCGAAACACACTCCAGCAAAGAAACGAAAACACTGAACAAAGCAATACACAGAAAGCCTGCAGAGCTCCTACTTAGCAAGGGTGAGACCCTGGATTCAAATATCTGTCCCTCTGAAATATTGACTATACTTGAATACTTTATTAAAAATGATGGTGTCTCAGACATCTAAATATGAAGAAAATCAGGGGGAGATGAGGTGTTACATTTCTATGGAAAGAAGTTATGAAGTAAGATCTAATGTTCATTTGTAAAAATATGCATGTTCATAGTGCCTATTTTGATGACAGTATTATAGAGTAGAGGATTTTTCACCTTCATTAGTTGTGACTGTTGGTTGATCAAACTAGTTCCAGCAAAACGAGAAGCATGGTTTCTTAGGCCCTTGACCAAACTGAGGAGGAAGCAAGGTTGAGGCTGGCCCTCTTAGTGCTTGCTCAGCTTGCTACCTCCTCCTTCTTCTATTTCTATTTCACATAATGACATTCAGTTACTACTCATTTTTGCAGACGTGTGTGTGCGCGCGCCTGTTGGCCCTAGGGATTGAACTCTCAGTTTGGGCACTGTGCCTTAGGGGATTTCTTTTGCTCAAGGTTGGAGGTTTAGCACTGAACACAGTTCTCCTTTTGGCTTTTGGGCGGCTAACTGGAGATAAGAATCTTATGGACTTTCCTGTCCTGGCTGACTTCAAACCACGATTATCAGATCACAGACTCTTGAGTAGCAAGGGTTACAGGCATGAGCCACCAGCACCTGGCAGACTAACTAGAATAATGAGCTGTAAATATAGTGAACTGAAGCCTCCAGATTCACATCACCTCAGCAGAACTGACAGTCCATTAGAGCTTTGCAAGGTCACGGGATAATTATGGTTTTCTTGGCTCCAGTGAGGTGATCGTATGTGTACAGTGCTGTGTGATGGTCAGTTTTAACAAAACTGCCTCTTTGGGAATTCCCAGCGCAAGTGGCTCGATACCAATTTTACTTCTGGCTCATGTTTCAGTTGGGTGTGGAAGTTTTCTATCTAGGATTGTATTGTCTGGAGCTTTGGGGCCTCCACTGGTGACTAGGTAAGGAGGAAGGAAAGTATTTCAGGGGAGGGGAGTAGAGGATATCATTTCTACCTATGTTTCATTGGCAAGAACTTGGTTAATGGCCTCACCAAAACACAGAAGTTGGAGGCTGGAGTCTCTCTGTGAGTCTAGAGAGTGAAGATCTTGTGGCCAATATCTAGCAATCAACTGGCTACTCTCAGGTCTCTGTGGGACTGGAAGCTTGTGGGAACCGATGACTAAGAGCCAGACAGAGAATTTACTGCATCTTCCTCTCTCCTTGGCAGACATTGCAGCCGAATCACAGAGCTCTTTTCCGCAGAGCCTTGATTTGATCTCAAATTACATCAATATACACTGTTGGGTTTCCATTGTCCATCATAGTTGACATTTAAGCTGAAATCAATTTACCATCCTTAGTCTAGGAAAGTTAGCTGTGTTTGATACCAAGGCAAGCTGCTTGGCTAGCACAGAATGTTCAGAACCTAGAATTTATCTTCCAGTAGCCTTGTCCTTTAAGCTACTAGTAATTCAGTGTTATGTTTGACCAGGCCTAGGGAGAAAATTTTCTGTCTCTACTTGATAGCAAAGGTATTTTCTCACTGATTTTTATCTTCTGTGTTAGCAGGGAAAAAATGTTTGAAATTTTTGTGTTTAAAAATTCAACCTTTCTCTTGGCATAAAGTCTAATATTACACAATCACCTTAACATATAACTCAAAATGTATGTGAATTTTAGTAACCAAGAATCTTTTTTAGTTCCTACTTAGATACCTGTATAAAAAGGGCTTTTTCTATTGCAGATCATTCTTGATTTTCTTGACCTATGTGAAGTACATTCAGTAATCTCTTTCTCATATGATTTAAGGGAAGAAAAACAAGGAGTGGAGGAAAGGACAGTATGGGAACAGGTGCTAGCTTCTTTTCCAAACCTAGACGGAAAACAAATAAAACCCACTATTCATTAGCTAATAGGCTGCCCAGTGAAGACTCACCTCTGGTAACTGGGGAAAACCCAGAGCAGAGTGGAACACATGACTGGGGAGAACCTACCCAGTCCTTAGCAGACAGCCTCTCTTGGTGAGTTGCTCCTGGAAGCACTTATTTCTGAGCATACTCACTAAGGATTCTAAAAAATGGTAGAAGATACTGCAGAAAGAACATGGCTTTGCCATCAGATAACCCAGGCAAACCTGCTCTCTGTCTGTTTTGATCTTGGCCAGACAAATGTAATTTCTCTGGACCTCTGTCTCTTTTCTAAGGCATGGTGCCTGTGTTATAGCAACAGTTAAATGAGTGCATTTACCAAAACAGCAACAACAAATTTCAACCCTAAACTACCTTATAAATTATTGTTATCAGGGGGAAAGCTTTGTGGACTCCCAACATGTACCTTCCTCAGTATCTTTCAGATACAAAATAAGACAGGAAATATGCCAACAAAGCGCAGCCTCTGCCTGGCAGTGCTTTTCTTTGGCTTCTGCTTAAGAAATGATGGTTTATTCTGAGGAGAACTGAAAGAAGAAGGAGCAATTAAACCACCATTGTAGTTTTATTCCTTGACTGATGTTAGTATTTATCATCAAAATACAAGCTTATGTGTATTTGATTACAGTCATCTGCTATAAGCAAACACAGATGCTTTCAGAGTATTTTGTTGCTGTTTACTTTTGTTAGTATAAATTATTCTAATTTGATATATAGATTTAGACTACCTTTTAAGGTGTTATTTTAAACTTTCCGAATAGGCTTGTAAAAAAAAAGAGAGTTATTGATGCTTCAAGAAAAATAGTGATGATTGGACAATCACTAAATACACTGTTTTGCATTAAACACTTGTACATTGTTATTGAGAAAGATTGGTAAAGTATTTGGAGAAAGCTTGACCTGATAATGAAGTTAATTAACATCGATGATCAGTGGATTATGATTCTCAGTCTTTATATTGTATGTACTTATACTGAAATATATTTGAAGGAGTTTGACAGTTTTTAACACAAATAGGTGAATTAAACTGAGTGGCACTATATAATAAAATTTAGTTGATAAAGAATGTTAAGGATACTGACATCTATCGTTTATTTTGAAAACCTGTAACTGTATAATTAAATCATTTTAAGCTGCACAAGTAAAACTTCAGTTATGTTTAACCGTTTGCTGGTAGATATAGTTGTGGTTAAAGTTTATGACATTTAATAAGCTAATAGAGCAGATACAGTATAACTTTAGGAAAGTCAAAACCTTACGTAGGTCATAAGTATGAGCTATTTTATTTTTAAACATTTTTGCATGTTGCTTTGTTATTTGTGCCTTAAAAGTTGATCTACTTAGCTATCTCTATTTAAAAGTGTGAAAAGAGGCCAGGTGTTGGTGGCTCATGCCTGTAATCCTAGCTACCCACAAGATTGAGGATAGAAGGATCATAGTTTGAGGCCAACTCAGGCAGAAAAGTTCACAAGCCTCTGTCTAAAACCTAATAAGCCCCCAAATTAGTACTGGAATCATGGCTCAAGTAGTAGAACATCAATGTAGCAAGCAGGAGGCCCTGAATTCAAACCCTAGGATGACCAAAAACAATAAGTAAATAAATGATAAGATAAATAAAATTGTCAAAAGGGCAAACATTGTGCTGACCTGACAGTGACATTTATTTTTCAGTTAAGCTTTTAGTTTAAAATAAACCAATATGGGGAGTGGGTGGTGGGTGGGGGGAGGGTAATGAGTACCAAGACATGTGAAAGGGTATCAATATATGTGAATTAATGCACCTTCTATCTGGCAAATATCATGTAACCCTTTTATTAATTACAATAAAAATATAAAAAAATACCTAAGAGTTGATTATCAGCACTTGGGCATTAGTATTTAGAATTCCTAAGGAATTAAATATTAGAAATTTCTACATCATGGTATGACCTGATCTCGATTACTATATTCAATTTAAGATGCCATCCTGTGATAATTTAAATAATTTTATGTTATATGAAAGTTTGCTTTTTCCATAGCAATTTAATAATTATTTCTTGATTGATAGTTAATATAGGAACCAAATTGATACAACCCATCTCATTTTTGTAGAACATGAATAGCAGATGAGGTAGAAGTGAAGGTGTGATACAGACATGAAAAGAGTGCCTGATTGTTATACTGTCTCTCCTCTTCCTTGCGCCTCCCTCCCTCTCCTCTCCCTCCCTCCCTCCTTCTTCCCTCTCTCTCTTCTTCCTACCCCTCTTGTCTCTCTCTTTGTACCAGCCATTCCTGTGTTAAACTCACTCCTATCAATGCCTAGAACTGTCCTGGCATTGGCCTGCTCTTCCCTGGCTGCCAGGTCAGCAGTCAGTATGCCGCACTCCAACTGCTTGTCCGGTAGATCTGTCGTTTGAGTATATAGAATTAAATGTTTTATTAGTAATGTGTAACTGAGATGCATTGTGTTTTCTTAGACCTACAAACCTTCTTTCAACCATGCTTCCTAGCTAAATTTGACATCTCAGAATGTTCTTGTCTCTTCTAGGTTATTCAGTGAAAGAAGGACAAGGAGATACCAGAGCTCTTAAAAAGTTGGGCTAATGTTGGGCTAGAGGAAATTTGGTTACATTTGTTTTGAAGTGTTACCCATTCCTCAGTAGAGTTTTGTCCTGCACAGTAGTATTAGGAAATGCTCCTTTAAAAAGTTTTAAGTTGTTGCTTTTGTGACCATAATCAACTATGTCAATTATGACAGTTGGATAAGATTACTTTCTTGAAAAAAACTTCCTTGAGAATAATTTGCTAGTCATCAATGCAAAGACAATTTTTAACTTATTATACAAAGATAGGAACAGGAGAAATCATTGAGATTAGCAAATTTTTTAACATATAAGAATAAAATATCAGGAGGCTGAGATCTGAGGATCAAGATTTGAAGCAAGCCCAGGCACAAAAGGACCTGAGACTCTCATCTCCAATTAACCTCTAGAAAATGGGAAGTGGGGCTTGACTCAAGGGTAGGGCAGTAACCTTGAGCTGAAGAGCTCAAGGATAGTGCCAAGGCCAAGTTCAAGCCTCTGGCCCACAAAAAATAAAATAAATGATGAGTAGAAAGGAAAAGAAAATTGTATTAATTATATTGAATAATATAAAATACATTTATTTAAATTTATATTAATGTGTTGATTATATGTTAATATATATTAATATATGTTGCTAAATATCATATTAATTACATTCAACTACTTCCAGTGACATTTTCTATTGTACAGAAGGTAGTGAGCAATGTAAGACAAAAGAAAGGCAAAGCAGTTCAGTGAAGAAATGAGAGGTTTCCAGTTAGACACTTGACTGAAAAATATCTCTAGTAAGACTTAAGAAGGTAATAGTTATTGAGTAGCAGTGTTCTAAGGCTATTTAGTGAAATGTTTTCTAAATGTGTGACCTCATTCTTTACTGTCTTATTTGTTACAAAGTGAAGGGAGAAACAACATACTGATATTGATTAAATTTTCCCTATGCTTTAAGTATATTTATCTGAAAATTATTTTTGAAGTTTCCACTCTTGCCTTTTTTAGTATTAGTGATCTATCATTTCTTACCATTCTTAGCATGAGAAAGATTACAGTTCATTTGTCATCAGTACTCAGCAAATTTTATTTGAGGCCATTGCATATTTTGGGCTTTGGTTTTCTGGCTTTCGCAATTTTATTCATTGACAGGAGAGCCATGGCAGAAGATTTTGTTCCAAAGGATTAATTGTTTGATTGACTGACAGCCATTTAGTCCCATGTTGTAAACTCAATATATTCAAACATGAGAAGGTGGCTGGCCTCTCTGGACCCTGGCAATGGCTGTGGTATTAAGCTCCATTGATATGCCATTATCTTCCCTATCTTTGAGGGGGTCTTAAAAGTCCTATCCCTTCTGTGGCAGGAGGGATGAGTGAAGAAGTTCTAAGCTCCACTCTGAACCTTGGTGAGTGTCACACTTGGAAGTAAAAGATCTTGAGCATAAGCAACCATCCTGCCTCTGAGCAAAACTGATGAACTCTAAGTTCATCTCTGGGCTCAGTGAGCAGAGGGTTTTTCCATGGGCCCACCGCTTAGTGACAGATCAAGGGAGAACAGACATGGCACAGTAACCTCTGATGGGAGCCTCCTAGAGCAGACCCACCACATGCCATCACATAGTGAGCCTCCTAGATCAGACACACCAATGCATCAGTAATCACATACCACCATACAGGAGATACTAGGGACATTATACAGATTGACTGAAGGATTTTAAGAGCAAAGAAGAAGGACTGGCCAATTTTATCTGCAGGTAGTCAGGAAAAGCTTCTGAGAACTGGTATGGTTGACAAAGCAGTAAAGACAAATAATAGTATGCCAGCCAATGGCATAACATATGTAATGCACAGTGAAATGGAAAGAGAGGACAGATAAGGCTGTGTAAACTCATAGAGACTAAGCTTCTGGTTACTTTTTTATAAAGTGATGTGAAACCAAGACAAAATTTTAAACAGGCGAGTTCCATGATTACATTTATGGCTCTGAAATGAATAACACCTCAGAGAAAGGAAATTAGACACAAAAATATTAGAGAGTGAGTCAAGTGATATCACTAGGAGGTAGACTGTGGAGGTTCTGATGCAGAAACTCTGCATCATATTGAAGGGTAGGAGAGAGATCTAAGGCCAGAGCTGCTTAAAATTTTAACCTTTGTCCACAGTGAAGCCAAACCTTAAGGGTTTGCCAACTTGGTTGGAAAGTTTACACTCAACTATCTGTGACTGATCTTTCTTTATCTTCCCTACCCCTTACTCAGCCATCCATGCCTTGGCTGGTAGCATTCTCACCCCATCAAACTATAAAGTGTGTGGTCTTCCTTGGTGCCTTCCTCTCACACATCATTCATTTTTTATTCAATCTGACAAGCTTGTTGGCGCTGCCTGCCTACAAAAAATTTTTTCCAGCAGTATATAAACTATTGATTAACAGAAAAGGCCTATAGACTCATTTCTTCTTGGACACACCCACAGTGCAACCATGACGTCCAGTGGTCTTGGTGTGCTGGCCTCTGACTCGTCGGCCCCAGAAGTGGCGCAGCCCTCTTTGGGCTCAGATCTTCTTCAGCTGCTCTAGGTCTTCACAGAGCTTATTATCCAGACCGTTGGCCAGAACTTGGCTGTATTTTCCATCCTTTACATCCTTCTTCCTGTTTAGGAACCAGTCTGGAATTTTGATGTGGATTCTGCATGATGGTGATCACACATTCTACCTCATCCTCTGCGAGTTCTCCAGCCCTCTTGGTGAGGTCAATGTCTGCTTTCCTCAACATTACATGAGCATATCTTCATCCCACACCCTTAATGGCAGTGATGGCAAAGGCTGTTTTCCGCCACCCATTGAAGTTAAGGTTGAGTACAGGCAAAATGTGCTGGAACTTCTCAAGAATCACTAGAGACATGGCAGCAGCACCAGCGGCGGCATGTAGCCTCCTGTGGAAGAGGCTGCCTACAAAATTTATAGATATCTAACTCCTTTCACTGCCAGCACAAGCCCAGCCAACCACTTCAGCTAGCAGGGGACTAGTGGGGACTTCTAGTTCTGTTCTGGTCCTTGAAAATCTCTCAAATGTATCATCTGCCCACGGGAACTGGATAATCTTTTCCTCTGTTTCCTCAAAGTCTTAGAGTGGCCTTCGCAGCCCTGCAGGATCTGAGCCCTGCCTCTCCACCTTTCACTCATTTCCACACCTCCAGGCTGCATGATGTTCCTGAACAGGCTGGAGAGGGCTTGCTTGGCCCCAACTCTAGTAGCCAGTAATGAAGGCTCTTTCGTTTACCCAAAGTTCAGCATGGGTAAGAGGGCAGGCTCTCCCTGAGGCAATCTTAAGCTATGGAGAGAGAAAAGGAAGCTATATCGGAAAATTTAAAAATATGTATAGACAAGCACAAATGAGTGGCACATAGAAAAGTAGTAAAATGTGGATAATCTGTGCAGATTGCAATCATATCATTTACTTGCCTAGCAATGAGAGTTATGTGAGATAATACACAGGACCTCCTTATAAATTGTTTTAAACTTTCTATCAATGGGTAATTGTTCTAAAATTAAAAGGCTTTAGAATATTAAAATAGAGAACAGTTTCAGGCTAAAAAATATGTATAGAAAGAAAATTGTATTCTTTGTTTTGAAATATTTTATTGTTATCATTAAGTTGTTATACAGAGGGGTTACCATTTCATAAGTCAGGTAACAAATCCAAGAAAATTGTATTCTTCAGTTCCCATGACTACAACAATGCAAGCATAATTTAAAATTGCTGACATGATTACTGAATTTCAGGTGAGCTTCACCACAAATATTTTGGATAGTCTCACTATTTCCTGAAAGACACAGAATGAGATTTGTTGCAATTTTTTAAGATAGTAGTTTTTATTGTGATAGCTTTAGGGAAAGGCTACTAAATTCACACTATTGAAAATCACCGTGTTTTATCATAAATTCCTCTAAATGCTTTAGTCTACCTGTATTGCAAGAGTTCAGCTCCCCAGAACCTCTACCAACTCAGCAAGCTAAAGAGTTCACATCAGGGTTACAAGGGGTGCAGACCACTTGACTAATTGTGATCAGTCTTGTGAAATCCTACACTGTATACACTCTAAAGACTACAATGCAATACATCTGACCTTTATCATAGACTTCCATTTTAATTTTTATTTTTGATGGTAATAAAGACTAAACCCATGGCCTTCTGTTTGCCAAGCAGGCATCTTTACTACCCATTTTTGCTTTAGTTATTTTTGTGATGACATCTCATCGTTTTTCCCAGGGCCAGCCTCAGCCTGAGATCCTTCTTCTATGTTTTCCAAACAGCTGAGATTATAGATGTGAACCACTGTGCACACACAGCCAAGGAGTTACATTTTATATTAAAAAAATGACTATCAAAGAAGGCTAAAACCTAGTGAGCATTACTTATTTGTAAAGGAAGGTATTAAAAATAACTAAGGAAGCCTTCATTACTGTTAAGTAGCAAAACCATGCAATCAATGAAATAGTTAGAATGTCAGAATTTTCTTTTTTCAGATAAGCTGTTCAGAAGCTGACATTCATCTCATTCTTCCTTAGAGCAACAATAAAGAAAAGTTTGAGTGAGCTCTACTAATTGAAATTGTAATTAATAAATTTAATGTCATCTGTTGAAACATTCCATTAATCTGAATGGATGTCGTCATTTGCCTAAAAGATAGTTAAGCTGTAGTATATTAAACTTGAGTTTAGTTAGGCTATTTAAAGTGCTAGGTAATATAAAAATCCCCTTACGATGGCCTTGGTCCAAATTAAGGCCTAAATTAAAGTAATTTATTAGCCAAACCAGTCACCAGCTACCCACTAGCCATGGTTAAGTGCACAAAGCTTTGTCATTCCTTTGAGTAACAGTCTCTTATTTAATATTTACACTCTAGTTTCCGACTTATTATATTACACCTTTGTGGCCAGAAATTCAGAGAATTCTTATGAATGATGTAACTATAACCAGCTTATTCTGAAGAGTATTGATGTCATCACAAGTGTTTTACTAAGTAGCCAGCTTACACTTACGGGATTTTGCCTAATATTATCTCTTTTGCGGGCCAGAAGAATCCAAGTAAACAATATAGAGGAGGACTAGAATTTCCGCAACTAAGTGCATTCCATGTTTGCAGCAAATGTCACCTCTGCATCTGCTGTTGTAGGTGCTAGGAGCACATCACTGAATCAAATGTGAACTAGAGCTAGTTGCGACAGAAAGCAAAAAGGTAGTAAGTAAATTAGTCATATATCAGATGCAGAGAAAGAGCTCTGGAGAACGAAGTTGAGAGAATTCAGTAGGTAGGCTTCGAGTGTAAAAAAGATGATGGGATGTTAGCCATAAGAATTCTCCAGCAAGGGGATGTGGCCAGGAGGGATCACTACTACACTGTTGGTGGGAGTGCAAACTCGTTCAACCACTATGGAAAGCAGTGTGGCAGTGCCTCAAAAGGCTAAACATAGAACTCCCCTATGACCCAGCAATTCCAGTACTTGGCATTTACCCAACCACCCAGAAACAAGGACATACTAAACCCACTAGCACAACAATGTTCATTGCAGCACTATTCACCATAGCAAAGATATGGAACCAACCTAGATGTCCCTCAGTTGATGAGTGGATCAACAAGTTGTGGTATTTGTACACAATGGAATTCTATGCTGCTGTCAGAAAGAATGACATCGCCCCATTTGTTAGGAAATGGAAAGACTTAGAAAAAATCATATGAAGTGAAGTAAGCCAGACTCAAAGGAACTTAGGCTCAATGGTTTCCCTCATTCGTCATAATCAGTAGAAACCTTGGGCTCTACTAGCAGAGATTTGCAATAGAGCAAAATCTTGATACATAAGGACATATAATGTGAAGCTAATTGAAAGGACCTCCAGGATAGTGAAACAAAAGCCATATAATGAATGATTGTTGTCCTTAATGTACTATGTTGTCTCTCATCTCCTTTGCTGTCCCTTGGTTATCTCATATTGGTATAGTATCTCACTTTGTTATCTGATATATTGAATTTATTTGTATTTGGATATTTGAAATTTGATAGGGAAGGGGGGAAAACCAAGACAGGTGGGGGTGTGGGGGGGAGGGAAACGGGTACCAAGACATGTGAAAGGGTATCAATGTATGTGAATTAATGCACCTTCTATCTGGCAAATATCATGTAACCCTTTTACTAATTACAATAAAAAAAAATTTAAAAAAAAAGAATTCTCCAGCACTGAGGACAGTTCAGAGAGCTGCATCTGGTGCAGGTGGGACTGCAGGTAGAGAGCCATTGGTGGGACTTGTCTCAGCTGCCAAGATCAGGTACTGAGAAAGGTTGGGAGGTTGTAGGGAGGTGTAAAGTATGACTGGAGTTGAAGACACTGGAAAAATGCATGCAAGTAGGGTAATAACATAGACAGGGAGAAGAACTTGGCAGCTTGGTCCCAAATCTAGTTTCACCCTACAAAGGCAATAAAGAAGTGAAGCTGAGAGTCGTAAGCACAGCTGAAATTGGGGTTGTGATTCAGGTGGCGATTTGGGAAGTAAAGATCAGCATGTTTATGATTTATTCAATTTTCTCTCATAGTCCATGTCAAATAACACAGTAGGGATTGCTCCTCTGCCTCTAGCTTTTGGTGAGAAGTGACATTCAAGCGTGGAAAGAAGCCCTGGGCTGGGGACAACCAGGTGCCCAGGGCCCCGAGCAAAAGTCATGCTCCAAGAGAGGACCAGACTGTGTGCCAGTGTCAAGTGCATACCTACCTGTGTTACAGCTCTGCTTGATGCAGAGGGGTTAGCACTAAGCATACCACTCCTCTTATGTGGAAACTAAGGACTCGATTTGCTTACTTTTTCTAATAGAGCTTAGAGCAGAAAAAGGGTTGGATATTTAAAGAAAGTTTTAACAAGCTTTGTGCTGATGTTACATATTGCATATTTTTTCCTCCATATTGGTTGGGAATCTCCTGGGAAAAGAGGCACAGATCTTAATGAAAATCATTTTTAAGAATAATTACTATGGTTTTCTCCTCCATCTGTTCCTTTGAAAAAGAAAAGTCATTGCAAGGGACTTGAGGGCTTTCTTGTAACTTATTAATGCCAATGTGATAGTGTTTCTGATTTTTAAAAAATGAGTAGAGTTTCATAATCATTACAGGGTTTGGTTTTGGTTGATTTGTGTGTGTGTGCGTGTGTGTGTGTGTTGGTCTTGTTGTTTGCTGTGATGAGGATTGAGTCCAAGGCCTTGTGACTCCAGCATTGAGCTCAACTCAAGTGGATTATTTTTAAATTTTTAACAATATTTTAGCCAGGTGCCATGGCTCATGCCTGTAATCCTAGCTACTCAGGAAGCTGAGATCTGATGATCAAGTTTCAAAGCCAGCCCAGACAAGAAAGGCTGAGATTCATCTCCAATGAACTACTCAGAAACCAACAAAAAGCTGAAAGTGGCAGTATGGCCTGAGTACAGAGAGGCTCAAGGACAGTCAGTGCCTAGGCACAGAGTTCAAGCCCCACAACAGGCACAAAAATGTTTTAGCCTATCTTTAAAATTATTATCATACATTAACTGCACAAAGGGGTTTATTATGATCTTTTCATACATGTCCAGATAAGAGAAAGGTCATTTATTGTGGTTCTAGTGGCTATTCAGTGTGTTTAAGGGATTTTGCAGGTGAAGCAGGACTGACTCATGAATAAACCTGCATGGCCTTGTGGGAAGATCTCATGATACGTGCAGAAGGTTGTGCATTTAGCAGGGTCCAAGGATGCCCACAAAGGAAGTCCTGTCCCGGCCTTCAGAATGAATGGGAGCCCTGGTACCAGGGAAGCCAAGGAGCATAGCTGCTCCCCTGGCTGCAGGCAGACCATAGGGGATATGGCAGGGAGGGGTGGAATTTGGGTGGGAAGAGGCCCAGCCATGTCAGCCTTCCCCAACCCAAGTTTCTCATGTAAAACCACAGAACCAGAACATGATTAGCTGGGCTGAGGGTGGGGCCCAGGCAGTGTACCTCAAAAGTGTGAGGCAGTGAGCTCAAACCCCAGTACCACTAATCCCCATCCAGGTGAACTCAAATTAAGAAGTTCTTAATTATGTTAAACATGATAGTATTAAACTACTCACCTCCACAGTAACATGAGCACATTTGTATTTATAACTGTACTTTTGAGACCTGTCAAAAATAAGACAGGAAAAGGAGAGTTCCCTGACCACTGAGACTGATATCTAAGTGGACAATAATAAGATGAAGGTAGATCAGAGAAATACAAGAAAAAAGCCTGGAATCCAAGATTTCATGGATGGGGCGCCATTGTGTGAGGGAGGCAAGGTGGTTTGAAGGGCAGTGGTTTTTATCTTTGTGTTAGTCAGGAGAGGTACTTTAGGTTGCCCAGCCATAGAAGAAGCAGGGGCATGGAAGAGATGGCTTAATAAAAGCTTCACTGAGAAAGGAAGGGACAAAGGACAAGAGAGGACAAAGCCACCTTGAGGATAACTGTTGTTTATGGGATTATCAGGAAGTAAAATAAAGGCCAGTATTGGAGACTGAAAAGGAGAAGCAGAGATAAGAAAGGGTCCAGAAAAGGTGAGTCCTTCAAACCCAGGAACCAAGACTTATTTGCTATTTGGGGGATTTGCTTTCCAAATTAAAGATATGGTGACTGAAGTGAGGGGTTTTTGTTGTTGTTGTTGTTTGTTTATTTGCTTTTCTCACTGTGGTTTTAATTTACATTTTTTTTACCTAAGGGCAATGAGCATTGCTTCAAGTTGGGCATTTAAATTTCTTCTTTTGAGAAGAAGTGACTGTTCAGATCATTTGTTCATTTGCAATTAGGATACTTCGGGGGTTTTTGTTTTTGATTTTGTCTTTTTTGTTTTTTTGCCAGTCCTGGGCTTGAGCTCAGGGCCTGAGCACTGTCCTTGGACTTCTCAGTGCCATTTCTGGCTTTTTTTTACTATGCACATGGTACCGAGGAATTGAACCCAGGTCTTTGTGCATGCTAGGCAAGCACTCTACCCACTAGGCCAAACTCACGCCCTGATTTTGTCTTTAGTTTTGTAGCCTGCCTTATTCTTTCTGAATGCAAAGTCCTCTCTCTCATGAATAACCTGCAAATACTTTAGCCCACTCTAGAGTTTGTCTCTTCCCTCTGTTGATGGTTGCCTGTTTTTTAGGCAGAAGCTTTTTGTTTGATTCAATCCTAAATGTCAGTTGTTTTCTTTTGTTTATTCTGTGTGTGGAGGCCCATCAAGAAAACCATTGTGTTGAAGTGTTTTCCCCAATGTTTTCTTCAAATAGTTTCAGAGTTTCTGGTTTTACACTTCAGACTTTAATCTGTTTTGATTGAATTTTGTGTAGGGCAAGAGATCAGGCTTCAATCAGCTGTGCCTCACACAGCTTTCCCAGACCATTGATTGAAGAAGCTGTCCTTCCTCCGTTGTGCATTTCTGGCACCTCCAAAGGCACACAGGGGTTTTCTAGAACCTCTGTTTCAATCCCTTGGTCTTTATGTGTGTTTTGATGCCAATACCCTGATGTGTTGGTTAGTATGTCTCTGTCTTATGTCTTGAAACACAGTATTGGGATACCTTCACCTTTGTTCTTTTGGTTCAAGATTTCTTTGGCTTTGGGAGATGTTTTATGCTTTCATATGAACTTGAGGATTCTTTTTTACTTGGCCTTTGAAAAATATAATTGGAATTTTGGTGGTGGAACGCAGTCATCTGGAGAACACTTTGGGTAGTGTGGACAATATTAAGTTTTCCAGTCATGAACACAGGAATTCTTATGTCATAATTGTCCATGACACAACACTATGCTGAGTCCTGACAATGCCTGGTCATAACAACTTCCCCAAATGAATTGAAAGATAGGAAACCATGGGTTTATGGAATCTAGAATGTGATACAGGGTCAAGGGAGGAATTTTATGTGTCTTTTTTTGTTGTTGGTTGTGGTCATGGGGCTTGAAGTTGGGGCCTGGCCACTGTTCCTGAGCTCCTTTGCTCAAAGCTAACATTCTTCTACTTTGAGGCACAGAACCAGTTCCCAGTTTCTGGTGGTTCATTGGTGATAAGAATCTTACAGACATCCCTGCCCAGTTTGGTTTTGAATTGTGATCCTCAGATCTCAGCTTCCTGAGTGGCTAGGATTACAGGTGTGAGCCACCGGCTCCCAGCTTTATGTTTCTTTTTCTTCCTAGAAGTGGAGAGAGCTATTTGAAACACACAGGTAGAAGATTGTGTGTGTGTGTGTGTGTGTGTGTGTGTGTGTGTGTGTGTGTATTGGGGGGGTTAATGTACTAAATATTTTTAAAGGATTTTAGAGAAGACAGAGTAGGCTGGGAGATGGGAAGTGGGGGAGGGATGAGAACCCATCAAGGTTGTGGCCCAGGAAGGAGGTGGGACCTCCTCTTTCTCCAAGTTTAAAGAGAAAAGAGTAGCGGAAAAGCAGAGGACTGCCATGTCACCACATGAATGGGGGAACTGGAGGGAGCTTGTGTTACCTTGTAACTTCCCAGGGGCAGTATAGTGTGCTGTGGTTTGCTGTTACCTAAGGATGGGAGCTCTGTGACCCACAGCTTCCAATTTAAACTGCTTAGCAGCTGCTTTTCCAGTCTAGGATTTGTGCCACCCACCCCTCCCAAGTTTGAGCACATGGAGGGGGGAATAGAGGACCAGGGCCAGTCATCTTTTATATAGGTAAGGACCAGGAGCTGATTACAGAGTGATAAATACCCCTCTTAATTTGTCTCCCAACCCTTGCTCTTACCCTGGTGTATGAGAATTGCTGCTCAAGCATGCAGTGTATTTCATTAAGTTGTTCTTAACTCAGAGCTCTGTGAAAGAGCTAAGAGGCCATCTTATAAAGAGCCACTGCTGTAACTGAGAAAATTAAGCATGATTTGTACTAGGAGAATGGCAGGTATGGTTTGACTTAGCTAAACTTTTAGAAAAGTATAGATGTGAACATGGGTAGTATATAGCTTTTGTGAAAGGTTCTTGATTTATTTGAATTGTACTTGAGTAAAAAAAAAGAGCCCCTTCAGGAGGATTTTCTCTACTTGTAGAGGCAAAATGAAAGATTAAAAATGTTAGGTAAGCCTGGGAGGTCAAATGGAGGGGTGAGAATCGGTGTAGGGTCACCTGGAGCTCCATGTGTACTAGAGACCTTTAGCCTTTGACTCTTGCATAAGTATTTTTACGGCAAGACTAAAACACTGTCCTCAAGGTAAAATTACAACCTGAAAAACTGTTGTTCTGAATTATTTTGGCATATCCACATATTGTATCTGCATAAGGCCCAGGACCATACTTGGGTCATTTCTGGCATGTGAACGGGCTCTTCAAGAGTTCCCTAGGACTTCACAAGCTGTCCTTTGGCTTTGTGAATAGAATGCAGTCTTCTCCATGGTCCCAGTGTCATAAAGAAGCACTATGCTCCACTGAGGAGGGCTCCCTGGTGAGAGTGTCCCCCAGTGGCAGGCACCATGACAGAAATTCCCCTAGATGGGAAGGAGAGCTCATGTCCAGTCCCTGTGAGCATGCCCAGCCAGGAAGATGGAGGACGTGGACTCCACTCACCGGCTTTGAAACAAAGTGATGCAAACCAGTTCTTCCTCCACTGAGAGCGAATGCTGGGTGACTGTCCTCTGGTGAGAGGTACATCTCCATCTTTCCTGCCACACTGGCCTGATTCTGTGTCTCAGGACCCATGGTCAGATGAGACAGTTGTTTGGTAGCCTCCACCCTGTCTACAGGCAGGCTGGCTGACTGAGAAGCCCGTTAGGAGCCATGCCTTCTGCATCCCCTCACTTCTAGAGGATCCCTGAAGCCAGCAACCACCATGCAAAGACAGCTGAAGAGCCGAGTGGACGCTGTCCTGCTTGCCTCCTGGAGGACACACTCAGCGTCTGGAGCCCATGCTGTCTGAATCTACAGGGAGGTGTTTTGAACCCACAGTGAAAGTGCATGGAGATGGAGACCTTGCAGAGCCAGGCCCAGCCCCTAGCTTCCCCTCTCTGGGAACAAAGTTCCCTGCCTGCACACAGATGGTCCCCTGGTTTTCAACTACAGGCAGTTTTGGGCTCTCCTTACGAATCTAGCACTAGTGGCTCCAGGCACTCATTTGAGCTTCCATTTATCTCTGGCAATCTGAGATGGTACTCTTGTTTTGTCTCTTCCCTGGGGCCCTCTCCTTGGGGGTGGGTGACAGAGGCACTGTCTTTCTGGCCTATCTAGAGTGGCTGTCTGCTCACTCCTACAGTCTGGTCCCGCTCTGGCCTAGCCTCTGAGCAGCAAGCCTCTTGAGCAGAGGGACACTGTGGCAGGGGCTCCAGCAGAAGCCGTGCTCACTAGGTTCGGCCCCAATGCCACCACCCACCACAGAGGAGGCTTTTACTACAGTGTTCTGGTTAGTATTTAAGTTCTTTAGGTGTCTTAAGCTCAATGATAATTATTATAATTGTTCCTAAAGTACATTGAGGCTTAGGGCTGAACTACTAAAGCAGTAACTGTTTGGAGATTGAAAAAGTTCAGTGTTCCATTAGGGAGAAGGATCTTCCTGAACCCCCACACTGTACCAGGACTGGGAGCAGGCTCAGTTTCCCCCCCTGGTGTGTGAAAGGAAATGGCATGCTTTGATTGGTAGACTGCTCTGCCATGTAGGGCCAGGAGAGAGGGAAGGGTGGGGCTTCGAGGGCCAGCACTTTGAGGGGCAGTTTGCTGAGGGGTCTTTCTGCTGTACCATCTATTTCTGAATTTCTGGCCAGCCTTCTTCATGCCCAGCCTCATCCCAGTTCCTTATCAGTAAATTGTCTCAGCACCCTCTCTTCAGGGTTTCTAAAGGAGTATAAAACCACTTTCTGGTTTTCCCTTCTGTTTGTCCCCCTAAGAAATAAATGACATGTATGAAGGGAAGACAGTTTTCCTTTCAAGTTCATTTGTTTTTTCAGCTCACCTAGATAATTCCCTCTTTCTGCTTAAACCCTGCAGTAAAGGATGAAAGTGCTTAACAACTGAAGATATATTCCTTGGTATTTCAGAAAGAAAATAGGCTTGGGTCTTTTTTAAACATGTTTCGTCCTAGGAAATTAACAGGCTCTGAGGAATAAAAACACATTGAGGGTGGGGAGTGTGCCCTGGAGGATAGGAGAGTACAAGGTGAGAGATGAGGTAAGGTCTGCTCCAGAATGGGCTGGGAATGGAAAATAGCAAAGACAGCAGGAGGTACCTAAAAATGAAGGTGATGACACAGTGGAGAAGGTCCTGGATGCTCACAGCAGCAGTGCTCTTTATTTTAGGAGACAAAGGTTTCCCATGTGTGGGTAGGAAGCATGCTTGGAACAGAGGACCAGTGCCCAGTTTCTGCTGCTTGAAACCTGTGCATAGAGCTCTGCTTTTTCTTGTGGCCTCTATGAAGGGCAGCAGCTAGCATTCGTGGGGTGAGAGAGAAGATACTAGAGGAATGATGGGCTGTGGCCAGAGCAGGGGGTCCAGAATTGGTGTTTAAGGGCACATGGGACTGTTCATGATACATGATACATTTTGAACACAGTTAAGTTCTCCAGAAACACCTCTACAAGACCATTTGGGGGGTCATTTAAAGGCAGATTTAGAGATAAATACCAAAGGCATATATTATCCTAAGCTACTCTGAAAAAGAAACAAAACTTTATGCCTAGCATATAGGTAGGACGTGCGTTCCTTTACGTGACACACTTAAGATGATTGCCCTGTGACAGTCACAGGAAATCAGAAACCCAGCTGCACTTACCTTCTCAGATCTCCCCAGCAATTCAGGCACAGAGGCCCGCCTTCCAGCATGGCTGCCAGCCCAGGGAGCTGGCCTTGCTCTGTAGATACCCAGAACACCCTCGCTCTGCTGCTTCCCGGTCCTGGTACCAGCCACCAGCACCAGCTCCCACACGGCTGTCTCCTTTTGTGACAAGTCTTGTGCAAGTTCTGTTCCTATTGATTGTTGTCTGCTTCTAAAAGTACAGCACTTTTGAAGAGTCCCCCATGATGACAAGGAAGGAAGGGGGGACATTGTCCCCAGGGCAACATGCATTGTTGGGGAGAAAGGTGGAAGGGTGATGCTGACCAGCATGCATTGTGGGGGAGAAAGGTGAGAAGGTGATGCCAACCAAGCTGCATTGTGGGGAGAAAGGTGGAAGGGTGATGCTGACCAGTGTGCATTGTGGGGGAGAAGGGTGAGAAGGTGATGCCAACCAAGCTGCATTGTGGGGAGAAAGGTGGAAGGGTGATGCTGACCAGGGTGCATTGTGGGGGAAAAAGGTGGGAAGGTGATACCGACCAAGGTGTATTGTGGGGGAGAAAGTTGGAAGGGTGACACTGACCAACATACATTGTACTCATAAACTTGACATGTTGAATGGAAGCCCCTTGGTACAACTACTTAAAAATCACTAAAATTTTTAAATAGAATACAAGATGAGAAGATTTAAAAAACAAAAACAAAAAAAAAGCTGTATAGTTCTATGTCTGGCCGGCATAGTACTGTAGAAACTCAGTGTTACTTTACGTAAGGTCACATTGTTGATACAGCTGTCATGGAACTGAAAGATACACACATCAATGCCTCCCTGTTATCCTAATAGTTTTCCATAGCCCTACAGACTTTTAGCGTTTGGCACAGGCAGACCTTCTCCTCCTTTCACTTCAAAATAAGTGTGGTGAGGGCTGAGGGTGCTTGTAGTCCCAGCTCCTGGAAGCTCTGAGTCAGATCTCAGCACCCTCCAAATCTCATCTACCACCCTGGGGCAAGAATGACTCATAACCAGCCGTTCTCTGTTGCCATTGTTGTTGCTGTTAGTGGAGGTGACACAGGGATTTGAACTCAAGGCCTTGTGCTTGTCAGCAAAGAGTTTTACCACCTGAGCCACACTTGGGCTGCACCATCAAGAATTCTTAATGGGTTGAAAGGCTACTGTGGCCCACGTTCAGACCATTTAGGGTCACAGTTTGCTGGCTCAGGGCATGCTCTTTCATGCTGTCTTGATTTAGATGGGCCTTTGGACACAATTCAAGTACTGCAGAGGCCTGGCACTACCTGTGGTTGTGAGCAAGATCAGAGACAGGAACAATGAAGTTGATCATCATGGTGGGAGAAGAAGCAAGGACCAAGCCAAAGCACATGCCACACTTCCATGGCTTCTCTTTCTTAGCTCAAGAACACACAAGAGCAATACAACCAGTTGTTCTGGTGTGACAGCCTGTTGTTCTAGGGCCCTTTGTCTTGTGCTCTACCCTCAGCAGATCCACCAGCTGTTACTCTTGGCTCAACCTTGAAGATTTCTGCAATCCAACTTTTGTTTTCTTGCTTCTGACCCATTGCCACAGGGACACAAGCTCAAGATCCCCTCTGGCCTCGCTTGCTGCTAAAATCACCTCCCTTATGTGTCTCCCTGAAGTTGTTGTAGTCATTCTTCAACTGCAATGTGGGTCACACCACTTTGCCGATCAGAACCCTCTAGCACCTTCTCATAGCACTTATCAAAACACCAGAGTCCTTCCTGTGTGTCACACAGGAACCTGCTCAGCTCTCTCTGCTCCTCTTTCCTGTGCTGGTGTTTCTCTGCTTACAGTACCTTGCTTGTATCCTGTTGAGCCTGTTCAACATGCTTTCCTCTCACAGTTTGTGCTCTACCCCTTGAACCATGTCTCCAATCATGCCTCCATCTCAGAGCCTTTGCATACACTGCTTTCTTTCCCATGCTTCTTCCAAAGGTGACAGACGACTGAGTTTAGGTCTCTTTGCATATCATTTCCTCAAGGAGATCATGCTATCAGTATCTGTCTGTCTTTCAGTCCTTCCAGCCCTAACTTTATTGTTTTATCACACTGGTCATCTCTGCATGATTGATATCTGGCTTCTGTCTTCGTTAGAATGCAGTGTAAGCTCTGTGAAGGCTGACAATGTCTGTTTTGTTTGCTGCTCTGTCTCTAGCAGATAAAATAATGGCTGGCACTAAATAGGCATTTAGTTAATATTTGTTCATAAATTACTTGAAATTAGCTTTAAAAGTTTTCCAACTCCCTTTTCATATAGATGGCCAAGGGTTGAATCTAATTGTAATTGTGCATCCTATACAGAGAGGGAGAGATGGACAGATGATACATGGATACAGATGGATATTCTCCTTTCTCTCTTTCACACTCTCTCCTCTCTCTCTCTCTCTCTCTCTCTCTCTCTCTCTCTCTCTCTCTCTCTCTCTCTCTCTGTCTCTGTCTCTGTCTCTGTCTCTGTCTCTCTGTGTGTATGTGTGTGTGTATCAAGCTCTATACTAGATTCTTCACTTGCCATACTTGGTTTAATAAAACAGCTGCTAGATAGTGGCTATTAGTCCTCCATCAGTGTAGGGAAGAAAAAGAGGTCTGAGAGGCAACTTCACTTGAGCCACACAGATATTAAATAATACAAAGTAATTAAATTGGATCTGGTCTGGCTCCCAAGACTTAACTCAAGCCCTGAGCCATATATCACGTCTCCTAATTTTGCGTCTGTCAAAATCCTATCACAGAGCAAATTTAATAATGTAAGAAGGAATCTTTTATAGTATGTATATGGTTTTTACAAAAGTCTACAAAAAAGTGCAGAGCATATAGAGTTTTCTTTAGGAAAAAAATAAGAGCTACCTAAGACATTTAGAAACTATATTTTTTTTTAAAAAAATCAAATGTGGTAATGCAAAAGTTCAAATGTAATGATACTGAATCAACTTTAATAAATCCAATTATAATGAATAAATCAAGAGACTTTAAAGGCTGACATTTAAGATCTTTCTATTTATAGGGAGGGAAATGAAAGAGGGTCCCTGCTGTTAAGTTCTGCAAATAAACGTCATCCTGTTGGACATTTACAAGCTGCTGTGAGCGCAGGGGCACCTGCTCTTTGGTCTCTGGCCTACCTGCCCCTATTGTCTGCAGTTTAGGGTTACCTTCATCTTCCTTAGCCATCCTCTGCATCACTTAGTACCACCTAGATCGCTGCATTGTGGAGACAGCCCAGATAGCCCAGCCTCTCCCAGGCTAGCCCTGTGTCCCCAGATCTCCTCATCCTTTCTGCTTCTCAGAAGTGAAGGGGGGGCGGGGAGTTTAGCCTAGTGGTGGAATGCTTGCCTAACATGCACGAAAATCCGGGTTTGATTCCTCCATAGCATATACACAGAAAAAAGCCAGAAGTGGTGCTATGGCTCAAGTGGTAGAGCTCTAGCCTTGAGAAAACCCAAGAACAGTGCCCAGGCCCTGAGTTCAGTCCCCAGGACTGGCAAAAAAAAAAAAAGTGAATGGGATAGCCAGCTGCCTCCTTCAAATCCTCATTCTCATCCTCTCCCAGTCTTCCTCACGTTGTGTCAGAGTTTCTATATACAAAATTCACATCTAATGAATGTATCACATACTATTTGATCTTCCTGCAAGGGGAAAAATGATAGTCTCTTTCTTCTTCAAAATAGAATCCTATCATAATCCTCTTAGTTCTTTTCACTGGCTCACCAGAGGCTAGACTTCTAAGCAAATGGTTCTTATCCAAAGCAGGCACTGCCAGGCTGTCAGCCACACTGGGAAGGCACAGGTGCTGCGGGATTATCAAGAAGAGCCATGAGATCCCAAAAGACATTAGAGCTGGAAGATTCTGCTGAGTTTTAGTGCTTGTTCCTTTGGTATTGTTTGCTTTGTACATCTGGTTTAAATTCACATAACAGAGTACTCGGTCTAAGGACTTAATGAAATGATTTGCCATCCTTTCCTGATTCCTTGTTCATGTCCCAGGCCTTCTCACCTGGCTCGAAGGCTGACTTTCTTGTTGGATTCATCTGTTCATTTGCATCTTCTTTGAGGTAGTTGATGGTTTTTATTTGTCTAGCATTTCAGCTGTTGTCAGTATCTTTTGATTTGTGTTATAAAGGGACATGAGCTTTTGAGGTTGTATTGCCTTTCTTTTCCCTGTTTCTGGTGTTCTTTGGTGGTGATTTGCACATTCATTGAGATGGGGGATGCTTTTGGGTGTGTTTGATTGGTTTTTGTGGGGTCTTCGTGGGATCATGGTCCCTGCTGCTGCTCAAAGGGGAGAAAGCAGGCAGGATAACCAGAACAATGATTCTGACACTGCACCAGCCATCTCACTGCAGTGCAGAATGGTGCTGTGTTACCAAGGCAATCTGGAGGCAGAGGGTCATGCTAGGGTTTGATTAGCAGCCAGCTAGTGCTCAGTGTCCTCCTGACACCTTCATCTGATGGGCAGTCTGTCTCCCCATCCTGAAATGGCCAGGACCTCACATGTGAACAAAAGGTGCATCTATAGAAGGAAGCAAGACACGTTTCTCCTCTGTCATGTCTCTATTCCTGAAAAGATCCTCGCAGCTGACCCTAGCAGACTGCTGATTTCACCTCTAGCCACAGACGAAGCTGAGGTGATGCCATGCTGACAAACAGATCAGGCACACACTCAGCACTCTTCTGGTACAGAAGAGCAGGTAAATGGCTGCTGGAGAGGCCATGCTAATGTCTGTCACTCATGCTGATCCCAAGAAGAAAAACTTCTAATTCATCTGCTTCGTTATTCACTGTATTGTCCACATTGCAAGGAGTTGTTCTTGTTTAGAAGTGTTTGTGCATTTGCACTGTCAGACATTGTTAATGAGTAATGAATAAAGCAGGCAGGAAAGCAGGGGGCAGGAAGGAACAGAAGTATGGAAGTATGTATAGTGTGTATAGGGTGTATAGTGTGCCTAGGGCATATAATGTGTATGACAATGTGTACAGTGTGTATATTGAGTATAAGGTGTATAGTGTGTACAAGGTATGTGGTACGTGTAGTGTGTATAGGGTGTAGAGTGTAGAAGTGTATTAGGCATGTAGTATGTATAAGGTGTAGCAGGTATATATGTAGGATATATGTGGTATATAGCATGTATAGGATATATAGAGTATATCGTGTGTATAGAGTTTATAATGTGTATAGATCGTATAGTGTATAGGGTGTAGAATGTATATGGTACGTATATGATGTATAATGTGTATTGCATGTATTGTATGTATAGCCTATACAGCATGTACACTGTATAGGGTGTATAATATATCTATATAGTGTATATAGGTATATATCATATATAGTGTATAGCATATATAGGGTGTGTAGCATGTACAGTGTATATAGGGTGTAAAGGGTATACAGTGTATATAGCATGTATAGAATATATAGGGTGTATAGTATATAGAGGATGCACAGTGTTTGGGCATATAGCATGTATAGGGTAGATAGGGTATATAGAGTATGTAGCATGTATAGGTTGTATAGTGTATATAGCATTTATAACGTATTGTGTATACTATGTATATTCTGTATAGTCTATATAGTAAGTATGGAATATACAGCATATACAGTATATAGGGTGTTTAGGGAGTATAATGCGTGTGTTGCATGCATAGAGTGTATAGAGGTATATAGCCTGTACAGCATGTAGGGTGTATAGTGTGTAATGTGTATAGCGTGTATAGTATGTATAATGTGCATTGTGTATAGCATGTATAGTCTGTACAGCTTATATAGTGTGTATAGCATTTACAGCACATACAGCATATAGGGTATATAGCGTATATAGTATGTATAACCTGCATTGTGTATAGTGGTACAGCATGTGTAGTGTGCACAGTATGGAAAGCATGGTTGGATTTGGTGAAGACTTTCTTCCAGATTTCAGACACACCTGCCTCCCCCCCACCACCACCCCCACCATGGCAGAAGGCATTGAGGGCCTTCCAGGCTCTCTTTTATAAAGGCACAATTCCATTCGTCATGGCTCTGCCCTCAGGGCCTAATCACCTCCCAAACCTCTAAATATTGTGGCATTAGGAGTTAGAATATCAATATTTAAATTTTGTAGGGGACATAGGCATTCAGTCCTTAACAGATGGGAGTGAGGAGGAAAGGAGAGAGGGAAGGGAGGAATTTAAATATTCAAAATTGCTGTCTTACTGCAGGAATGTTTTAAAAGGTGAGGATGAACTTGGAATATAGTTTCTCTGTGTACTTTTACAAAAACAAGAGTTAGGGTGATGATTATATGATAGAATAACAACGCGTCTTTCTTTTCTCTCCTGGCCCTCAATCCAAGTAAAGTTTTACTTGGGGGTGGATTTTTAAATGGAACAGAAGATGCCTTTCTGAACTTAGTTGCTGGTTAACATATCTGAGGCCGTTTAGTAGAAACTAAATCGTCTTTCTAACTTGTTGATTTAATTGTGACAATAAGCACTACTGGAAATGGTCTCTAATACCTGCCTTTAGCTTTAGTATACAATTCTTTTAAGTTGATATACACAAGCTAGTCCTAGTCATCTGAAATGATTGCTTTATATGCCAGAGTCTGTGGTGGGACACAGATATTACTTCATTCTTAACTTGCTAGACGTGGAGCTGCACGGAGCACAGACATATGTAAACTAACAATTACGATCTGTGTAATAAGAGCCTCAAAGTATGTGGCATATAAGGTAGTAATTAATGTTATTCTCGATGCTTGGTGTACAACTGGAGGCACAGAATAGTCAAGTCAACTTGTCCATAAGTAACAAAGCCAGGTTGTACACTAGGTTTGTGGCCTCAAGTCCACTGTCCTTTGCCCTGCCTTGAGTGAAAGGGAAGGACCACGGCCCTTTCCCCTCACCACGGCCCTTTCCCCTCAAAGGAAAGGTCAGACAGGACTTGATGGCCCAACATTGAGAGCTTGTTGGGAGATGAGGTGATAGGGGAGGAATTCTTCATGAAGAGGAGAGTGTGAAGAGGTGTCAGTGTTGTTGGAACACAGTTTGTGGAACTGAAAAGATGAGGAAAGAGACTTCTAATGAAAGGCCTTTTCCTCGAGGTAAAGTATAAGGTACAACCTTATACTTAACATGTAAGTAAAGGGCTCGTGCTCAAGACCTAAGTATAAGGTATCAGATGTAGACTTGAGGTGTTTGTATTTAATTCAGTGGACAACAGGAGGCCCTGGGAAAGGACCAGAACAGTGAGTGCTCTGGAGCTGTTAGTTGTCCACAGATACTTCTAGCTGTGCTGATTCAGAGAATAGGTTACAGAATAGTCCAAGCAGGGGCCGGGAGTTTGGCCTAGTGGTAGAGTGCTTGCCTAGCATGCACGAAGACCCGGGTTCGATTCCTCAGTACCACATATATAGCAAAAAGCCAGAAGCGGTGCTGTGGCTCAAGTGATAGAGCCCTATCCTTGAGAAAATCCAGGGACAGTGCTCAGGCCCTGAGCTCATGCCCAGAACTGGCAAAAAAAAAAAAAAAAGAATAGCCCAAGCAAGAGGTTTCAAGGGCTGTTGTGGGACACCTTGGCACCTGGCCCGTCTGGATATAGGCCTCACACTGTACTAGATCAAGACAGGTGACAACACATTTCAGGGCTGTGCAGGTTTGTTGCTAGTCTCTTGTTTAGTGAATAATTACTTACAACTCCTAAAAGTTAAAGCTATCTTCCCATCATCCTATTGATGAATTATACCTCAGACTGGGTTTTAAAAGAAACTTTCAAGGGAAGGGAAATGGGGACAAAAACATGAGAAGGGGTATCAATGTGTGAGAATTAATGCACCTACTACCTAGTGAATATAACTGTAACCCCTCTATATATAACCCCAGGAATAAAAAATAATTTAAAAATGATTTACAAAAAAGAAAACTTTCAGTTGCTTTAAACTACCAAAGAGAGAAAGACTTACACTTCAGAGCAAGCTAGCATAAAAAAACAGAGTCTGTGTTTACTTTCCTGCTTGAAATAAATGACAAACTAAATGAAAGTCAATTAAATGACATTATTGGTCAGTAGGGCGATGCATACAGAAATGATCATGAGATCTGACCACATACTTGTTAGAATGGCAGAAAAGAAAAAAACATGGCCTGAAGCATAGCCTAGTGGTATGAACTCACCTAGCTAGCATGCATGAAGTCCTGGGTTCAATCCCTTGGTACCACATTCACAGAAAAAGCCAGAAGTAGCGTTGTGGCTCAGTAGGCAGAGTGCTAGCCTCGAGCAAAAAAGTGTCCAAGGACAGTGCCCAGGCCCTGAGTTCAAGCCCCAGGACTGGCAAAAAAAGAATAAAAAGCATAAGAGACCTTATCAAATTTTGACAAGGATCTGTAATAACGGAACTATGATTGCACTGCTAGTGGGAAAATCACTTGGTAGAAACATTTTGGGAGTATTGTTCTTTTATGTTTTTAGTACTGTGTTAGAACTGAGTCTCAGGATTGTTAAGCAGACATTGTACCACTCAAGCCAAGTGCCCAGGCCTCTTTGACTTCACTGTTTTTCTGATAGGACCTTGAATTTTTGTCCAGGCAGGCCTGTACCATGACCCTCTTACTCATGGCCTCCCTAGTGAATGGGACCACAGGCAGAGGCCTCCATGCCTGGTTTGCTTTTTGAGCTAGATGAGGTGGGCATGGGAGTTCTCACTAACTTTTTAACCTTAGCTAACCTTGAATCACAGTCCATCTGACCTGTCTTCCAAGTAGCTGGGATTAAGGAGTAAGCCACTGTGCCTGACCTGTAAATCATTTCTTAAGGTGGGCTCAGTGGCTAATGCCCTGTAATTCTAGTGACTTTGGATGCTGAGATTAAGCAGAGTCACTGTTTGCCAGGCAGAAAGTTTGCAGGAACCCTACCTCAACCAATAAAAGACTTAATATGCACTTATTATCCTAGCTATGGAAGAAAGTCTAAATTGGAAGCAGGGCTGGAAACATGGCTCAAATGGCAGAGCATCTACCTCCCTAGCATAAGGAAGGCCCTGATTCTCCTTAGGTGAATTGCCCTTTCTCCATTGCCTCCAAGGTTCATCTTACCACCTGTGAGTCTAGTTCCTCTACATCTCCTCCTCTCCCTTCTTAAGTTTTCCACATCCTCTATATCTCCTCCCTCTCTCCCTTTTTCTCTAGGTTGCTTTTTCCCATGTTCAGGTTCACCTCATCCCTTCTCAGCTGGGCCTCCAGCTCCCTGTCTTTCTGTCTTCTAGCATCTCTTTCATGCAGAGATTAATTGTTCCTTTCTTGTGCTTCTGCTGTGTCTTGCAGATTGTGCTTAGTTCCCATTGCATAAGGTCCTTGACTGTAAAAAACAAATAGCAAGAACTCAGGGCCTGGGCGCATTTACTTAAAGCTAGTACTCTACCACTTGAGCTGCAGTGCCACTTCCCATTTTCTGGTGGTTAATTGAAGATAAATCTCACAGAGTGCTCTGCCCAGGCTGACGTTGAACCTCAGCCCTCAGATCCCAGCCTCCTGATTAGTGAAGATTACAGGCACCAGCCACTGGTGCCTGGCAGAAAGCCAAATCTTATTGGTAATTTTTTTGGGAAAGACCAAAATGGGCTATGCTTCTCCGCAGGAGGAAGTCCAGCTCTTTAGGATGACCTTGGAGAGCCCTGGCTGGCCATTGTCCTATTCCTCAGCTAAGCCTCACCAGCCATCACAGCTCTCTAAGCACATGGATGTTAGGGATCCATACTTTATATATCTCTTTTTATTTTTAAGTGTTCTTTCCAGGCTTGATGTGGTGGTGGGTGCCTTTAATCCCAGCTGTTTGAAAAGCGGAAGAAGAACAGGCATTCAGAGCCAGCTTGTGCAAAGCTGGTAAGAGACGTTATCTCACAAACTAGGACATGGCTTGACTGGCACAGTACTCTTCTAGCAAACATAGGGATCTGAGTTCAATCCCCAACCCCACACCCAGGAAAAGTCTTCACCCCTCTCCCCTATTTTATAGATTAATTCAGGGTCCCAATCAGCATCTCCTAATAACACACTATATTATCAATAGAAACTATCATGCTTGTAACAGTACTTACAAAACGTCATTTTGCAGGGCCAGGAGCATGGCCTAGTTGTAGCATGTGCGCCTAGCATGCACAAAGCTCTAGGTTCAATTCCCTAGAACCACATGCGCAGAAAAAAAAAACAAAAAAAAAAAACAAAAAAAAACAAAACGGAAGTGGCGCTGTGTCTTAAACGGCAGGGAGCTAGCCTTGAGCAAAAAGTGTCCAAGCACAGTGCCCAGGCCCTGAGTTCAAGCCCCAGCATTGGCAAAAAAAAAAAAAGTCATTTTGAGCATTTACTATGTTCAGATAGTTTGTGGTCTTGGTGGCATTCTGAAAGGTAGTAATTGTTACCCGTTTTAAAGATGATGCTTGAGGCAAAGACATTAAATAGTCTTCCTAGATTTACTCATCTGATCAGGGCTGCCTTAGGCTCTGGTCTGGGCTTTTTGCTGTGCTGTGTTGTTTTTCTCCTCTTGTCTTCTGTAGGCATTTTAGTGTTGTCTGATCCTGTACCATGTTCCCCTCTATCTTCACATTAGACTTCAGTAAACACGAGAACAGAAGAATTTGTCACTGGCACAGAATTTCAAATATAAACAGTGCCTCAATATCATCTTAGCAACAGCATAGACACAGAGATTTCTTTTTCCAAAAACCTGTTTATGTCTTTGGGTGAAGTGTGCTGCTTGCTCATTTTGCTAGGTAAGCATTTACAGTGTGTGGACGCGGGGTCACTGCCCAGGAGACAAGTGCTGGCATGAGTTTCTGTCTTCTAGGACTCTGGGTGTGGTACTCACACATCTAATCAGAACCAGCAACGAAGAGGTGACTCGGTTTCCAAGAGCAGGGAAGTCAGGTGGAGCAGGGAAGATTCACTGAAGGATATAAGGAGTGCAGAAAAAGACACATAGTTGGGAACCTGTTGTGTGGACTGGATAAAGGTGGTGACTGTAATTTGAAAGACATACAAACTCAGAAACAAAACCCTGGTTCAGTTCAGAACAATGACTCATAGCCTCCAGTCAGAATACTAAAGCCTGCTGGAGTGCTAGCTCGTCATTTTAAGGCTTATTGGTTGTGAAGTAAAGAAGCGCATGGCACAGGTGTTCGGCGTGAGCATTACTGAGTGGATATGTATGAGTGAGAGAAGAAAAGAGCCAGTTTGAGCCCTGGGAGCTGGGACGCTCCGGCAGCTCTAGAAGACGGGTGGGGCTCAGTCAGCTGTGCTGTACATTCTGTCCCAGCTTGTCTTAACTTCTGCTCCTTAGCACCAGCTAAAGCAGTTAACATGCAGCACATTTTCTGAACTCTGAGAACTCCCTGCTGGGACTGTAGGAGCCCCCAGTCGGTCAGAGCTGTATAAGGTGAAGCCATGGACTGCTAATATACTATAAAGGTTTTGATCTCTTAGAAACAGGTCAAACTTATTGGTACGTAATGTTTATGTCAGGTCCTACAAAAGCTTAGATGAAAACATTCATAATTCTTTTTCTCTTTTGATATTTGCTCCTAGTCTGGCAACTGTATTTGCAATATATTTGAAGTCATATCCAAGGGAAGCATAATTCTAGAAATCATGTCTCAAAAATACATTTATGTCTTTCCTCCACATGGTTGTATAGTGTAAGATAACTAGCTACATTGAAGACACTGTGTGTGGAGCAATAACAAAGAAGATTAATGGAAGGCTTAGCTCCTATAGTTCATAATTTTTAGAAAAATGGCATCAGTACTAGCAAACATAAAATTCAAAAAGAGATAGAAAAGAATTCAGTTGAAAAGCTATTCCTAAGCTAAACTTAAGAGTAAGGCCAAATGCTGATGGCTCACACAAGCTACTCAGGAGGCTAAGATAATCAGGATAGAGATTCAAAGCCAACCTGGGCAGAGAAGTTCTGGAAACTCAATCTCCAAAACTCTAGAACAGAAAAAAAAAGCTGTCAGGAAACATGGCTCAAGTGGTATAACATCAACTAAGCAAGCCAGCCAAGCAAGTTTAATGCAATGAGTTCAAATCTCTAGTACTGCAAAACAAAACCAAAAATCATTAGTCTATATATAAAGATAATGCTTAATTTTTGTGTGTGTGCTTGCTGGTTGTAGGGCATAAATTCATGATCTCATGGACACAATTTCACTTTTTTGCTCATGTCTAGTGCTGTATCACTTGAACCATGCCTGTAGTCCAACATTTTTGCCAGTTAATTGGTTATGGAACCTCGTGGAGTTTTCTGCCCAGGGTACAACTTAACCTTGATTTTCCAGTTTTCAGCCTTCTGAGTAGCTAGACTGCAGGCATCAGTCACTGGTATCTGGCTACATTTTTGTTTATTTTTTGGAAAGATTTTATTAAAGTTGATTTTTTACATCATATTTCAGATGTCATGTTTAACAAACAAGTATTCAAGAAGGGAATCTCTACATACAATAGCTGGCACATAGATTTTTAGAACATAATTAAAATTAAGCTGAGGGTTTATATGTCATAGATACATATCAATCTATATAATATATCATGTTTATAGAGTATATATCTCATCATAAATTTTTATTTCTATGTAGTTATGTTTTATATCTCCAAGACGATGTCCATAACCTTGAGTACCCAAATATCGAATCATCGCTCTTGTACTGTTTGGATCTAATATCCACATATCAAAGAGACCATGTGCCTTTTGTTCCTTTGGTCTTGACTTATCTCACTCAACATGATTTGCTCTAGTTTCATCCACTTCCCAGCAAATGGTGGGATCATAGGGAAGGTGTTCTTTTAGAAACCTCCAAACTGCCTTCCAGAGTGGCTGAACTAGTTTACAATCCCACCAGCAGTGCAGTAGGGTTCCTCTTTCTCCACAAACCCACCAGCATTTGTCGTTGTCTGAGTTCAGAATATTGGCCTTTCTAATTGGAGTAAGGTGGTATCTTAGGGTTGTTTTTATTTGCATTTCCTTTATGACCATGGATGATGAGATTTTTCTCTTTTTTTGCCATTATAATCTCTTTTGATAAGTCTCTCTTTAGTTCCCTTGCCCATTTAGTGATTGGTTTGTTGGGTTTGGGGGGGGGGATTAATTCTTTGAGTTCCCTGTAGATACTGGATATTAAGCATTTGTCTGATGTATTATTGGTAAATACCTTTTTCCAGTTGGTTGGCTGTCTTTCAACTTTAGTAACTATGCCTTTGTCTGTGCAGAAACGTTTTATTTTTAGGTAGTCCCATTTGTTGAGTTTCTCTCTCCAGTGACTTAATTTTTTGACTGGCTATTCTCTGAGTGATTTCAAAGTCACCTTTTAGTAAAGAGGTTTAAATGTTTGATGTTTGAGGGAGATTTTTTTTCTTTTTATTTTAATGTATAGAGGGGTTACAGTTACATTCGCTAGATAGTAGGTGCACTACTTCTCACACATTGATACCCCTCCTCATGTTTTTGTCCCCATTTCCCTCCCCTCACCCTCTCCCAATCATCTTGTTTTCCTCCCTTCCCCTTCCTTTTTCAAATAAACAAATAAATGTATATACAATATGCCAGGTAACAAAGTCAGATACTGTAACAATATGAGATTAATCAAAGGACAACAAAAGAGAAGAGAAATAACTGTACATTAAGAACAATAATCACACAAGATAAAGCTCTTATTTCCAGATCCTGGAGATCCTTTGAGTTAGCCTCATCCTATATGGCCTTATGTATCTAGGTTTTGTACCATTGTAATCCTCTGCTAGGAGAATCCTAGATGTGTACTAATTATTACAAATGAGGGAAACCATTGAGCCTATGGTCCTTTGGGTCTGGCTTACTTCACTTACTATGGTTTTTTCCAAGTCTTTCCATTTCCTTACAAATGGGTGATGTCATTCTTTTTTATGGTAGCATAGAATTCTATTGTGTATAAATACCAGTCATCTACTGAGGGGCATCTGGGTTGGTTTCATATCTTTGCTATGGTAAATGGTGCTGCAAAGAACATCAAAAAACGTAAATTCTTAAAAAAAACAATTTACCTATTCATCTGTGTGTGTGTGTGTGTGTGTGTGTGTGTGTGTGTGTGTGTGTGTGCGCGCGCATACTGGTACTAGGGCCTAGGGCTAGAACTCAGGGACTTACACTCTTGCTGGCTTTTTCCACTTATGTCTGTGGCTCTACCATTTAAGCCACACTTTGCCTGGCTGGGCAATCCTCATCCTCAGATCTCAGATTTTGGAGTAACTAAGATTATAGACGTGAGCCACCAGCATTTTGTTAATCAATTTTTAATAAACTAGTGTAAGCACCTCTCATCTTACAAGTGACTCTGCCATTGTTTCCTTCCTGACATGTTTTTGAGGGAGATTTTTTAATACAGTGATTAATGAAGATCCTCTGTTGTTGTAGATTTGATCCAGGCAACCAACGAAACCAATGTTAATATCCCTCAGATGGCAGACACGCTCTTTGAGCGAGCAACCAACAGTAGCTGGGTGGTTGTGTTCAAAGCCTTGGTGACAACACATCATCTCATGGTGCATGGAAATGAGGTAAATGAAGAATTCTGCTTTCTTTTTTAGTGGAAGGAGGGAGACATCAACACAAGAATGCAGTGATTGATGATTTAAGATCCTTTGAATTTTCACTAATGAGAAAAAAGAAAGGGAAAAGAATCTATGCTTCCAAATCATCCACCATGCAATTTCATCTTTGATTTACCCATTTTTAAAAAAGATACTAAGTTAGATTTTGTCTTAGAAATATTGAACCATTAATCATTACTGGTGCCTGTAATGCTACAAACTTATTAGTGAGCAACAGCATTAGAAGGGAGAAAGTATAAAACTATTTTCCTCGTGGCAGAAGTAGGATGTCCACATAGAAGATGCTGCAGCTAAATGGGACAATGGAGTCCTCTATTAGGGTTTACCGAAAATGAATAAAAGCAATTTAATTCAAGTTATAATCTGAAGGTAAGTCATCAAGATGTATTGATGGGATCACTAGTGTTTGAGGATGTGTAGAAGGATACACTCTAGAATTTTAACAATTGTTGCAAGTAGAGGAAGCATTGTAAGAGTTCTAGCCTCCCAGTCAATGACTTGGAGACACAGCACATACATCTACTGTAAAACAGTGTGAAGTACAAAGACAAGAAATGAGGGAATGTGAAGCATGACTAACAGTGGCTATCAAGAAGTTAATGCATACGAGACAAACAAATAGAGTTTTTGCCTCAAATAAATTGTCTCCAAAGAGGGAAATCATGCTTTCACAGCAAACAATTGACTAGCATTCGAAAGTATACGTAGGATACAGGGGAAATACAGGAATGGAAAGTGATATGAAAAAAAATCTAGTGTTATTACTGTATCTGACTTTTTTGGCTGGTATATTGTATATGCATTTATTTGTTTATTTGAAATAGGGAAGGGAAGAAGGGAAAACAAGATGATTAGGAGGAGGTTGGGGAAAGGAAACGGGAACAAAAACATGAGAAGGGGTATCATTGTGCAAGAAGTAATGTACCTACTACCTGACAAATGTAACTGTAACCCCTCTTTACATTATCCTAACAATAAAAAAATTTAAAAACCTATTTTCCTCATAGAAAACGATCCTTTGTGCCTGTGAGAGAAGATTGCTTTCATAAAGTACTTAGTGTGGGGAAATATTGATAAAAGTATTCCTTTTAAATGGAATATCTACTGAATGCTTATGTTGCATGTGAAACTGAAGGCTTTTCGTTGAATGCACTTAATCGAGTGTTAGTGTTAGTGTTTCAGTAGGAAGAAGAGGCAGCTCTATAGCTGGGTAAGAGGGCTCACAATGGAAATCTGCATACAGTTTGCTTTCGTGTCAGAAATTGCCTAGAAGCATTTGAGAATATAGATGCTTAATTCTAATTTTTTTGTTTTTCAGAGATTTATTCAGTATTTGGCCTCTAGGAATACACTATTTAATCTCAGCAACTTTTTGGACAAAAGTGGATCCCATGGTAAGACTATTTAAATTATATATGAAATATTTAAATTATGTGTGTACATAAATGTGTGTATACATGTATATATGTATATGTATACATGTATATATGTATAGACATATATACACACATACATACACTGCTAAAACATTTAAGTTTTGCATTTGATTAATAATCCAAAATCATTGCAACTGAGAGGTACACTGGATGGTTAATAAAATACTCTATAAAAGAAGCTTTAAAATATTTAATTATTGGGGCCAGGAGTTTGGCCTAGTGGTAGAGTGCTTGCCTAGCATGCACAAAGACCCGGGTTCGATTCCTCGGTACCCCACATACTAGCAAAAAGCCGGAAGTGGTGCTGAGGCTCAAGTGGTAGAGTGCTAGCCTTGAGAAAGTCCAAGGACAGTGCTCACGCCCTGAGCCCAAGCCCAGGACTGGCAAAAAAGAAAAAATATTTAATTATACAGGTAACTCAGCATATAATATAGATTGGATTTACATTTGTTATTTTACATGATCACCTCAGATAGTAGCAGTGGGTGCGTTAGGCCCACAATTTGTTTATGAAGATACAGGAAACAATGGAATTAAAGATGCCATCTATTTTATGTCACTGATACTGGGACTTGAACCCATGGTCTGACACTTATTCTTGCCAGGTGGATGCTTTTGTCACTTGAGCTATAGCCCCAACCCATTTTTCTTTAGCCAGTTTTTGCT
Organism: Megascapheus bottae; assembly: GCF_031878675.1. Taxonomy (NCBI): domain Eukaryota; kingdom Metazoa; phylum Chordata; class Mammalia; order Rodentia; family Geomyidae; genus Megascapheus; species Megascapheus bottae. Next base: position 61,888,329 of record NC_143516.1, read on the forward strand.
TTGCTTACCCAGGTTGGCCTGGACTGTGGTCTCCTTTTACACTTCATTTGTGGCTAGAATAACAGGTTCATATTACCATTGCCCGTATTGAGATGACTTTTTTTTTTTGCATAGGCTGGCATTGACTCATGATCTCATAATCTCTACTTCTCAATTACCTTAGATTACAGGCATGACCTTCTATGCCTGATGCCATTCAAATTATTTTCGAGAATAATTCCATTCACTGGGCACTGGTGAGTCATGCCACATAACTGTAATCCCTGCTACTCAGGAGGCTGAGGTCTGAGGATCATGGTTTAAAGCCAGCACAGGCAGGAAAGTCTATGAGACTCTTATCTCCAGAAAACCGGAATTGGCATTGTGGCTTGAGGTGGTAGAGCCTAGCCTTTATCTGTAAAGCTTAGGGAGAGCATCCAGGCTGAGTTCAAGTCCCATAGCTGACAATAGGAATAATAATAATAATAACAACAATAATTCCAGTCATAAATTTTCTTTGTAGACTTTTAACTGCAAGGTAGGCACTTCACACAAGTAGACCATTATTAGGTAATGACATATATTAACTATTAACCAGGCTGCTACATGAAATAAGCAAGAAAGCTTGGGGAGATGCAAGAAAGACACCTGTACAGGATAGGACAACACTAAATCGATCTGTCATCAATTTAACTCCATGTGAAAAGCATTTTCACCAAGAAGGAGGAGTTTTCAGTGAAGCTTGCTGATATTGACTTCATCCTAGAACTATATAGATACATGGGGAGCTAAAAAATTGTACAATGCAAAACACTATTGAAAATATTTTATTGATTTTATTATTCCTCTTCTTTTTCCCCAGGTTACGATATGTCCACCTTCATTCGGCGTTACAGTAGATATTTGAATGAAAAGGCTTTCTCTTATAGACAGATGGCCTTTGACTTTGCCAGAGTGAAGAAAGGGTGTGTTTCTTTTTCTTTCTTGTATTCCTTTGAACAGAGCAGGTTCTCAGAGCATGCTCGCTTCAGCTAAGTATAGATGCCACCTGATTTAGGTCATGAAGGTCCAGTTGCAGTATAATGTGTTACTTTCTACATCATGATTTGCTGCACAGAATTCAAATGTTATAAAATTTTAATTGTTAAAAATAGGGGCCAGGAGTTTGGCCTAGGGGTTAAAGTGCTTGCCTAGCATGCACGAAGACCCGGGTTCGATTCCTTGGTACCACATATATAGTGGTGCTGAGGCTCAAGTGGTAGAGTTCTAGCCTTGAGAAAGTCCAAGGACAATGCTCAGGCCCTGAGCTCAAGCCCAGGACTGGCAAAAAAAAAAAGAGAAAAAAAATAGCTCAAAACTCTTAAGCATATAAGAATCTGTTTAAATAACATAAAAGGGAGAAAATTGACAAGGTTTATTTTTTTATTAAAGGAGTGATGTTTTATTTTTTAGTGTTTAATAGAATACATAATGAGTCATATCATCAGGACATGTCTGGTGTCCTCAGTACTGCCCCAGCCCTGTGGTCATCACTGGATGCAAGGTCTCCCTGAGTCTGTAGAAACGGGACAAAAGCCTCAAATACCAGCCTCTCCCATGGTGCACGCTGACCTCTTACCTCTGTTTGGGCAAACTGTGTATTATGACATGATTAATATCACAAACTCTGCTCCCAGCTCTATTCATTTTGTAGACTTTAAAGGCATGCTTTCCTAAATGAACTGGCATTTTTAGAAAACTTACATTTTTTCCACTGTTATTTATGTTTTGGAAGTACTGGGATTAGAACTCAGGGCTTTGACTTTCCTAAGTAGGTGCTTTTACTACTGAATCACACTTTCAGCCCTGATTTTTTGCCAGTCCTGGGGCTTGAACTCAGGGCCTGAGCACTCTCCTTGGACTTTCTCAAGGCTAGAGCTCTACCACTTGAGCCTCAGCACCACTTCCAGCATTTTTCTATGTATGTGGTACCAAGGAATCAAACCCAGGTCTTTGTGCATGCTAGGCAAGCACTCTACCACTAGGCTAAACTTCCGGCTCTGATTTTCACTTACTGCTTTTAAAATAGTGTCTCCTCTCCTGCCTAGGTGCCCAGTTGGGCATGGCCTGCCTGCTGTAGCTAGGGTACCAGATGCACACCATCCTTCCCAGCTCTTTGTTGAGAGGGGAATCTTTTGAACCTTCTGTTCAGGCTGGCTGTAGTCAGCAACCACAACAATCCCAACCTTCAGTGAATTATAAGTGTGAGCCACCAGCACCCACGTAGGTTTCTTGTTTGTTTCGCTCCAGTCTGTCTCACTGCCACCCCCAGTGTGTGGTACTGTTGGAAAGCACACATTACCTGTGGACCAGAAAACATAAGAGGATTCAGTATCTAGACAGGAAACAGCTCCCATCTCTCCAGGCCTCACAAGTTTCCTTCAAGATTGATGTGGGGTGAGGGAGGGGCTTAGCTTAAGACTGCATGAGATCTTGAATTTCCTTTCTGCAAAGATGCTTTATCCTTGTCTTTCCACTTTTCCTTTGGTTTGCATTGATGTTGCAGGGCCGATGGCGTCATGAGAACTATGGCTCCAGAGAAGCTCCTGAAAAGCATGCCAATCCTGCAGGGACAGATTGATGCACTGCTGGAATTTGATGTAGGTACCTCAGAAATCACAGTGATTTCTGTGCCTTTCTTGCACAGTGGGCTTCCACTCCAAAAGCAGCTCAGAGCCCCCCGTGAGATGAGTTCGATGGATACTGGCCCCTCAGATTTTGCCTGCTGTGCTCAAGGTGCACATGGAAGTGACAGGGAAGGGACTGGTACAGTGTCCGTGAGGATCTTGTCACTGGAACCTCCTGCTCTGAGCAGGATGCTGCTTGCAAGGAAGCAGTACCTGAGGGTAGCTAAATACCTAGGTCTGCTGTAGAGGCCTTGCGATGTCACACTGGCCACCAAAGACAAAGGTTTGCTTTTAATCTTGGTACTACCTGTGAGATTTGTCTATTGGACTGTAGTGGTGAGTACATTAACTACATGGGTTAAAAAAAACTACTGAACTAAATAGAAACAAACACAAGTAAACCTAGAGAAATCAGAATACAAGTGGTTCTGTCCTTCTATAAATGTCCTGGTTGTGATATTGTCAGCTATGGTGCTAAAAATATGGTTTTTTTAAAGATGTTATATATTTCCCTCAGGAGAAGGGACAGCCCTATATTGATGCTTCTAATAGCATATGAGATGAAGGCCCCTGCCCATGTGCATCTGATCATGCACAGTACTTATTAAAAGGAACTCCAGGCGGGGGCCCGAGTTTGGCCTAGTGGTAGAGTGCTTAGCTAACATGCACGAAGACCAGAGTTCAATTCCTCGGTATCACATCCATAGAAAAAATCTGGAAGTGGTGCTGTGGCTCAAGTGGTAGAGCTCTAGCCTTGAGAATACCCAAGGACAGTATTCAGGCTGAGTTCAAGCTCAGGACTGGCAGAAAAAGAAAGGAACTCCATGAAATGCTATAAATTGGCAGTTACATCAAAATTTAAAGAATCTTAAAACCCATGAAAACAAAATCCACTTGTAGGGAAATTCTTAATTTACAGTGTCAGCTTTTCTTTATTTTGGTGGTTACCTAAAATACTTTCTTCAAATAGTAGTAGCTTAAAATCTTTCATAAGATTGGTATGGTTTAGCCTATAATTGAGCCTTAGTCCCAACATTTAACTCTTATGAGAGTTCAGTCAAAGTAGAAATCTATTTTATTATTTCTTGGCAGATTTTACAGTTAGGGTTTTCTTTGTTTCTATGGATTTTCTTTCTTGTCTTTACTTGCTTCATTTTCGGGTATTTCATTTGTTTTCTTTGACCTTAGTACGAGTTAGAGGACAAAAGTCACATGGGGGAAAGGACAGACTTAGGAGCTGTGAACAAGGCCAGGGAGTGGCAAAGTCCCTGCTTTCAGACTGGGGTTGGGGTGGCGAGAGAGCAGCTCTGGTCTCAGCACAGGTGGCACCCACACAGGTGTGCCCGCCCCTGCTGTTCTTCATGTTGGTCACTGCAGTTTCCTGGTCCTGAGCACGTGCACAGGCTCTGTCAAATAGTTGAAGTGGAAATCTGACCAAAGACCTGGTGTTCCAAAGCTGACTTTGACTGACACATGGATTGCTGGCCAACCAAAATGAATATAAGTCTCTTAATCCATGGACCTAAATTAATTGACCTAAATTAAAGCTAAAACACATATAATTTTACATTGTTAAACCTACTCCAAGAGTTACACAACATGTGTAGAATATAAGCAAAGTTGTTGCTGGGTGAGGTGGCTCATGCCTGTAATCCTAGCTACTCAAGAGGCTGAGATCTGAGGATCATAGTTCAAAGCCAGTCTGGGCACTAAAGTCCATTGAGACTCTTATCTCCAGTTAACCACTAGAAACCTGGAGTGAGGCTGTGGCTCCAGGGGTAGGGTGGTAGCCTTGAGCTGAAGAGCTCAGAGACAGCATCCAGGCCCATAGTTCAAGTGTATGACCTTTTAATGTGATTTGGGGGGAAAATACCAAATGGATATTACCCAGCTAAAAATTCAGTGTCCATCCTTTTTCTAGGTACATCCAAATGAACTAACAAATGGTGTCATCAATGCTGCATTTATGCTGCTTTTCAAAGATCTTATCAAACTGTTTGCTTGTTACAACGATGGAGTTATCAACTTGCTCGGTAGGTGGAACAACAGGAACATGGCTGGCTGGCACATGGAGCCCTGCAGGGGTGGGTTTTGTGTGTCTCTTCACTCACGCAAGTCAGGGAGGGCGGGGCAGGAACTGAGTGTGGGACTGGGAGCAGGACTCCAAGGTGATGCTCCTGCTCCACAGCTGAGAGGCTGTGGCACACTGATGGCCCCCCACTGGCTGACTGAGGACTCAGAAGTGAAGGTTAACCTATCTACCATGGCGGTGGGAACCTGTGCTCCTTGTCCTGCTTCTCACCTCCATCCCTAAGGTCACACCTCATCCAGTGACATTCCCTCATCCCCTAATAACTAAACTTATGTGTCCTACATGCTTCACGGTTTCCATGTGTAGGAAGGTTGCTGGATGGCCTATGCCAGCATCTCAGGTTTGTAGAAATAAGCCAACAGTATTTTTCCAGATAAAAGTAGATATCATCTGAACCCTGTGTGGCCCTGAAGGCCCATACTAGGATATGCTATGGGGCTCCATGGCATTGGCCCTCCTGCTGGCACTTTAGTCCAGCAGTCTCTCCCTCTGCCTCCATCTGGACCCTGCTCATATCCAACTCAGTATCAGATACTTTGCTGAGGGAAGCACATATATTCTATAATGTTACCTGCAACACCAACGGATCTTAGCAAACTTTGGGTCCATTTTAGTTAAAGGAAATTCCACAGTTTGCCTGTGTATGGTGAGGATTTATGTAAAATACTTTGGCCTTGGGACCCTAGAAACTTCAGTGGAGATGGCAAGTGAATGGATTCTCCCTCCTTGATTCTTTCTCTCACTCACTGGCATACATGTCAGTCATCAAGGCTTTCTCCTGCCTGAAGTTTTATATGTACAATCAACCTAATGTCATCAAGCCAGAATCCTGTGGGATTATGAAAGTCAAAGAGATTTATTTCCTTGAATGACAGTGACTGTGGACCAGCATCCCTGCCAGATGCCTTCAGATGCTTTCTGACGGCTTCTGCTTATTGGGGTAGAGATAAATGCATTTTCTGGTTCAGTGGTTGCCTGTCAGATGCCAGGAACTGGGTTGATTTTCCTCTGGCAAAGGAAGACACATGTGAATCTCTGTGTGTAGGCATCATCACTCGATTAAGTTGGCAGTGACCTTCCATTCGTTTCCACAATCCAAGCCAATGGTGGAGGTGTACTGGGGATAGGATCCGATTGGGCTCTGTGGATCTTCGCAAGCATCCAAAAGCCAGTGTAGAGATTCTTCCAGTTGCCAGTGGTCTGCTTTTAGGAAACAGAAACCCACAGATAGTTTTATCTGTCCTCTGGATCAAAGTTTTGCTTTGTAAAGCCTCCACTCAGATTAGTGTAGCACACAGATACATTTTGCATGGAGCTCAGACACCACAACATTGTCCTAACATGTTAGGAGCTGAGCAAAGGAAAGCCAGCAACTCTTCTTGGAGAGGTTAGGACACAGAACAAATGTTTGCCCCAACCCCTGGGCAGACTGAAAAGTGCAGCAGCAAGTGGTTACCAGGGCAGAGACTGAGGAGTGAAAGGGCAACAGGAGCCAGGGCAGATAGTAACACTTGAACTTTAACTGACAAGCTGCTGGAAGCAGATGGCGGACAAGTCTGAGGGTCCAGATCTCCAGAAGACCCAGTCTTAGGGTGTATGCATGCCTTTTTCTTCCCTTTAGCAGTTTAGCCAGGGCTCTGTGCTTCCTGGAGGAGGACAGGAACTCAGATACTCTTTATTTACAATGGGATCTCATCCTGCATTGCTCACAATAAGCTTAAAATGTTGTTGGCCAGGCACCAGTGGCTCATGCCTGTAATCCCAGCTACTCACAAGGCTAGGATTTGAGGATCACTATTGAAAACCAACTTCAGCAGAAAAGTCAATGAGAGTCCTATGGTCACTTAACTAGCACAAAACTGGAAGTGGAGCTGTGGCTCAATTTTTTTAACGTCTAGGTATGTATGTCCCTATCCCCTGTGCACACTCGCTCTAGCAAAAGTTCTATGCAGAAGACTAGGAAAAGAGCATTGTTTATTATTTAGTGGTTCCAAGCCACTAATGAAACCCTGTCTCCATAAATAAGTAAATAAATAAACTCAGTATGGTGGTTCACAACTGTAACCCCAGCTTCTCAGAAGGTGGAAGGAGGATTCCAGTGTAAGACCAGCACTGGCAAAAGTACAGGACTATCTTCTAAATAAACTCGGAGCAAAAGGACTGGGGAAAGGAGGTCATGAGATCATGCCTAGCAAACGTAAGGTCCTGAGTTCAATCCATAATCCTCACAGAAGAAAGAAGAGGTGACGAAGGAAGAGAAGGGAAGAGAACTGCCCTCCATATTCTAAATAGAAAGGAATTTTACTAGAGTAAGTTGGGTGCTTGTGTGATTATTGGAAGCTCGGCCTCCTGAAATAACTCCTAGTGTAAGAGCCTGTGTTGTGCAGAGGTTCCTGAGCAAGCCTGGCACTGACCTCTGCCACTGCAGTGGCTCTGCAACACTGGGAAGACGGAGTGTGGATACCTGGGTTGTAATCCAGGGATTAAGTGGCTGGCTTTTGTAACTAGTTTTCAAGATCCAGGAGAATCATCTCAAGCCTGGGCTGCACCCAGCCCATATAGCCCACCAAAGCCACGAGAGCAGCAAAGAAACAAGACAATGGCTCAGGACCAAGTCTTACCTTGCAGGGTTGCCAGAGCTGGCTTTGGATCCAGCACCCTGATCTCGCATGAATCCAAGATACAGAAGGGAAGGTGGTTGACCCATTCACTGCCATCTAAACTGTGTTCTAGAAGGTTTTTCCTTCAGTAGATAAAAAGAGTCCTGCCCTGCCTATGAGTGCAAAACCAAACATACACTTATTTTAAGTTAGAGACTTTTATCACTGAGCCTCAAAGAATAGACTTTTTCTTATCTGTCATGTACTGTTCTCTTTCTCACTGTTCATGGATGTAAGCTTTCACTAAAGTTCACTTCTAACCATCTATTTTGCTGGGGGTTTTTTTCTGTACGTTTTTCATCAGAAAATTATCAGCCAGGTAACTATAACCCTTCTATTCATCACTCTGACAATAAAAAAATTTATCAGCCAGGTGCTGGTGGCTCATGCCATAATCCTAGCTACTTAGGCTCAGATCTGAGGAATAAAGTTCAAAGCCAGCCCAGGCAGAAAAGTCCATAAAACTCATCGCAATCACCAAAAAGCTAAAAATGGAGCTGTGGCTCAAGTGGAAGAGCACTAGCCTTGAGCATAAAAGCTCAAGAATAAATGCTAAGGCCCTGAGTTTAAAGTTCAGGAATAGCACAAAAATAATTAATTAAAATGAGATGAAAAATTATCATGTGCAACTAACGAGCCCCAAATCTATTTTTTCCAGTTCTTCTCTTTCTTCTGAACTTCAGTTCTGTAGATTTCTAATTGTGTCTTAACATTTGCAGGCACATATTTAATTGTTACATTCTTACCTAATACTCAGACTCTTCTCAAACTGAACTCTTGAACTTACCCTTCCTAATCCCATTTCTGTATGCCATTAGTCTTTAAATTGAAACCCCACTTTGCACAGTTAGAAATCAGAAATGAAGTTCTTCCAGTTTACTCTCCTGTTTCCTCACCTGGTTTAATCCCACCACGGTCTGAAGAGCAGTGGGTTCAGTGCCTTTACCATTGGCTGAGAAATTAAACATGGGACCATTCTCTATCATCCTGTTCTACTTCGCTCTCTCAATGTTGATTTCACAGCTAGATGTACTAAGAATGCAGTGTACCACCCTGTGGGAACAGTACTCACTGTATACTGGAAAAGTTAAGAGTAGGAGAGGAGAAGGGTTGTACCTTTTGCTAGTGGTGTTGTTTCTAGAGTGGTCTAGGGGTTTGTGTGGCTGAATCAGCACTCAGCGCTGTTATCCCAGTTGGTCTTGTTAAGTAACAGTGTAGAAAAGAGGGGTGCAATCCAGAATGGAACTTGTTTGGAAGAAAGTACAGTTTTCTTTGTTTCAAGATAGTGTTGAGGGTCCATGGGGTAGATTTGATCCAAGTTTCCTGGCATGCAGTACTGTGGTGAGTAAATCCACTCCCAGTCAGGTGCTCCTCCCTCCAGCACCCATATGTAAGAGTGCATTCCAGGATGAGAGTCTCTCTCCTTTGGTTCTTATCCTCTGAAAATTAATACTAAAATACAAAGGAAATATCATCACTTTACAAATATTAATGTTAGGAATGAGAAATTTAGCCAGGTGCAGGTGGTTCATGCCTGTTAATCCAAGCTACTTAGGAGGTTGAGACTTGAAGATCAAAGCTCAAAGCCAGCCTGAGTAGAAAAGTCCTCAAGACTCTTCTAATTCACCACCAAAAGGCTGGAAGTAGAGCTGTGACTCAGTTAGTAGAGTACCTGCCTTCAATAAAAAGCTAAGGAACAGCACACAGGCCCTGGTCCCAACATGCATGCACACACACACACACACACACACACACACACACACACACACACACACACACGACCATATACTGAAAACCAGCATATGTTATCTTCAATAGGAAAGAAAGCTCGAGCATAATTTGGGGACACCATTCTCTTTCTGTAAAAGTAGTACTTTCTCTAGGCTCCGTGCTTATGTGCCATTTCATGAGATTAAACCTAAAGCCACAATAAAGGGGGGCTTTGTTGCTGAACCAAAATTTATTATGAAAAATGAAGACAGCCAGCAGAGCCAGGGGAAAAATCGCTTAAATTTTTGATATATTAGTTCTAAAGGAAGATTGAGCCTATTATTGCTAAAATTCTAATACAAAAAAAAACTTAGAGTAAAGAGACAGAGTCACTTGAAAGAAATTGTATGAATAATTTTTCAAAAGAGAAAAAGAAAATTCTGTTTTACCAAAATAAGTCTTTTTTAATTATATTTTATTATCTTTGTGTAGTTGAACAAATGGGTTTCAATTCAGCATGTCAGTTTATAAGTACAATGCATCTTGAAAACTAATCTTCGTTTTCCAAATTTTTAGGCTAAAAAAAGATTTATTTTCCTGTATCATGATTCTATCAGTAACATTAGAAATCAGGATAATACAGATAAAGAAAATATCCTGAAATTTGACTTTGCCAGTCCTGGGCCTTGAACTCAGGGCCTGAGCACTGTCCTTGGGCTTTCTCAAGGCCAGAGCTCTACCACTTGAGCCACAGCATCATTTGTGCCTTTTTCTATGTATATGGTACAGAAGAATCAAACCCAGGTCTGTGTACATGCTAGGTAAGCACTGTATCACTAGGCCAAACTCCCAGCCCTGAGATTTGACTGTTTTTAAAGGCCTCACTTCTTTCTCAAATTTTAGCAAGTAGAAAGCAATATGTGTTTGTTTCCTTGATTTTTTTTTTGCTTCCTTTAAATGCACTTCAGGGAAAGCCTGTGTTAACATAAATCATTCTGTGGCTGTCAACAGAAGGTAATGAGTAGCTGCCGTCGGTAATCAGTTTTTTACATAATTATATATTTTCAAGTTTTTATTGAAAAAATTAAAAATTCTTTGAGATAGCTTAATTACATGCTGAATAACAGAGCTCTCAAATGTGAGAGGAGATGGAAGTAGCTCTTATTTAACCAGTGAAAATATGAAATAAATAATGCACAGCAAGAGCCAGGGTTTCAGGTGTTGTACAGAGCTACGTAGGTCCTGTTGTGCATGTTTTCTACCACACTGCCATCTGCACTGACAGTATCACACACACACACACACACACACACACACACACACACACACACACGTCAGTACTTTTTGGTTGAAATGGATTGGGAAAGTGCTGTAATTATAACAGAGCTATTAAGCTGTAATGACCATGAATTCTAGTCTTGGGAGCACAATGGAGAAGAGTGAAGTGGTCCTGTTCCTTTGTCTGTGAAGCTAATGGCTGAAAAGAGAATGGGATTGTGGACAAGGAAATCAGAAGGGGTTTGCTAAGCCAAGTGTTGTTCATAGTCTACTGCTTCATAACCAAAAGACACATTATGCTGTTTGCTGGAAATAATTTCTGAACAAGAAAAGCAGTATCAACTTACACAGAGTATAGAACGTTTAAAGACGACCCATGGTCCATTGGCTTATGATGTGCTGAATATTGGTTTATGATGAGCTAGTAAGAAAGTATGCTATAAAACGCAGTCATTAACTCTGAGGTTGTTATTAGAAAGAATGTACTGTCTCAGAGACCAGTCTATGGGGTATACAGTACCTGGGGGACACAGATCATGAAGTGAACCTGTGGACTCTTCATGAATTCCTCCACCTTAATTTTTTTCTGTTACTTAAATTGCTTCATGTAAGATGTGATTATCATAGGCCATAGCACTTTTCTTAAACTATTCAGGTGAATCCCCTTGGTGAGTGGTTTTAATACTCGTAGTTCATGTAGTAATCCCAGCATGAGTTTAGAATAAAATAGTACACACTTCTCAAATTGCTCATCAATTGATTTCTTCTAGAAAAGTTTTTTGAGATGAAGAAAGGACAGTGTAAAGATGCCCTAGAAATTTACAAACGGTTTCTCACAAGGATGACCCGGGTTTCTGAATTCCTCAAGGTTGCAGAGGTGAGTAACACTCAGCTTTGGGAGGAATGTGATTTGAAAGCTCTCAGCTTGTGCTTCCATACAATACACAATCTACAATTTATCAGCCACATGGAGCTGTGGTCTGCACTCCAGTCAAGTGATTATTCTGCATTAATCAAAGCGTCACAGCTAAGGAGTTAATTGCTGCTCGGCAGCGTGGTCCACTCTTTAGTTCTATCTAATGGCTATTTTTGATTATAAAAAAGGGATTCTTCTTTATTGAACCCTTGGTTTTTCTTTAGAAAACTTTATCCTTTCTTTCTTGATGTGAGTATTCTAAATTCTGGCCCTCTTTCCGTTGTCAGTGATTTACACACATGAAAAAAGAAAACAAATTATAATTCATTTGAGGAAAGCTTATAAATTGTTTCTGAGGGAAAGCTAAAATCCAAGGATCGTGGTTAGAAACCAGTTCAGTAGGAGAGTATGTGAAAGACTCTTGTATCTAATAAATTACCCTCAAAACTGCTGGAAGTGAAGCTCTGGCTCAAGTGGTATAGTACTGCCTAGAACATAAGAGCTCAGGAACCTAGCTCAGGACCTAGGTTCAAGCCCTAGGACAAAGACCAAACAAACAAAACAAAAGAAACATACAGTGTTTAAAAAATAATGTTTATCTATGTATGTCTATATTTTAATTCATTTTTACCTAAAATGTCTACTTTCATTAAGATAATTATCTATATCTTGTATACTGAAAGTCATGGTTTTAAAAAATGAATCTCATTTTCTAGTTAAAACAGTGATTTAGTACAGTCACAAAAAAATGTCTTTCCCTTTTAGGGGGGGTTGGAGTCGACCAAAGCCATTGATATGGAGATTTCATGGTCCTCAAGGACATGCCAATTACATTCTGGAAATGAAATAACCAAATTACTACTGAGCTTTCTGTTGGCAAACAAAATCAGTCAAAAATATCAAAATTCATCTGAATTGTGTTATATACTGCAACTCCTAACACAAAACCTCTCCTAGCTCTAAATTGTAAAGTACATGCACTACGGTTATCATGATCCACATAAATAGTTTTGCATACACAGCGGAATAGTTAATGGCTTACTCAAATTATCCATGACTCTGATCAGATTTAAATTACTCCATCTATCCCAAAGAGGATCAATTTTAATTTCAATTTGTCTTATATAACAAATGTGTTGTTAAAGAATATATATGTATATTCTATCTTGTCAAAAACCACAGAAAGTGATTTAGAAGTATGAGTATGAGTTTGCTTCTTATGGTTTTAACTTGGGAGAGAATATTTGAAAGAATATTGTGGCGTCATTTTACCTGCTTTCTAAGTTCAAACCATCACATTTTGCACATCTTAATCTACTAACTATTCCTAATTCCTTATTCACTAATAAAATCATTAAAAACAAAAAATAATGTCACTTTGTGACCGCCCAGCTGCCGTTTATGTGGTTTTCTTAAGTGGATAAACCTGTCAATGCTGCACATTGATATTGGAAATTCTGTTCTCATGTGTTAGCAGGATCATCGGTGGGATCTATCCTACACATCAGCTGACCGGTTTTAACTGAAAATGTAGCATAAAGATAATCACTTAGTAAATACAACTTTGAAGGTACTACAGTGCACATATTACCATTCAGATTTCTTTCACAGAAATAATTTTAGCATCCAAGCATGAGTCCCATGTACTATCACTAAATGAACATTTTTGAGCTTTGCCACATGTAATATGTAATCAGAATAAAGATTTACCTTTAATATGACAAATAAAAGGTAGGTACTGGCGTATATATAATATTGAATAAGTAATTGTAAGTACATATAGTATGGCATGCTCATAGGTATTTTTCTCATGGTTCTATCACTATAGATTGTCTTTAAGAAAGAATAGAAAGCTGGGTGCTGGTAGCTCATGCCTGTAATCCTAGCTACTCAGGAGGCTGCGATCTGAGGGTTCTTATTCAAAGCCAGCCCAGGCAGAAAAATTGCCATTAGACTCTTATTTCCAATTAACCACTCAAAAACTGGAAGTGGTGCTGTGACTCAAGTGGTAGAGTGATATCCTTGAGCAAAAAGAGTCTCAAGGACAGCGCCCAGGCCCTGAGTTCAAGCCCCACAACCAATAAACAAAACAAAAAAGAATAGAATTGCTCAAATCTGTTTTCCTTTGCTGCTTCTTAGGTTATATTATTTGTATTTGGTATGAATTTTCCTATGACTTAACTATCCTTATCAATATAACCTAATATACTTTGCTGAATTTTTTCTGTGAAGGGATCAATTGTGTCCAGACACTCGGTACAGACTGCTTCATGTTCTGACACCAATCCTGCCGGCGCCCATTTTTCCACTAGTTAGTACATACAAGCAAAAAGCTGAGCAGTGGAGAGAGGCATGGTTCTCTAATCACCATCACATTGCATTTACACATAAAACTTGGCTTTAGGACTAAGATCACACACTTACTGGCACACACCAAATGAGAGTACACAGAAATCACTTCTCATGTTAAGAGGGCCTTCAGACAACTGAGTTTAAGTCTTATATTTCCATTTGAACATTATAAATGAAACTTCTTTTGAGACTCCCCACATTACCTTTGAGTGGTTGTACAAAGCGTTGTCCATTTCAGTTTATGAGGCCAGTACATCTTGATCCACGGAAGACTTTTTATAGAGTAGATAATTGAAGGAATTGTTTTAATAAAATGAGCATTTAAACCACAATGCAACATCCCTGATCACTTGTATTTTCTTTCATATTTAAATTGCATTATTTATCACTTGAACACATGTCTTGAAGGTAGTATTGATAGTGGTTTGATTATGATTGGTTAAAACAGAAAAATGTTCAAAAAGGCGCATGGCATCCTTAATATGTGGCTACTAAATCCAAACAGTACAAGAGAGAGGACTCAGTATTTGCATACCCAATACTATGGACATGGTATTAGAAATATAAACATAACTACATAGACTTAAAAACCTATGACTCTAGACATAATGTTTTATTCCATAAATTAATATGTATCTATGATACATATCTATGATATACAAACTTTTAGCCTAATTTTGATTATGTTCTAAAAACTAAGTGCCAGTGACTGTATATAGAGATTCCCCTCTTGAACACTTGTTTGTTAAACATGTCATTTGAAATATGAGGTAAAAATCAATGTTAATAAATTCTTTAATTAAAAAAACAGAAAATGATCAGCAAATTTACAGACCTTCTATTTTTCCAAATGATACTCACGGCATATGTATATACACTTGGGCTTATACTTGATAGCTGGGATGTAGCTGGTAAGTACCATTTGTCTAAAGAGGTTTTTTTACAATATCTCTGGAACACGTTTTTTAAAAGGAATTGGAGCTGGAAATGTAGCGCAAGAGTATTGTGGTGTCTAGCATGTAAGACTCTCGGTTGCATTCATAGAACCACAAAAATAAACTATTAACACATATTGGCTATTTGGAAAATACTAATAATAATTGTCTGTCACGTAGATTGGTTGAACAATTTATGTGGAAATACTTAAATTTTCCTGATGAATTGCTTAAAGGACAGAAAACTTACTGCATCTTAGATACTTTTTTTTTTTTTTTGTCGGTGGAGAGGCTTGAACTCTGGGCCTAGGTGCTGTCCCTGAGCTCTTCAGCTCAAGACTTCCACCCTACCCCTCTTAAGCCACAGGGCCACTTCTGGTTTCCAGGAGGTTAACTGGAGATAAGAGTCTCATGGATTTTAGTGCCTGGGCTGGCTTTGAACCATGATCCTCAAACTCATCCTCCTGAGTAGCTAGGATTACAGGTGTGAGCCACCGCATATGGCTGCATCTTAGATTCTTATACTCAAGTTTCCTCAGACAGACAGCTGAAACATTGTAAAACATTGTTTTACAGGTAATAGACACTTCTGCTAAAGTTTTCCTTTTATAGAAACAAGTTATTTTTAGTTTGCTATTCCCACAGTAAGTATCAGACTTCTAGGCATTTTATCTCCCTGAATTCTTGCAGACAGAAAGGGGTGAGATTTCTGTCACACATTCTGCCTCAATCATCAATTCTCTTATAATTCAGAAGTTCAGAGTAGTATGACTCAACATTGACTGGGGAGGGGGGAGGGGGAGAGGGAGACAGTGAAATGTGGGGGAGGAAGAAGGAGAGAAACAGAGAGCGGGAGGGGGGGCACAAAACTATCCATTAATGGAAACATGCCACTTCCCCCGCCCCAAGTGATCTTAGTATCAGATAGTCATTCATTTTAAAAATTAATCCATTCAAATTAATATTTTAAGTTTCCCATCTAACAAGGTGTAAAAGTGTAGAAGTAGTGAGGTTACCTCAGTTTCTGATTTCTGTAGTTAGTGACTTTAGGGAAGCATCAGTGGTTTCTCTGAAACCAAACACAGTCACTAGAAGATAAAAGTATGAATTTTGGCCAGCTCTTAGACATAGTGCTGAGATTACTGAGGAAGGTTGTTTCTTCAGGTAAAACAGAACCATAGTTTCTTGTGTATCATGTTCCAACCAATTACACCATCTAGTATTTCTTAAAATTTTTTAAATACTCTTTCAGAGAAAACATTATATTCTTCAATAAAACTGAAAAAGTTAAAAAAAAAAAAGGATGAATTTTGGATCGTGTTCCTAACTCGACCCAGGTTACTTGAGGTCCAGTGGTCTCCACACTGGTTTCTCGATTGTGTATGTATGTGTGTGTGTACCAGTCCTGGGGCATGCACTCAGGGCCTAGGTGCTGTCCCTAAACCTTTTTTGCTCAAGACTAGCACTCTACCACTTCAGCCACAGTCCCACGTCAAGCGCCTTTTGTGAGTGGGTACTTCATTGGAGATGAGAGTCCCACAGGCTTTCCTTCCCTGGGCTGGCTTTTGACCATGATTCTCAGATCTCAGCCTCTTGCATAGCTAGAATTTCAGGTGTCAGCTACTGCCCAGCTCAGTTTCTAGATTTTTAGTTGCTATTTGGTTTATGGTGTATACCTTCCAATTTTATGCTTCGATTTCTTTTCATTTATTTGTGGCTCCCTATAAAATTCTATGCATTTGTTGTAACTATATTGGTGAAATCATTTTTCTAGTATATTGAGTAGGAAACTGCATGAGGAACATATGATAGATGGTAATATATAAATTTACATATAAATAAAGAGAATTATTTTATAACAAGATTGAGCCACAGTTCTAACAGCTGTCTATGAGCTTCCACATCTGCTCATTTTTGGATGCCAAAAATTTGCCTTTGTTAAATGGCCCTTTAGTTGGAAGAGATGGTAGAAAAATAGAGGTGACATTGATCTCAAACTGTGTCTCAAACTGAGTCTCAAACTGATATGTCGAATAGAAACACTCTGGTGCAAATACCTAAAGATAATTTTAAAAATAAAGAAAAACCAAAGACCCCACCCAGTAATCTTTTTATTTTTTTTAAATCCACAGCAAGTTGGCATTGATAAGGGGGACATTCCCGACCTCACTCAGGTAAGTGGCTCCCCCTGGGAGTGCTAGCCTGTGTGCAGTTAATCCTTCAGTAGAGCCAGAGTCTTTTTTTTCTACTTTTAAGTTGTTTTTAATTATTATTAAAAGTTTATTAACACTGGTTTTTTTACATCATATTTCAGATGTCAAGTTTAACAAACAAGTATTCAAGAATGGAATCTCTATATACAATCACTGGCACATAAATTTAGAAACAAAATTAAAATTAAGCTGAGAGCTTGTCATAGATATATATTGATCTATATATCAACATGTCTATAAAATATATATGTGCCATCATAGATTTATATGTCTATATATCTCCAAGTTCATGTCAATAGCCTTAAGTACCGAAGTACTAAGTCATTACTCTTGTGCTATTTGGATCTAGTTTCCACATATCAAGGAGACCATATACCTTTTGTTCCTTTGGTCTTGGCTTATCTCACACAACATGATTCACTCTAGTTCCATCCACTTCCCAGCGAATGCCATTATTCTATCTTGTCTATTGGCTATGTCGAATTCCATTGTATATATGTACCACATTTTTATATCCATTCATCTGTAGTGAGACATCTGGGTTGTTTCCATTGCTTGGCTATTGCCAATAGTGCAGTGATGAACATGGCAGTGCAGGTGTCCTTATAATATCCTGGGTTAATATAATGAATGATTGTTGTTTTTAAGGTACTATGTTATCTCTCATCTCTTTTGCTGTCCCTTGGTTATCTCATATTGTTACAGTATCTCACTTTGTTACCTGATATATTGGATATATATGTATTTGGTAATTTGCAATTGGATAGGGAAGGGGGAAAACAAGATGAGGGGAAGAGGTGGAGTTGGGGGGAGGGAAATGGGGACCAAGACATGTGAAAGGGTATCAATGTATGGGAATTAATGCACCTTCTATCTGGCAAATATCATGTAACCCTTCTATTAATTACAATAAAAAATATATGGAAAAAAAATAATATCCTGGGCTATGATGCTCAGGGTTGATGCCGAGGAGTGGTATGGCTGGGTCGTAGGGAAGGTCTCTTTGTAGTTTTTTGAGGAACCCCCAAACTGCCTTCCAGAGTGGCTGTACTAGTTTACATTCCCACCAGCAGAGCAGTAGGGTTCTTCTTTCTCTACATCCCGTCAGCATTTATTGTTGTCTGAGTTCAGAATATTGGTCATTCTGATTGGGGTAAGGTGGTATCTTAGGTTGCTTTTATTTCAATTTCCTTTATGACCATGGATGATGAGTATTTTCTCATGTTTCTTTGCCATTTTTGATAAGTCTCTCTTTAGTTCCCTTGCCCATTTAGTGATTGGTTTGTTGGGTCTGGGAGGGATTAGTTTCTTGAATTCCCTGTAGATATTGAATATTAAGCATTTGTCTGATATATTATTTGTAAATATCTTTTCCCAGTTTGTTAGCTGACTTTCTACTGTAGTAGCTATGTCTTTGGGCAGAAACTTTTTATTTTTAGGTAGTCCCATTTGTTGCGTCTCTCTCCAGTCTATTGTGACCCAAGCCAGAGTCTTGTAAGCTTGTAACCAGTTTTTACCAGCCAACCCATTCTCTTGGAAATTACTCCATTTTACTTATTTTTGCTTCCTGTTTCTGGACCATATTTCTGGAGGTAATAGGCAGATTTTCTTGCCCTAAGTATGAGCTCTTCTTCTCATTGTTGAACTTGAATCAAAAGGAAGCCTGGGACAGGAACCGCGGCATTGCACAGGGCGGGCGGCATAGCTCCGGCTCCCTCTTTTCCCCCCTGGAAGGGTGAGAAGAGTCTATGGGGCACCCACCGCTGCCGCTGCCACCGCTGCTAGGTGCTGTCTCTATGGCGAGAAGGAAGAGGAGGAGCGCGAGCTCAGAGACACAAGTCCATTAATAAAGGATAAAATATTTATGAAGTAAGTCTTCAATCAAGTATAACATTTTGATGCTTGGCATATAGACTCCTTTAGCCCTCACTATGCCAGCAGCAACTGTAGATCATAGCCAAAGAATTTGTGAAGTTTGGGCTTGTAACCTGGATGAAGAGATGAAGAAAATCCGTCAAGTTATCCGAAAATATAATTATGTTGCGATGGACACTTGAGTTTCCAGGTGTGGTTGCGAGACCCATTGGAGAATTCAGAAGCAATGCTACTATCAGTACCAACTATTGTGGTGTAATGTAGACTTGTTAAAGATAATTCAGCTAGGACTGACATTTATGAATGAGCAGGGAGAATACCCTCCAGGAACTTCAACTTGGCAATTTAATTTTAAATTTAATTTGACGGAGGACATGTATGCTCAGGATTCTATAGAGCTACTAACAACATCAGGTATCCAGTTTAAAAAACATGAAGAAGAAGGAATTGAGACCCAGTACTTTGCAGAACTTCTTATGACTTCAGGAGTGGTCCTCTGTGAAGGGGTCAAATGGTTATCATTTCATAGCAGTTATGACTTTGGCTATTTAATCAAAATCCTGACCAGTTCTAACTTGCCTGAAGAAGAACTTGACTTCTTTGACATCCTTCAATTATTTTTTCCTGTCATTTATGATGTGAAATACCTCATGAAGAGCTGCAAAAATCTCAAAGATGGATACAGGAAGTTGCTGAATAGTTAGAGCTGGAAAGGATAGGACCACAATATCAGGCAGGATCTGATTCATTACTTACAGGCATGACCTTTTTCAAAATGAGAGAAATGTTCTTGGAAGATCACATTGATGATGCCAAATATTGTGGTCAGTATGGCCTTGGTTCCGGTTCATCCTATGTACAAAATGGCACAGGGAATGCATATGAAGAGGAAGCCAACAAGCAGTCATGACATGAAATAATCCTTTTATTTTTTATTTTATTTGAGCTGCACACAAGCTTGTATATAGGTTTTATCTCTGTTTGGATTCCTTGAACATTATACAAAACCTTTTCTCCACCTTTCATGGCACATTTTATTTTCTGCCTTTCAGAACTAAGTATGACTGATCCTATCTCAGAACTTAATGAGTAGAAGTACATTCAAGTTAAATTTGGCCTTAATTTAATGTATGTGTTAGCAAGTATGTGTGACCGAGTGGGGAAATCATCATACTGAATAATTTGATAAACTACCTACTTGAGCTTCCCCTCCCTCCAGTCCTAAATTAATTAATATCACCTGTAATTTATTTCCCTGTTTCATGTCTTTCCCTTCCATTCTGCGGGAGTTTTTAAGTATTTAAGAGTATGGACCATCAATTTTGCACTTTAGAGAGTGATTCCAATCCTCTGTTTTATCTCAGAAATTGTGATTTTTCTTGCTCTTAGCTGGGAAAATGACCATTGGCCAATTTTATACAGTATTTGCTTGTTTTTGACCTACAGAATATAGTACTTGTATTGTGCAAACTGTTGATTCAGCAAGACTAACAACAGCCAAAAGACAAGGAACTACTGAGGAGCTTAGTAACTACTATTTCTATATGTAGTGTTTAATCTTACAAGCACATCTCATGTGTGTCATTTCTAGTTGGCATGTGTAGGCTGCTCTGTGACTAGAGAACTTTCAAACAGGTTTACACCCTTCAGGAAAAGGCCCTGGTGAATGGACATTTAGTGTCTACCAGGAAGCTGGCATTCAAGATTGTGAAGCTACAGTTATTTTATGATACATTTCCCTTTATCTGGTTTCTTTATTCTATAAGTGCTTACCTTTATTATCTTTTTTTAAATTTTATAGCCATACTTATGATGTTCTTGATTTGTTGATTATACAAATCAATTTCATTAAAGTCCAAAGATAACAAGTTTTTAGGTATATTGTATATCAATTTATCAAATTAAGAGTCAAAATTTGTGCTTTCATAGCTACAAAAATAATGGAGAGATTTGGTGCAAAACAACAAAATACAATATATATATATATATATACATATACATATATAGCTAATAGTTACCTGAGGAGTGTAATGCTTGTTTATTTTTTTGTGTATATCTCTACAGTCTATTTTATATATATTGACAAAAGAGACTGTGAAATATTTAGCCAGGCAGAATATGTGACCAGGCCAGAGCATGTGTAGGAAGACTTTTTGGTAATCATTAAGTCTACCCGAAGTGATGGACTACAAGTCATAATGCGTTACCTACACTTTAATCAGTAACATTAGTAACATTAGCAAATCTCCAGTTGTTAGCAAGATTAGTTTGTTTCCCTTGTACATTCTTTATTATATTCATGATACTACAATGCTGTACTGGGTGGTCCTTTTTAAACAGAACATTATTTGAAAAAACAGAGGGTATTTGTTTTTAAAGCTTTTGTAAATAAAGGCTTCAGAAATAAAAAAAAAAAAAGAAGCCTGGCTAATCAAAGGCCTGGGCCATCGCTCAGTGCCTCTTTATGGATGTAAGAACTGTCTTCATGCTTGAACCCCTCATTTTCACCATGTCCCATTTCTAGGGACATGGAGCAGGGGCATGAAGAGCAAAACCAGAATCACAATTCATTTGTATTCACTCTGCTTCCCTTTGAAGAGGACAGATTTCTCAATATGAAAGAATACTTTTTAGAAGTCATGGTAGAAGGCAAGTTATTTTTCTGGGGCTGGTCCAGTAAGGACAACAACCTAGAAGCTCCCTGCCTGCTCTCCTGTCTGTCAAGAATACAATACAGAGCTCCTATCACTCAATCACCGTGTTGCAGGCCTGCAACTATGTGCGAGCTGTCTCACGGCAGACACGACTGCGCCTGTCTATTCAGGTGCAGTGGCAAATGTCTGTCCTAAACACATCCTTTTAATAGAATCAACATGGTGGAGAAAAGGTAGAAAAGAATTAGAGCTACCATCTTATATACTAATAATGAATGCATTCATACATTATTTACATGAGTCTCTTTATAAACTAAGATTCATTATAATAAAGAAAATTATCACAATAAAATTGCCCACTTTTTAATAGTGTTTATGTTTTAAAATTTCTGGGGCCTGGTGGTAGAGTGCTTGCCTAGCATGCACGAAGACCCGGGTTCAATTCCCGGTACCCCACATACATAGCAAAAAGCCAGAAGTGGTGCTGAGGCTCAAGTGGTAGAGTGCTAGCCTTGAGAAGGTTCAAGGACAGTGCTTAAGCCCTGAGCTCAAGCCCAGGACTGGCAAAAAAAAAATTCTCTGTTCTTTACAATGCCTTGGAATATTACACATCTAAAGTAATATTTTCACTTTCATTAAACATGATAAAAATCCAGTGAGCCTGTCTTCTTAATTTGTGTTAATGACATGGAAGATACTGGAATTCTTCGCAACTAAAATTCAGATCACAGTTCAGAATGTGGTGGCATTGTGTATTGTTCTAATTGAAAAAATGGAAAATACCCATCACCTTTATAATAGTAGTTTTAAAAAATGGGAAATAGCTTGTAATATTATGGTTACCAGACTATTAGTTTAACATTCTTTGGCTCCTACTTGAAAATACTAGTATCTGAGTGCATACCTGGATTAGATACTGGCATCATTTGAGTGTGATAAAATTTAATGTGCATGAAATACTTAGAAATCACTTTATGATAAGTATATTTATCTTTATGATCCTAAAATATAATAATATAAAAGCGAATGTTAAGCTCTGCCAGAAAACCATGCAGACATCCAGGCCCAAAGGACAAAGACAAGGTTTATTGCCAGCAAGGGGCCAGCAAAGACCCCTTCTCACAAAAACAGAAGTGCCGGCTCTTATCTGAGGTGACCCATATAACCTACAGGAGCTTGGAGGAGCTGGGAGATGGGGTCCTATCTATGACTAGAGGCTTCATCCTGGCAGGCTAGAACTTACGGCTGCTGCCCAAGTGGCAGGTAAAGGGTGGTGCCCAGGTCTACCCAGACCTGAAGGTCACACTAAGGGGATCTTGTTGCTTTATATGACTGTAACTGCCCACAGGCATACCATCACAAGGTCAGGAAGGTGGAGGTGGGTTAATTACTGCCTGTTCCAAATGGGCCTACTGTTGCTTTCGAGAAGGGTGAGCTAAGCTATGGGAGAGGAACCCAACAGACTAACAGCAAAGAAGTTAGTTTTCTTCATTTTCCATTAGTAACAAATATTTATATTGTAATTTTTGCTAAATGTTCTGGATGAAATCTAATCTTTTATAATCTAGATATTAAACTATCCAGTGATCGATGTTAGAAATGGCATGTCATCTATATTTTAACACTATGGACAACTCCTTCTTTGAGATAAATGAAAGACTATGTATTTCATCAAAATTGGCAGTCAGGTAAGAATAGGTGCTTGTTTAAGACTGTGCGTCTTGGGCCAGGAGCATAGCCTTGTAGAGTGCCTGCCTAGTATGCATGAAGTCCTGGGTTCCATTCCTGGGTGCCACATACACAGAAAAGGCTGGAAGTACTGTGGTGTTCTGGCTCAAATGGTAGAGCATTCACCTTGAGAAAGCCCAAGGATAGTACCCAGGCCCCAAATTCAAGCCCCAGGACTGGCAAAAAAAATGATGTCATTGAAAAATTCATGTATTTGTGTTTAAATTTTTATGGAAATTCACATAATTTTTTAAACTCCAGAAAACACACCAGTGAAGCTTATAATCCTACTCAGGAGGCTGAGCTCTGAGGATCGAGGTTTGAAGCCAGCCAGGGCAGGAAAGACCTTGAGACCCTTACCTCCAGATAACCACCAATAAGCTGAAAGTGGAGCTGTGGGTCAAGTAGTAGAGCCACTAGCCTTGAGCATGGAGGGTAGGGGTGGGGACAAGCAAAAACCTGTGGGACGGCAGCCAGACTATGAGTTCAAGCCCCAGGAACAGCACAAAAGAAAAAATAATCCCAGAAACATTTATTATATAAGCTGTGTTTTAAACTCTATGTTTTCATGGTTTGGGAAGCATACTTCACCCTCAAAGAAAAGCATGCCCTGGATCAAGTGGAAAGCTGTTCTATGGCAGAGATTCATTTGGATCCTGTGGCACTGGCTTCTGCTTCTTGTGACTTAGAGACCTGTGAAGTTCCTTAGTTATAATGTTATTATCTTTAAGGATTTACGATTCAGCAAATCATTTTCTGAATATGGTGCACCATGATCCATGTCCCACCCCTGTCAACTTCCCCCATCCCTCCCACCCCACCACTCCACTCCACTTTCTAACTTTCATGTAACGTGCATTCTCTTCCCCCTTCCTTCACCTGCCCTCTTCTCTTCACCTCCCCAACACCTTCCAAGTACCAGTGCCCTGGTGTTCATTTTGTTGGGCTGGGAGTGAGTTTTCTAAGGAATGGCAATTTTAATTCTCCCCAGTAAATACCATACTTCATTGCATACATTCATCTGCACCTGGTATGCATTTACTTACATGTTTTTAAATTCCCTCATTTTAAAAAATCCTCTAGTTTGGTTCTCTTGTAAACATTTCGGTTCCAATACAAAAGTCTTTTATGACTCTGCAGGTAGTTGTGGCTTCTTGTGGGATAATTAGCAACAGACAGCTAAACACGCCACCCATGATTGCTACTTAGAGCCCCTTCCCCAGGGCGAAGCTAGGAAATGAACCCCACTATGACAGGTCTGAACTGGAATGTAAAACTGTCTGGGAATTGTCTTCTAGATAATGTGAGCGTGAACCTAGAAATGGGGCCCATGTGCCAGGTTGTGATTAGATCCCGCTCCTTCCAAGGCTTCTCCCTGGCTAACGTGGCATGGAATCTAGCCGCAGTGATGGACAGGGAGACAGAGGAATCCTGGAGAGCACTGGGCAACCTAGTGACTGAGGACAAAATAAGGCAGTTCACCCAGAAAATACTTAACACTCTTCTTACATCCAAGTGGAAGAGGAATTCACTTTGGACCTTTTATTAAAGAGTGCACAGTTATTACCAGAGTAGCCCTGTTAAAGTTTGCAAATAAAACAATCACAGTATTTAAATGATTGATAAATATCAATAAGATGTTTGAAAGATCTTTAAATTTTGTATTTAGGGTAAGAAGTGAAATTAGGCATGAAATACTTCTTTTTTTCATATATTTTTATTATAATTAATAGAAGGGTTACATTGTATTCACCAGATAGAAGGTGCATTACTTCACAAACATTGATACCCTTTCCCATGTCATTCCCCCCCCCCCGCTCATCTTGATTTCCCCCCTTCCCTATCCAATTTCAAGTAACCAATTAAGCATATATAAAATATATCAGATAACAAGGTGAAATATTATAACAATATGAGATAACCATGGGACAGCAAAAGAGATAAAAGATAACAGTACATTAAGGACAACAATCACTCATTATATAGCTTTTGTTTCTATATCCTGGAGGTCCTTACATTTAGCATCATACTATGTCATATATATGCACAGCATATCAAATAATTTCTTAGAGCTACTGATCATGATGCTGAATGATCTATTAATTGCTTTGTTTCTTTTTTAATGACGGTTTATCTAAATTGCTTTAGCTCTAAGTTTCCTAAGCATCTGAATTGTAGATGAAATGCTTTAATTTTGATTCCTGGCATACAATCAGCTATAAATTATTTCAAGAAAATAATTTGTCTGTATATGTGTGTGTTCCAAATTTAAAACATTTTCATTTACAACAACTACCTTAGGTTTTGATGGCAGGAATTTGGTCTCCTTTTAAACACTGTACCACTGATATATGGGAACCATGGCACACTGCTATGGACTATAGCTTCACAGGAGGATTTCTTGTTTTTGGATTGGTGTTTCTTCTAATTGATCTGTTGACACTGCATTTTTTTAATGCATAAGATAATACTTTACAAGAGCAGAAGCATTCTGGAAGTCTTGCTACTTTGAAGAGTAGGAGCTCATGTTTGCTTCCTGTCTAGTGGGCAGAGGAAGGCACAATTTCCTACTCTCCAAGCCATTGAGAATGAAACCTTTTGTTTTCTCTGAAAACAGTTGTTTCTCTTAGAGTTTGACCATCTTTAGGTAATGAGGCATTCTGAGATTCCCACAGGCCATCCCTGTGCAGTGTATTGATAAACCCCTTAGTTTTGCAGTCTCAAGTTCTGTGTCAGATTTCTCTTTCCATTGTTGTGGATTTTATGATTTCTACTTCATTGTCAGTTTTCCCAGCTATTAAGAAAATCTACAAGATGGAATTACAAAATATCTTTTTGATGTTTTGTTTTACTGTAGGGAACTTTAAGAAAATACTGCCTTTTCCTGTTAGCTCATGTTTTTAAATCTTTATTTTGTGGTTATAAACACCATTTGTTTTTTGTTGTTGTTGCTGTTGTTTTGGTTTTTTGCCAGTCCTGCGCTTGAGCTTGGAGCCTAAGCACTGTCCTTGGACTTTCTCAAGGCTAGAGCTCTACACTTGAGTCTCAGCACCACTTCCAGCTTTTTTCTGTGTATGTGGTATGGAGGAATCAAACCTGGGTCTTCGTGCATGCTAGGCAAGCACTCTACCACTAGGCCAAACTCCCAGCCCCCCATTTGCTTTTCTTAAACAGTGTTTTAAAGCTAGGTATACCAAAGAATTGCACTTTTTACATTGAACTTCACATTGAGAGGTCTCAAGTCTTCTAACTGGAAGGAAGTTCTATGACTTAAAACATGAACATTTGAATTCATATATCCAAGTTTTCTTTATTCCATCATCAAAATCCTCATCAAATCATCAAGTACACATTCATTTTAAAATGTTCAGGCCATTCATGGGCTTTCTCATTCCGGTTTATTCATTAGTGAGTACATATTTTTTTATAGCTTAGGACCCTACCTGATTTATAGAGATGATTTTTCTTTATCTCACATACAAATTCATTTTTTCCCAGTTCTGGGTCTTGAACTCAGGGCCTGGGCACTGTCCTTGGGTTCTCTCAAGGCTAGAGCTCTACCACTTGAGTCACAGCACCATTTCTGGCTTTCTTCTATGTATGTGATGCTGAAGAATCATACTCAGGTCTTCATGCATTCTAGGCAAGCACTTTACCACTAGGCCAAACTCCTGACCCACAAATTCATTTTTTAATCTTCTGAGTGCAGGATGGGCACCAGTGGTTCATGCCTGTAATATATACTACTCATAAAGCAGAGGGAGAGATACTTATGGTTCAAGGCCAACCCAGGTAAAAATTCTCATGACCCTTCCTCTACCAGCAGCTGGATGCCCATCTGTCATCCTCACTACATGGCAGGCTAAGATGGGAGAATCCCAGTTCCAGGCCAACCCCAACAGCAAAATAGACCCTGTCCAGTAGAAAAAGCTGGGTGCCACTGCACCCCACAAAATCTTAATTTTTATTAACTATTAAAGTTGTGTTTCTCCTCTGCTTTCACTTAGTCCTCATTTAAAAATCTGATAACCATATTTTAGTCAAACATTGTTAAGTGAGCTTTTCCTGTGTTTTCATATTTCTGTCCATGTAGACTGGGGTAAAATAACTTCTGTTGTGACTGTGTTTTCGGGAAGGGGATGGTGAACTTGACTCAAGTTTACTGCATGTAAGTAATGTCTTAGTAAAAACCTACCCAATGTCACCTCTGCACCAAATCCGCGGCTGTGGCACTGTCTGGTGTGCAGCGGAGTTCTAGCGTATTTAAGATGGACCTGTATAAGAATCCATGGAATTGAAATATGTGCCAAGAGAATCCAGAATGACATGATCTCCTCACGTAGGGTCAGGATAGACCTCCACCATGCAGAGTCGCGGTGATGTGACGGTGTTGACTTTGAACAAGAACAATGCAGACACTTATTTTTACTTTCTTATTGTAGGCTCCCAGCAGTCTTATGGAGACCCTTGAACAGCATCTAAATACATTAGAAGGAAAGAAACCTGGAAACAAGTACGCATTAGTTGTATATTCTAAGTAAGATAAGAAATACTGAGTCACTGGTAGTCGTGAGACTTGTGTGTAGTTTACACTACTATGATGTCTGTGTATGCATTGTTGTCACTTTTCTGGGTTCCCTGGGGACCCCTGAACATCCTGTCCAATTACAACAAATTGTATGACCTCACACACAAGCAACCCATTTGCAGGCTAACACAGCAAGTCAGAAGGTTGTTCTTGCCATGAGAAGGAATTCACAAGACAAAGAAGAGTTGTTCATACTGAAAATTTTAAAGTGCTTTGGTTGGTGATGACTTAAAAAATAATAAATTCACAAGTATCCTATCACTAGCCTCGTTGGGGTTAAGAGCAAAGACCTCGAGTGTTTTCTAGAGTCCAGTTTCTCCTTTCTCAATGAGCTGGAGCCTGCTGCTAACATCCTGCTCATAGATCCCGTTAGAGAAGTGGCACTAAAGCAGGGCTGTTTCCTATTACTGGTTTTTTAATACCTTTTTCTTTGAGAACTTATATTTTTGTCTGTTTTTCCTCATTACATGCAGAAAATATCCAAGTTCATTTTCTCCAATCTCCCCAGTAGATGTAACACTTGCCTGTTCACAAGATACAGGGCTTTCCAGTCTTTATGCCTTGTCCAGACTTTGCTTCTGCTGGCCTTGGGCCTGCACTTGTCCTTGGTCCTGGGAAGGCCAAGTCCTGCCCTTCCTTCTTCGAAACTTTCCCTCTTTGATCAGGACCTTTTTTCACTTGTTTTTTGTTTGTTTGTTTTTTGCCTTGGAGATTTTCAGTACATTTTCTGGTTCAGAAGGTCAGGACCTAGTTTATACTTGACCTAAGCATCAAATGTAGCTCCTTCTACAGAGTCATTCTGGAATGGGTCCCTGGTGAGACCAGCTGGGCACTGACTTCCTTCAGGTCTATGGTGGGCATCAGCAGCCAAGATTATGAACTCAGGGTCGCAGCTGATGCTGAATTTGGTCTGTAATAGTGCTGACCATGTGTGACTCCTCTCTGATCCTTCTTTATCTTGATAACTTCTATGTTCCTTTTTTTAAATTGTTTTTTCCTTAGCTAAATGTTATCTCTGTTGTTGGGGGAGGGGGTTGTCTGATTTACCTTCTCAGCAAGAGAGAAAGGTACACTAGATCTGTGTCAGATGGTGACAGCTGCATGGGTGATGGTTGGCAGGATCTCTCCAGGGCAGTGCCACACCTGTTGCCCAGCACAGCCCAGGGTCTGCCCCTGAGGAATGAATGAACACTGGTCAGGTCATTGGTGTGAAATACATGAAATCACAGCATAACTTGATTGCCAGGTGCCCATGGACATTTCTTTTGGGGCTCACCTACTTGTAGAGTATCCAGGAAGCTGTGTGAGTTGCTTATACAAATGGAGATAGAGAGCTGAGAAATGTCCCTGCCCCTGTGGCTAAAGTTAAGGAAATGTGTGACAGTGCCTAGAGTCAGTTACTCCTAAACAGCACTGCATGCACACTGTAAGCTGGCTTCTCTGTTCCCCACCTTCACCTCCAGGGCCCCATACTCCATGCATTCAGGTCCTTACGAACCTTGGCTCCTTGTCAAGGCTGCCAGTCAGCAAAGTCTAAATAAACCCCCTCCCTAGCTAGTCAGTGTCCTCAGCGTCAATCCAGATTCGCCCTCTTGTGGCCATTCAGAGTGTTTTTAGAAAACTTATCCATCCACATTGAAACTTAATTGCATTCCTGGAGAAGTGGAATATAAATTCAATAACCTTTTCATATGAATTGCCTTCTTAGAATAATTTTTCTCCTTTAAAATCATTTTATGCTTGGGCCGGGAGTTTGGCCTAGTGGTTAAAGTGCTTGCCTAGCATGCATGAAGACCCGGGTTCGATTCCTTGGTACCACATACATAGAAAAAAGCCGGAAGTGGTGTTGAGGCTCAAGTGGTAGAGCTCTAGCCTTGAGAAAGTCCAAGGACAGTGCTCAGGCCCTGAGCTCAAGCCCAGGACTGGCAAAAAAAATCATTTTATGCTTATCATACTTATGTTCTGATATGGCTGTAACCACATTTAAATTTGATTTTTGCTTATTCCCTGTTTTTAAAAATCTAAGCAATCTGGGCACCAGTAGTGCATGTCTATAATCCTAGCTACTCAGGAGGCAGAGATCTGAGGCTCAATGTTCTAAGCCAGCCTGGGCAAAAAAGTCCATAAGATTCTTATCTCCAATAAATAGTTTTTAAAAAGTCAAAAATGGAGCTGAGGCTCAAGTGGTAGAGTAGTAGCCTTGAGCAAAAAAAGCTCAAGGATAGCATCCAGGCCCACCACACATGCATGCAGGTGCACATATGTGCAAGCGCTTGCACACACACACATGTGGATATATGGATGTGTATGTGTGTATAACACACACACAGTGTAGATCTGTGTATATGTATGTGTACATATACACATATAGATGCACTATAGCAGTTAACTATTCTCTTCTTTGTATATTTGTGCTTACCGGGGAACTTAAGTGAAGGGTGAGTACTATATTGAATAATTACTAAAAATGCAGCCATAAAAAAATCCTGTTAGTATCTCATATTTGTTATTGAAACATTTCTGTTCTTGTTGTGTATCTGTGTTTTATCATTGTGCTTTATTTTTGTCTCCCAAGGTGACTGGCATAAATGTTTTCTCCCTTTGGTTTTCTCAGATCACAACTAACAACCTATTTTAGGATAAACATTCCTCTTAGACTTTAGAAATCAAAGATTTTCCATTGGTTGAATGGACATAACAGAAGTGCTAACAGGCAATGTTATAAAGAAAATTATTTAAAATTGTCCTTTGTCAGCCAGTAGCATTATAAAATTATTCTAATTTCTATTTACATATAAAATGAAGCATTTACAAATATTGGCTATGGAAAACATACATATTCCTCAGTACCTATGTCCAGAATGTTTATGGTTCCAATTGTATGCAATACTACATGACAAATTTTGTAGATTATGTTTCTGTGGTTTCACAGGACACAGGAAAAATTTATTCTATATGTGGGTACACTTAGCATGGAGAGTATAGGAAACCCAAAATAACTCCTTTGTGGTGAAATTATTTAGAAGTAATAGATTTTTTTTAACATACCTAGTTTTTCTAGCTAACATTTATTTTTTTCCTTATATTTTTATTGTAATTAATAAAAGGGTTACATTATATTCACTAGATCTGGCTAACATTTATACTCAAAACCATGTAGTGATTGTTGTTTAAATCTAAAAAGAAATAACAAAATTTTCTCTTTTAACAGCTGAAAGTTACCATATTAAAAGAAAACCTGGTATTTGCTGTAATCATAGTAAAAAAAAGTCATTGATCTCTGTTGAACTTTGTTACAGAATTTAGAGTAGATGCCGTATGGGACCTTCCTTCTCTTGTAAACATCTTACAGAATTTTTCCAATGTACTAGATCTCCCTAGGTAACATTTAAATACAAGCATTGTCTCTATATAAAAGATTATAACATTTTCTTTCATAAAGGACAATGACCAACAGTAAGATGGAAAATTAAGCAAGAAACATGTAAGAAGCAACCATTTATGCGTTGTATAAAAGAGAAATGAACAAATAAATGTTCAAATGTTCCAGGCATGTGGCATTTTCAGTAAGACAGGCTGGACTGGGGAAAAGGCCCAGACTCCAACAGTCAGAAGTCAGCGCTAAGTAATAATCAGACATGAACAACAAGTTGTCCGCCCCTCTGACCAGTGAGCCGTGTCTTTGGATTTTTAATCCATGGTTAATGATGCTCTCTAAAACTATACTCCCAAATACAAACCACAACAAAGGCCTAATCTGTTCCCTGGAAACAGAAGTCTTAACAGCTTAGTTGAAGAGAAAGTCATTTGTCAGGGCTTCTGATTAATTTGTTGACTTTAAATGACAGTTATATATTCTCACTTAAAATTTCAAATAATAGTAGACCAGGAGTTTGGCCTAGTGGTAAAGTACTTGCCCCGGTTCAATTCCTAGGTACCACGTACATAGAAAAGTGGTGCTGAGACTCAATTGGTAGAACTCTAGCTTTGAAAAAATCCAAGGACAGTGCTCAGGCCCTGAGCTCAAGCCTAGGACTGGGAAAAAAATAATAGTAATCAAATAATACAGGAATGGTAGAGAAAATACCTGCAGCTATATAAAGTGCTGGGGATCTAAAACAAAGGGATGACTGCGGCACTGGTGTCTCGCACCTGTAATCCTAGCTACTCCACAGGCTGAGATCTAAGGATTTGCTATTCAGTGCCAGCCTGCCAAAAGTGGAGCTATGACTCAAGTGCAGGAGCACTAGCCTTGAGCAAAAACACCTAAAGATAATATCCAGGCCCTGAATTTCCAGCCCCAGTGTGGCCTAGAAAGGGGGAAAGAGAAATTAATTTCTTCCTTAGCTTCTGGTTATGAAGACAGGTAATAAACCAGTTAGAATGCAGGAAGTGGAGGCAAGCTCAGCTGTAATGGGAGGAGTCTTGCTTTTGTCTGCTTGGCCCCCAGGATTACTACAGATATCATTTAGTATCAGCATTCTTGTGGAAGTCAGAAAATGAATTATTGTGTCAATTATGAATCTCTGTACACTGCTCTGACTATAATATTCTTTGATATCAGGTAGTTCTGTTGGTTTTACCATACTTTATTCTTGTTATAAGATAGGAAATACATCAAAACACATTTCAGAAGTGCTTGCTTGTTTTTCAATTATCTTTCTCAATTCTTTGTTTCTCGTTGTTCTCATATGGCAAAGAACTGATTTATGAAACTTACTTAAGAGAGAAATTGATTGGTTGTAACAAATGGCTTTCATTGCTGTGTTGGTCTTGCTTTTTGAAGAGATGAAGTCAATAGTTTTGTCTAAACTTAGTCTCTATTCCATAAATGAAAAGGAAAAATGATGAAAGTAGAGAAATTGTTAGTTAAAACCTCCTGTGAGAATTTTCAACTTTATTCTATACTTGAGTTTTAGGTTCCTAAGCAATTTTCTGTCAACACTGAGAATACTAAATCTCTTTTTCTCAGTAAATGCTTGGAAATGAGCAATTATGTAGAAATGGATGCCTGCTATTGAACAGCATTCTAGTGACTTCCTGCCGATTTTGTTTTGCTACTGCTATGAAGATGGATGGAAATCCACATTTGCTACCCTCATGAGCCTGAAAATAAGTAGACCTTTCTCATCAGTTTGTTTCATTGTTTATTTTTCCACCAAGTCAGTTTAGCAAACTGGAAACTATTCAGACCAAGCATTTGGGAAACCTATGGGAAACATTTTAATGTCATATTAAAATGATGTGTCATATTAAACTGAAGTGCTTCTACATGTATGCAAGTAAATTCAACTCCCATTTTCTCATGTTACCTTTTAGATCTGGTGCTCCTTCTCCATTAAGTAAGGTAAGCTTGTTTACTGTTTTATTTTGGTTTTCCTCTGTCTGAGTACAGATCAGTGACATTAAGTAAATTCAGATTGTTGTATATGAAAGCATCACACCATGGTGTTCTAGAACTTTCCATCTCCTGAAAATGGAAGTCTATATTCATTAACAGGAGCTTCCCCTTCCTTTTGGCTTCCAATCCTGACAAACCCCAAATTTACCTTCTGTTCCTATTGATTTGATGAGTCTAGGTCCCTCACATAAGTGGACTCAAACACTATCTGTCCGCTTATCATTTTACTACAAGGCATCTTCAAGGGTCAGCCATGCTGTGGCCGTGGCCCAGTGCCCTTGCTGTTCAAGGCTGGGTCTCGGTCCGCAGTCCTGGCTCCACCCTGGATGCCTCCTTGGCTTTCATCTTCAGGGGAGGATGGAAAACATTGCTGTGAACATGAGTGTGACAGAAAAGTGTTTTAGACCTTCCTTTCAATTCTTTGGTTTTTATACAAATAAGTAGAACTGCTGGATCATGTGGTTTAAACTTCAGAGAAAAGGTAAAGCTACATTTTTATATATTAATTTCTGAGTCCAGTGGAGCATATTATATGTTTTTTATTAAAGAATTTATTAATGTTGATTTTTACATCATATTTTAAATGACAAGTGTAACAAACAAGTGTTCAAGGAGGGAATCTCTATTTACAATCACTGGGACTTAGTATTTAGAACTTAATCAAAATTAGGCTAAGGGTTTGTATGTCATAGAAACATTAATTTAAGAAATAAAACATTATGTCTATAGAGTCATAGGCTTTTATGTCTATATAGTTATGTTTATATTTCCATTACCATGGCCATAGCTTTGGGCATGCAGTTATTGAGTCCTCACTCTTGTACTCTTTGGATTTAATAGCCACATATTAAGGATACCATGCCATATTATATGTTTTTAGTTCTCCACTAGAACTGTTTGTAAAGTAGGAGAGAGTTCTGTGCCTTAATGTTACAAATAAAGACAAGTGTGACAGTGTAACATTCCAAATCCTTTCATGTGTTCAGAATCACAGCCCTTTGAGGAAGGAAACACAGGATCTTGTGGCTGCATTAAGGGAGAAGGAAACATTACTTGGCTTGTTTCCTTCTACAAGCCTTTCTTCTGGATAGTCTGCTATAATAATGTGAATAATTCTTTTTACTTCCATGGCTTTTTTGAGGCATACTGAAGGATGGATTTGGTTTGTGATAGTTCACATCTGCCATTGTATTTTCCAAGCAAAAGGGGGTATGTTACCACTCCTTGACAAGGTCCCAGTGTATCTGCTGTCACTACAGACAGTGGGGCTGCTGATGGCTCTCAAGTCTAGTGGGCTATACACGTTCTGGCTGGCTGCCTCCAGGACCCATAGGGCCTTTAGTCATAAAGTTAAATAAGAAAACATGCAGAAAACTTTCTGGCTTTTCTGAAACAAGGCTACACTTAAAGTCATTACATCTGTGTGAAATATTCAAAGCTACAATGGCTAGGAGAGTGTGCTAGCTAAAATCCCTGGCATCCTCTGGCCTGATCTGCTCCCACCTTCTAGCCAACCACTGATGCTTTCTTTTTTTTTCCACTCCTGGGCTTGAGCTCAGGGCCTGAGCACTGTCCTTAGACTTTCTCAATGCTAGAGCTCTACCACTTGAGCCTCAGCACCACTTCCAGCTTTTTTCTATGTATGTGGTACTGAGGAATCGAACCCGGGTCTTCCTGCATGCTGGGCAAACACTCTACCACTGGGCCAAACTCCCAGCCCCATCGTTTTATAATAATATTACTTGTCTTCTGTTTTCCTAGCTCTTCTGTCTCTTCAGAGATTACATGGCATTTCTTGGGGGAGGCCAGTCCTGGACTTGAGCTCAGAGCCTGAGCCCTGTCCTTGGGCTTTCTCAAGGCTAGAGCTCTACCACTTGAGCGTCAGCACCATTTCTGCCTTTTTTTTATATATTTGGTACTGAGGAATCGAACCAGGGTTTTTGTGCATGCTGGGCAAACACTCTACCACTAGGCCAAACTCCCAGCCCCTACATGGCATTTTAAAGGATTTTGTAGACTGTCTTTTCTGCCTTTATGTTGGGAGTGCTCTTTTGTCATTAAAGTCTCTGTGGTTTTATAACATCAGTGTTTTTACATTTATTTAGATGTTGTTGTTGTTGTTGTTTTGGCTGGTCATGGGGCTTGAACTCTAGGCCTGGATACTCCCCTGAGGTCTTCAACTCAAGGCTAGTGCTCTACCACTTTGTGCCACAGCACCTTTTCTAGTTTTCTGGTAATTAATGAAAGTCTCAAGGACTTTCCTGCCCAGGCTGGCTTTGAACTATGATCCTCAGATCTCAGCCTCATAGCTGGGATTACAGGTGTGAACTGCCAGTGCCCATCCTTTTATTGTTTTTCGTTGTTGTTGTTAGTGGTGGGGGGTGTTGTTGGGTTTTTTTTTCATTTTTTATTGTAATTAATAAAAGGGTTACATGATATTTGCCATATAGAAGGTACATTAATTCACATACATTGATACCCTTTCACATGTCTTGGTCCCCATTACCCTCCCCCCACCCCACCCAACCCCACCCCCGTCTTGGTTTTCCCCCCTTCCCTATCCAATTTCAAATAATCAAGTACAAATAAATTCAATATATCAGATAACAGAGTGAGGTACTGTAACAATATGAGATACCCAAGGGACAGCAAAGGAGATGAGAGATAACAGTACATTAAGGACAACAATCATTCATTATATGGCTTTTGTTTCAATATCCTGGAGGTCCTTTCAATTAGCTTCATATTATATGGCCTTATGAATCAAGGTTTTGCTCTATTGCAGATCTCTGCTAGTAGAGCCCAAGGTTCCTACTGATTATGACAAATGAAGGAAACCATTGAGCCTAAGTTCCTTTGAGTCTGGTTTACTTCACTTCGTATGATTTTTTCTAAGTCTTTCCATTTCCTAACAAATGGGGCGATGTCATTCTTTCTGACAGCAGCATAGAATTCCATTGTGTACAAATACCACAACTTGTTGATCCACTCATCAACTGAGGGACATCTAGGTTGGTTCCATATCTTTGCTATGGTGAATAATGCTGCAATGAACATTGTTGTGCTAGTGGATTTAGTATGTCCTAGATTCTGGATGACTGGGTAAATGCCAAGTAGTGGAATTGCTGGGTCATAGGGGAGTTCTATGTTTAGCCTTTTGAGGCACTGCCATACTGCTTTTCATAGTGGTTGAATGAGTTTGCACTCCCACCAACAGTGTAGTAGTGATCCCTCCTGGCCACATCCCCTCCAGCATCTGTTGTTATTAGTTTTCCTGATCCTGGCCATTCTAACTGGAGTGAGGTGGAATCTTAGAGTTCTTTTGATTTGCATTTCTTTTATGACCAGAGATGTTGAGCATTTCTTCATGTGTCTATATGCCATTTTTGTTTCTTCTTCAGAGAAGACTCTCTTTAAATCTTTGGCCCATTTTTTAATGGGATGGTTGTTACTTTGGAGATTAGTTTTGGAGTGATTCAATTTTTTGAGTTGTTGATATATTTTATAAGGCCTTTGTCCGTTGTTTGGTTGGTGAAGATTTCTCCCATTCTGTAGGCTTCCTAATTAATTTGCTAGCTATGTCCTTTGCCATACAAAAGCTCCGTAGTTTAATGCAGTCCCATTTATCCAGCCTTTCTCTGATTTGTTGTGATTTTTGGTCCTTATTAAGAAAGTTTCGACCTGTGCCAAGGAAGCCTAGTGTATCTCCTATTCCTTCTTGTAAAGTTTTCAGTGTGTCAGCTTTTACCTCCAGGTCTTTGATCCATTTGGAGTTAATTCTAGTGCATGGTGACAAAGAAGGATCTAACTTTAGTTTTCTGCAGGTGCTTAACCAGTTCTGCCAGCACCACTTGTTGAAAAGGCTGTCTTTCTTCCATTCTATTTTTTTGGCTCCCTTGTCAAAGATTAGGTGGCCATAGGCCTGTGGTTTAATATCTGGGTCCTCAGTTCTATTCCATTGGTCTTCAGGCCTGTTCTTGTGCCTGTACCAAGCTGTTTTGAGAATTATAGCCCTGTAATAGAGTCTAAAGTTTGGAATTGAAATTCTTCCAGCGCTGTTCTTTCTGCTAAGAAGTGTTTTTGCTATACGGGGTCTTTTATTATTCCATATGAAATTTTGAATTGCCTCTTCTATTTCTTTAAAGAATGCCATTGGGTTATTGATGGCTATTGCGTTGAATTTGTAGATAGCCCTTGGCAAGATTGTCATTTTCACAATGTTGATTCTTCCAATCCAGGAGCATGGGAGGTTTTTCCATTTCCTTAGTTCTGCTTTAATTTCCTTTTTCAGGGTTTTAAAGTTTTCATCAAAAAGGTCCTTTACATTCTTAGTTAAGCTAATTCCTAGGTACTTTATTTTCTTTGAGGCTATTGTGAAAGGAGTTGCTTTCCTGATTATTGCCTCGTTCCTCTCACTGTTGGCGTAAAGGAAGGCAGTTGATTTTTGAGGGTTGATTTTATAGCCTGCTACCCTTCCAAAGTTTTGAATCAGCTCAAGGAGCTTGGGAGTAGAGTCTATAGGATTCTTTAAATACAGAATCATGTCATCTGCAAAGAGGGATAGTTTTATTTCCTCTTTCCCTACTTGGATCCCCTTTATGCTTGCTTCTTGCCTTATTGCACTGGCTAGGAATTCTAATACTATGTTAAAGAGTAGTGGAGAGAGTGGGCATCCTTGTCTTGTTCCTGATTTTAGAGGGAATGGCTTTAGCTTTTCACCATTAAGTGTAATACTAGCAGTGGGTTTGTCATACACAGCCTTTATTATGTTGAGGAATGTTCAATGGATTCCTAGTTTCTCCAGAACTTTTAACATAAAGAGGTGTTGGATCTTGTCAAATGCCTTTTCCGCATCTATTGAGACAATCGTGTGATTTTTGTCCTTGCTCCTGTTGATGTGTTGAATTATATTAATTGATTTGTGTATGTTGAACCAGCTTTGCCTCCCTGTGATGAATCCAGTTTGATCATAGTGTATAATTTTTTTGATGAGTTGTTGTAGATGGTTGGCCAGTATTTTGTTCAGAAGTTTTGCATCGATGTTCATCAAAGAAATAGGTCTATAGTTCTCTTTCTTTGATGAATCTCTGTCTGGTTTGTTGGGGTTTTTTTTATTTTTTGTTTGTTTTGTTTTGTTTTTGTCAGTCATGGGACTTGAACTCTGGGCCTGGGCACTGTCCCTGAGCTCTTCAGCTCAAAGCTACACCACCCTACCCCTGAGCCACAGCCCCACTTCCAGTTTTCTGGTGGTTAATTGAAGATAAGTCTCACAGACTTTAGTGCACAAGCTAGCTTTGAACTGCTATCCTCAGATCTCAGCCTCCTGAGTAGCTAGGATTACAGATGTGAGCCACCACACCCAGCTTCAGCTAGTTTTTTCAATTCTGTGTTCCATTTGGAGCTGAACTTTTGTTGGAGAGAAAGGCAGTTTCCTGAGTGATCATATTCACACCTTTCGTGTGTTGTCTTAAAATGCTGAGTGGTTAATAGTTGCCTAGCTTTTGAATTTATACTTCTTAATTTGTTATACTCATAGATGAATAAATACCATGGAATTTGAAACTTTCTATGAATTCTTATTTATTCTCTTTGCTTAAATTATTCTTTCAAAACTTCCTTTAAAAGTCGAATGCTGGTGGCCCATAGCTATAATCCTAGCTATTCAGGAGACCGAGATCTGAGGATGGCAGTTCAAAGCCAGCCAGAGCAGGCAAGTCCATGAGACTATTATATCCAAGTAGCCACCAAAAAGCCAGAAGTGGAGCTGTGGCTCAAGAAGTGGAGTGCTAGCATTGAGTAACAGAAGCTCAAGGACAGCACCCAGGCCCTGAGCTCAAGCCACAGGACTGGCACAAGAGAAAAATAACTTCCTTTATGTGCATTCCATTGGAAATCATATGTCTAGTTAGGGTGGCAGCCAACAGCCTTTGCTTGCTTTAGTTACTTTTGTATCTTTCTTGTTGTAGTTCATTTTCCCTTATAGACCCTAATCATGAGTATACCATTTTGAAATGTCCTGTAATATTTTTCTTCTAAATACAATGGAAAACTAAATGTAATCTATAAAATAGAATTTGGATGTGCACTATCCAAAATCTATAGCTTGTTAATGTTAGTTAACCTGTGTCTCTATACCATATAGCTTGAGATCTGACTGGATTATGTGTCTACATCTTTACTTTCAGTCATCTCCAGTCACCACGGTTACATCTCCAAACTCCACACCAGCTAAAACCATCGACACATCCCCACCAGTTGATTTATTTGCAACAGCGTCTGCGGCTGTACCTGTCAGGTTAGTCACCTGTCTATTATTCATACCCCAGCCAGACTTGGATCTATTGGTAGGTTCTGCACCTAGAGGTTTTCTTCAAATGATCTCTAGTTCTAATTAAATGAATCGAGGAGGAGTTATTTTTGTTCTACTAAGTTAAGTTCTCTGGCCCAGTTACAGATTATGAGAAGGATCTCAGCTGTAGAAGCTGCCTTCCTGCCCAGACGTTCCCAGAGAAGTGGAGAGAAGTGGAGGAGACGTGTGCTTCTCATTGGCTGATTTATTCTCGGGATGTTTAAAGCTGTTGTGAAAGGCTTTATAAAGCAGGCACCAACTTTCTGCTGTAAGCCAATGAGTTGGTGTGTTCTGGGAACTGAAACTGGTGGCTGGAAGAGGCCTTCCAGTGTTCCAATCAGCTTTAGAACACTTCTTCACCTGGACGGTTTGGAGGAAGTTGGGGATGGCTCTGCAAATACCAGGACCACTTAACTACCGGGGTTCTTTGCCTTCTCGGGAGTCTGGTCTTCTTCCACTGTGATTCTCTTTAGGAAAGCCTTTGTTTAGAGATGTCGATAAAGCAATGTGTGTACCCACGTTCATGGTGAGCTTCAGTCACTATTTATAAAGCCAGCCTCAGAAAACCCAGTCCAGGCTGCTGCTGCTGTGGTGGCTGCTCTAAGATAAATGCTGCTGCTGAAAGCATCAAGCTCCCCTCCCAAAGCCTTTCCCCAGTACTGGAGCTGAGCACAGGGCTTTGTGGCTGACAGGCAAGCTTGCCACTACTGAGCTGTACCTCCAGCTCCTGATACAACTGATACTCTTCACAATAAACATGTCCTCTTTGCTGTTCCCCAATCCAGCTGTAGTCATGAAAAGGGCATCTAAACTAAGCCGTTGCTTTTAGGGGTTTTAAAATGATTTTTGAAAGTAGCTCCATCTTTTCTTTAAATCTGTGCTACTTGAAGAGCCAGGAACTAGTGGCTCATGCCTGTCACCCTAGGTATATATAAAAGGCGGAGATCTGGAGGATGGTGATTCAAAGCCAGACGGGGCAGAAATGTCCGTGAGGTGTCATCTCTAAAATAATCCACAAGTGATTAAACTCCCACTTCCTGCTAGGGGAGCAGGATTTGTTTCTGTCCCCATTTCTCCATACTTAACTCTGTTTTGCTAAAATTATTGCTTACTAAAACTTTGTAAAATAAAATGACACCCCCCCCAAAAAAAAACAGGGCTTTCATGTGGCTTATGTGGTAGTGTACCAGTCTAGCAAGTATTAGGCCCTGAGTTCAAACCATATGATATGTATAAAAACGATAAAGATAAGATTGCTTTTTAGGAAGACAAATGGAATGGAGAGGCTGGGACTCTAATTGGGTGCCTCATGTAATAACCTCCACTCGAGTACCTCTGTGACTCCTGCGAGGATCTGGTTAAAATGAAGATTTTGCTGCAGTAGGACAGAGTAGAAGCCTGCAATTCCACATGTCTAAGAAACCTAGACACTGAGAGTTTGGAGCCCATATTCTAAACAATGAAACTTGAGCTTTTCCTTGGAACTTGAGCAGGTCAACAGGCTTTAATCAGCACACCCCCCCAATTAAGAATGCAAAATGCGGACAGTATTTTCAATGAGTCTTCTTCCAGGAAAATTCCCAATATAGTTAGGGGAAAAGTAATTTAGCAATTACTCACTTTAGTATTGTTTGGTTTTTAAATTTTTCTCAAAACATAATTTTTCTATACAAAAAGAAAGTGTAGATAATGGAGAAATAACCTGAAGTTATGATGCTTACTGCCCAATAGGAGATGACCTGGATTCAAATCCTGGCGCTGATATTTCACTGGAGTGAGGGCCCTCCATGCTTCTGAATCTCTGTTCTTTCATTTGGGGGGGGGGGTTAGTGACGGAGACCTGGCCTCATAGCCTACAGCACTTACTCACCAGCGTCTCCCTCACAAAGGGAGCCACCAGCCTTGCTCCACACCATGCTGTTGTACTTTCAAATCACTAGTCTTTTACCAGATTTAAGATATCCTGAGTCTCTGCTGCTTTCTCTTTCTCTGTGAGCATTTCAAGCCATGTTAGACCGTTCCACATTTCCACATCTGATGTTGAAGTTCTCTCTTCCACTCAGTGCTTCTAAGCCATCCAGCGACCTCCTGGACCTCCAGCCAGACTTCTCTTCTGGAGGAGCAGCAGCCGCAGCCCCCGCAGCGCCACTGGGCAGCGGAGCCACTGCCTGGGGAGGTGAGTGGATGCACCCTAGGCCCCTTCTCTGGCCGTTTCATCTCAGCGATGATGGTTGTTATCCACCGTGGTGTTAGAAAACGTGGAGCACACATGGCTGATTGAAATATATGTTGAGAGAGACAGAAAACGTCTAGTACAGTTGACATGTTGAAGCAGCCATTCCTCTCATTTCAAAAGTTGAACGAAAGTAAGTCTTTTTCTGTGTGTGATTCTAAACTTCTGGCCAGGTCTGTAATACGTCTGTGGGCAGTCAGTCACACTGGACAATCTCACATCCCCTGACTTTAGGAAGCGTTTCCAGAGTCTGTATCTAACCTGATCTTGTCAGTTTGGTTCTTGGACCCCCGTAGGCCTGGCTGGGCTTTATCTGCACTGTGTTTGACTTCAGACAGTTCACGTTGCTTCCTGCTACATTGATTAACTGAGAGGAGTTATGTCTGACAACGTGATTCCCCTCTGATGCACAGATCTCAGAAAAATCAACCTCCTCTAAGTATTCAATTAATGGTAACATAAAATTAATTACTGCACAAGTCTCAGAATTGCGTGGAACTATTTTTAACACTATGCTCTACTGCACTGAACTATCAGAATAACATTTTTTTCAGATAGGCTAAGATGTAAAGCATGCAAGTCATATGGTAAAGCTGGTTTAGGATATTTTGAGGTTATTATATTTCCAGGGTCTTGGAAAGGAATGTTAGAATGAGATAGTCTGGTTAGATTCAAAATTTTTATCTTGTAAGGCAATAAAATAACCACTGAGGATTTTTTTCTCCTAAATTATTTCCCATCACTAGCATACAATAAAGTCTGTAAGTTAATATATCATTTCATAATCAGAATCTTTCATTAACAACAAACTCCAATGAAGTTACCTTACCCAAGGTCATTAAATCAACCCTGGGTGGGTTTCTTACAAGTTCACCAGCATAGGATCAAGAGTCGACTCTGGTTGCATTCTAGGAATTTCAGAGGCCTTTGCTCCAGGGTGACTGAATGATTGCACAGCCTCTGAACCAGAAATCACAGTCCTGCTGAGCATGCTCCAGGGTTCTGTGTGGAGCAGTTGTCTGTAGCTGGCACTGGCTGGACATAGAAACACAAAAAGCAGCTAGCTGTTCCTCTGTGGGGCTCCCCAGTCCTTCCTGAGTTTGCCCTGCTCTGTGGGTCTCAACACTGCAAAAGGGAAAGGAATCTGAGAAGTGGGTATGAAGAATCATTGCTCTTCTATTTTGTTTCTCTTTACTTCCAACCTTTATATTCTGGAATCTCAAAATCTTCCAGGAGGCCTGGAGTTTGGCCTAGTGGTAGAGTGCTTGCCTAGCATGTACGGAGATCCAGGTTCTATTCCTTGGTACCACATCCATAGAAAAAAGCCACAAGTGGTGCTGACGCTCAAGTGGTAGAGCTCTAGCCTTGAGAAAGTCCAAGGATAGAGTTCAGGCCCTGAGCCCAAGTCCAGGACTAGCAAAAAAAAAAAAAAAAAAAAAAAGGAAAATCAACCAGGAGATGGGTGTGTGAACAAGAAACTACTTAAGACTGAAATGTAGGGGA
The DNA here is from genome assembly GCF_031878675.1 of Megascapheus bottae. NCBI lineage: Eukaryota > Metazoa > Chordata > Mammalia > Rodentia > Geomyidae > Megascapheus > Megascapheus bottae. The sequence continues at coordinate 61,931,461 of NC_143516.1, forward strand.
AATAAAGATAAATAAGGTAAATATAAATCAATTAGAATAGTCAAAAAAGCACATTCTGTAAATTTTTATCTTATTTCCAGCTAACAAAAAGAACAGGAAAGTAGTTAAGCAATGTGTGTGATTATAAACCCGAATTTGTTAACGTTGACTTATTTCCATTTTTCAATCTTTTTTATTTTACTTTTTGCTGTTGAGGTAATGTGTAGAGGGGTTACAGTTACATTCCCCAGGTAGTAGGTGTATTACTTCTCACACCTTGATACCCCTTCTCATGTTTTTGTCCCCATTTCCCTCCCCCTACCCCCTCCCCATCATCTTGTTTATCCCCCTTCACTTTCCTATTTCGAATAAACAAATAGAGGTATATACAATGTACCAGGTAACAAGTCAGGTACAGTAACAATATGAAATTAACCAAAGGGCAAAAAAAGAGAAGAGAAATAACATAGTACATTAAGAACAACAATCACACAAGATAAAGCTCTTGTTTCCATATTCTAGAGATCTTCTCATTTAGTTTCATCCTATATGACCTTATGTACCTAGGTTTTGGGCTACTGTGATCCTCTACTAGTAGAGTCCTAGATGTGTACTAATTATTACAAATGAGGGAAACCATTGAGCCTATATTCCTTTGGGTCTGGCTTACTTCACTTAATATAATTTTTTTCCAAGTCTTTCCATGGGGCGATGTTCTTTTTTTATGTGTTCTCCTATATTGAGATATTCAATTTCTAATGCTGTCGTAGCCACTTTTTAAACAAAATTATTTTAATGTAATTTTATTAAATTTTAATTGATTTAAGAATAGTTGAAGAGGTCTTATCAGGGTATGAATCTGTCACCCTGAGCTTTATCTTTTAAATAGTTTCAGTTTGCTGCCAGTTTATTGTCATGATGACAGTATCTTACTGTTCAAGTTTTTCATCCACATCCTTACATTTTCTCTGCCATGAAACTCATATACAAGACTTTAATAAAACTTTGACCATTTAAAGCTTAGTTTTAATAGTACATTCGTTGGTTTCAACAAAAGGCATATTGGTCTTCTACAAAATGTTGCTTTTCTTATCTCTACCATTGTGGAGGTACTGTTCTGTTTTCTAAACTGCCCACTAGATGGGGCACTGGTTCCTACTTGAGATGAAATGGCTGTTCACTGATGGGATAGAGGCTTTGACTTGAGAGGATGAGGTACCATTTCTGTCTCCACAAAGCACCTAGAATCACAGAATTACATAGCACTGCCAAAGCTCATGGGCAGATTCTCTAATTGCTAAGCAAATTATTGAACTTTATATAAGCCTTAAGAAATTGAAGTTACTTCTGAACTAAAATGGAGAAGTACTTCCCTTTTCAGTTTTTATATTTTAGAACATTAGCTTAACAAATAGCAGGTAAGAGGGGGAAAAAACTATCAGGCCTGTGTTGATTTGGGAGCAGTGTATTTTCTGCTGTTAATATAGTTTAACAAATGTAATTGTTTTCAATGTCAGATATGTGTTTCTCATTTGTTTAAATGCCTTCTAAAAATGTTGGTTGTCTTGGTTCTCACATTATGTTTAAGACCCTGAAAATATAGCTCCCTAATGAATTCCAGTGACATTTCTTCGTGATTAAATACATTTGCAATGGCGTTTGTGAATACACATATGAGCTCTGGGATGCATGTTGCACACCATGCCTGAGTATACCTAAGAATTCTGCTCCGAGGCATTTTATTTAACAGGCTTACTCTAGTTCTGTTGTTGATGTAGAAATCTCAGCTGCATGCCAACCTGAGAAAGGACAAAACATTGCAAGGTCTCATCATCCCTCTTTGTTTTCATCTTTAAAATAATCCTCGTAAGGCTGGGGGTGATGGCTCAATACTCTAATCTTTTGAGATTAGAGTGAGGTGGCAGGTCTGGATGACTAGGGTTCGAGGCCAGCTTAGGCAAAAAGTTAACACAACTGCCATCCCAACAGAGAAGGCCGGGCCTGCCATGCAAGCAACACTAGAATTGTAAATAAGAAGCTCAGGGCCCTTAACAGACCAGACATCAACATAAGACCCTCAAATTATCTCAAGCAAAATAGGCTGGGGTTATGGCTCAGTGATAGAGAGCCTGCTTGGAAAGTCTGAGACCCTGAGTTCAACTCCCCAGTACCATATAATAATAACAATATCAATAATGATAATTTTACATGATTTTTATATTTCAGTCAATATTACATATTATATTGAAGAGTACCTGCTAATGTGAAACTTAAGAAAAAGATACCTACACTTGCATTCTGATATTTTACTATATTGACATGCTCTATTATCTAAACTGCAACTACCAGGAAGCCTCTGTTATTCCCTGGTATTCCAGCTATACGTGACACACCAAATAAAGAGAGAATCCGTGAAGCTCAGCTAGCTCCCCTTGCTTGGGAATTGATATAGTGTAGCAAAATCAGTCAGAGCAGATGAAATAGTAAATCAGTTAGGAAACACATTGACTTTGTCACAGTTGTTCAGGCTGGACTTCAGGTAATTCTGTCAACTGCCCTGTAACACTGGAACTTTGATATGCAGACCAAGGCCCCTTCCGGCTTGCAAGGGTAACACGCAGGTGTACATGCAGGTGGTGTGTGTCTGTTTTAATTATGAGTGGTCTGGAAAGGACTTCAAAGCTAAACTTTAGTCTGCCCCTCCCCGTGATTGAATGCATGTTTCAGCTATAGCTCTTATTTCTTCATATGCTGCCCCTGCTGGACACCGTAGACCTTTTGGGAGAGGGTGAGTATCCCTGTATTTGTACCTACTCTTAAGAACCCTCTGTGTCTTCCTAACTGTTCTGGTTTGACCTTTCTGAGTCTGGGGTATCTCCTGTCCTTTCCCTCTCTCCCCTGCACACTCTGTCTCTGACGAAATGCAGATTCCTTGGCTGCGCTCTCCTCTGCCCCCTCTGAAGCACAGATTTCCGACCCCTTCGCTCCAGAGCCCGCTCCTGCTGCCACGACTGCAGAGATTGCCACGGCCTCCGCCTCGGCCGCGACCACCACCACGGTCACGGCCGTCACCGCGGACGTGGATCTTTTTGGAGGTTAGTCTCACCTCAGTGCCTACCTCGCTGCCTGCCAGGGTGGCAGACGAGACCTGGCATAGAGGCACTTCAGTCTGCTTATGTTATAAATGGCATAGCAGTGTTGAGAGAACTTCAGGTTCCACTTTATACATACCTGTCTCACTAATCTCATCAGCCCTTTACACCCTGTGGTGACTGGTGCTGCTCCCAGAACTCCCTTCCCTCTGCACTTGGGCCCCAGCAAGCCCACCAACCTCAGGTCCAGACCCATGCCCACCCGAGAATGTTCACACTAACAGAGGCAGTCCCGGCCTAAGTCATGTCCCAGTACTTAGGGCAGCAGCACAGCAGGGTCCTCCAGAGACAAGCTCAGGCTGAGCAGCCTCCCTGTGGTTACAGTTGTCTACCTTTGCCACAGTTGGCTCACTCCAGCTATGTAAAAAGTTGGGTCGTGACCTGTGAGAGGATATCTGAGGCCGCCTGTGATGTGCTGAGTGAAAACAGGTTGAGGTTGGAGCTGGGCTCCAAGCCTTGGGAAGCCTTGTGTCAATGGCAGGCAGCAGGTGCTCTGGTGTTCATTTTAGTTTGGGGCTGGCTCATTACCATGTGTCTTTTCCAGAGCATCTTGAAGATCTAGGAAGGGAATAGGAACCAGCTGGGATTGGTGTGGGGGGGGGGGTCAGGGGAGTTCAGGTCTTCCCCTGGGAACACACAGCCTCCCCTGTGAGTTTGTCCAGGACAAGTAATACTGGGCTTGCAGCAGAGAATTCCAGAGAGGAGGCCTGCCCCACTGATCTCACAGTGTCTTTGCCACTCCCCGGCCAAGTAATTGTGTGGTTTTGTTTAGGAAGAAGCACAATGAATTTCAGTTTCATAAAAATAGCTGTTTCATATGAATATGAAATACTAAAACCTTGGTATTTTTCTAAATCATTACTGTATCCAGGTTATAAGTTTGGGAAATGGAAAAGACCTATTTTTTAACAAAAATATTCAGATTTATATTCACATAAATTTTTCAGTCAATGAAAATAGTCCCTGAAGGCAGTAAAATTGCTTTCTCATGGCCAGGTGCCAGCGGTTCACACCTGGAATCCTAGCTACTCAGGATCTAAGATCTGAGAATTTTGATTCATAGCCTTGCCAAAGCAGAAAAGTCTGTGAAACTCGTATCTCCAATGAACCACCATAAAACCAGAAATGAAGCTGTGCCTCAAAAGTGGTAGAGTACTAGCCCTGAACTGAAGAGCTCAGAGACAGTACCCAGGCCCAGAGTTCAAACCCCACGACCAGCAACAAATTAATTAATTAATGTTTTCTTAGGTTTTTAACAGCTTTGACATTGTATGCTTTTTCACATGCCTGGGAGCTAACTGGGCTGGGCCATCCACACTAACGAGGGCAGCGCCAGCACTCAGCAAAGGCTGAGCTTTAGTGCGTAACATTTGGGGGGGATCTCTTTGGGGGAGTGCCAGTACTAGGTCTTGAACTCAGGACCTGGGCACTGTTGCCCAGCTTTTTTTTTGCTCAAGTCACACTTTCACTTCCTGCTTTTTGCTGGTTAATTGAATATAGTCTTTCAGATTTGTTCACCTGGGCTGGCTTCAACCTCAGTTCTCATATCAACCTCTTGAGTAGCTACCAGTACTCATCAAATTCAAAATGTACAGTCCTTTTTTTTTCTTTTGTCCTAGGCTGGTCCTATGGCTTGAACTACGAGCCTGGACATTTTACTTGAGTCTGTTTTTGCTCAAGGTTGATGTTCTACCAGTTAGGCCGCAGCTCCACTTTTGGTTTTGGGGTTGCTTAACTGGAGATGAGAATCTCACAGAACTTCCTGCCTAGGCTGATTCTAAACACCAGCTTCTGATTTCTGCCTCCTGAGTAGCTAGGATCACAGGCCTGAGCCACTGGCATCCAGCTAAAATGGTTAATCTTAGGTAACAAAAGCAGCATTGTGGAAAAGATGTGTGGTTGAGGGGGAAAAAGAAACCTGAGGACTTAGCTATCAATACCGGTTTCCTGAGGACCACACCCTGTCGACCATGCCTGCTGCTTGATGCATTTGTTATAAACTGCACATGATATTTGGAAATATGAATACATTGTAGAATGGCTAAATCAAGCCAGTTAATATATAGTATATTATCCCACCTGTCATTTTTGTGATGAGAGCACATAAAACCTTTAAACTGTGGTTCTATTATCTTCATAAGAGAGCTAATTTGAGGATTGTTATAGGAACTAGGTTTACTGATGTCCAAACCTGGACTACTGTTGCTGATTCTGTTCTTCCCACTGTGACTGGTCTCAGTTCGGGATTGCATGAGGTGAAAGGAAGCCCTGACTCATGGTAGCCCCCTGGAGCACCTTCCCTGCTCCTGCCTGCGTTTTCACACACAGCACAAAGTTGCATCTGGAGAAGGCCTGCCCTGACCTTTGGGTCCTTTTTATTCTCTTGTATTATTTGGCTTCTCCCCTGACCTCCAAGCAAATAGCCTCTTAATATAGCCAAGGGTAGCAGCCAGACCAAGTTAACCTGTAAGATACAAATGCCCAGTGCTATATTTATTTTTCTAAAGGCTCTGGAGATTCTTGTTTGATGTTTTTTGTTTTCATTATTCCACAAGACACTGGGTGCATACTGTTTCTAAAGTGTGTTTACACTTCTGTAGGCTTAGAACATGGAACTTCCTAGAGCCTAACACACACACACACACACACACACACACACACTACAAACACAACTCCCAGAAAAGGGACACGTGGACAATTTCCAAAGCACATTTGACAAAGGCTTTACATTGACTGCAGATGAGAATTCTAGGACACTATGGAAAATGGCAGGTGCAGGTTCTAGGTGGAGTCTGTGGACATGGCAGGCATGGGTTCTAAGTGGATATTGTGGACAAAGTGGGTATGGGTTCTAGGTGGATACTGTAGGGAAACAGCACGTATGGGTTTTTAGGTGAATTTTGTGGACACGGCAGGTACGGATTCTGTGCTGTCGAAATGGCACGTGCAGGTTCTAGGTGTATATTGTTGGCACAGCAGGTGTGGGTTCTAGATGGGCCTGGCTCTCTTTAAGGTTTCATCTTTTAAGCCTGTCTTGTAGATGGTCTTGTAGCTGGCTATATTATTTTCAAAATAATATAATTTCTGTGCAAGCTCCAGGATATCTCCTCCCATAACATGATTTTTCTAGTAGACATGCTTTGAGAAACACATTCTCTCTCTCTCTTCTCTCTCTCTCTCTCTCTCTCTCTCTCTCTCTCTCTCTCTCTCTCTCTCTCTCTCTCACACACACACACACACACACACACACACACACACCAGCCACTTATAAAGTGAATATTATATAAGACTCGAAGTGTAGTTACTTAAATTTAGCATGCACAAGACCCAAGGCTCCTTCCCCATCACCTGTAAGATAAATAGATGGATGGATTGATGGATGAGTGGATGGATAGATAGGTAGGTAGATAGCCTGGCATCAGTAGCTCTCACTTGTACTCCTAGCTACTCAAGAGTCTGAGATCTGAGCATTGAGGTTTGAAGCCATCCCATACACAAACGTTCATGAGACAAGCTGGAATTGGAGGTGTGGCTCAAGTGGTAGTTGTCAACCCTGAATGAAAAAGCTAAGGGATAGCACCCAGACTCTAACTTCCCGCACAGACACTGGCACCAAAAAAAAAAAAAAAAAAAAAAAAAAAAAATGTGGGTATTTATAAACTGGATCTGTTGATGTGTTCATGGACTTTTCCTAACCAAAATAATAATCATAATAATGACAATAATAGACTTCTAGTATTTAAACATGAAATTATATTTTTACCTGCTGAAAATATAGTATTTTAAAAATGAAGTAAAAATAAGCATCCTGCCCTAATTTGTGTATCTGTTTCTTTCAAATGAGCCCTAGGCTTTACAACTGAAGATTCTTCCCCACCAGCTTTTAGTATCATGAAAACTGAACATTTATAAGTACTAAACCATTCGTGTAGCACCGCAATTTTGTAGACTGTCAAAAGTTTAAACTAGAAGCCTTTGTTTGCATTGCACATCTATTTAACATTATCTGCACTGAAGACATTGGCGTGGGCTCAAAGTCCCAGTCAGACATTAAAATCACACAGTGGACATCGGAGTCCCGATGTCTCAAAGTACACAATAAAGTTGTTTTGTGTTTTACTTTGCACACCCATCAGTCAATTTCTAGTGGAACATAAAGCATGCTTTTCTGCGAGCCCTTATACAATGAGAATCCATCCAGGCCCGAGGGGCTGGGACAGTAGGACAGGGCCCTGGCATGCCAGTTGCGCGGGTGCGCGCACGGGCCCAGCAGTGCTTTGGAGAACGTTCATGTTGTATAAGGGCCTCCTTCACGGTTTTAACTGGGTTCTTTCGCTCTATTTTCTTCTCTTTGTTTTTATTCCTTCGATTTCTGTTGTTTTCACCACTGCGCCCGCCCAAGACGCCTTTGCCGCTTCTCCGGGGGAGGCCCCAGCCGCGTCCGAAGGGGCGGCCGCGCCCGCGGCCCCCGCCCCCGTAGCCGCTGCCCTTGATGCATGCTCAGGAAACGGTGGGTGCCGCCAGCCGGCCCGGCTGAGCTCCGTCCCCGTGCCACGCCCTGCCTGCGGCCTTTGCCTCTCCGCTTCCTGTCCTCCATTCTCCCCGACCCGGGCCCTCCACATTAAGACGCGTAGACAGGCAATGGCCGACGGACCATTCCTCCCTGCTGAGGAATGTGCTCTTAATGTGCCCCGCGCCACCGCTCCGTTCCATCCTTCTGTGACCTTGAGTTCAGATCTGGCATGTTTTCATGACCTCCCAGGCTGCGGATTTGCACAGATGGGTGAGGGGCTGGAGGCTGGTGATGTCCGGTCCCGGGCTGAGGTCGAGGCCCGCCTCGCGCCCTCTCGGGCCGGCGCCTTACCTGCGTCCTCCTTTTGATGGCCACCCCAGGCACTGCCCGGGCTAGCGAGGAGAGTAGCTCGGTCCAGGCAGCGGGGGCCCAGCTGGCGTGAGGGCGCCCGCGTCGCCGCCCTGCAGGGGCCGTGCCCGCCCCCAGGCGTCCCCGGCTCACGCCGGTCTTCACCTTCCTTTCCCAAAGACCCCTTCGCCCCGTCCGAGGGGAGCGCGGAGGCTGCGCCCGAGCTGGACCTCTTTGCCATGAAGCCGCCCGACACCAGCGCTCCCGCGGTCACCCCCACCACTAGCGCTGCGCCCCCAGTTCCCGCCACCGCTCCTTCTCCGGCTCCCGCCGCCGCCGCCGCCCCGGCCGCTGCCGCCGCCCCGGCCGCCGCCGCCGCCGCCCCCGCTCTAGATATCTTTGGCGGTAATTCTGTTGCTGTTGTTGTCGCCAGTTTCCCGCGTCCCTTCCCGGGGATGGAATCCCGGCCGTTGGCCCGCGCCGTGCGTGCAGCTCGCCCGCGCGCGCAGGGAAGAGGACGAGGCCCCGGGCCCCGAGCCCCGCGTCCGGCCGCACGCCGACGCTCCCCGAGCCCCGCGCCCCGACGCGCCCCGCGGAGCGCACGGCGGCCCGGCGGGCGGGCTGAGTGCGGGCGTGTGCTCTCCTCTTAGATCTCTTTGAGGCGGCTCCGGAAGTGGCAGCCCCAGCGCCTAAGCCCGAGGCTGCGCCCAGCATAGACCTGTTCGGGACAGGTAAAGCCCCAGTCTCTCCTCCCCTCCCTCTGCTCCCGTCTCCGTCTCAGTGTCGTCCGCGTTCCCGCGCCAATCCTCTGTCAGCTCTCGGATTGATTGCAGCCTTGTGCTAACTTGTGCTTGGTTTTCGCTTGTCCCTTTGGGAAGATGGCTTCTCCTCTCCGCCGCATGGGGCCTCTCCGGTGCCAGACAGCGCGCTCACGGCCGACCTCCTGTCCGGTGAGTCCTCCGCAGGTCTCGCCATCTGGGCGGGGGGGGGGGGGGGGGGGAGGGCTGTGCAGGCGCAGGACAGCTCGCGGGGTGCACCGCTTCTGTTGAACTCCAGAGTCACTTCCTGGTGGGGGTCATGTTGCAGATCTGGGGCTGGTGGCCAAAAGAAAAGCTTTCCACACGCAGCCCCGGGCTGAATCCCGGCTCTAACCAGCCTCGGGGGACTGCGGGTGGCCCCTCCCTCCGTGGCCCTGCCACGCCGCACTTCCCGGGTGACACGCGCTCTCCTGCTCTGTGCCTCACTTCAGTGGATGCGTTCGCGGAGCCCGCCCCGGCGGCCGCTTCGTCCCCGGCAAAGGTGGAGCCTTCGGGGGTGATAGACCTTTTCGGGGGTGCGTATCTCTCCTCAGGCACTCACAGACCCTCGCTTTGTTGCTGTCATTGTTTTCCCTTTTTCACAATAAGTTCTTGTTCTTCCATTCCATCCTGTTTCATCCTTTTTCTTTGGACGATGTGATCAATCATCTCTGTCCCCTACATGTGGAATTGTGTTTTTCCAGGTTTTTTTTTTCCCATCATCTCCACCTTCATCCATTCATCCTCACTTTTATTGCATGGCCCAGCAAACGTTTGTCTGTGTTGTCCACCTTCTACTCCAATCACTAACACTCATCGCCCCCCAGAGCCTGGCCCTGCAGCGGCCCTGACTTCTTTACAGCAATAGAGAGACTAGGAGCTCATTCAGAGTTGATACAAACACTCCAATCAAAACTGAAGGCTTAAAATCAAGATGGAACGCATGTGTGCTGTGCTTACACCAACCTGAATGGGTTAAAAATCCTCCCAAGATTTGAAAATTATTTTTCTGGTTAGAGTGTATCCTTTTCTTCCTTTTTTTACACCTAAAAGCAGGGACGGTATTGAATGAATTCTGTTCATAGTAGACTTCTAGGGGCGCCCTGCAATTGTATGTTGTGGCCGCCTGTGGGCCTCCTGCACCCCCAGAATGTGCCTCGAGTTCTGCTGGGCATCGGTGTATTGTGACCCATGCCCCCCTCTCAGGCCCTGACAGGTACCACAGGGAGCAGAGGCTCATGAGGTCAGACTTCCAAGGCTGGGTCCTCCATCTGGGTCCTCCGTCACACACAGAGTGGTTCCTGCTGCTTGAGCTAGATATAAATTTTTCAGTGTTTCACAGTCCTTTAGCTGGAAAATGGTGATAAATAAGTTTAGACTCCTGTCCTATTTTGGTAAGTGACAAGATTTAATCCAAAAGATTTATTGTTTTTTTGTTAAAGTGTCTTAATATCACAACGGGGGTCTTAACTCCTAAATGTTTTAGAAAACTTTTGAGAAAATGCAGCACATTCCAGCTGTCCCAACAAAGATGCTTGGATTGGAGGGTCCTCCGTGTGAGGCCAGCCTTGGCTGCCCTGCAAGACCCCACCTCAGAGCCTAAAAGAGAAGTGTTGAGCACACTTACTGTATCCCAGTATCTGTACGCATGCACACACACACATACACACCCACACACACCCCACAACTAGGTCACCTCATCACTGCATGTCTGTACCTCACACTTGCGTTGCCCACAGGACTCACTGTTGACATTCTCTTACTTTTTCTGCTGCACAATGGATAATGGATAGATGCTTTTGGAACTAGTGCATCTGAACCCCAACCTGCTCCTCAGGCAGCCTCTAGTTCCTCAGCCTCGGCAGACCTACTAGCTGGTAACTACCTTAATTAAAGTGGCATGTGGTAGAAGTTAAGTTTGGGTGTATCTTTCTAAGTGACAGGTATTACATAAGTGGAAAAGTATGTTTTTCTTTCACTTCCATGACATGAACTTGAAAACCATGGCATTCTATAACAGAAGGTTATTTCCCAGGATTTTGTGAAAAATAGTCTTAAAGTCACAATTAATTGTATACAATGGTGGCTCCTTACATTGTTCTAACCTGCCTTATTTTCATTTAGCATATGTCTTTTTGTTTGCTGAAAGGGTAACATTCTTGTATGGCAATTTTCACTTTACACTGAATAGACGCATTTATTTTGGATTTGTGAGAAATGTACCATGATAGTTAGCAAATGCTGTTGTGATATTTGAATCATCCTAGGAAAAAACTGTTGAAGATTTATACTTAAAGTTCCTACATAAACCATTTTTTAACAAGCTGATCATTTTTCTCAATGAAATACATGGCTAAACATGAAATATAGCCCAGCAGACCATAGTGTGGGGTGGATGGTAAAATCTATGTAGGATCTTTGCTTATTGTTAGAAGAGTGTGGAGAAAACAAGAGAATTGTTTGAGCCAGGAGCTGGTGGGCCACGTCTTTATTCTGAGCTACTCAGGAAGCTGAGATCTGAAGTTGATGGTTCAAAGCCAGCCTAAGCAGATAAATCTAAAAGACTCTTATCTCTAACCACTGAAAAGCCAAAAGCAGAGTTGAGGCTCAAATGGTAGAGCACCAGTTTAGAGTGAAAGCCCTGAGGAACAACTCACAGGGCCTAAGTACTGGCACACACAAACGAGAGAAAACAATGTAAGGACTGGAGGACAGGCAGAACTCCAGGGCTAGGCAGCGTGTGCGTGGTGGGAGCCAGACCTTGAAGTGATGGAAAGTGCCACCACAGTGCTAAGTACAGGTCGAGGTGATCAGGAATCTCAGAGGGTTCACTGGCATAGCAGGTGCTGCAAGGCTGGGAGTGGGGGCGGCTCCCTGCCAGCCTCCACCGAGGATACACTTTGTTCCTGGGCTGCCACATCTGGAATCAGCCACATCTGGAGTCTATCGTATGGCTCATTATGAGACGCACTGACTAGCTCCCATTCTCAAGCATAGGACTCTGGCTGTGAGCGGTGTCATAAACAATACTGATACCAGTGTGGCAGGCTAAGGAACATTCATTCTCAGCTTCATAGTGAATAATGTGCGACCCTAAGGGGCCTGTGTCAACCTCCAGAGTTGTAGAAAGCTTCCCTTGAGTTCCCATCTTTCCTTGAAAAGCTAGAGAAAGTAATGGCAGCCAGTAGTGGTTATTTAATTCTTTTTCAGGTACAGGAGAGTTTCGCCATGTCTTTCCTGTGCTCTCATGGGATGAGAGACAGTGCATTGGTTAGACCCATTCTGACAGCAGGCTGCCTCCCAGGGACTATTTCTAAATCCCAAAAGCTGAGGTGAGAGGCGCACATGACAGCAATGCTGAGATACATGTAAAAGGTGCTGTCTTCTGTCCTTCTGCTAAGCCAGGGAGCCTACCTGGATACTTTCTAGACATCTAGATTAGTGTATTTGAAGAAATGTAAGATATTCAAATGCAATGAAAATACTTGCCTGACTTTTAACCCTAATGATGTTCTCCCTGCTTTTTGTACTTTGTCATAGTGATAGTTGGATGCCACGGGTTCTTTTTATAAGTCTTTATGTCCCTGTGTACAATACCTTATTTCTAATGAAAATAAATCTGTCATTAACACATGCCAGATCAGCATACCACAATATCTTTCCAAAGGGGGACTGATTCAGAGAAAGAACCAGTGAGAGGGAAAAGAGCAGAAGGTATATATTAATATAGCTTCTAAACATTAGTATACCAATTAATACACATTAATGTGTTTGTGAAAATTTCATAGAGACTCAGCAGTTGTTTTAAATTGGCTAGAAGGAAACAGATATAAGGAGTAATGGGTGAATTTGATCAAAGTATATACCATTTGTATATACCTATAAAAATATCACAATGAAATGCTTGTAAACCATTAGTTTACAGTATCAAAAAAAGGAAACAACTTTTTTTTTTGCCAGTCCTGGGGTTTGAACTCGGGGCCTGGGAACTGTCCTTGGACACTTTTTGCTCAAGGCTAGTGCTCTGCCACAGTGCCACTTCTGGCTTTTTCTGTTTATATGGTACTGAGGAACCAAGCCCAGGGCTCTTCGCATGCTGGGTGAGCACTCTACCAGTAGATCGCACTCCTGACTCTGAGAGAGAAACTTGTAAAAACTGAAATGTTCTGGGTACACTGACTTCTAATCGCCAAAGTGCATTCTTTTCTTTTCTTTTCGCCATTAGTTGCTCTTCCTTACATTTTTCTGGGACTGTGTTTCAAATTCCCAGGATTTGGGGGCTCTTTCATGGCCCCTTCCCCATCCCCGGTGACTCCAGCTCAGAACAACCTGCTCCAGCCGAATTTCGAGGCAGCTTTTGGAACTACACCTTCAACTTCCAGCAGCAGCTCCTTCGACCCATCAGGTGAGGCACCGGCCACATGCCTCTGGCCACCTCTTCTAATCACAAAATAGAGCAGCTAGAGTCAGAAAGAGACCAGCACACACGGAGTGACAGCCAGGTTTTAAAAGCTCCCTAACTCTCTAGGAACAACTTGAATTGAAATTCCCAACTACATATTTTACACTCTAAGAATAACCTACAATTCTCCTGTTTCTCTTCTTGATTTTTAGCAGAACTCTATCTTAACCACGTACACCATCTCTTTGCATGAGCTTCCATGCACATGACTTAGAAATGGTCAAGGGGGGATCAGTGCTCTGTATGAAATCTTCGTACCCAAGTCTTTGTCTCTGAATCAGTCGGACACTCCCCTGGCCCTTGCTTAGACCCTTGAAAGCTTGCATGGCCCTCAGGTTGATGAAATTGAGACACAAATAATACTCTTTGCCTGCCTTGGACCTGTCATCACTGCTGTCATTTTGTTTGTATTTTCTTCCATTCTACTCTTCCCATGCTGGGTCCTTACTACACATTTTCAATTGGTGAGTTTTTGGTAATTAAATGTGTTTCAGAAACACCCTGAATATATCCCCTGCCTGACAATTTGGTTGCGTCTATTGCCAGTGCCCAGTTGAATGCTTTCCTTGTTTTACTTTATAATAATTATGTAGTAGTGTTTATGATAGATATCCATAGTTTCTTGTTTAAAATCAGTTTTTACAATCACAAAATGGACTTCTGGTATTTTATAAAGATGCAACATCTGCATTTTGAAGTCTTTGTATTCTAGCAACTAGACAAGTGGTATTTATCATATGGGGATCAAAAACCATTGATGATGGTCTTTGATCACTAATTCTTAGAATTTTGTTTCATATAAACATCTCCTTTAAAGTTGGAGCCAAACACAATTGCTACAGTGAGGGAGAGGGAAAAGCTAAAGCTGTGGCTTCTAAAATAACCATCAGCCATTCTGTAGACATTGACAACCAGGTGCTAACTGTTAGATTGTTTTAATGATGTCACAGAAAACTAAGAAATGTGATCTTCTTTATTCATTGACGAGTTACTTTAAGAGAAAGCATCTCCCTTTAGGCCATGTGATGAGTTACTGCCCTTTGAGAAAAAGAAAAAAAGTAATTCTGTAGTATTTGTTGATAAGATTAGCAATAGCTACTACTTCTTGAGTGCCTGTACTGCAAAGCAAGTGCTCCGCTAATGAGCGGAAATAGATCCCTTCATTGCTATCGTGGAGCCCTCTAGCATGTATTGGTGACACTCTTCCACTGAGAGATGAGAAAACTGAGAAACCAGTCACTCGGTAGAAGTCACAGAGCTAGCAAGAAGCGTGGCTGGGTTTCAGCCCCATTGTGGGCCTGTCCTGTATGTGTTACAGCTTCCTCCCCATCTCTTTCCCTCCTCATTAGTGTTCCTGTGCCCCCTGTGCCCTTGTGTGGGTCACATGTCTTCCCTCATGCCAGTGCATAGCTGTTCATTTCCACCATGTGACAAGAGACAGTACCTCTCTCATTCTGCCTGTGGTTTCTTTTTTTTTTTCTCCTTTCTTCTTTTTTTTCCCATCATTCTGAGTCTGGTCTATTTGATTTCCAGTATTTGACGGTTTAGGTGATCTCCTGATGCCAACCATGGCACCGGCAGGGCAGCCTGCCCCTATCTGCATGGTGCCACCCAGCCCAGCCCTGGCCTCCAGCAAAGCCCTGGGGAGTGACCTGGATTCGTCCCTCGCCAGCTTAGTCGGCAGTGAGTAGACAGCTTTATGCAGCATGCGTGTTCGTGAGCCGGGTTATTTTCTGTCCTTCTACACAGCTGCCGGCTGGTTTGGCAGATGATGAGAGGATAGAGGGACTTGGCACTCTGCCAGTGCCCTGCCTCCAGAAGGCAGCAGGTACTCCGTTGTCTCCCAGGAGTAGCCTTGCCATTTGAAATCTAAACTGCCACAGGAACAATGAAGGAACATACACAGATATGAAACCAAGTGGATGATGTGTAATAAATGTTTGGTTCCCCATCATTTGAAAAGAAGGGTAGAGAGTAAGTTGAAAACAGCATATTTGAATAATATACTATAGAATTGAGTGCAGTATATTTGACTACACTGTAATATATAGTATAGAATAATATTTAAAATTGTGAGTCTGAATTTCAGTCACTCATTCAGCAAATGTTTAAGATAAATTAGACATAAATCAATGAGCAAAATAGATAAAATCTCCATTCTGATGGCACTTAGAAAAGGCAAAGGTAAGTGGTAAGCATTTTAAAATAAGTAGATTCTGGGATGGGTGCAGTGGTTCATGCCTACAAACTCAGCTACTTGAGAAGTAGGGAATCAAGAGATCTCAACAAGATCCCATCTTGACTCAGGAGCTGGGTGTGGGGAGGCATGCCTGAGCTTTCCAGTAGGAAAGAGGCTGCAAATAGAAGGATCATATTCGGAGCCAGCCCTAAGCAGAAGCACAATACATGATCTGAAAAAAATTACATGTGTAACATTCTAAGTTCAAACCTCACTACCACCAAGAGAAAATAATTAATTGAATTAAATAAATTCTTTAGTATGTTAAGTCAAAAATGCTGAGGAGACAAAACAGGAAAGGGAAACAGGAGCGAAATGTGGGTCATTGCAAACACACAGCTTCTACAGTGAAACACACTTCGTTTACAGAACAGTTTGTAACCGTGGAGAACTGTGCACTAGTCAGTCCAGATCTCAGACAGACAGCCAAATCTACGCATGTGTTCTTTTCTGCATCACATTACGCTGTTGCCCTTGAGCCAAGTGTGTGTGGCTCACACTTGTAATCCCAGTTACTCAAGGGGCTAAGATCTGAAGGCCACAGTGGAACGCCAGCCTCAACAGACAAAGCCAAAGGAATCCAGTTTACTAGCAAGAAGCTAGAAGTGGAGTTGTGACTCAAGTGGCAGAGTATTAGCCTTGAATGAAAGTACTAAAGAACAGTGCCCAGGCCCTAAGTTCAAACCTCAGGACCAAAAAGCAAAGCCAAACAAAAAACACCAATACAATCCTTAAATATATTATGTAATAAAATCAAATCAAAAATTTATAAAGGTCTTTTTTATAACTGAATGCAGTCATTCCTAAGCAAAATATACACTTTCCCTAATGTTTTCATCCTTTGACTTCTTCTCAAATGTAAGCTGAATATTGTGATTAAAATTCCTTTTTTATTCTTTTATCCATGTATAGATCTTGGGATCTCTGGTACTACATCAAAAAAGTGAGTATTCTGAAATTACCTAATTCCCTTTTAACAGTGTATTTGTGTTGGTTTGAGACTTGCTGCTATTCTATTGAAACCTCCACTCTTACCCTACAATGAAAAAGAGACCATTCTGGTCTCAAAGATTGTTTCCATTCTCTGTAGACATATTTTAGGATGATGGTTCAAATATCTTCATAGCTTAAAATTCCAAATTCCTTCCACGGTTCCTAGCTAGCACCAGTCTTTCACAGCGCCTCGGTGGTAAGGAAGGCTTGCATGAGAGGTCTGCAGTATAGGCTCTCCTCACCGCCATGTGATCCTCACATGCTCCACAGCACAGGTCGCTAGCATGGTGCAATATGTGAAACCCTCCAAGACCCCAAACAGCCATCAGCAGTCTGTTCAAAATGCATACTACCAGTCAGGTATTCTTTGGAAATGTTATAATGAGGAATTTAGTTGAATATTCTGGCATACTTTTCTGTACAGGTGATAGGGAAATTTCTATTATCATTGAGATAGAAGTTAATACTTGCTCCAGTCTCTTAGATGAAATAGGGTAAGGCATCCCCCCCATAAGGTTTTGCTTCTTTTTATTACCATTTGACTTAAACTCTCCGCCTGTTTCTAAAACCAGACAAGAGATCCATACAGATCCAAGATCCATACATTGTTTTTTCTTTTTGTTCATTGTCCTGTTTGGCTTGTAGGGGAGAGCTCCAGTGGAATGCTGGAGAGAAAAAGTTGACTGGGGGAGCCAACTGGCAGCCAAAGGTGACGCCAGCCACGTGGTCCGCGGGTGTGCCCCCTAGTGCACCTCTGGTAGGTGGCATGGTGGGAGGGGTTTGGGAAGGGGTTCCCCAGTGTCTAGGTGTGCAGAGCAGGGAGCACTTTGCTGAATATGACCACTCACATCAGCATTCTGCCTCCACAGTGAAGCGGTAGAAGCAAGATGTGAAGTCTGCTGGAATGCAGGTTCCTGGCCTTTATGTTTAATAACAGGACCTACATATTATTTTCAATAGTTAAAGTGCCACCTGTGCTTCTATATTTATCTAACTATGGAAACAGTGTTTCCAAAGCATTCGATATCATCGACCATGAGACTTTTTAGCCTGGTCAGGGGGCCTAGGTTGTGTGCAAGCTGAGGGCCCCAGCACCTGGCTGGCAGCCAGCCTCCACTGCGTGTCATCTGTGTGGTGGTCACGCCGGCGTTTTCCATCTGCAACTGAAATGTGAAACTATACATCCATGTATACCAATTTGAAATACACATTTTTCCACTTGTGTCCTGCCAATTTAAAACCAAGCCGTATTATTTCTTTTTGTGTATGTGTTTGCTGCTGCTGCTGCCGCTGCCACACGGTGGTGTGGGCTCATGGTGCACAGCAAGGAGCTGTACCCCCAGCCAGCACGGTGCCCCCTGGGGCCGGCACCCCACCTGTCGGACAGCCTGGAGCAGGATTTGGGATGGTGAGTCATGAGCCATCCTGAAACTCGAAAGTGTCATGTCCAACTTCTTCCCAAAATCTTAGTTA
Organism: Megascapheus bottae; assembly: GCF_031878675.1. NCBI lineage: Eukaryota > Metazoa > Chordata > Mammalia > Rodentia > Geomyidae > Megascapheus > Megascapheus bottae. Next base: position 61,949,417 of record NC_143516.1, read on the forward strand.
ACGGGCTCTCCAAGATAATTCCAACTATAATTCTCCAACTATAATTCATCCCAGAATGCAATAAAGTAGACAAAGTAAAGTGGACTTGTGTGGACAGTGAGTACTGGGCACTTGACGGGATAAAGTCTAGGGTTGGCACATCATCAAGTCTTTGTGGGATAATATTCACTAACCATATTCTTAATCATCAAAAACAGGCCTTGATCACTATATTTGGACTTCTGTTACCAACAAATCTTCTTTCCTAAGGAAAAGGATTTTTATCTCTTTAAGATTATTTTCCACCAGGCACCGGTGGCTCACGCCTATAATCTTAGCTACTTAGGAGGCTGAGATCTGAGGATCATGGTTCAAAGCCAGCCCAGGCACAAAAGTCTGTGAGATAGATTCTTAGGTCCAATTAACCACCAGAAAACTGGAAGTGGCACTGGCACTCAAAGTGGTACAGCACTAGCCTTGACCTAACACGCTCAGGGACAGTGCCTAGGCCCAGAGTTCAAGCCCCACAACCAACCGAAAATAAAACCAAAAACAAAAGAATTAATTTCAGGGCGGGAGAGTGTGGTTAGTGGTGGAGTGCTTGCCTAGCATTTGAGAAGCCCTGGGCTTCCTCAGTGATTCCTTAGTGATTCCTCAGCACTACATAGGCAGAAAAAGCTCGAAGTGGTACTGTGGCTCAAAATGGTGCCGTAGCTCAATGGTAGAGACTTAGCCTCAAGAAAGCTCAAGGACAGTACCCAGGTCCTGAATTCAAGCCCCAGGACTGGCTACACACTTTTTTTTTTTTTTTCGTAGCCAGCAGCACCTGTGATCCTAGATACTCAGGAAGCTGAGATCTGAAGATTGTAGTTCAAAGGCAATCCAGGCAGGAAAGTCAACAAGCAGCACTGCTGGGTGGGATGTAGATGCTGTGTGTCGGCAGGGTCCCGACTACCCAGTGGACAGCCTCTCTACCCGTGTTTGGAGTGGCAGACAGCGTTCCTCCTGTGGGATTGCAGCGCCTGGGCCCAGGCTGCAGATGACCCATGCCTATCTAACCCAAATCCCCCCCCCCCCCCCCCGCAGGCTCCAGCGGGCTCGGCAGTGCCTATGATGCCCCAGCAGCCTGTCCTGTTCTCACAGCCCATGATGAGGCCGCCCTTTGGAGCCGCTGCAGCGCCTGGTGCGCAGGTAAAGTCTGGGGCCACGCGCTGCCCATGTGTGAGCCTGGAGAGGCTTTGGAAATCCCGCCCGAGTGGCGCCCCCCCACACCTTGCATGTGTCCAGAGCCACGGCCTGGCTGTGTGCTGCCAGCCTTCGCCTTGCTTGGGCAGCCGGGCACTGGGACACGGGCTGCGTTGGGCTGGCCCAGATGGCCAGCCAGCAGGCACAGTCACCCTAAGAACCCCTCTTCTTACCCCCGCGCTTTGGGGTGGGGGGGCTTCCCTGCAGGGGACGCCACCGTGTCCAGGGAGCGTGCTCCCCTGCCCATTCAGCTCCAGAAGCCACCAGTCCAAACCCCCTGGTGGGCATAGCTGGGCAGCATCACCCCTGCCCCAGGGTTCTGCTGGCACCCCAAATCCTGCTCTCCACCAGCAAGAAACCCCGGCCTTCTGCCCTACCCAGGACTCTGGTTTCAGGAACGATTTTCTAGTCTGTTGGGCAGAAACGAATCTCAACACAGCTTTTGGGGAGACAGGAACGTTTGGAGCCTCTGGTTGGAGTAAATTTAGCCTGTATATTCTTAAATTTTAAAATATTTTATTTTCAGTGTTGAATAGATCAGAAAATGCTACCCTTTTTGGAAGAAAGAAAGGGTGTTTGTAATTTTGATGGACTTAGAGGAATTTTAGAGTTTGTAGAGTTCTTTATTATTGTTACTTTGTTTTTTGGGCCAATAGTGGATCTTAGATTTAGGGCCTGGGTGCTGTCCCTAAGCTTTGGAACTCAAAGCTGGTGCTCTACCACTTGAGCCACACCTCCACTTCTGTCTTCTTGGTGGTTTATTAGAGCATGGACTTTCTGGCCCCAGCTGGCTTGAAACCTCTTGTATTTGTTGTGCTGAAAGCTTTAGAAATAAGTTAATGAAGTTTTATTATTGGCAATAGGTTTCCTTTCATAATACCAGTTTAGCATCAATTGTTATTTAATTTGGAGAATAAAAAAGCCATCATATAATAAAGATACACCATTTTAATTAATTCAATTTTTTAGTACGTAGGTAGATGGCATGCCATTTGGTGTAATTTTAGACTATATTTTCATATCAAAGAAATATAATTATCCTAGAACATAAATAAACAGATTTGTAGCTTCAGCATACAGAGCAGTGCATTATTACCAATGCCTAGGCTGGCCCAGCATTCATCAGTTGATTTACATCCAAACATTGTCATCTCACCTTCTGATTCATTTGTGGACCCATTCCCGAGTCCCTTTCAGCTTCCATGTACTTTTCCTAACATTTTTGTCAAGTATCATATCCGTTTTGCAAATGGTATTTGACCATTAGATGATGCTGTCAGTAATTAGCTTAAAGGATGAGTCTCAGGGCTGGGAGTTTGGCCTAGTGGTTAAAGTGCTTGCCTAGCATGCATGAAGACCCGGGTTCGATTCCTTGGTACCACATACATAGAAAAAAGCCGGAAGTGGTGCTGAGGCTCAAGTGGTAGAGCTCTAGCCTTGAGAAAGTCCAAGGACAGTGCTCAGGCCCTGAGCTCAAGCCCAGGATTGGCAAAAAAAAAAAAAAGGATGAGTCTCAGAATTGCTCCTCTGTGCACCGCGAACCTTCCACCCCACCCCACCCATCAAGTTGAGATTTCATCAGACAAATGGGAGGTTCACATCGGATTCAACAGAGAGCTAGCTACTCACTAGCTGCAACAAGACAGACAACCTGAGGACACACTAACCTTAGTCCTGAGCCTGGCAGAGACACCTGCTCCCAGTCCCTGCATGTGGGCACAGGAGGTGTTGCAGATCAGGTGGTGTACCTTTGGCTATAAATCTCATAAGGGTCTTTCCTGCTGCCAGCTGGACAGGCAGGTTGTATTAACAGGGCACTCATCACTAGAACGCCACTTGCTCCCCTAAACAAGCACTGCCCCCCCAACCAGGCTTTCATTTAAAATAAATCGCTTAACATAGTAGTCTATTCTGTTAATCATTTTAAGAACTCTCTTAAGTGGCTTCTGCAAACTTTCAGCCTTTACTGCCACATTCTCCTGCTGAAGAAAAGCCATGACTCTGCTGATTTAGTGATACTAATACTGTAGTAAAAATGCTTTTGTGTAGAAAATTTGATGACTTTTTGTTTGTGTGCCTGCTGTACTGTACAGTCACAGTTTCTGCGTGTGACTCATTTCCCCCTTCCCAAACCTGTATCCATGTTTCTCTGCCTGAGCTCTCTAGTTTTTCTTGGAAACTAAGAAATTTGACTCAATCTGATATCAAAGAATTTCAAGAAAGCCAAATATCATTTGATGTGTATTTTATCACTCCAAAATCAAACTTTATGACAAAAGAGAACAACGTTGGTTCATTCGTTTTTATTTGTGTGTGACTTTGAGGCCTCTGTTTTCTGCATGCTTGTTCTCTGTGGCATATAGTCTGCTAACGCTTATCTGTCTCTGTTTGCTTTCTGTTTCTGCTCTTTGGGGCTGGCTACTTTCCCTTAGCTTTCTCCAAGCCCTACGCCTGCTGCTCAGAGTCCCAAGAAACCTCCAGCAAAGGACCCATTAGCGGATCTTAACATCAAGGATTTCATGTAAACAATTGAAGGTATCTACTCTTGAGCTTTTCCTGTGAGCTTGTTATACTGCACCATAGACAATGCTTAGCTCTTTCAGATCTGATATTCGTTATGTCTGAGTTTTGAATAGATAATATAGTAATTGGAATAGAATTCTAAAGTTCATAAGAAAAGCTATCATTACTGAAGATATATTTTAGATCATATGTAATGTGTAAAACTACAAGATGAGAAATTTAAGATGACTTCACCCTGAAAGTATTAAGATGATATTGATAAAACAAAGTTGCCTAAGCCACACAGGAATGTTTAAAGAACTCTGCTTCATTTCAATATGACTGTAATTTATAGAATGTTATGCTATTGCATTTAGAAATCACGTAAGAATGCATTTGGCTACTTGTTCATACTTTTATTTTATTTATCCTTATTTTACCTCATAAACTAAAAAAGCTCAGAATGCTACTGGAGTTTTTTTGTTTTTGTTTTTGTTTTGTGGGTCATGGGGCTTGAATTCTGGGTCTGGGCGCTGTCCCTGAGCTCTTCAGCTCAAGGCTATCACCCTACTCCTTGAGCCACAGCCCAACTTCCCGTTTTCTAGTGATTAAGAGGAGATAAGAGTCTCATGTCTTTTTGTGCCCGGGCTGGCTTTGAACCTTGATCCTCAGATCTCAGCCTCTTGAGTAGCTAGGGTTACAGGCGTGAGCCACCATGCCAAGCAGAATGTTACTGTTTGCATTCCTTTTTTTTCTTTTTTAAACCCATGCTGGGGCCTGAACTGAGGGCCTTTTACTCTTGCTCGGCTTTTATGCTGAAGGCTGGCACTCACCTTGAGCCACAACTCCACTCTCTCATTAATGACACCAGTCTCACAGATGTTGGTGGTTCATTAACGATACCAGTCTCATAGACTTTCCTGCCCAGACTGGCTTCTAGCCTCGTCCTCGGACCTCAGCCTCCTGAAAAGTGAGATCTGACCCCCAGAAGTTTGGGGGTTTGTTTGGGTTTTTTTTTTCTTTGTATAGAGCTAAAGGAACTGAGCCTGGGGCAGTAAGTCCAGAGATTTTTTTTTTTTTTTACCAGTCCTGGGCTTGGGCTCAGGGCCTGAGCACTGTCCCTGGATCTTCTCAAGGCTAGGGCTCTACCACTTGAGCCACAGCACCACTTCTGGCTTTTTGCTACGTACGTGGTACTGAGGAATCGAACCCGGGTCTTCGTGCTTGCTAGGCAAGCACTCTACCACTAGGCCAAACTCCCAGCCCCAGTCCAGAGATTTTTTTAGGATGAACAGTAAGAATGAAGCAGCTTTTAAACTGCTTTCCAGAGTCAATTTCATTCTATTTCCACTGGCCACAGTAAAAAAAACTGCTTACTGAAATTTTTTTGGATTCCTGCTTTATAATTTTTTTTCTATTAAAAACTATTATGTCATTATAAGGCCTTGGCACCTCAGTCAACTAACTTGAGTAACTTCTCTGTGTGCCCAGCTTTCCTATTCCATTTTGCATTGGGCCAGCATAGCCATAAGTAAGGCAATGACTCCTTGTTCCTTAACAAGGAAAAATATCAGGAATGTTTAATAAATAGGACCCTTGTCCTGAGCCTGGAACTGTGGTGAGGACCAGAAACAAGCAGACACTGGAAGGGCTCTGGAGGAAGAGGGGTCCTGGGGCCCAGGAAAGGTCCTCGAGAGAAAGGGTAGAGACCAACATGGAGGGTGTTGGGGAAGAGAGCTGGCCTGGGCTCCCACTGCTGTGTTGCCCCTGGTCCAGCTGTTGAATCAGGGACTCACTGAATGCCAGCATGGAAGGGAAACCAAAAAAGAAGAGTGCTTCCAACCATTTGAGGAACCCATTTTTTCTACTGCCCAGATTTAAACATTAGTTGTTCTTCATTGACTCCTGAATGTCCTGTGTCTGAATTTTCAAAGCTTAGTGATAGAATTTTCACCTCAGATGAAGCAATACATAACCAGTTTAGTTTCACGTTTCCTAGCTGAAATGTCCAGCTTGTTGTGAAGCGTGGTGAGTGCTTTGGCAGTATGGACACTCACATGGGGACGATGCAGAGGAGACGGGCATGGACCCTACTGAAAGAGAACACGTGCATTCATCCTGTATTCCATGTTTTTCTTTCTAAAAACTGAAAAAGATGGGAGAGTGGGGCATGTTCTATGTGGAACAGGGGTACAGCGGGAGAGAAGGGGTGCAGAGGCTCGAGAGGGCATTGAGGATGGACAAAACACTGCGTGTAAATGTGGGCCGGGAAACTCGTGGAGATTGGTTTGGAGATGAGGAAGGGGGCAAGGGAGGAGAGCGGTACATCGTAGGACAGACAGACATGCCAAAGTGATATCCCTGGGCAACTAACCAGCGCTGTTTTTGTTTTTGTTTTTGTTTTTTTAAGAGATAAAACATTCTGAATCGGGGAAAAAATTGTGTATCAGTGTGAAAGTCTCTCAGTGCCACCTCTGGTGGCAAAAGGCTTTTTCCTAGTAACTTTGAGAAATTTGTGAGGGAGGTAAAAGGTTTTCGGGCTATAGAAGGACACTCTTTCTAATCAAGTACTCTTCTCTTTACAGCTGCAGTTTTTGTGACTGGATAGGAAAACTAAAATGAGCTTGGAAACTTCAGATAAGATGGCGGCTCAGAGGCTCCCAGCTGGTGGAGCATGGTGCCAGCCCAATGCTTCCTCAGAACTCCTCTTCCAGACGCGTAGCACAGCTGTGAACTGAGCGTTAGGAATGTGAACCTTAGCTGTTTCCCCTACTCTCAAACCCTAGTGTATTTGGGCTATTTGTGCATCGTACGTTGTTGTAAACAATGAATGGGTATTTCCAATGCCTTTAGTGCTTTTCTGGACCTGCTCGTGGACGGCCGACGCAGCTGTGGTGTGGCAAGCCCTTGGGAAGGCGTATCTTGTGTTTTCGAAGGTTTTGATGTGTATATACAACTTTTAGACAAACCCTAAACTCTCCCCATGAGTCTTCTCTTCTGTATCTGTGTTATAAACGTAATGTGATGATTAATACCAGATAGTAAGGAAAACACTCTTAAAATACACAAAACTTTTTTCGGTGTGGAGTACATTTTTCCAATCACAGAAACTTCAGCTGTTGTGAGAAATGTTTATTTTTGTGGCACTGTATATGTTAAGAAATTTTATTTTAAAAAATATATATATAGGTTAACGTCCATAATAAATACTTTTCCTTGAAGCTACCTTACCAAGAATGAAAACTCATAGGGCAAGAAGTCCCTGTTTATCACTGCTGTATTAAGATATATATTTTAATTATATTTGACAGGTTTTGCATCTAAATTGACCTACTTATGAATTCTTGATTCAATGCACTGAAAAGTGAAGCGTCCATTTCTCTCCTGTCTGTGACAATACAATTCGAGACGTGCTATTTCTGTGGCTATGAAAATACCCCAGGGATATTTGTGACTTCAAGATTACAGCAAATATTTTTACTTGGCTGTGGGTTTTCCGTACATCTGTTTACATAGTTTTCTTTGTGTGCTCTGGATAGTAGTGTTTTTTCATCCCTCCATGGAGCTCAGTGTGCGTGAGCTTTGTTGTACCATCGTGACTAGAATTTAAACTGATTCTGAGAAGTGTAGTACATACTGTATTCTTTGCTGTACATACTGTATTCTTTGGTTTGTAATCTGTTATCATATTGTCTGTGCTGATGGCTTGGCTTACCATGTGAGAGCACACATCAGGTTGCTGTTGATCAACGCTGCCAGTGGCTTGACGGCTCTTCATAAAAGCATATTGGATTGGAAAGGCATTCGCCTATGTTTCAAATCACTTAATAGATGTATGGTACCATTTAAAAGTGGTTGTATCTGAATTTACTGTGGGGGTAACATACACTGTAATGGGGGAAAATTACCCAAAACCAATTTCAAAATGGCTTTTCTTTGTATTTCAGTTTCAAAACCCAGTGCATGTACGCCCTCTGAGATGCAATAAACACCTTCAACAAAGAAAACACCACCTTCCCCATTTTCTTTCTTTCTTTTCAAGGTTCATGTCAAAGGCACAATGTTGAAGCTATAAATATTTGAGATGAGAAATGCTATGCATGCCAGTGTGGTTTGCCTTGGTGTTATAAATGAAAAGATGGGGGAGGGGAGCATTTTAGTGAGCTGTCATTCATCTTGGGACTTCATGCCTATTCTCAAATGAATTATCTTAGGATATGGTTATCTTAGGGATGTTTATGTATCTTACGGTATGCTTTCTTTCAAAACATGTGGCCAAAGTCTTGAAATGGTTTTGTAAAAATTCACTGCAAAAAATCAAAGAACCCCATGACACCTAGTGCTGGCATTCACACATACTTGTTGCATGTTTCACCCTCATGACATCTGGGTTTGTCTCTTGTAATGGCACTGGGAGGCTGGGCCTAAACTAAATTGTTACAGCATCTCAAAGAGTGGTTCCAGAGTTGGGGGTCAGAGCGCCCAAGGCCTAGGTTCTGTCCCTGTGGGGAGGGGAGGTGGGATAATTCTTAAGTAGAAGTATTTATCAAAAGAAAAGTCCTCACTGGGTGCTGGTGGTTCACACCTGTAATCCTAGCTACTCAGGAGGCTGAAATCTGAGGATAAGATTCAAAGCAAGCAGAGGCACAAAAGTCTGTAAGACATATATCCAATTAACCACCAGAAAACTGGAAGTAGCACTGTGGCTCAAGGTGCTAGAGTGCTAACCTTGAGCTGAAGAGCTCAGGGATAGCGCCCAGGCCCAGAGTTGAACAAAGAAGAGAAAAGAAAAATGCTCTTCTAATTAAAACATAGTCTTTCCTTAGTTACCTAAGATTTATATTTTGAAAGCTGAATAGATGATTATATCATATGAATGTTATGTTACTTTTTTTTTTGCCTGTCCTGGGGCTTGAGCTCAGGGCCTGAGCACTGCCTTTGTGCTTTCTCAAGGTTAGTGCTCTACCACTTGAGCCACAGCACCATTTCCAGCTTTTTCTGTGTATGTGGTACTGAGGAATGAAACCCAGGGCTTCGTGTAAGCCACTCTACCACTAGGCCACACTCTCAGCCCCATAAGTTACTGTAATAAAAATGTTTCAGAATATAACTTCAATATTAATATTGCCATTTAACATACTCTTATTCCTCAATGAATGTCCCAAATAGTTAAAACAACAAAAAAGAAAGAAAAGAAAAATTTTCTTCATAGGTAAAGTTCATTTAGCATATTTATAAAGACAGACACTAGAACTTTCCCATGCTGAGAAGTGAGAGAATGTGCTAGAGCCGAGCTGCTGGGGAAGGCGCTCTGGGGATGCAAAAAACTCATCTCTTGGGATGATTGTGAAGACAGATCAAGGCTAGCACTCTACCCCTTGAGCTTTTTCTGTGTAGGTGGTACTGAGGAATCGAATCCAGGAGATTGTGCATGCTAGGCAAGCACTCTACCACTAGGCCACATTCCTGGCCCCTTAGGGTTTTTTGTTTGTTTGTTTGCTTTTGTTTATTTTGAATTTAATTATCTTATCCTTCTTTTATGTAAAGACAATGTCAGCTTTATGATAAATGCCTTACAGGAGTACTTGGTAACATACCTGTTCATTGTACATGAATGAGTAATCTTTGCTTCCCATCTGCTTTTTCTGTCTTGACTGGGGGTCCGGGTATCAAGTCTCACAAACCCGAGGATTCGATGATGTGACACCTGCAGCACTGTCTGCTGCACTTAATGGCCACGAAAAGCGCTGAGAATTCTTCTTCTGAACACTCGCTTACCTCTCCTGCCACTCTCACTCTTCATCTGGCAGAGGCTCCGTTTGTTCCTTGGGCTCTGTGCTTCAGGATTATTCCTTCCCAACGCCGCCTAAACAATGCTGCGTGAGAATGTCCTTCCTACAGTTCCCTTTTGACCACATTATTCTGACTGTGATGCCACCTAGATCAACTCTTGGTCATCCAAGTCCAGGCGCGTGAATCCATGCCACCCCAGGCCTTTGGGGGGTCCAGTGAGAATCCGCCTTCTCACATTGCTCACCCCTAAGAGGCGCTGCACTCCTTCTTAGGGATTGCAGCTGACATCACACCAGCTCAGCTTGGAGGTCACAGCTCCCGTTCCACGGGTGACCCGCCGTGCCTCCCCACCCAGCTCCTCACTGGCCAGCCAGCAGCCTGCACCTGTCCTTCCAAACCCAACCCAGCTGTCACTTTTTCTAGAATGTCATTCTTTTCCATCATGCTTGCTTAGCCAGCCCAACACAGTTCACTCCTCTCCTGGTTCCTTCAGCAGCCTGGTCTTACTTTCTTCCCTAGATATTGTATGAGGGAGAGGGAGCAGCAAGAGCAGAGAGACAGGACTTGGAGGAGTGACTCAGTTAGTAGAGCCCCAGCCAGTGAGTGGAAGCATCAGGTAATCTCCATTGTAGGATAGAATAGGAATTAAAAAAAAAAATGCCAGGCATGTTGGCTCACGCCTATAATCCTAGCTACTCAAGAGGCTGAGACCTGGGGATCAAAGTTCAAAGCCAGCCTGGGCACAAATGAACCTGAGACTCTTATCTCCAATTAACTTCTAGAAAATAGGAAGTGGGTCTTGGCTCAAGAGTAGGGTGGGTGGTAGCCTTGAGCTGAAGACCTCAGGGACAGCGCCCAGGCCCAGAGTTCAAGCCCCATGACTCACTTAAAAAAGGGGGGGGGGGCTGGGAGTTTGGCCTAGTGGTAGAGTGCTTGCCTGGCGTGCATGAAGACCGGTTTGATTCCTTGGTACCACATACATAGAAAAAAGCCAAAAGTGGTGCTGAGGCTCAAGTGGTCAAGCTCTAGCCTTGAGAAAGCCAGTGATCTAGGCCCTGAGTCGAAGCTCCAGTCCAGAATGCACACACACTACACACACACACACACACACACACACACACACACACACCATACATATACATATATATATATATACATATATATATATATATATATATTACTCACACAGAGCTATTCTGTGAGCCTGCTGACTCTGGGGCATTTCAGTGACTTTCCTCAGCCTACTGGTGTCCTGGCTCCGAGTAGGAATAGCCCTGGGGTGATCAAGCCAGGTTCCACGGCTACAAGGCCCAGTGTGGCATTCCGGTGAGTAGGAACGGGCCTGCTGTGATTCTGGTGTCCGTGCTTACACGCACCTGTCTGCCTGTCCTTGGCAGCAGCACCAACCTTCACAAATGACTCCCCTCTACCTGAGGCAGCCACTCTCCTCTCTCCTTTTCCTTGAGGCTTAATGTCTTCTCAGATCATCCCCCCTTTATTTATATATATATATATATACACTAATATATATGTATATATATTTTTTCTTGTAAAGTTCATCGAAGACTTTAGTGGAGAAAGTGGTGGAACAGAAACCAAACATAATAGATGACACTCTTTTTACTATTGTTAGACAATCAAAATACAGTTAGATTGCTATGATATACACATATATATGTGTGTGTATATATATATATGTTTATATAGACACACAGGTGGTCCTGGGCTTGAACTCAGGGCCTAGGCTCTGTCCCTAAGCTTTTCTTGTTCACAGCTAGCATTCTGTCACTTGAGCCACAGCCCCACTTCTGGCTTTTGGGTGATTCATTGGAGATAAAAAGATTTTCCTTTGAAGATCTTCTTTGAACTGCAATGTTCATATCTCAGCCTCCTGAGTAGCTAGGATTCCAGATGTGAGCCACCAGTACCCACTTGTAATACCCAATTCTAACCAAAAAGGAATTCTCAATCCTTCAGAATCACTGCATTGAAACCTGCTTTGCTTCCTCTAGCCTAAGAACTGAGACATCTACTTTGTGGTCAGGAAAAGTTGATCCCCAGGGCGTTCCACTAAAACCCAGGCTCTAATCTGAGCATCTATTTTTTGAAAAAGGCTGCTATTTGTGGGCAGTGGGTGTGCAGGTCCTCCACCCACAAAGCCACGGTAGTCACACTGGCTGCCATGTAGTGCCACAGAGCACATTGTGGTACCACTGTAGCCACAAGAAAGCCATTGAAAGGAAATGTTCTGAGTGAGTGGCAGAACACTAAATTCAGTTCTGTCTCAGAAATACAGCACTTTGACTTCTAGGCAATTGCTTTGGTTGGTAGCAGAACCTTGGCATGAGTGCCTCCTGAAGTCAAGCTGGACAGTAGAAGCCACACACCAGCCGACATAGAAGCAGGTCCACTTCAAGAGCTCCAAGCACTAGGCTGGGGGAGGAGGGGTGCATGTGTGTGTGTGCACATACATGTGTGCACATATGCTTGCATGTGTAGGCATGCAGTACTGGGGCTTGAACTCAAGACCTGAGCACTGTCCCTTAGTTTTTTTCTTTTTGTTTTCACTCAAGGCTAGTGTGCTACAATTTGAGACACAGTTTCACTTCTGGTCTTTTTGCTGGTTCATTTGAGATAAAATCTCATGAATGTTCCTGCCAGGGTTGGTGGCTGTCCTAAGATCTCAGCCTCCTGAGCAGCTAGTATTCCAGGCGTGAGCCCCAGCTCCTGGGTGCCTTTGCTTGGCCTCCACCTCCCGTGCTCCCTTAGCTTTTCCACTCAAGGCACTAACGCAGACTGGAACACAGGTCACCTTGATCTCTGTGTTTAAAAGGCAGGGTTTTCATGGTAGAAGGGAACTGGAGGAAATGTTCCCTTCCTAAGCAGGAAAGGTGTCATGTGAGAGTGCAGCTTTTCCTTGGAGCATAAGCTGCTGCCTGGGGTGTGGTGATCCCCTCTGAACAGGGCAAGATTTCGCCATAACCCAGACCAGCTATGGCATACACATCCGGGCACTTAAGACTTGGCCACGGAAGCAGCCATGATCTTAGGGAGAAATACACACACATGTGTGTGTTGCAAGCATGTAAATATGTAAAATTCACTTTGAAATAGTTTTTGGCTTAGTGATCATCATACAAATACTTTACCTCAAAACATTTGGCTAAGGTGCCGAAGTGTGGCCTAGTGGTAGAGTGCTTACCCAAGGACAGTGCTCAGGCCCTGAGTGCAAGCCCCAGGACTAACAACAACAACAACAACAAATCATTTGGCCAAAACTTTTAGGTCAAAAACTAAATTTCACTGCAAGTTTCTAAGTGTAATGTGCTTTAATAGAATAATTTTTAATGAAATGTAATTCAATACTTAAGATCCTTGAAGTCAAACTATATAAAACATAAGAGTTACAGCTTATTTTAAAATTTTTATTGTATTACTTTTTAATGAACATAATAAAAATAATATGCACTTGCATTCAATTTCAACTATTTTAAGCACCATTTGCAAGATTACTCATCAAGTGAAATGCTATTCTTTTTTTTTCTTTTTTCTTTTTTTTTTTTTTTGCCAGTCCTGGGGCATACACTTAGGGCCTGAGTATTGTCCTTGGGCTTTTTCAAGACTGGCACTCTGCCACTTGAGCTACAGCACCAGTTCCAGCTTTTTCTGTGTATGTGGTACAATAAATCAAACCCAGGTCTTTGTGCATGCTAGGCAAGCACTCTACCACCAGGCCAAACTCCTGGCCCCTGAAATGCTATGCTTTTATAAGATATCTTTTTGAAAGGAATAATTGAAGTGTATGTGTACTTAGTAGAATCAATGACTTGTTCATGTCACTGGAGAAGGGAATGCAGTCCCAGAAACTGCCTTGAAGTGTAGCGATGCACACTTGAAATTTCCAGCTTCCTGGGAGGAGGGGCAGGAGGACGGTGAGCTGCAGGTCAGTACAGGCAAAGTTAGCAAGGCACCATCTCAGAAACAAAACTACTGTCTGTGCAAGGTCCTGGGTTCAACTCCTAATACTGCAAACCAAAAAGGAAGCAAGAAGAGGAGGATGAAAGGAATGAGGAAGGAGGGAATTACTGGAATTTAGAGTGACCTATTACAGGTCATTAGAAGTCTTCAGGAATAGTGCCCTAAATGAAGTATTCATGAACATGCACTAAGGCTCATGCTATGTGAGAGACAAATCCCAAAGAGCTTGCTGGCTGTGCCACCTGAGAGCTCACATAACTGTGCAGTTCTGCGCCCCAATCAACAGAACTAAAACCATGGCTTAGAAATCTTATTTGTATCCAAGCGCTGGTGGCTCATGCCTTTTATCCCAGCTACTCAGGAGGCTGAGAGCTGAGGATTGCTGTTCAAAGCCAGCCCAGACAGGAAAATCCAAGAGATTCTTATCTCCAATAAACTATTAAGAAAAACCCAGAAGTGGTGCTATGGTGCAGTACCAATCTTGAGCTAAAGAAGCTCAGGGACAGTGTCTAGGCCTCAAGTTCAAGCCCAAGGACCAGTATTTTAAAAAAAAAAAGAAACTTTGCCAGGCGCGGTGGCTCACATCTGTCATCCTAGCTACTCAGGAGACTGAGATCTGAGGATCAAGGTTCAAAGCCAGCTGGGGCACAAAAGAACTTGAGACTCTTATCTCCAATTAACCCCTAGAAATGGGAAGTGGGACTTGGATCAAGGGTAGGGTGGTAGCCTTGAGCTGAAGAGCTCAGGGACAGCGCCCACACCTAGTTCAAGCCCCATGACCCACAAAATAAAGAAAAAAAAACTAAAAAATTCCTGTTTGTAAATTGTAGTGATTTTTAGTAATGGATATCCAAAGCTGAAGTTGAGACTGAGGGTTAAATACAGATTAGTGATAGAAAACTCACCTGGTTGACTCCATGTTCATTTCTAGTACACAGACACACACACAGAATAAAAATCAAAATAAAAAAGTTTACCTTTTCCTCATAACCTCTTTGTCTAGAGAAAAAGTTCTCTCTTCTGAAAAGGATTACAAAATTCCTTACTTTCAGAATATAGTACCAGCCAGGCGCCAGTGGCTCACACCTGTCATCCTAACTACTGAGGCTGAGCAATGAGGACTGAAGGATAGAGGTCAGCCTGGGCAGGAAAGTCAAGTGCTAGCCTTGAGCAAAAAATCTGACAGACAGGGCCCAGAGCCTGAGTTCAAGCCCCAGTCCTGGCACAATAATAATAATGATAATAATAATAATAATAATAATAGTAATGCACTTTGTGAACAAAATGTATAAAAATGTTGAGGTACCTTTTAATACACGGTCCTAGTTTATGAAGTCCTCTCCCTAAGCATATATGAAATGGTCATATTTTGAGTACTAAACCTTTGACATCATAAAATATGCTTCCTACTTCTAGGTTTATTTCACAAAGCATCCTACTTTTAAACAGTCACTGCAATTTCTGATATTTTATTAAGCAGCCCTTAATAGTTTTGTTCACAAAGCTAGCTATTTCTTCTGCAATTCTGGGTGGGGAGGGGGGAGAAAAAGAAAAGAAAACAAAATTCAAGCTGGTGCAGGCTCAGGCCTGTCATCCTGGCTACTCAGGAGAATGAGATCTGAGCATCAAGGTTCAAAGCCAGCTTGGACAGCAAAAGCCATGAGACTCTGATCTCCAATTGAGCACCAATTAACCAAAAGTGGAGCTGTGGCTCCAGCGGTAGAGCTCTGGCCTTGAGGGAAGAAAACAAAGCAAAACAAAACACGCCGGGGCCCGAGTTCAAACCCATGGACGAGGTCAAATGTGAGACTCAGGATAAAACACCGTGAACACTTCACGGGTCTGCGTCAAGGCGCAGAAACTGCAAGGCTGCATTGCCGCCTCAGGCCACGCGCTGGAGACCTGGCGCACGCGTCTGGCACACGTCCTGCACCCGTGTTCTTGCACATGGGCCTGGCACCCATCCTGCGGCTTGAGTCAGTGGACAGCGGGCCCCGGGGGGTAAGACATGGAGCAGCCGCGGAGCGTGGACCAGGTGCAAGCAGCGGGAACCCGAGCGCTTTCCCGCCGCAGCATTGGCCAGGAGCCCGCGCAAGCGGCCAAGCGTCTCTCGCCTCCTTCGGTCGGCATCCGGAAGTTTCCAGAAAGGCGCTCGACCAGCAGCGGCGGCGGCCGGGCCCTCAGTCCCAGCTCCCGTCAGCCGTAGGCGCAGTTGGCGTCGTTGCCATGGATCCAGAGGCAGATCTGGGCGTATTTGAGGGGGGTGATGCGCACCGCCACGTTGTAGCCCCCGGGCTCCCCTGCCCCCGGCTCGTGGCCCGCGTAGACAGCGACCACCTTGCGCCTCCAGGCCCCCGAGGCCGGGTCACGGAGGCGCAGGTAGACGCCGGAGCCGCCCGCGCCGGCCTGCGCATCACAGCGCTGGTACAGGAGGTCCGGGGACTCGCGCTCCACGCTGCAGAAGCGGTAGACCAGCTGGTCCGGCCGGTCGGCGTCGAACCCGGAGAAGTGGATTCTGCGGCCCGGCGTGTCCCGCGCGGCCGGGCTCACGCCCAGCTCCATGGGACGCTGGTGGTGCGCGCGCTTCAGCTCCAGCACCGCGTAGTCATAGTCCATGCCGGACTCCCGCCCGCGCCCGCCGCCCGCCGCCCAGCCCCGGGGCACGTGGGTGCTCTTCACCCGGATCCACTGGAAGGGGCCCCGCGGCCCCGCGCCCCGACGCCGCCGGCCCGCCGAGGCCCCCCGCGCGCGGGCCCCGCGCGGCCCCGCGGCCTGCCGCCGCCCTGGCCCGCGCGCGCGTGCGGCCCGCGCCCCCGCCCTCAGCAGCCCCACGCGCAGCCCCCGGCCGCCCCGCACGAAGCCGCGGCCGTCGTGCACACAGTGCGCGGCGGTGAGCACGTGGCGCGGGGACACGAGCACGCCGCTGCAGCCCGTGGACAGCCGCACGGCCGCGCTGAACGGGAAGCCGCCCGAGAAGCGCGGATCCACAATGCTGAAGCGGCCGTCCGCGCCGAACACGCGGCGCTTCCGCCGGACGCCGCGCGTGTCCACGGGCCCGGGCAGCGGGCCACGCACGCCCACCCGCGTCAGCGCGCGCGTGCCGTTTTCAAAGGCCGTCTCGTAGCCCAGGGCCTCCGCCTCCTCCTCCGCGCCCACGGGGCCCGGCGCGCCACCCGGCCCCGCCGCGGGGCCGGGGAGAACCACGAGCCGCGGGATCCTCTGCGGGCGCCACGCGAACTCCACCGCCGCGGCCTCCACTGCCTCGCCGAGCGCCCAGCCCGGAGCGGAGAGAAGCAGCCACAGAAGCACTGGCCGCATTCTGCCGCCTCGCCGCAGTCCTGGAAAGCAGAAGGAAAACCGGCTTAACTGGTCAGTCCACTCGACATCGCCCCGTAGGCCTGCGCCGCTTTCCCACCACCCACCTGGATCCACTCCTCCCCTCCCCACGCCGCCCCTGCCTCTGCCTCCCCAGACGGCCCAGTGTGTACTCCCCCCCCCCCTGCGTGGCCCAGGCCACAGGGTCCTCCTTCCTGGACCTCCCACAGACGCGTTTCCAAATGGCCAGGCCCTGAGTTCAAGCCCTAGCACAGGCACAGAAAGGTGAGAGAGCCTGGGCCCTGAATTCAAGCCCCAGATCTAGCGCACACATGAAAAAAAAAAGAATGGTGGCTGAGAGCCCCAAACTCTCGTGTGGACACCAGACGGAGTCCTTAGACAGCAGTGCTCAGACAACAGTGCTCAGACGGAAGCAGCCTGAGTGGGTCTGGGGAACTTGTTAAAATGCCGATGCTTAGAGCACAGTTCGAACCTGGTGCTGCACTGTGCCTGGCTTTCAGAGCTTCAGCGGGCCTTCCAGATGCTTCTGACCCTCAGCAAATGTTTGGGAGATACTGAGGCAGCCCGGTTTGCTTAGTTTAGCCACAGATGCCATCAACTCCTTTCTATCCCCAGTGGGTGAACATGAACATCTCATTTCCTCCTTGTGTTTCCCGGAGAGGATGGGAACGCCCATCCCTCACTCTCAGAGAACTTAGACTCAGACCTGTGGCCTAGCCACTCAGAGCTCTAAGGACCCCAGTTCAAAGCCAGCCCGAGCAGGAAAGTCCATGATACTCTCATCTCCATTGAACTACCAAAAGCCTGAAGTAGATCTGTGGCTCAATTGTAGAGCACCAATCTTGAGGAAAAGAGTTCAGGGATAGTACTGGGGCCCTGAGTTCAAGCCCTAAGTGCAGGCACAGGAGGGAGAGGGGAGTGGGAGGGGAGAGAGGGGTAGGGAAAAGAGAGCGAGAACGAACAAGCAGGATGAGAATTAGGGGAAGGTGACCATGGAGACAGTGGACTGTAAGACACGCAATCAACTCACGCTGGCCACCTGCTAGTGTCATGTCTCGCCTCTCCAAACATGTTCCCCATTTGTAATAAGGATCACATTTATAGAATATTATGCACTCAGATCTCAGCCTCCTGAGTAGCTAGGATGACAGGGGAGCCACCGCTGCCAGCTTACACTGTGTTTTCAGAACAGTGCAGGAAGCTGGTGCGGTTATAAACAGCTATAGCTCTGCCACACAGCTGAATTTTCCCCTGGTCCTAGGAAGGCAGCTGCCCCACCTCCTCCACAGACCTAGGCCTTGCGTGCCACCTGTGTTGCTGCCACTAGATGGCGGTGGTCACCTGTGTGTGGCCAGCCCACATCAGGCCCTTGAATGGTGGGCACTGGTTCAGCTGTGAAATAGTTTGTTTTACAGTGCTAGAGATGGTGGGAGTCCAACTGGCTAGTGGGATCATAAAATGATTGTCACCTGTGGAATTTACCACATTGAGAAAACACACTTACAGGCTGCAGAGCCTGTACTGATGGGCTGAGGGTTGATAGGCTGTCTGCAGCCAGACAATTTTCTGGCAGGTGTTTTTCCAAAAACTGTTGTAGTGCCAGCAAACTTATACCAAGACCTACAGCACGATCGTGCAGTTGGCCAAGTGGGCTGTGATTTGTTTCGACCCCAAGAGGGGTGGATGACCTGCCAAATGCTTCCATATGTTTATCAAATACTTTAGAATCCACTCCTACAGAGGGCTGGGGGCGGGAACCTTGCTCTGATTGTCCACCAGGGGAAGTTCACTGACAGTGCATCAGCCTCTATCCACAATACCACCAACCGCAGCACGAGATCCAAGTGTCCCTTCAGGAATGGAGATGAGGCATGTCTGCTTTAAGTATTTGGCAGCACTTGCAGGCAGCCATGGTAATGTGACCCCACTGATTACTTTACAGTAACTTACAACCTCGATTTCTCATCACCATAAAAGAGGTGAGGTCTCCTTATGTCTTATAGTTATTTTTCCAGGATATGCCCGTCCCCAGGAACATATGAATAAATCAGATCGGGGTGACGGGCACGTGAGGAGCCCCTCCGCTGAAGCTTGAACCTCGAGCCACCTGGCTCCTGATGATTCTAGTATTCAACTTTGATTCTGACTTTGAAAGCCAGAGCGATCTGTAATAGAGTTGTTCTTGCAGACTTGAATGCATCTTATGGTGGCAATGATTTTAAACCTATACATACACTCTTATCTAGAGGAAGCTTTTTCTTTATTATTATAAAAGCATGCATTCCTGACTTGACTGTGCTCCTAACATTTCCCTCTGAGGTTTCTCACCAACCAAGTTCCCCCCCAGCAAAGCAGCTCCATCCTCCACTATTCTAAGCCTCACCCGAAGGTTAGAAGGCAGCTCCTTTGTCAGATTCTTGAGCACTGACACCAAAAGATAACAAAGCACTCCCTGGGGAAGCGTGGCCCACACGAGTGACTGGTTATGTGAATGTAGAGTGGTCACACATGGATCAAACACAAGCAAGCCATCTCGCACTCATAAGCAAAAAAGAACCTTAAAACTTCACAGGTTTTCTAGGCATCTGGAAGGGAAGTTGGGGAGTCCGACACAAGCAAAAAAAAGAACTTCTTTCAAATTCTTTAAGAGAAAAAAAAGAAAAGAAATTCAGTAGCTTTGGTCTCTACATTCTCAATCCTAAATTCCCATCTGGCTGAGATATCAGTTTCTATGTATAATCCTAGCAGCAAGTTATGACTTTTATTATCCTCCATAGAGACAAATGTATTTGAGATAAAGTGAGTTGATTTCAGAAGCCAGAAAATTAAAAGGGGAGGAGGGAGGGAGAGGGGACTAAGCAGGATGCCAGGCAGCTTCTGGTTAAATGGGTGACAGGGTGAAAGTTGGAGCAGCTAAACAAAAGTGTCCCCAACATTGTCCCCTTAGAGAAAACCTCAAGATGACAAGAGGAAAGCATAGAAAGCTACCATCTCACCCGAGGCTGTATTCTAGCTGCTGAGACCTGAGAATCCTGGTTCAAAGCCAGCCAGGGTAGCAAAGTCCATGAGACTCATCTCCAATAGACCACCCAAAAGCCAGACATAGAGGTGTGGCTCAGGCGGTAGAGCATCGGCCTTGGGCAAAAAAAGCTGAGACAATGCACAGGCCCCAGGATTGGCACGAGAGACAGACAGACAGACACACACACACACACACACACACACACACACACACACACACACACACACACACGCAGAGGAGAAGGCAGACTCCAGCTCTGTCCATGCAGTCTCCTCCCCAGTCACCTTCCTGCGGGATTCTTCGTGATGGGAAGCGCCCAGCTGAACCCCTTGACGCCTTTCTCCTGTCGGGGGTGGTCCGGGTTTTGGGGTCCCGTCTGGGTTCCATGCTTACCGTTCAGACGTCTCTGGTCTCTGCTCTGGGGTCTGGGGCAGCCGCAGGGCACACTGACGGGCGCGGATCGAGCTGGGGCGCCACCACCCAGCTCTGGAGCCGAGACTGCAGAGCAGCGGCGCCCAGACCGGGAGAGGGGAGGGGAAAGGGGTGACGCCAAGGGCGGGCCGAGGGGAGGGGGCCAAGGGCGGGCAGGGTCCCGGGAGGCGGGGAGGGGGGAGGAGAAGGGGCGGCGGACCCTGACCAGGCACTTGGAAGAGGAGGGAGGTGTGCAAGCATCCTTTACCCCCCCCCCCCTCCCAGCCCCGGTTCGCGTTCCCCAGCCCATCCATCCAGCCAGTCTCCACCGGCTAGGCTCTGGCCCTGCAGCCCGGCCGCCGCTCGGGGGCGCAAGGGGCAGGCAGAGGCGCCCCCCCCTCCCCGGCCTCCAGGTGGGGGTGTGGTTGGGGGACTCGAACTCAGCGCCTGAGCCCTGTCCCTGAGCTTTTGTGGGGCTCAGCTCCACTTCAAGCCTTGGCTGGCTCACTGGAGGTAAGAACCCTCGGTTTGCTCCGGGGCCAGTTTTGATCCGGACATCCCAGGATCCTGGGATCCCAGCCTCCTGAGTGGCTAGGATTTCAGGCGTGAGCCTCAGCCTGGCCCAGCCTCCTTTGTAGGAAAGATGTTTCTTGGCAATGCAGGCCGTAAGAGAGGGAACTTCGTTCATTCCGCTTAGCTGGGGTAGAATTTAAATCTTCTGGTACCCTTTGTGCATGCCGTGTGCGTGTGTGTGCATGTTTGTGTGTGCTCAAAGCTTGTGCTCAACCACTTAAACCACAGCTCCACTTCTCTCCCTTAGTGATTAATTGGAGATAAGACTCCCCACCTGCTCCTCAGATCTCAGCCTCCTATGTATCTGAGATTACAGGCCAGGTGTGAGCCACCAACCCCTGCTCAGTTGGTGCTTTTGATCTGGCATGACAGGATTCATCCCGACGCAGCTTTCTGGCCAGTTCTTTGCTAACATGCTTATGCAGGCGTGAACTGCTGCTATGGCATGCTGGGGGGCTTTGGCTGCTGAGTCAGATTGAGTGTGGGACGCCATGGAGGAGGCCAAGCGTTCAGAATAGCAGCCCTGTGGCTGTGTGCCCCCGTCTCTGCCCTTCCCCTGAAATCCAAGGCCTGAGTCATAAGATATGCAGTGCTCACACATTCGGATACTCCAGGATTTAGTATAGGCTCAAATCCAGTTCCTTTCATTCAGGGAGCACTGCCCCCCCCTCAAGAACCAGCCAGGCACACTTGATGCTGCCCCTCGTTCCCTGTACCCCGGGCCCTTTGTTTGGGGCACTGTATTTCATTTCTCCATCCAGGTGTCATATTTTTTTTTAACTTATCTCACTCAGTCCCTTTGACCATTTGCTGCTGCTTGGTTCTGGATGCTAGCTTCTCTTCAGGTAGATTTCTTCTCCTGGCCCAGTCTAGCCCCTCAGGTTCTTTGAAATCCAGTAGGAACTGTTCACACACCCATACCCAACTAACTACAGGGCCTTGGCCAACCCTCTCACTTCCCTCATTCTGGCCACCGCAGGGACCTACACATCTCCTGTGCTTGCCCCCAAATGCTGCACCAGAATGAACTCTCTGCACAACATGACGCCTACCAATTTAGAAAAAGAATACGTTATTTAAAAGAAGAGAAAAGAAGCTGGGCACCGATGGTTCATGCCTGTAATCCTAGCTGCAATCTGATCATCTTAGTGCAAAGCCAACCAGGGCAGGAAAGTCCATGAGACCCTTGTCTCCAATTAACAAAAAAGCCAGAAGTGGAGGTGTGGATCAAGTGGTAGAGCACCAGTTCTGAACAAAAACAGCTTAAGGGCAGTGCCTGGATCCTGGGTTTAAGTTCCAGGACTGGTACAAAAAAATGATAATCAGAGGCTGGGAATTTGACCTAGTGGTAAAGTGCTTGCCTAGCATGCATAAAGACCCAGGTTCAATTCCTTGGTACCACATACATAGAAAAAACCGGAAGTGGTTCCATGGCTCAAGTGATCAAGCTCTAGCCTTGAGAAAGCCCAAGGACAGTGCTCAGGCCCTGGGTTCAAGCCCCAGGACTGGCAAAAAAATTAATAATCAACGCTTTCATAACAAAATTTTAACCTTTCCTTGGTATTCATAGGCTTGTTCTCAAATTTTTTTTTTTGCCAGTCCTGGGCTTGAGCTCAGGGCCTGAGCACTGTCCTTGGACTTTCTCAAGGCTAGAGCTCTACCACTTGAGCCTCAGCACCACTTCTGGCTTTTTTCTGTGTATGTGGTACCAAGGAATCGAACCCGGGTCTTCATGCATGCTAGGCAAGCACTTTAACCACTAGGCCAAACTCCCGGCCCTTGTTCTCAAATATTATGACTGATTGGAATTCCTTTAATACCATCCTAAGCCTTTTGTTACTGCACCATGCTCTGTGAGGCCCCAGCTTAATGTCAGTGTTCAGTTCTAGGATCGGGTCCCAGAACATAGCTCTGTCACATTTTGTGTCCTTGGGGACTTCGTGGGCTCAGGAGATGAGAAAGGGTGACACTGCCAAGCCCCACTTGGCAGTTTCCTAAACTGCTTTCCCAAAGAAGCAAATCAAAACAAAACATTTCCCTTTCTAAAGCTAAATCTTCTCTGTAATGGAAATGTACTTGGAAAGGTTTAGCTGGGGAGGACACGGTCATGGCTAAGCTGCCACTCAGCTTTGCAAAGCCAAATGACTCGAGTGTGGTGGAATCTTCCCTGCCCACTCTGTGTGTGTGTGTGTGTGTGTGTGTGTTATTGGAGATAAGAGTTTTGCAGACTATTTTGCCCAGGTTGGCTTTGAACCACTATCCTCACATCTCAGCCTCCAGAGGAAGTATAGATACTGGCTGTAAGTGGTGCCATCTTGGCTTCCTGGAGCATGATGGGAACTCTAGAGGTAAAAATCCCCCCCACCTCCCAGGTGATACATACACTTGCACTCCTAGACGCAGATGGGGCAGGTCCCAGGCCTGCCAGACCTGTGCAATGAACCCTTGAGGTCCCTGTGACCCTGCCCCCAACCATGATTCTGTTCAGGCCCTGGCCACCTCAGCCACTATTTGTGCGACATGCCTCATGTCTGCTGACTCTCCTCAGGCTGCCGTGGCCTCCTTCCTCAGCTCTCCATTAGAGCTTATGTGGTTTATTGAGATTGTTTTCTGCTCTTTCTTTACTATCCTCATGGCTCAGTTTATGAACAGAATTAAGTTCATTGGAGACTATAAGGGTTTTGGAAACATGAGCCCACCATCCCTGGCTTTCTAATAAAGACTCCGGACTCCATTTCTCAGATGTGGCTTCTCTGCATTTTGAGATTGAATTCCCATAGAACACTGAGTGGCTAGGATTACAGGCTCCCAGTTTCCCTGTTCACCTTCAACCTCAAGGTGTTAGGGAGCAGGCGCTGCACATTTAATACTCCCTTGCTAAAGACAAATTGAGGAAGTTAAGCAGATTATGAATAAACAAAACGTGCCATTTGTCCTCGGATTAGCTTTAGTTGGACAGAAGTCTGGATGATCAGCTAACTTGAGAAGCAATTGCTGGCACTCCACCAACCGATGGCAGCCCACAGAAGAGCCCCAAAGATATGTTCCCCCAGAAGATTTGATTCGAGTCCTCTTGGGCAGGGTACTTGGCATGGTGTAAGAATGGCTCCCGGGGCTGCCTCCCCATCAGGCCTCCAAGGGCTTCCAGGACAGAGCTTTCCTATGGGCAACACTGAGTGCAGAATCACTGTGAAGTGGCACATCACAAGGTCTCTGAACCTGGAACCAAATCCAGAGGTCCTGCTTCACTTCCCTTGGCAATGTGGACTGGATGGCCAGAAGCAATGAGCTTTCTCATGGGAATCGCTGAGAGTTAACCCAGCTCTTTGTAAGAGGATGGAAACCTGAGGAAGGTTCGGCTCAGTTACCCGCGGTCAGCTCCCAAATGCTGGGCCCCAACATGAAAATCAGGAGTGGCCAGGCTTTTCAGGCATAGCTGGAAGACAGAGACTTGTAAAGCTGAACTGGGAGGAATGTAAATTGGGGCTAATGGAGAAGAATCATTTATACTCAAAACCGGGAGGTTCATATAATGGGTTTTATTTTTTATTAACATGACATGGTTTGGGGTTCTGGAAATGATGGTGAACAACTAGAGGACAAAAGCCAGCCTTCAGGAAATGTCTTCATCTGGGACAGAGTAATGCTGAGCAAGCCACATTTCTAGTGAAGTATCCAGTCAGGGACAATAAAGGCTATTCCTCCTGGTGTGTGTGCATGAATGTGTGTGCTCATGTGTGTGTGTGTGTGTGTGTGTGTGTGTACTTGAATGTGCTCACATGTGCTGCATGTGCATGTGTGCATTGTTTGTGTGTGTGTGTTGCTGAGGGTCAGTTTGTTGAATGTGCCAGGCAAGTATTCCCTCCACCACCACCTCCTCCTCCTCCTGCTCCTTCTCTTTGGCCCCTTAATACAGTACCAAGTCCCACTGTGGATGACAAGGAAGCCATTGGAATGCATCTCCTTTGTGATCGAAGGTCTGAAGTTTACCACGACCCCGATCACCATGTGCTTTGGAGCACACTCCTTTCAGAGCCTGTTTCCTCACTTGAAAGCTCAGCAGGAGAATGCCAGGGCCCATGTCTGTCATCCTAGCAACTTAGGAGGCTGAGTACTGAGGACCATAGTTGAAAGTCAGCCCGGGAAGGTTTTGATAAGTCTGTGAGACTCCTACTCCAGTAAACCACAAAAAGCCCAAAGCAGAACTCTCTGGCTCAGTTGATAGAGCATCAGCCTTGTGCTAAAAAAAACAAAGTGAGCTTGAGGCCCTTTGTTCAGGTCCCAACACTGGTACAAAGTGGAAAAAAATGACCTGGAAGTCAAAAAGTAGAGTTACAGCCAGCTCCCTAGATTAGAGACTTGTTCCTAGGGGCAGAACCAGAGACCACTTCCTTGTTTCTAAATGTGATCACAGCTGATTCTTTGTCCCCCTACCTGAGTCCCAAGGGAAGCCACAGGCCTGGGATCCTCCACTGTCAGCTGCTTCTCCCTCCTGCACTCCCCTTCCCTGCCTCAGACCCCACGACACTTTGTAGACCCACTGACAAAGTGACAATTCCATTATCTGGACTACCAAAGGGTTATAGCTAGTCATGGAGCTTGAACTCAGAGCCTGGGCACTATCTCAAGGCTAGCACTCTACCACTTTGAATCACAGCACCATTTCCAGTGTTTTGGTGGTTCATTGGAGATAAGAATCGCATGGCCTTTTCTGCCCAGGTTGGCTTGGAACTTCAGTCCTCAGATTTCAGCCTCCTGGGTGGCATGAGCCACCAGTGCCCAATTGTGTGGCACAGGGTACCTGGCATAGTGTGTGGGGATTGCTGGCCTGACTGGGAGTCAGAGGCCTTAGAGGGCTTCAAGAAGTGCCCTGGCACAGTGTTGGGAAATTAGATGTGTGCTCACCACAAACTGGGGAACCAAAGGTCTCTAGAGCTGGAAATCCTTCACAGGTGGTGACTGCAGAGTCAGAGATGGATCCCGGTTAGAATGGAGCCCCCCTGCCCCCCCCCCGCCCCCCACCACACCTCCCCTTGGCAGCAGCCAAGATCCCAGTCCACGGGACATTTTCCGCCAAACTCATTTCCTGTGGTTGTTCTGTGAGAAATTGGATGTGGGGCAAGTAGAGGCCACATTCTTTGGTGGCAGTCAGCTGGCAAGCTGGCAGGGGTCAGTCCTGGGTGTTTTGGGCCCCAGCATGTGGCCAGCTGGGGTGGGAGTGAAGGGAGTGAAGCCACTGGCTGCATTGACTTCCCGGTGCCAGCAGGAAAGAGCCCTCCATTCAGGAGCAGCAAGCAGAAGTGACAGCTAGGAGAAAGGGAGGGAAAGAGAGGAGACAGGTGAAAGGGATGGGAGAGGGAGGTAGAGAGGGAGAGAGGGATCTAGGGGAGAGAAGGAGAGACAGAGACAGAGGAGCAGAGAAGAGCATGAAGAGAGGATTAAACCCAAAGAAGGGTGTGCAGCCAAGAGGCCAGTGCAGGCATTCCAGCCCCAAAACTAGGGGTTCAAGGGCTCTGGAGAGGAGAGGGGCAGATTCTGAGAGATGAGTAGGCAAAGGGGTAAGTGGGTAACAGAATGTGCAGAGTGGACAGAGGAAGCGAGTGAGGCAGGGCAGATGGGGGAATGCGGCATGGTTAAATGAGGCTGTCAGGGATTTTAAGAAGTCTTAAGCTAAAAGCAAATGCAGGAGACATCCGCCTCTACTTGCCTAAAGATTAAAGGACAGCCAGGCCCGAGTAGCTCACACCTGTCGCCCGAGCTACCTAAGAGGCTGAGATCTAAGAATCACAGTTCAAAGCCAGCCTGGGAAGGAAGAAGAAAGTCTGTGAGACTCTTATCTCCAATTAGCCACCATAAAAGCAAAAGTGGAGCTGTGAGTAAAGTAGTAGAACACTGGTGTTGAGAGAAAAAGCTCAGGGATAGTGGCCAGGCCTTGAGTTCAAGCACTATCAACAACAACAAAGTTTAAGGGACCAAAGTCATTTTAGGGGAAAATGAGCTAGGATAAATTAGGGGAAATGAGGCCTGGTAAAGGCAACTCAGAGGCAAGATATTGGAAACATAGAAGCACTATCAACAACCGAAGGTCTTCATCTCGAGGATAAGCATCTGTTTTACAGTGGGGTGCGTTCTTTTTTTTTTTCACAGATTTTTATTGTAGTTAATAGAAGGGTTACATTGTATTCGCCAGATAGAAGGTGCATTACTTCACATACCTTGACACCGTTTCTCATGTCTTGGTCCCCATTTTCCTCCACCTACCCCAGTCCCTCATCTTGTTTTCCTCCCTTCCCTATGCGACTTCAAATAACCAAATACAGATATTTACAATATATCAGATAACCAGAAGAAATACTGTAACAATATGAGATAACCAAGGGACAGCAAAAGAGATGAGAGATAACAACTGAAAGAAACGCCCAAAACGTCAGAAAGCACAACACTGGGTGTGATTAGAGCAAAGAGGAAACACCTATCCTTACTTACCACCTACCTTTATCATAGAAATACCCCCGATGCCAAGGGGCTGTGTGTCTCTCTCCCTTTGAGAGCTCCCACACTGTTAGAGCGCTCCTTCCTGCTTGCTTGCTTACTTACTCAATAAAGCTCCACTGAGTTTTCTTACCATAGTGACTTGTGCAGAAATTCGTATTCTGCCATCAAAGTCAAAGACCTTCAGCAAAGAGTCCTTGCTTTTAGAGGGAAATGTCACACACCTCACCCGCCACCAGTGACAGGACTTCCCAGATCAGTAAATCAAAGTGATGTTTAAGGATATGTATGTATGTTAAACATTTTTGTATAGTAGCAGAAAAATAGAAACAAAACAATGCCTATCAAAGAAGAAGAATATACAGAAAAAAATATACTCGGGCATGGCCACACTCCAGGGCATTTCCTGCCATCACCAAATCAGATGAAACTCCATGAGGTAAAGGAATTTCCTGGAAGCATAATGAAATCACACTGATTAAGTAACGCATGTTGGAGCCAGGCATGGGTGGCTCTCACCTGTAATCCTAGCTACTCAGGATCTCAAGATTGCAGTTTGAAGCCAGCCAAGATACTTTTTTTTTTCTTTTGGTCATGGGGCTTGAACTCTGGGCCTGGGAGCTGTCCCTGAGCTCTTCAGCTGAAGGCTACCACCCTACCCCTTGAGCCAAGGGCCACTTCCAGTTTTTCTAGTGGTTAATTGGAGATAAGAATCTCATGGTCTTTAGTGCCCAGGCTGGCTTTGAACCGAGCTCTTCAGGTCTCAGCCTCCTGTGAAGCTAGGATTAGAGACATGAGCCCCGGAGCCCAGCAAGTCCAGGATACTCTTATCTCCAACGAATCACCAAAAAGCCAGAAGTGATAGAGCTCTAGCCTTGAGCATAAAAGCTGAGAGACAGTACCTAGGCCCTGAGTTCAAGCCCCAGGACTGGCAGAAAACAACAACAACAAAACAACAAAAGAATCCTTTTTAATAAGCTTTTCAAGCGTTTTTATTGGTTTTTTTAGAGAAGTTTTTCTCCCAATGTAAAAAAAATCAAATTAAGGATTTAGCTATAATAATAATATTATTACATGGTAGAAAATAGCAAGTATATTTATAAAGCCCCCAGTCCCTCCCAAGCCTGATAAAGTATAATAGAAATACATGGAACTTTTGACACAAGTATGATGAAATCACAAGAAAGGTATATGGGAATTTAGTCACACAACACAGAAGAAGCTACATTCTGAGAGGTAGAAGAGGGGGTCTTTATTAGAAAGCCTATAACTGTGAGAATACACATGTCCCCCTAAAACCTGCAGCCTCCCATGCACGTTCCTAATACTGTTAGGAAAGTGAGCCAGGAGAGTAGTAAAGAAAGAGCAGAAAATAATCTCAGCAAACCAGATCTGCTCTAATAGAAAGTAGAAGAGGGACGCCTCGGTGACCTGAGGAGAGCCAGGAGACATGAGGCATGGCACAAAATGGTGGTGGAGCAGTGGGGCCTGAATAGGGTCAAGCTCAGGGGCAGGGTCCCAGTGAACTTGCAAGGACATGGTGCCATCCGGCAGGTTTGGGAATCCATGGTCCGAGTCCCTGCCCATCTGCTCCTAGGAGTTTGGGGGTCTATCACCCAGGGAACATGGAGGGAGCAGATTTCACCTCCTGAGCTCTCAGAAGTCCCCATCATCTACCAAGATGCCAAGTTGGTACCACGTAGTCCCAGTATCCACATTTACTACTTAGTGCATAAAGTCTGGGAACAGCCGGAGATATTAAGATATCTCAGCTAAGACTGTACTGTTTTGACACTCAGTTTGATAATGATACCTTACCTTTATTTTTAGCCAAGGAATTCCATGCTAAGACTGGATTGCACTTCCTTTGACTTGCTAAATTCTCTGTTCCATTCCTGCAGTGTATTGCACGTAAGGAAGATGAATACACGTATAAGCTGAGGTCCAAGTCCCTTGCCTACTCCCACCAAGGTTGGTCCTCTGACACAGTTGAGACTGAAGAGCTTAGTGATGACCTGTAATCAGAGCACCATGGTAGACAAAGAAGGAGGATAGCAGGCCTGTGGCCTGCCCCAAACTGAAGAAGCTATAATCCTAATCAGAAAAATCACCAAAGCAAAAAGGACCCAGGAATGTGGCACAAATGGTAGAATGGCATCACTAAGGCAGATTTTTTTCATATATTATTTGTGTAAGAATTTCTGAACAGATTTCTTCCCTTTTCTGTGACTCCAAATTATAGTTTAATTTGCTCCAAACAGCCGAGAATGTTGAGCATTTTACAAATCAAGCTTCAGATGTAGCCTCTGATGAGGGGAACTCTATTCAATTTGTTTTCTGAATTAACACTTAGACAGAAACCAACATTGCCAGAGCCTCAGGCTCGGCATGAGCGATGGGTTTGTTCTTTGCTGTAATTGTCATGGGCATTGGACAGCCATCAGCACTGCTGGCATCTGCCCACTCGATGCCCTGGACCCTAGCTGGGACAGCTAATAAGCAAGGATGGATGTCTCCACATTACCAAATGTTCCTTGAGGGGCCAAACAGCCCCGCTGGAAAGCACTCACTGTTCCCTGCCCTCACCAGACACTTGTGTATATGTGTGTGTGTCACAGTGGGGGCCAAAAGAGTGCAAGTCATTTTCTCAGGCTCAAATAGTGGACAAGTGGACAAGTGAGTGGGGTTGGGATTTAAATTCCAACTAGTATTAGTTCAGAGATGCCCTCTATTAGAGATAGAGGAGGAGAAGGAAGGAGAAGGAGAGGGAGGGAAAGAGAGAAGGGGAAAGGGAAGGGAGGAGGGAGAGAAGGAGGGAGAGAAGGAGAGAGAAATCTGATTAGGTTCATTTTTTTGCCAGTCCTGGAGCTTGAACGTGGGGCCTGAGCACTGTCCTTGGGCTTTCTCGAGGTAAGAGCTCTACCACTTGAGCCTCAGCACCACTTCAGCTTTTTCTATGCTTTCGGCACTAAGGAATCAAACCTGGGTCTCTGTACATGCTAGGCAAACACTCTACCACTAGGCCAAACTCCTGGCCCCTAGGTTCATTTTTTTAGAGGAGTGGTTACCAGACTTCTGTCCATGTGTGTGTGCGTGCTTGCACACATGTGCATATGTGTGCACATGCCGGTTCTGAGCTTGAACTCAGAGCCTCACACTCTCCCTCAACTTTTTCAGTCAAGGCTGGAGGCCTCTCTACACTTGAGCCACAGCTGCATGTATTTTGGGGGGTTCTGGTTAATTGGAAATAAAATTCTTAAGGACTTTCTTGGGTCAGTCTGGCTTCAAATCAAGATCCTCAGATCTCAGCCTCCTGAGTAGCTACAGTTGCAAGTATGAACCACCAGCTCCCAACTAGTTTTAATTTTTTTTTGTTTGTTTGGTTTTTTTCCTTTGATGCCGGGGCCTACCGGCAGCAAATTGGGGTTCCTGAAATAGGGGGCAGGGACTGGAAAAATTAGAAGAGAGACAAACACATCGGGTCCGGGAGGTCTGCAGCCCAGGCAAAAACTGCAGTTTTCAGATCAGTGAGTCCTACAAAAGGCCACGTTTCTCCAATTAGAGCAACAAGGTGGTCAACACAGAAATAGTCTCTAAGCATGAGCTTACCTAGAACCTGGTAAAAGCCAAAGTTACATCTGAATAAGGATTGCTGTTCTTCTCCAATGGGCTAGCTGGAAGTTACAAGAGCAAGCTGAAATAGCAATTAAGCAATTACTTTGGTAGTCCTAATTTTCCTTTTTTCTCTTTCTTTAAACATTTAAGACAACTTCACTTTCAAATATTGTTTAGAAACCCATTTCCAATGTTCTTAATAGCTTTTACTGATACTGGCTTAAACAATTAACACCTTAGCCTTTATTTGCAATTGAAAAACCTTTAAGGGCACAAAGAACTCCTTCTGCCCTCAGGCCCCCTAGGGCCCAAGGCACTCCTCTTGTCTTTTAGAAAAAAGGGGCTCTTTTGCAGTTTAGATTACTGTCTAGAACTCCAACAACAGTTTAAACTCGAACCTCTTCCTTTCAGAAAGGACTATCTACATTGAAATGACCTCTTCTTCACCAGTCCCTCAGGCCTCTCGTCCTCACCTCTTACAGTCTTCATACTGTGACTGGCTGGAGGTGCCAGGCACAGGTGGCTCATGCCTGTAATCCTAGCTAATCCGGAGGTTGAGATCTGAGGACCGGGGTTCAAAGCCAGTCCTGACACAAAAAGACTGTGAGACTCTTATCACCAAATTAACCACCGGAAAACTGGAGGTGGCGCTGTGGCTCAAGTGGTAGAATGGTAGCCTTGAGCTGAAGAGCTCAGGGGCAGTGCCCAGGCCCAGAGTTCAAGCCTCACAACAAGGAAAAGAAAAGAAGAAAGAAAGGAAGGAGAGAGGGAAGGAAGGAGGGAGGGAAGGAGGAAGAGAGGAAAAGAGCTGGAGATTATGCACTGCAAGGACAGTGTTATCAGCTTCATTGACATACTTTGCAGTGCCTCAGCCAATAATCTGAACACCAGACAATATATTTTCTCTTTTAAAAAGAGGATGTTTTTCAGGGGGTTATAGTAAAAGAAAAATTCAAGTACATAAATCTATAGCTGTGGTCATAGAACTCCACGTCTAAGTAATCACCCTAAAATCCAAGCTGTGGCAAGCAGAGGTAGGAGCGAGGGGGGAGGGAGCTGGCTTCAGAGTTTAATGCCTTTACCTCACCCATGAAGATAAGGGTGTCTTTCCAAAACCAGAACATCTAGACACTGGTGCTCATGCCTGAAATCATGGATACTCAAGAGGAAGAGATCTGAGGATTGTAGTGCAAAGTCAGCCTGGGCAGGAAATTCTGCTATCTCCTATTAACCATCAAAAACCTGAAAGTGGGGCGCCAGGAGCTTGGCCTAGTAGTAGAGTGCTTGCCTAGCATGCTCTAAGACCCAGGTTCAATTCCTCAGTACTACATACATAGAAAAGCTGGAAGTGGTACTGTGGCTCAAGTTGCAGAGTGCTAGCCTTGAGGAAAAAGCCCAAGGATAGGGCTCAAGGCCTGAGTTCAAGCCCCAAGACTGGCATAAAAAAGAAAGCTGAAAGTGGAACTGTGGCTCAGGTGGTAGAGTGCTAGCCTTAAGCACAAAAGCTCAGAAATAGTGCCCTAAGATCAAGGCCCAGCACCAGAAAAAAAATCTGGGTTCTGAACCATGATGCTCAGATCTCAGCCTCCTGAGTATCTTAAGATTGTATGCATGAGCCACTAGTATGCAGAGAGACCCAGTTTTAAATAAACTATACTCATACAAACTTCTTTCTTTTTCTCTTTTTCCATTTTTTTCCCTGTTCTTGTACCAGGACTTGAACTAAGGACCTGGGCACTGTCCCTTAGCTTTTTCACTCAAGGCTAGTATGCTACCACTTGAGCCATAGCTCCACTTCTGACTTTTTGGTGGTTAACTGGGGAAAAGAGAACCATAGACTTTCCAGCTTGACTGGCTTTGTACTTCAATGTTCAGATCTCAGCCTCTTGAGTAGTGGGGATTCCAGGTGAGAATCACTGGCACCATATTCCTCTAATGGCCTTGTGGCTCTCAGCATCAGGCCTGCCTGTCTCCACGACCCTGGCTGTGGTCTGTCTTTAGAGATCATGGTGAGTGATGGAGAAGAGCCATATCTCCTATAGGATCTTCAGCTAGCTGGGAGAATCTAGAGGAAGCCACACTAGATCATATCTGACAGGTCCCTTATGAGCTTTAATAGCTATTTTGCTAGACTGTTTCATTTTATCAGCATCATAACTGACCAGAAAAGCCCTTTGAATTTTATTCCAAGTGAGCAAGTTATACTTACCTCGGAATGATGGGAGTCACTGTTTAATCCCCAGGACTGGTTCCATTGCATTTTCTAAATGCAAAGGATGTGGACTTAGAAAGGCCATAATTACAGGGAGAAGAGAAGACAAGGAGAACATTCCTGGTCCTTATGAGAGTCGTTGTGGGACAAAAGCTTCTTAGCATGAGAGGCTGTTGGACTCCATCTTGCCCAAGAGTGAATTTTCCTTGCAGCTGACTGGTATCTGCCATCAGAGTCAGGCAGGAAAAGTCCTCGTTCTGTGAGTCACTCTGCCAGCTCCCCTCCCTGAAAGCCAGGCTCCCCCCCTGCTGCCCCCAACGTGCCTGAAGGAATTGCACCATGAAGGCCTCCCCTTGTGGAAACTGAGTCAAATTGCTCCCAACCAACTGAGGCTCATGGAAACACTGCACATTCACTGGCAATACTTCCTAAAGGGCTTGAACACAGCGCAAAAAGCCAGAAGTGGAAGTGTAGCTGAAGGAATAGAGCATGAAGGGAAAATGGAGCTCTGGGCAGTGGAGACATTTCTTCTAAGCTCCTTCTGTACGCCTTGTAGAACACCTTTCCACACTGTCTGTATATAAAGCTGAACTTTCTAGAAGTCATATTTCCAACCTGTGTCTTTTAACCCTCCTTTGTCATCCATAACAACCCCAGGTTTAGGAATCTGAAATGTTTGCTCTTTAGACCCAACTATTTAGATCCAATTATTGATTCCTATTCTCAACCTCGGCACACACACACACACACACACACACACACACACACACACACACACACACACACACATACACACACACCCCACTATTGTGGATAATCTCACCCACTTTGCATTTTCTAAATTATCCACATTAAATGTGAAAGACTAAATACTATGATTGAGCCACATATTATTCTGATAAGAACTTCCTTTCTGGCTGCAGCAGGATGGCTAATTTATTATTAGTGTTGTTAAATAAATCCAGCTCTACCAAGGCACTCATAGTATATTAATAATTATTGGGTTTTTTGTTTTGTTTCTGTTTTTGTTTGTTTGTACCAGTCGTGGAGCTTGAACTCAGGACCTCAGGGCTGTCCCTACGTTTTGGGGTTTTTTTTTTTTTTGTGGTGGCTAACACTTTTACTTGAGCCGCAGCTCCACGTGTGGCTTTTCGATGGTTCCTCGGAGACAAGCTTTTACCTGACTTTGCTGCCTCAGCTGCCTTAGAAGCTCAGATGAAGTTCTGATGCTCATATCTCAGCCTTCTGCAATGAGGAAAGTTGGTGTGAGCCACCAGTTCGCTCAGCCAATAGCTGCAGAGGGATCCAGTTGTGTGCTTATGGTCCATATACTTGTTTTATTCTCAAACAAGTGAGATGCTCTGATAGACTTTGCCTTTTTACTTCTTAGCTCAAAAGTCCTTTTTCCCCCCTCAAGAACTCATGGAAATAATACTTAACTATTTGAGTCATTCAGACAGAAAAACATAAAGTTCTTATCTGTCAGAAGATATGTTCCAAAACTAAGCAAAGTAAAGGAGGAAAATTTTATCTTGGCATAAAATGAATAGTCTGAGGACCAAGAATGCATTTCTGAGTGTGGGAAAGTATCCCTTTGAGAGAAATTTAGAACTTATTTCCTTTGTTTAATGTGCACAGATTTATCCTTACTCAGAGGGGAAATGTTACAAGATATAGTTGTCTTAGTATATATATAGAACACATTGACCTTGAAAAGTTCTTACTTCAGCTTTGTAACAGAGTCTGTATCTTACTGTTTTTTTTTTCTTCAAACTTTGCCAGCCCAGCAGGCAAAAGCAGGTGTCAACACCTTCGAAAGAGC
The DNA here is from genome assembly GCF_031878675.1 of Megascapheus bottae. Lineage (NCBI taxonomy): Eukaryota > Metazoa > Chordata > Mammalia > Rodentia > Geomyidae > Megascapheus > Megascapheus bottae. Next base: position 61,984,397 of record NC_143516.1, read on the forward strand.
CATTCTTCTCCTCACTCCCAGGCTCTCTGCAGCAAGCTCAGGGCAAGAGTGCAGCTAGCACCTGGCAGGTGCAGTCCAGGGATAGACTTGGGTTGGAAATGGAGGGACAGATATGAGATGAGGAATGCCTTGGGCTTGTAGTAGTTTTGAGTAGTTGAGCAGTTTTCCTTCAAAGGAATGGATCTGGTTTCGGCAAAGCCATTCCTTGCATGGGTCTGATGCCATATCAACGATGTCACAGATTTGGATGGAGACTAGAGAAAGGACAGTGGGTTTGCAGCATACTGCTTTCCGTGGTCACTAGACAATGTCCTGAGGCACAATTACTTTATCAATAGCCCACATGTATAAATGCAGTTTATTAAAATCCAAGTTAGCCTCAAATGCTAGTGATTCCAAGACTGAAGAGCTTATGGTCAAGTAGAAAAGAGACAGAGGTAACATGGAGAAAAGCTTTTTTTAAAAAAATCCATCTTATTATGCAACCCCTCTCTCTGTCTTCGTGGGTTTCGAGAGAAAGCCAATAAGACTCAAAGACCAGCAAGCTTATCTGGGCTCCCTTCCAGCCTGGCACACCTTGCCTCACCATAGAAGGTGCTTAATAAATACTTACTGAACTGAAACAGTGTACTTTGCTCTTGTTAAAAGATTATGCAAGATCACAGAGATGATTTAAGGTGAACTGTATATTTCAATTAAAGCTTCAAAGATTTGGAGTAAGTCCTGTCCCCGCTTCTTGCTTCTCGGCTGGATGATGCATACATCACTGTGTTTAATTGGGGCCACTTCTTCCTCAGGAATGTGAGTGTGTCTCCAGGGCATGAGTGATTTCTGTTCCCCATTGTGGCTGGCATCCAGTCCAAACTCAGTAAATATTTATTGAGTGCATGTGGAATCCAATGCTGGTCCTATTGGTAAAATGGGTCATTTGAAGGCAAATTGAATACATTCTGCTTTATTATTATCATTTGACTATACGAGGCGAATTCAGGAGACTGTGAGAATTTAGTATCAAAATTCTTACTACCTAGGACAATAGTTCTTGCATTTTCAAAAACCTCTTTTAATCTATGTAGGTTTGGACATCTAAGAGATACCGGAATACATGCTTGCAAACCCGTGACCCAGTGGAAAGTGGGGAAATTAGAAAAGAACAGAGCTGTCATCCTCACTATTCAGGAGGCTGAGATCTGAGGATCAAGGTTTGTACCCAACCTAGGCAGGAAAGTCCATGAGATTCTTGCCTCCAACTAGCCAGCAAAAAGCTGGGAGCAGAGCTATGGTTTAAGTGGTAGAGTACCAATCTAGAGTGAAAATCTAAGGGACAGTACCCTGGCCTTGAGTTCAAGCCCCAATGCACACATACACAGAATGAATTCAGTAGGAGTATTTTGTGACTTTTCATATTTTAAATGCTCATTCTTTATCATAAAATGAAAACCATTGAATGATACGTGTGTCAAAGAACTTATGTTCTATATCACCTAGCTGAACACTGAAACACATTTTGAAAGAAGCGTATTGCTTATTTTTTCCTCTTTCTCATTCATCATTTTTTCTAATAAAACATAAGACAAAATCATATTTTTAGCAAATTAAAACTAGGCAACTTTTTTAAACTTTCAGAAATTATTTAATGTCTTTTTGTAAGTACAGGATTCAAAAATAGGGTATATCTTTAAAAAAAATCACCATCTTTTGGCATCATGCAAATTTTATTTTGGGAAAATAAAAGAATCAGAGTGTGAAAAAAAAAATCCACTTGAACTGGGTGCTGGTGGCTCATGTCTGAGATCTAGCCTGAACTGCAGCCCTGGACAGAGCCTGGCCAAGGAAGGAAGTGGAATAAACTCAGTTTCTTAGGGAGCCGGGCATGCAGCTGTGTGGGGAAAGCTCCAAGTGGTGACTGGTGTGTGAGGAGGCCCTAGGCCCTGCACTGCCACCAACAAGAGAAAGACAGAAGCAAGGAGGGCAGTGAAGAAGGAGGGAGGGAGGGAAGAAGGAGGGAGGCAGGGAGGGAAGGTGGGAGGGAGGGAAGGAGGGACTGTAGGAAAAGGGAAGGAAGGAGAAATGGAGGAAACAAAGGAAAGAGATCATGATTGTAGGCCGGAAAAAAAAGTACTTTTGTTTGATTTTCTTTTGTGCGCAGCCTGGATTTTGAACTCAGGGCCAGAAACTGTCCTGGAGCTCTTCCACTTGAGCCATCACCTTCCTTCTGGCCTTTTGGTAGTTACTTAGAGACAAGAGTATGGATTTTCCTGTCTCTGCTGGCTTCAGATCTCAGCCAGCTGAACAGGTAGAGCTTCACAGGTGAGCTGGCAGGACAGGGCCAGCTGGGCGTTGATATGCTAATGTCTTATACTTTGGTAGCAGCTCAGAACTGAACAGCAGGAACTAACATTTCTACTGCCAGGAAGACTCTGATGTGATAACTTAAATGTCACTAAAACAGAACAAAACACAGCAAAAGAATCCCAACCTTCTAGGGGAGACATCAGTAACATAGTAGTCCATGGTAAAAGCATATTTCCAGCAAAATCATCTTTGCTAAGGACTTAGCTGGCCTGGGGCCCGGAGTTTGGTGAAGTGGTAGAGTGTTTGCCAACCATGCACCATGCTCTGGGTTCGATTCCTCAGTACTGCATACACTGAAAAAAGCCTGAAATGATGCTGTGGCTCAAGTGGTAGTGCGCTGGCCTTGAGGAAAGCCCAAGGATAGTGCTTAGGCCCTGAGTTCAAGCCCAGGACTGGCAGAGAGAGAGAGAGAGAGAGAGAGAGAGAGAGAGAGACAGACAGACAGACAGACAGACAGACAGACAGACAGACAGACAGACAGGCAGACACAGACAGACAGACAGACAGACAGACAAAGACAAACTTAGCTGGTCTGATATTTTAAAGTATTTTATTTCCTTGTGATATGAGAAAACTGCCATGGGTTCTTTGTTTCTGTGGCTGTGAAGAATGACTCCATGAACACAGAGGGAAAAGAGTTATTGAAAAACAAACAAACAAAAATAAATAAACAGATCTCCTTCTAGACAGGAGGGGCCCCAAGGCAGGCAAGCGGGGTGTGCAGGAATTCATAATGTGTCTTTAGAAGAAGCTACGTGACCTTTAAGATCAAAGGACACCCCAGACCCAATATCAGACCCCAGACCCACTCAAAGCTCTCCAAGAGTCCTTCAGCCCCTCTGGCTGCCTGCCCCTCAGCCCCCCAGAGGTCCACAAGTCCTTTGCTTTAGGCAGGTGTTCCAGGAGCCATGGCATGATGCCCAGGGGCCTGCATGTGTGATGGCTCAGGCCCTGGAGAAGCAAGGTCCAAGGGTCTACACCCGCATTTCATGAGGAACGTGGAAGCTCTATGGAAGGGTTGCTCTACTCGATTGCCTTGCCAGGCTCTCCCTCTCTCCCTCTTCCCCCGCCTCGGTCTCTCTCTCTCTCTCTCTCTCTCTCTCTCTCTCTCTCTCTCTCTCTCTCTCTCTCTCTCTCTCTCTCTCTCTCTCTCTCTCTCTCTCCCTCTCTCTCCTTCCCTCCCTCCCTCCCTTCCTCCTCTCTCTTTCTCTGTCTGGCCTGTGTGTGTGTGTGTGTGTGTGTGTGTGTGTGTGTGTGTGTGTGTGTGTGTTTACCCATGCCCTGGTGTGAACTCAGGATCTTCTTGCTGGGCTTGTTTGCTCAGCTGGCTTGCTCAGCATGTACCTTACTGCTTGAGCCACATCTCCCAGCCCAGCTTTTTATTGGTTCTTTTGGAGATGGAGTTTCCAGGGGTCTTCTGGCTTAGAACCTCAAGGCATACCAGTCTTGAGTGGAAAAAGCCAAGCAAGAATTTGAGGTCCTAAGTTCAAGACCCAGTAATTCTTCCCACTCCCTCCCCCCCAAAATTGAAATAGGGTAAACCCATTGCAGGTGATTAGCTATTACTGCAGTTTTTCTGGCATAGGATTTTAGTAAGGAACACTAAATTGAAACAGCCTGGAATTCAACAATTACAAATAAAGTTCCCGAATCAATGCAAATTGCAGTCTACTTTGGAGTTTTAAATTTTGTATGAGCATCTATTAATTGTATAAAAATGACGGATTTCATATGACAGTTTCAGGCATGTGCACAGTACATGAGGGCCTGACAATCTAAATGAACATGTGGGGAGCAAGGACCCCAACTCTTGATAATGTAGATGAACGTGTGGGGAACAAGGCCCCCAACTCTTGCTACTTTGAAAACTCTGAGGTCACTTCATAACTTTCTTCCGAAATCAATCTAAGTGACTTTACTTCTTTCCAGGCAGATTTCTCCATTTCCCCCAGAAATTGGATTGTGTTCAGGGGGTGGTAAAGTCCTGCTATTTCTACATGGCAGATTTTAATGTGTCAAAAAATATTCTGTCTCTTAAGATTGTTTAAGTTAAGGGAAGCAATTTAAGAAGTCTAGAGCTGGGTGCTATGGCTCACAACTGTCATCTTAGCTCCTCCAGTGGCCAAAATCTGAGGATCAAAGTTCAAAGTCAGCCCAGGCAAAGTTTATCTCCAGTACACTTTTTAAAAAGCCAGAAGTGGAGCTGTGGCTCAAGTGGTAGAGCACCAGCCTTGAGCAAAAAAAAAAGCTAAAGGACAGCATTCAGGCCCTGTGTTCAGCCCCCAAAACAGAACCAGACGAAGGAGGAGGAGAGGGAGAAAAAGGAGAAGGAGGAGGAGTAAGAGGAGGAGGACAGCTAGCTCTTTTGTGTATTAATAATGTAATATTTTTATTCATTATTGTAAAAACTATTTTTGTGAAGGAGGAAAGTCATTTAACAGTGTTAAAGCAATCATTGACCTACTCTTTCTAAAGAGAAATGGAAATAATTTTTAACCACTGTCTTTGTTTAAAAGGATTTACTTTAAAATTTGTCTTTTTTTTCAGAGCTGGCACTAAGCTAATCATATTTTCTATGTGTTTTCTGTAACTCAAACTTCAAATATTTTCAAAACTAGATTCTGGGAAGTGCCAAACCCCCTAACACAAATGGATACTAATTCATACTAATTAATAATTAATCATTACAGAATTGCCACTGCCCTCACATTGTAGTTGTGTACTAACTACATTTTATGCTACTCTATTTAGGTGTTTCTGGGTGGGAAGATAAATTCAGTCCATATGGCTGTTAAAAAAAAAAAAGATTATTTTTCTGCTGCTACTCTTGACTTTAACTTTTCTCTTTAAATAGTATTTGTTTTACCCTAGCTGGCTCAAAGTCAGGAAAGCAACATCGATCTGCACAGGTGCTTGGCAGAGTAAGGTATCATGAAATGCATGCTCTGCATCTCGGCTCCTGGCTTTCTGTGGTTGGGTTCAGCGCCTATTGGCAAGCAGACAGAAGAATTTCTTAACATATCCATACTCCAATCAGCTACTGAAGAAGAATGCCATAGCACAGATGAGTTCAAATTGCCTTTGGAAAAATATTGCTGTGGTTGTATCTTCTATCAAGTATGTCCCAAATTTTTAGTTGCCACTTCTTCCTCTGCATATAAAAATAATATAGACTCTTTTTACAAACATCACAAAAAATACAAACTGAAATATACTACAGATAGTCTTGCTGCTCATTTTCCTAAATTTAAACACTATCCATTAATCATTTCATAAGTGGTGGTATTTTATTTTTATTTTTATTTGGCATTATTGGAGTTTGAATCCAGGACTTCATAGTTCCTAGCCCTGTACTTCATACCACGTGAGTTATACTCCTAGTCCTTATTTTTCAAGCAGGTTCCTTATTTTGCCCAGAGCTGGTCTTGCACTCTACTCCTCTTACCTATAACCTCCTTTGTAGCTGGGATCTTGCCTGGCTTGTTTGTTGAGATAATGTCTTACTTTTTCTTGGTTCTAGCCTTAAATTATAATCTTCCTGAGTTTGCTTCTAGAGGGATTGGGATTGCATGCATGTACCATAAGAACTAGCCTATCTAATTGTGTGTGTGTGTGTGTGTGTGTGTGTGTGTGTGTGTGTGTGTGTGTATTGGTCTTGGGGCTTAAACTCAGGATCTGAGCACTGGCCCTGAGCTTTTGTGTTCCAGATTAGAGCACTACCATTTGAGCCACAGCTCTATCCCCAGCCTTTTCTTTGGTAGTTAGTTGGAGATAAGAGTCTCCTGAACTTTTCTGCCCAGGCTGGCTTCAAGGAGCTATTCTCAGATCGCAGCATCCTGGCGAGGAGCATAGGTATGAACCACTGGCCCCCGGCCTACCTGATATTTTAATATGACATTCTTATTACAGCTAAGCTATAATGAGCACAAATGTCTTTTCACTTCAGATATGCATTTTTTCACTGCTCATTGCTAATAATCTATGAAACCAGTCTAATTTGATAACCATTTGATACTTTAAGGTATTTGTGATATATTGCAGAATAATGTATTGTAGCTAATTTAATATTTGTATTCAATGCTAGCATGTATTTTCTTAGAAATTGCTATTTTCCGGGGCCGGGAGTTTGGCCTAGTGGAAGAGTGTTTGCCTAGCATGCACGAAGACCTAGGTTCGATTCGTTGGTACCACATACATAGAAAAAAGCCAGAAGTGGTGCTGAGGCTCAAGTGGTAGAGCTCTGGCCTTGAGATAGTCTAAGGACAGTGCTCAGGCCCTGAGCTCAAGCCCAGGACTGGCAAAAAAAAAAAAAAAGAAAAGAAAAAGAAATTGCTATTTTCCAAAGCCTGAAAAGATACCTCATTCTTATAATTTACAATGCATTTTGAACTCTGTATTCAGCATCTAACCACAACACAGCATGCTGAAGATAGAAGTTCATGAGTCTAAACGGAAGTGCTGCATGTATTGTTTGAATAGCTTTTCTGGAATCAGTTTTTCTCACCTTGTTTACTCATGCACGTTTTATTTTAGTAGCAATGATTTGTCTGTTAGGTGTTTCCCCACTCCACCCCCCCTCACACCACATACTTCAGGTGAGCTAATGACCTCAAAGTGACCCAACAGTTCAAAGAGGTGCCTCTGTACTTCTGTCAGCTTGACTTTGCCCCAGGGTCCCATCCCTTCTGACACTGTCATTGGCAACTTGGGCATTCCTCCACAGAGGCTGGGGATGTGGCTCCTGCTCAGTGCAAGGCCTTGGGTTTGATCCCTAGAACTGAGTGAGAAGACAAGCTTGACCTTTGCTGCTCTCAGAGGAAACATTTTTTGTTCTCTGTTCCCTAAGAATACTTTCCCAGAACACCTGCAGGCTGCCTGTGAACACAGTGTCTGCCCCCAGGCTCCTCTGCCTCAGCACATTCAAAAGAAACCTGTAGGGAGAGAGACACCGGGAAGAGAAAGTGAGAACTGGAGACAAGTGAGGTAGTTAGATTCTCTGCTATGTACCAATGTCTGCATGGATTTATCTACTTGGGGCTTCACTTGCCTCAGCCTTCTGAGTAACCAGGACTGCAGACGTACCCAACTCACTGTAACCTCATTTACAGGAGAAACTCTGGGTTGGAACCAGTTAGCCAAGGACTTCTCAAAGGAACAATGCATAGAAACATGGGGAATCCAATGATAGCTATGATTTAAAGTAGTATTAAATTATTTAAATGATGAGGTAAAAGTTTCCTTGTCAATCAAAGCCATTGAACATGCATTTGAGTAACCCACAGGTTCCAGATTTGGAGGTGGCAGGGCTTCCTTGGTGTTCACAAATCGGCGAGCTCTACTTTCCTCAGCCTTGAGAAGATGGGTGACATGCTACAGGTACAGTGAGTGAAGTGGGACACGAGTAAGGCCAGCTTTGTGCGCAATAAATCCATAGACAGCTGCAGCTGGGCCCATGCGTGCAGGATGGGAGCTGTACTGGGGCAAGGTGTAGGTTCAGAGAGAACAAGTGAACTGAAAGAACTTCCACAGATTCGTCTCCTTTTTTTCTCCACATTTTAAAACATAAAATGTGGGCCAGGAGTTTGGCCTAGTGGTTAAAGTGCTTGCCTAGCATGCACGAAGACCCGGGTTCGATTCCTTGGTACCACATACATAGAAAAAAGCCAGAAGTGGTGCTGAGGCTCAAGTGGTAGAGCTCTAGCCTTGAGAAAGTCCAAGGACAGTGCTCAGGCCCTGAGCTCAAGCCCAGGACTGGCAAAAAATAAATAAATAAATAAATAAATAAACATAAAATGCAAACAAAACTAGTGTTGAAAAGAACCACTGAGCACAAACAAAAGAATGTGGTCTGACATTATTGATCTTGCAGAATTAATATTTACCTTTACCAACTCAGTGAATTCTATTTTTAATGCCAAAACCTCTAACTGAATAAATCGTAAGTAAGATTTCTATTTTTAGAACCAGTTTAACCCAGTGCCAGCCCAGGCTTGTAATCCTAGCCAGTCGGGAGATGGAATGTAGAAAATCACAGTTCTAGGCTTGCCTGGGCAAAAAAGTTCAAGTTACCCATTGACAGGAAAACCTGGGTGTGGAGGCCTGGGCTTGTCATCCTAGCTGTGGTGGCAAGTATAAATAAAAAGATTAAAGTCCCCAGTGCTGGTGGCTTATGCCTGAATCCTAGCTACTCAGGAGGCTGAGGTCTAAAGATCTCATTCTGAAACCAGCTCAGACAGAAAAGTCGCCGTGAAACTCTTTATTTTTTGTTTAAATTTTACTGTAGAAGTGATGTGCAGAAGGGTCACACAGGGCTTGCTGTGGATGAGAGCACTCTGAGGAGGAAGGAAAGGGAGGTGAACACTCTGAGAAAGGCACACACTGGAATCCACACCAGAACTACTGGGTGTCGTGTGTCTTTGACACACTATTTCTTGTGGAATGAGTGCTTCCCTCTTACTGTTGATGGAGTATTTCTAGTTATTTGTCCTCAGCCTACGACAGATCAGCTTGGAACAAGTGAGTGAGGGGTTATCAATCTCACCTCATAGCTTCTACTTCAATTACAGCCATTTTCAAGTTCTCAAAGACAATACATGCCCATGTTAAAAAATAAATTTAAGGGCCGGGAGTTTGGCCTAGTGGTAAAAGTGCTTGCCTAGCATGCATGAAGACCCGGGTTCAATTCCTTGGTACCACATACATAGAATAAGCCGGAAGTGATGCTGTGGCTCAAGTTGTAGAGCAGTAGGCCTTGAGAAAGCCCAAGGACGGTGCTCGGGCCCTGAGTTCAAGCCCCAGGACTGGCAAAAATTAATTAAAGTATTTGTGTATCTAATCTGATTCAATTCGCTTAACACGTTCTATTAGCCAGAGCAATGGATCACTCTGAGGCCCCAGCTACTCTGAAAACGAAGGCAGGGGAGTACTTGAATCCAGGAGTATGAAACTAGTCTGGGCAGTGTAGTAAGTCTCTATCTCAAAAATAAAACAAACAACTGGGCCTGTTGGTGCCTGTTGGTAACTCGTTACTTAAGTAGTAGGATCTTTATCAGAGGCAAACTGGGGCAAAGGGTACGATATTATCTCAAAAACAAAGCTCAAGCCCTAGCGTCACCAAAGATCCTGATTTAATTAGTGACCCCAGTGGAGTGGATTGTACTGACGGGCTATGCATGATCAGGCCCTGGCTGCCTATTACTGATCACTGGAAACATGGGAGGTCTAAATGAGATACTCAATCTTTAGTTTTACTTAATTTCAAGCTGACAATTCTGTCCTACCTCCTGAGTAGGTAGGACTGGACTATAGGCATGAGCCACCTGCGTCCTGAGTTCGTGAGACCCTCATCTCCAGTTAGTGAACCACCAAAAAACCAGAAGGGGAGCTCAAGTAGTAGAGTGCTAGCCGTGAGCACAAAAATTAAGTCTTAAATCCAGAAACCAAAAATAGGTTGGTGGGCACTACTGGCTCAGGCCTGTAATCCTAGCAACTCAGGAGCCTGAGAATCACAGTCCAAAGCCCACCCAAGGAGGAAAGTCCATGAGACTGTCTTCTTCACTTAACCACAAAAAAGTGGTTGAGCTGTGGCTCAAGTGGTAGAGGACTAGCCTTGAATGGTTGGGGGGGGCAAAAAAAAGGCAACATTTTTCAATGTATTTAATAGGAAGTTTATTTCTTTGTTTTTGTCTGGTTTTTGTTTGGTTTGACTTTCAGGCCTGCTATTCAACTGTCTTTGTCTGCCATAAAGTACTTGAATTGTAAAGCACCTAAACTAATAATTCAGGAAAAGCCTGCCTTCTTAGAGGTCACAGGGTTAATTACTTATGGATTATGAAATTCATAATGAATGGATGGTGCCATGTAAACATGAGAAGCGTCTTTAAAGGATTTCATGATGCCAATGAAAACTGATTCGAACTAGATCACTTGAGGCCGAGGTTGAGGTAAGTCCGGCATGTGGAACAAGGCCCCAAGTCATCGCGGCCTCATTTTTGATGGGAAGGGGATGAAGAGTGCTGGGGCTGGATGTGGGTCTGCTCCCGTGGGCCTGCTCCCGTGGGCCTGCTCCCGTGGGCCTGCTCCGGTGGGCCTGCCCCGGTGGGCCTGCTCCCGTGGGCCTGCTCCGGTGGGCCTGCTCCGGTGGGTCTGCCCCGGTGGGCCTGCCCCGGTGGGCCTGCCCCGGTGGGCCTGCTCCCGTGGGCCTGCTCCCGTGGGTCTGCTCCGGTGGGTCTGCTCCCGTGGGTCTGCTCCGGTGGGTCTGCTCCCGTGGGTCTGCTCCGGTGGGCCTGCTCCCGTGGGCCTGCTCCCGTGGGCCTGCTCCGGTGGGCCTGCTCCCGTGGGCCTGCTCCCGTGGGTCTGCTCCCGTGGGCCTGCTCCCGTGGGTCTGCTCCCGTGGGCCTGCTCCCGTGGGCCTGCTCCGGTGGGCCTGCCCCGGTGGGCCTGCTCCCGTGGGCCTGCTCCCGTGGGCCTGCTCCGGTGGGCCTGCTCCGGTGGGTCTGCTCCCGTGGGCCTGCACCCGTCGGCCTGCTCCGGTGGGCCTGCTCCCGTGGGTCTGCTCCGGTGGGCCTGCTCCGGTGGGTCTGCTCCCGTGGGTCTGCTCCGGTGGGCCTGCTCCCGTGGGCCTGCTCCCGTGGGTCTGCTCCCGTGGGCCTGCTCCCGTGGGCCTGCTCCGGTGGACCTGCCCCGGTGGGCCTGCTCCCGTGGGCCTGCTCCGGTGGGCCTGCCCCGGTGGGCCTGCTCCCGTGGGCCTGCTCCCGTGGGCCTGCTCCGGTGGGTCTGCTCCGGTGGGTCTGCTCCCGTGGGTCTGCTCCGGTGGGTCTGCTCCCGTGGGCCTGCTCCGGTGGGTCTGCTCCGGTGGGCCTGCTCCCGTGCGTCTGCTCCGGTGGGTCTGCTCCCGTGGGTCTGCTCCGGTGGGCCTGCTCCCGTGGGTCTGCTCCCGTGGGCCTGCTCCCGTGGGTCTGCTCCCGTGGGCCTGCTCCCGTGGGTCTGCTCCGGTGGGCCTGCTCCCGTGGGCCTGCTCCCGTGGGTCTGCTCCCGTGGGTCTGCTCCGGTGGGCCTGCTCCCGTGGGCCTGCTCCCGTGGGCCTGCACCCGTCGGCCTGCTCCGGTGGGCCTGCTCCCGTGGGTCTGCTCCGGTGGGCCTGCACCCGTCGGCCTGCTCCGGTGGGCCTGCTCCGGTGGGTCTGCTCCCGTGGGCCTGCACCCGTCGGCCTGCTCCGGTGGGCCTGCTCCCGTGGGTCTGCTCCGGTGGGTCTGCTCCCGTGGGCCTGCACCCGTCGGCCTGCTCCGGTGGGTCTGCTCCCGTGGGTCTGCTCCCGTGGGCCTGCACCCGTCGGCCTGCTCCGGTGGGCCTGCTCCGGTGGGTCTGCTCCCGTGGGCCTGCACCCGTCGGCCTGCTCCGGTGGGCCTGCTCCCGTGGGTCTGCTCCGGTGGGCCTGCTCCGGTGGGTCTGCTCCCGTGGGCCTGCACCCGTCGGCCTGCTCCGGTGGGCCTGCTCCCGTGGGCCTGCTCCCGTGGGTCTGCTCCGGTGGGTCTGCTCCGGTGGGTCTGCTCCCGTGGGCCTGTTCCGTGGGCGGCGGGTGAACGGCTTGGAGCCTGTCTCTGGAGTAGGGGCGCCAGGGCGCCGGGGCTCGGGTATAGGCTGGTCTGGCGTCTTCTGCTGACCGGTTGCGGCCACCGCTCTTTGAACCTCCCAGTTTAAATATCAGCCGGGCCACCCAGCAGGGTTCAGGCCGCTGCTTCCTCCTGCAGGTGGACGCACGATGGGTCGATGGATGGAGTGACCGTCCTGGGGAGGCGCATCCTCTTCCCGCACCTGGGGGGGAGGGGGCACGGGCGGGTCTGCCTCTCCCCCCCCCCACCCGCGCCTCGCCGCCCTCTCCGCCCACTCTTTCCCCAGAGCCACTCCGCGGGGCTCTGGGTTTCTAGGTCAAGGTTGCGCCCCTTCGGCGGGGGCCGGGGCCGGGGCCAGGCGGGCACCTGGGCGGGCCTGCGTGGACACGGGGCGCCCAGGAGACGCCGCCCAAGGCAGGGTGGGGGTGAGCCTCACCTGCTCGGCCGCCGCCCGGTCCCCCCCCCCCTGCCCTCCCGCCCCGCCCCCAGGTTGTGGCTAGCGAGGCCAGGGCGCTCCGAGCGGACCGGGCTCCCTCCCTCCATCTCCCCTCCCTCCCCTCCTGCGCATCCTCCCCTCCCCGTCCCTCCCCAGAGGCGCGCTCGGCTGATCGGCCCCCGCGGCCGCCGCCGCCGTGACTCAGCGCTTCCGTGCGGCGCCCGCCGGGACGCGGCCGTCCCTCCCCGCCCGTTCCCCCCTCCCTCTCCCCTCCCCCGTCACCCCTCCGCCGCGCCCACCCCTCGCGCCACCGCGCCGCCCGCCCCGCCCCGCCCCCGGCCTCTCCTCGCTCCCCGCCGCTCGTGCCGGCCGAGCCCGCCGCCGTCCTCCCTCGACCCCGCGGTCCTCCGACCCCGCGGTCCCCCGACCCCGCCGCCGCCATGGAGCCCGCCGCGCCTCGCCGCCGCCGCCACACCCGGCAGCGCGGGTACCTGCTGACGCGGGACCCGCACCTCAACAAGGTCGGAGGGGCGAGGCCGAGGTCCGGGAGGGGGCCAGGCCCGGGTCCGGGGGACGAGGCCGGGGTCCGGGGCGACGCGAGGTCCGGGGGGGCCAGGCCCGGGTCCGGGGTACGAGGCCGGGGTCCGGAGGGCGAGGCCGGGGTCCAGGGAGACGCGGGGTCTGGGGTGATGTGGGGGACCTGGGTGGAATCAGGGACTAGGAGTGATGTGGGGGTCCGGGTGATGTCGGGAGGGCTGGGGTGATGTCGGGGGGCTGGGAGGTGATGTTAGGGGGACTGGGGTGATGTCGGGGGGCTGGGGTGATGTTGGGGGCCAGGGTGATGTAGGGGGGCTGGGGTGATGTCGGGGGTGCTGGGGTGATGTCGGGGGACCGGGTGATGGGGGGAGGCCCTGCCCCTGCCCCGCAGGTGTTGAGGGATGCGGGGGTCCTTGAGCCAGGGGCCTCCTTCCTTATCTGGGCCCACCACCCTGGGCGCCCTGGCTGGTCCAGGCCGGCATGTGGAGGCCCTGCCCCTCCTCCGGAGCCCACCCTCCCTCTCCCGCCGCTGTTCACCGCGCACCCCTCTCCTCCCCGAGAAGACCTGGAAGTCCCGCGTCTTATCCACCTAACTTTCTTGAGATGAAAGGTCCCGGGTGGACCCTTGTCCTGTCATACTGAGCCGCTCGCTCTGTGTGATGTCCCCTGTGCGCGCACGCGTGGACAGCTCTGTGCGCGTGCTGCGTGTGGATCGTCCCTTGGCATGTGCACATGTCTGTCTGCAGATGTTCCCTTGGCCTGGGTGAGTGTGTGCAGGTCTGTGTGTGGACATCCCCTTGGCATGTTCACACGTGTACGTGTGACCATTCTCTGCCCTGGGAGCACTGGTGGTGAGTCAGCCCAGATCTGAGCAGTGCTCTGGCCACCGCTCTTGGAGGACAGCCTTTCCCTTGGGGACTGCTCCTGGTGTCAATCCTTTCCAATGACATGACAGGCACAAATCAATCATTACTGTTTGTAGTGGAGAAATAGTTTCTTTTTTTCTTGCCAGTCCTTGGGCTTGAACTCAGGGCCTGGCACTGTCCCTGAACACTTTTGCTCTGGACTAGCACTCTGCCATGTGAGCCACAGCACCACTTATGGCCTTTTCTGTGTATGTGGTACCCAGGAATTGAACTCGGCTTCATGCATGCTAGGCAAGCACTCTACCACTAGGCTCTGCTCCCTGCCCTGAAATAGACAATTTTGTTTCATTTTACTTTTTGTGCCAGGACTAGGATTTGAACTCAGGACCTTATGCTCTTCCTTAATGTTTTCCACTAAAGGCTAGTGCTCTGCCACTTGAACCATACCTTCAGGTCTGCAGTTTGCTGATTATCTTTATTATTATTTTTTTGTGTATGCCAGTAATAGGGCTTGAACTTAGGGCCTGGATATTGTCCTTTTTTGGCTGAAGGCTGGCGCTTGAGTCACACTCTTGATGTTTCCCGATGGCAAATGGAGATAAGAGTTGCTCTGATTTATCTGCCTGAATTTGCTTTGAACTGCTGGGGCCAGATCTCAACCTCCTCAGGATTATAGGTGTGATCCTGGGATTACAGGTATACAGGTGTGAGCCACTGGCAGCCAGCTAATATAAATTTTTAAATAGTTCCTACTTAATTTTTCCCCTTTAAAATCAATTTAATTGCTAGTTCGATTCTTTCTCTTCTTTTTTATTACTCCACAGGGTGAGCATACATTATACGGAACAAAGGTAAAATCCGATGTGACAGAACACTTTTTGAGGCTCAGGTGTTGGTTACTTCCCTGCTTTATTTAATTCATGACCAAATTACTGGTTGACATTTAGATCACATAAGTAGTAGAACCTGTTTTGTTTTCTTCAAGTCCCACAAGAGTGTGTCCACTGAGGGTGAGCAGTCATGAGGCCTTTGGTATATTTATTTCAAGAATTAGTTGTGAAATCCTTGTGATTCTCCTTTTCCTGCAACAGTAGCTGCCTACTTCAGAATAAAACCTGTCACCAAGTTCTTCACCAATGGTAGAATGATGCCACGTTCATATGTTACTAGAAATAATTGGAATTTGTCACTGAACTTTGTTGTCTGTGTTATATGGAACTAGATCTCAAATCTCATTCATTACTGGAATAATTGGTATAATCGACTTGACTTCGCTTAGTTGGAACGTTTAGGGGGAGGATCTCACGGAAGCACTTTTGCAAATCATTGAAACCTGAGAAATGGAACCTCCTTACCGGGTGGTCTCCACTGTTTCACACCTGTAGTCCTAACTAATCAGGAGGCCTTGCCAGCAAAGTCTATGACATTCCAACTCCAAAACAACTACCAAGAAGCAAGTAACAAGCAAACTAAGCTTATTCAAGGCTCTGAGTTAAACTCAATAACCTTCTTTCCCAAGGGGGGAAAAAAACAGAACCAAGACCTTCTTGACTGCCAGATATTCAAGAGCTTTAGACCTATATGTTTGTTAGTAGTCCAGGAATTTTTGGTTGTTTTGTTTTTGATTATTGATGAACAAACACCAAAAGATACTAGCTCCAACAGTGTCTTCATTTTTTCCTAAGAGCCTCACCCATG
Source organism: Megascapheus bottae (assembly GCF_031878675.1). NCBI lineage: Eukaryota > Metazoa > Chordata > Mammalia > Rodentia > Geomyidae > Megascapheus > Megascapheus bottae. Next base: position 61,999,900 of record NC_143516.1, read on the forward strand.
AGCTGGCTTTAGAAAGACTTCTTGAAGTCCATTAACACAGGCCTTGGTCACCTTACTCTGGTTGATTTTGCTGATTTTGCTGGTTTTATTTTTGTTTCCATTGTTACAGCCTGACCTACATATACAGGTATGCAGGTATGCAAGAAATACCTTCACCAATTAACCTCTTCCTCCCATTCTCCTTCCATTATCCTGATATTTACCTTGCTTAGTCCCACTTAAAATTTATTTCCTGACTCTCTTTCCTTTTTGGGTATATAATCACTGCAACTAAAATATTCTTAGATGATTTAATAATGATCTCTCCAGGGAAACTTTATCTAATGATTTTGTTCCTATTATTATTTTATGCCATTTGTGTGTGTGTGTGTGTGTGTGTGTGTGTGTGTGTGTGTGTATCACTCTCTTGTGTTCACATGCTGATCTTGGGTGCTGTTCCTTAGTGTTTTCATTCAAAGCTGGTGTTTACTTCTTGAGCCAAAGCTTGACTTCTGGCTCTTTGTTGGTTAATTAGAGATAAGTGTCTAATGGACTTTTCTGTCCCTGCTGGCTTCCAACCTCAATCCTCAGATCTCACCCTCAAGAGTAGCTAGTATTACAAGTATAAGCCACTGGTGCCACACTTATCTATTTCAGTTTACACACACACAAAAAAAACTGTGCACTGTAATCACTGACACATTTTATTCCACAGTGTGAACAGTTCTGCTCTGTGACTTAACTCTAAGGAGCGCTTTGTCACATCTAGGATGATTCTTTATTATAGGATAACTTTCTTTTCTTTGTTCTTAGGGTACACCTGGGGTACAAATTCATCTTTGTAGTACACCCTGACTCCTTTGTTATGCCTCTTCTTACAGGCTAGGCGAACTACCATTGAACTACCTCCTCTCTCCTCTTTTTAGAGACAAGGTATCTTTTATGTTCCCCAGGCTGGCCTTGAACTTGTAAGCTTCCTGCCCAACCTTCTGAACAGCTGGGATTGACTGGTATACGCAATTATGCCTGGCTGACACAATAATTTTGGAATTATGATAGTCAACAAACTGCTTAGTCCATGCTTTTAGCTAATAGCTAGAATGAATTAGAAATTTGATTGAGTATCCTTTTGTGGCCTTTTAAATTTCTTACAGTTTCAAGATCTTGCTTATATCCTACTTTTATATGTGATGTGATAATGACACAATTATGATCAGATGTTGGTCATATCAATAAATAGTGACAATAATTCACATATTAATAAGAATATTTTCTGGTGGTTTTCCCCCCACAAGACACAAGCAAATGCCTGTGACTAAGAAACGTATCCACCCAGGCTCTCTTGGTTCAGGTCTTTGACCTTAGCAACTTGGGAAGCTGAGAAATGGAGGATTACACAGTTCAAGGCCAGGCTGGGCAGAAAAGTTTACAAGACCCAATCTCAGTCCATACTAGACTCAGTGCCACACACTTGAGATCCCAAGCCATATGAGAGGCTGAGATTTGGAGGATCAAGGTTCTAGGCCACCCAGGACAGAAAAGCCTGGGAGAGTCTACATCTGTGGAGGAATCTGGATGCAGTAGTATACGTCGTTCATCGGCCAGCGACAATAGGAAGCTCCAATTAGGTGCATTGCAGCCCAGACACAGGGACGCATGGTGGGTGGGGGGACCAGAGGCTATCTCAAAAAGAATGCATCAAAAAACAGAAGAGCTGGGTGCCAGCGGCTCACACTTGTAATCTAGCTATCCCAGAGGCTGAGATCTGAGGATTGCAGTTCAAAGCCAGCCCAAGCAGGAAAGTCTGTGAGATTCTTTTCTCCAATTAACCACCAGAAAGCTGGAAGCAGCATTGTGGCTCAAAGTGGTAGAGTGCTAGCCTTGCGGAATAGGAGCTCAGGAACAATGCCCAAACCCTGAGGTCAAGCCCCACAACCTACAAAACAACAACAAAACCAAACCTCAGGGGCAGTGCCCAGGCCCCAGTTCTCAACCCTCAGGACAACTATTAAAATAAACAAAATCCCAAAAGACCCCTTATAGATTGCAATATAAGGGAAAAAAGCATGCAAAATGTGGAGAATATTTCCCCACTTTTGTGTCCCAGCTCCCTGGGCCATTGTTCCCACTGCTGGCAAGATTTCCTTCCCCTGGGCATTAGTCCAGGAAGCCAGGCTTCTGCGTCAGTGCCGATGCCAGGCTGTGTCTGTACCCTACTCCAGCTTTTCACCCCAACTCTTTGTTCCATCACTGCTCAGGGAACTCTTCCCATGCCCCTTTAAGACAGTGCTAATCTTGTTTCTTTTCTCTGCATTTGCTTGTTATAGTTGTTATTTTAATTATTCGTCAACTATTCCATTCAACTCTCTTGATGTAAGTTTCACTAGCCTCAGCAGTGTTCTGACAGCGCTGTGAAAGGGTCCTTAAGCAGTGTACCCATTTACTCACCAGCTAGTTGTTTAAAAGTATTTGGTGAATAATGTGACAATTACTTTTATGTATCAACATGACTGGGCCATGAGGTGCTCAAACTTGAGTCAGTATCTGAGAGTGTGAGGGCATTCTGGGTGAGGGTGTTCTGGATTGAGGTTCTAGGTCAGTGTGTTCCGGGTGAGGTGTTATGGACTGAGGTTTAGGTGAGTGTGTTCCGGGTGAGGTGTTGTGGACTGAGGTTTAAGTGAGTGTGTTCTGGGTAAGGGTGTGCTGGACTGAGGTTCTAGGTGAGTGTGTTCCCGGCGAGGTGTTGTGGACTGAGGTTCTAGGTGAGTGTGTTCTGGATGACATCTGAGTTAGGCCTTCCCTAATGTGGATTGGCCTCACCCATCAATGGAAGCCCTGAAGAGCTGGTGAGATGGAGTAAGAGGGAATTCCTGTGTCTACCTCTGAGCTGCATCTTCAGTATTTCTCCGCCTTTGGATTTGAACTGAAATATGAGCTCTTCCCAGGCCTGAGCTGCCATTTCCTCACCTGTTGGGACTTTTGTTGGTTGTGAGGCTTGCACTCACAGCCTTGGGCACTGTTCAAGGCTAGCCCCCTGCCACTTTGAGCCTCAGTGCTACTTCCATTTTCTGAGGCAAGAATCTCACAGCTGGCTTTGAACTGCAGTCGCCAGATTGAGTGGCTAGGGTTACAGGTTGAGCCACTGGCTCCTGGCTCAGTTGGGACTTCTTGGCCTCCATAATAATGTGAGCCAGTAATTGTGTTATAATAAAGCAAAACAACTTTTTTCCCCTTTTTTGTGCTGGTACTAGATGAACTCAGGACCTGGACTGATCCCTGAGATTTTTAGCTCAAGAGCTAAAACATCTAAATCAAGTGGTAGAGCTCTACCACTTGACTCCTAGCTCCAGTTCCAACTTTTTGGTGATTAATTGTAGGTAGAGACTCATGGACTTTCCTGCCTGGGCTGCTTTTGAACTGTGATCCTCCTGAGTAGCCAGGATTTCAGGTGCAAAGCACCAGTACCTGGCTAAAGCATTAATTTTAAATAAATAGTGTATATAACTTTACAAAGGAAACTAGTGACAATAAAATACAGATATCAAAATGTTAAAAAATACATGTGATATTGTAAGCTGTTCATTAAAAACTATGTGCCAGGAGACTATACTTCAATATAATGATAAATGTGGGTAGTTTAATTTTGACGTCTGAGCGGATGTCTTTTTGTGTTGCACAGGCATGCCTGGCACCAGACTCTTCTCCTGCCTCAGCATCTTGAGCAGCTGGACTGCAGGCTTGCATCACCACGCTGCTCAAGGCTTGACCTTTAAAGACCTGAGGATGAAGGGTGCAGACTAGCACAGCCTCGGTGTGAACAGCAAAACAGAACAACTCCACCCCGCTGTGGGGTGGCAGCCACTGAACTTTCAGGTGGTGATGAACATAAATGATATCTCCCAACATCTGTCACTCAGCATATATTATCAAAATTTTTATTTTTCCTAATTCAAAAATGCAAGCACTGCTGTTATTACTTTTCTTGTGTATACCCTTCATTTATAACAGAAGGAAGTAGCGAATTTCATGGAGTTTCTGAGGAAGATGACCACGTTCCAGCACGGCTTAGTTCCCCACAGACTCCTGAGCATCTGTGGGTAATTCTGTAAACCCTAGGCTGAGTCTCTGAGTAGGAACTAAATTGTTACAGTTCTTCTTAGAAGTTTCTCATGTACAGCCATGTGCAACACAGGGCTGGGCGCCATAGCCAAGTGATAGGAGCCGCCGGCATGTCCCCCAACAGATGAGCGGATCAGGAAGATGGGGTGCAGGTTTGAGAAGAATGATATCATGCCACATTTAGGGAAGCAGGTGGCTGTGGAGAGGCCAGGCTGAGAGAAGTGAGGAGGCCCAGGACAAGGGTGCATGAGCCTCTCGGGTGGGGTGCTAGACATATAAACACACATGCAAGTGTGCACATACATAACACTTGCAGGTGCCTGCATACACATGTGCTCATGATTGCAGGGGTGCTTGGGGATGGGCTGCAGCAGAGAATGCATTGAGGTGTGTGCCTGAGTTTGAACGTGGCCTTAAGCTCCTGCTTGGCTTTCTCACTCAAAGTTGGTGCTCTGTCATTTGAGCCACAGCTCCACTTCCAGCTTTTTGTAGATCATTAGGGATGAGGCTCACAGTCTCTCCCACCCAAGACTGGCTTTGAACTTCCACCCTCAGATCTTAGCTCCTGAGTAGCTGGGAGTTTAGTGTGTGCCTCCTTTGCCCAGCAACGCATACATCCTTAACCTCAGAGACTTTCCAGCCAGGATGTGAAGAACAAAAATCCGCATTTAGGGCTGGAGCATAGCCTGGTGATAGAGTGCTCACGTAGCACGTACGAAGCCCTGAGTTTGAGTCCTCAGTACCACATATTCAGAAAAATCCCGAAGTGGCATTGTGGCCCAAGTGGCAGAGCTCTAGCCTTGAGCAAAAAGTGTCCAAGGACAGTGCCCAGGCTTTGAGTTCAAGTCCCAGGACTGGAAAAACAAAAACAAAAACAAAAAAATATTTACTTAGCACTTCCATATGAATCACTTCATTTTCAGACAGACTCATGACCATTTATACAACACTATAATTTACAGATCATCCAAGCATTTTTGGTCTCATTCAATTCTCTTAATACTTCAATGAGACACCTAACATGTACCATACATTCAGGACATGTTTGATGACTCCTATTTTGTAGAACAAAGATCAAGAAAAGTAGGGCCGGGAGTTTGGCCTAGAGGTAGAGTGCATGCCTAGCATGCACCAAGACCTGGGTTCGATTCCTCGGTAGTACATACATAGGAAAAAATCTGGAAGTTGTGCTAAGGATCAAGTATTAGAGCTCTAGCCTTGAGAAAGCCCAAGGACAGTTCTCAGGCTCTGAGTTCAAGCCTAGGACTGGCAGAAGAAGAAAAAAAAAGATCAAGAAAAGTCTCTACTGAAACCCTAAGCGTATCATTAAGTACTTGCTCAGAATCACCGGGTTAAGTAATGTCTGCATCTCAGTCCTATATGCTCAGCCATCCTTATTACGTGGTTCTGCTCTCACATTTTCTGGTGAAGCCTGTGTGGACATTCCATGTGTGTGGCCTACTATGGGCTATAATGTACCATGTGCAACAAAGACTGGTCTGGGCCCATTGTCACCAGTGCTGGCACTGAGAACCCATCAGCTCTCATGCTGGTCTGAGGATGTGATGATCCTTTTGGTGGCCCACAGAGGATTTTGAATCTGGTGGAAAGTCCACTTAAAAAGTGATTAATAAGCCAGGCACTGGTGGCTCATACTTGTTACAGTAGCTACTCAGGAGGCTGAGATCTGAGGACCTGGTTCAAAGTCTGTCACGACAGTCAGTGAGACACTTATCTCCAAGTAAACACAAAAAAAGTCAAAAGTGTAGCTGTGGTTCAAGTGGTAAACAACTGGCCTTAAACAAAATAGGCCCTGAGTTCAAGGCCTAGGACTGGATAAAGAATCAGAGTGGAGATGTGGCTTCAGTAGCTAAGAGAACAAATGCTAAGCAAAAATCTGCAACACCGAATTCAAGTCCTGATGCTGGCATACACACATTTAAAAAACTGCGAGTAATGGATATGCAGAAAGCTTTATTATTATAGGGATGATTTCAAATCATTTGTATTTGTATTACTGCATACATAATTTTAGTGTAGAATTTGTCCTTTGTGATTAATTACTTGAAGTGGAGTAAATGATAAAACTGAATGACAGAACTGAAAGTTCTTTCAGGTGAATAGTTATTCATTTGTTTATTTAGAACTTCTTCAGGCTCTGTCCTGGCATGGTTGTGGGCACTGACATAAGACAGAATAGCACAGAGCCAGCACTCCAGAAGCAGTCACATTTGACGAACACAGAGACTAAATGAGGAGTGTAAAAAAATATGCTCTGAGAACACATGAAGGGAACTGCCTTTGCCAAGTCTTGGAGCTTGAACTCGGGGCCTGGGCATGGTTCCTGAGCTTTTGTCCTTAAGGCTGGCACTCTACTATATGAGCTATAGCTCCACTTCCAGTTCTTTTTTCTGCTTAGTTGGAATTAAGACTCTCACAGACTTTCCTGCTCAAGCTGGCTTTGAACCAAGATCCCTAGATCTCCCTCCTTAGTAGCTAGGATTACAAGTATCAGCTACAATTTCCCAGGTATGTTGTCTTATTATTATTTTTTTTGTCAGTCCTGGGGCTTGGACTTAGGGCCTGAGGACCGTCCTTGGGCTTTCTTAAGCCTAGCCCTCTACCACTTGAGCCACAGCACCACTTGTGGCTTTTTCTGTGTATGTGGTACCAAGGAATCGAATCTGGGTCTTTGTGCATGCTAGGCAAGCAGTCTACCATTAGGCCATGCTCCCGGCCCATATGTTGTCTTATTTTTAAACATTAGATTTTCCTGTTACCTCAGAGTTAAGGCATCAAATAAAAATATGACTGAAAATTCATTTTGCAATATGGGCTTTTTGCTTCATAGAGTAGCCACTCTCTGTCCTCAATTAACATCTTTAGAGAATTTTATCCTATGTGTAAAATGGCTGTGATAACTAGATGACCAGGATTACCATTTGGTTTGTACTGTTCATACACATTTCAACCTGAGGGTTTAGATTTGGCATCTGCAATTGGCATTGTTTATGGAGAGAAGTCAAGTGTACTTATTCAATAAGACTTTTCTGGATAGTCTGGTGATTTGAGAAAATTTGGCACTCCATCTTGCTGAAAATATTTTAAAACATTAAATCTTCTTAATGATGTTTTTTGTTTTGTGCCAGTACTAGGCCTTGACTTCAGGGCTTTGTTCCAATTCACAGTTGATTTCTATTTAATTGTGTGTGTGTGTGTGTGTGTGTGTGTGTGTGTGTGTGTGTGTGTGTGTGTGTGTGTGTGTGTGTGTGTGTGTGCGCGCGCGCGCGCACATGCAAGTCCTGGGGCTTGACCTCAGGTTTTGGGTGCTATTCCTGAGCTGCTTTTGCGCAAGGTTTGTGCTCTAGTGTATTGGAGATGAGAGTCTCACAGACTTTTCCTGTGTGGGCTGGCATCGAATTTTGATCCACATTCAGATCTCAGCCTCCTGATCTCAGCCCGATTACCGGTTTGAGCCACTGGTGTCTGGCTAGGAATTTAGTTTTTATTTATACTAGACAGCGTTGGTGTTCTCAGGAAGATATCCACAGTTAAATTACTGGAGCTCAGGAGCAGAGCTATCCTATTTGCCACCTTTTGCAGTGAAACAGGATGCCGTTCTTTCTGCTGTCTAGGGATTATCCGAAGGGTTTTTAAAGTGAAAAGACAGAAGTGAAAAAGAGATCAAACCCAGAGTGAAGCACTGAGTATGTGGAAATGCTTTTAGAGAATTAGAATTGCAGGTGGCATGGAAATCTAGTGTGTGCGGAGACTTGTCTTTTCAACTGCCTGCCTAATTGGTTAGAGGTCAGATCAAGTTTCCTTCCATGTGCATGCATATATACTTGAGCTCATTATCAATTGTTGTTAGGCTTGGCAGATTTAATGTGGAGGTAAATTATTCTTCAAAAAATCCTTTGAAAATTTCCCTGAAATATTTCTATGCCAAGTTTTATTTATAACTGACCTATTTGCAAATTTCCATAAAATATATCCTATAAAGCAGTAGGTGTAAAAGAAATCACAGCACTTTAGGGCCATTCCATACCTTCCCCGCCCCCCAAAGTTTCTATGGCACCTTGATTTTGCTCAGGTCTCCAGATTTCTAAGACCTAGTGCCCCCCCTCTCTCTTTAAACTTAGTTTTTTTTTTGTCTTTGAAATAACTTTATTTTAGTTAAAAATGCAATTAATCGGGGCTGGAAGTTTAGCCTAGTGGAAGAGTGCTTGCCGAGCTGGCACGAAGACCTGGATTCAATTCCTCGGTACCACATACATAGAAAAAAATCCAGAAATAGTGCTGTGGCTCAAGTGGTAGAGCTCTAGCCTTCAGAAAGCTGAAGGACAGTGCCCAGACCCTGAGTTCAAGGCCCAGGACTGGCAAAAAAAATGCAATTAATTAAAAAAATAATATGTAAAAGAAACTACAGGTGATACATGGCATTCATATGAAGCAGGTATGCCAGTGACTAGAGTTGGATAGCACTGCTGTGGTATGTAAACGTAGTTTTCTAAAAAGATGAGTTGATATTTAAACATGTTTTTGAAGATTCAGCTAATAGTTGATGTGAGTTCATACTTACAAGCATCAAAGACTATTGGCAGGTGTACCAGCTGATTTTATTATTCTTATGGCCTAAGAAAATGGGAGAGCTGTTTGGGTTAAGAATAGTTTCAGGCCAGATGCTGCACATTTTATGTAAAAGATCTGGCTAACAGTAATAATAAATGATGAAGTGCCATTACTGAGTGAACTACGGAGCCTATGCCAGTACTTATGGCCCCAGCTTTAGTTGAGAGAACTGGTGGTGTGATTCTTGCAGGCATATTATTGAGTTTGCACTTACTAGTTCACCACTCCTTCGAGTATATTCATTGGTGTTAGATCTTAGACTTTGCACATCATCTTTCATTGTATAGCTTCAGAAGACTTTACTTGCTTTTTCCTTTCTCAGTATTTTCCTGCACATAATTTTATTTCATTCCAGGAACTATTTCATATTTGGTTTTAAATGTGCACTTCTGTGTAGCTATATCTTTATGTCTTTTTATTTAGTACATTACTCTTTTCACACAAATCTTTTCTGGTTGCTTTATATTTTAAAAGCAATTTCCATCAAAGTGAATAAGGTAGCCAGTTTTCTACTCAGCATGTTTCTAGTTTAAAAAGTACCCAAATTCTTCTACATAAAACATTTAACCGTTTTTTCTGTGTGCTTACAATGAATTGTTGAATTTTAATTGTATCAAGGGCCCTTCAGAGGCCTTGGGAGAAGACAGTGGAGGACAGAAAAATTCCTTGAGCTTATGGAGATTGCATCTGGATCTGGGGACACAAAGAAATAAAGCAAAGGGTGGGCTTTATCCCCACGACCCACGCCTGTGGTAGATTGAGGGATCAAGTTTCCCAACCAACCTGAGTAGAAAAGTCTTTGAGACCTTTTCTCCAATTAAGTAGCAAAACCCCCACAAAACTTCTGGGTAAGAGGCATGGCTCAAGTGATAGAGCACCAGCCTTGAGCTAAATGAGCTCCCCAAACTCTGAGGTTAAGCCCAAGGCCAACACACACACACAGACACACATAGACACACACAGATAGACAGACACACACAGACAGACACATACACACACATTCCTCACAATTTGAAGATTGAGAAGCCCAAGGTGACGTGCTATAGGAGTGTTTGGTGAGGGCCTTGCGTTTGGCCCTGTAGTCATCTGTTTACCTCTGTGTCTCCTGAGGCAGATGGGCAGAAAGCTCTAAACACTGTGGCCCTGTGGATGCGGGAGGAGAACATGAGGAGGGCAGGACCCCTACTTAGCAATGTCAGGAGCTACTGCTGGCCGGGCCCCGCCTTCCTGTTAGATGCTCAGTGGAGCCCAGCCATCAGCAGTCAAGTCCAAATGGCCTCTAGGGTTTCAGACTCCTAGGCAGGACCCTGGACTAAAGGAATGCCCTGCCAGCCTACCCGGCGTATTCCACAGGCCCTTTTCTCCTTCCATACATAGCACAGCTCTGAAGTTTAGTTTATGTTTTGCATCAACCCATCACTGCTGGGTTGTTTGTGTGTCTTGGGCTATATGTAGTTTGTTATTATGTATTATTATTATATGCTAGGCATTTCATGTCATTCATGTAAACAAGTACTGTGACATGCATGTAATAACAAGACTGTCCTAGATTTCTAGGCAAGGAGGGAACATTTGCAACATGACGTGAAGGGGGCAGAGACGCAGTGAGTGCGACCCTGGGGCGAGAGCAGATAGTATGGGCGGGAAGCACATCACCGTCCCATCATGCTTATAGTAGTCATCGTTCTCCACTTTCCTGTTTATTACTGATGTGAGTGACACTGCGTCCCCTTTCCTTTGTGTTTCTTCCAGGATTTCCCCTTACCAAGCTGGAATTCTGTCCTCCCAAACTCTGAGTCTGAAGGCTTCACGGACTCATTGGCAGTCAGCATGGCTGGCTGAGAAGACCCAGATCTCCATTTAGGTCTTTGTTGGACTGTCGCTACCAGCACTTGGGCCTTCTTGAAGCCCCCTCAGCTCATGATGTTTTTCTTCTCTCCGCAGGACTTGGCTTTCACACTAGAGGAGAGGCAACAGCTGAACATCCATGGACTCCTGCCCCCATGTTTCGTCACACAGGAGATCCAGGTCCTGAGAATAGTGAAAAACTTTGAGCGCCTTACCTCGGACTTCGACAGGTGGTGCTTTCCCCAAGACGGGTTTGGCAGTTACCCAGTGAATTGCATCTTCTTTCCTTTCCCCAGTAATACTTGATTGAAGCAAAAAACCTCAACTGTATTCTCAGAGAGATTACCTTTTTCTTGGAATAAAATTGTTACAGAAGTACTGATCAGGAACTGAGAAGTGTGGCTCAAAAGGTAGAGCACTAGCTTCCTACCCCACCGGTCCTAGGGGCTTGAACTCAGGGCCTGGTCACTGTCCCTGAACTTTTTTGGCTCAAGGCTAGTGCTCTACCACTTGAGCCACAGCACCACTTCCAGCTTTTTCTATGCGGTACTGAGGAATCGAACCCAGAGCTTCACACATGCGAGACGAGCACTCTACCACTAGGCTACACTCTTGGCCCAAGCACTAGTTTTGAGTGAAAAAGCCAAGGGAGAGCACAAGGCTCTGAGTTCAAACCCTAGTACTGGCAATGAAAAAATAAAAGATCAGAAAGTGTCATGCTAAGCAGAGAAAGATAGGCAAAGTGGCTTCATATTACCTTGACTTGCAGTCATCCAGGCCCGAAGTGAGGGTGAGTTGATCAGACGTGCTGCTAGACACACACTGCAAGGAAAGTCCTTTTAGATTGCCTGCCGTTGTTGTATTTATTTATTTGTTTGCTTGGATTTGTTTATTTTTTTGTGCTGGTCCTGGAATTTGAACTCAGGTCTGGGGTACTGTCCTGACCTTCTTTTTCTCAAGTCTAAGTGCTCTTCCACTTGAGCTACAGCTCCACTTTTGGATTTTTTGGTGGTTAATTGGAGATAAAGGTCTTGAGGACTTTCCTACCGGAGCTGGCTTTGAACAGTGGTCCTCAGGTCTCAGCCTCTTGAATAGCTAGGATTATACGTGAGTCATTGGTATCTGACTACCTTAGCTATTTTTAAGGTGATTGCTGTACTAATTAACAATTTAGTTAGTCAAAGAAAATATGAAGTTTTCTTTTTGACCTAATGTTTAAATTATGCTGTGGTATTTCTATGGTTCTCACTTAAAAATAGGAATGAAGTGTCTTGAAGCATTGAATTAAATGCTATTATTTCAAACGTTTATCATGTTTGATAGCAATCAAGTTATGTTTCTTCATTCTTTGACATGTTTTACAATATTTCTGATCTATTCTTTTCTTCTTTTTCTTTTGGGACACTACAGTCTGACCTGGAATCCAACAGGAACTTGGCAGGCAGACACTCTTATGCTGAACCATGCCTTTAACTTTGTGTTTTGTTTTTTGCTGGATAATTTGAAGACACAGGCTCACCTCCAGCCTGGTGTGTGCCTGAGTGCTATCTGCCGTGTGTTGCTGGGGGGACAGGCAGGCTCCCCTGGGCCCAGCTGTCAGTTGAGAAAAGGCTCATTTGAACTTTTCCTCCTGTGCTATCCTTGAACTGCCATCCTCCTAGCTTCCCCATCTGGAGTGCAGGAGTGAGGCACTGGTACTGAGCCTTGTTGGGTCATGGATTCACTGGGTATCCCAGGCTGCCTTTGAACCTGTCCTCCTCCCTGCCTCTGCGGAGTGATGGAGTTATAGTATGTGCCAGCACACCGGCCTGTTTTATATGTTCATAATTCTATTTCAGGGCTGAGGATTTCACCCAGGGCCTTGCTCATGCTACTACCAGCCCTTGGTGAGCTCAGGGCCTCGTGTAAGCTAGAAAATGCTCTAACACTGCACCCCATCCCCAGCCCTAGGTATGTTTTCTTAAATGGTTCTCACTGTGAGTCTCCATGCTGGCCTTCAGCCTCAGTGCTGAAGTTCAGTGCTGCGATTATAGGATACCCAGCATGTCTGGCTTGATGAGATTGTGGTCGGCTGAAGAAGTATCTGCTCTTTGGGTGAATAGTTTTCATGCATGGCGTGTTGGTGTCCTGTTCACCAGGTACCTCCTTCTGATGGATCTTCAGGATAGGAATGAGAAGCTCTTCTACAGGGTGCTGCTGTCAGACGTGGAGAGGTTCATGCCCATCGTCTACACCCCCACCGTGGGGCTCGCCTGCCAACAGTACAGTCTGACATTTCGGAAGCCAAGGTAGGCAGACTTATGTATCAACTATTTGTAGCTTACTTTTCTGTAAGAGTTTTGCAAGACTTTAAAAAACATTTTGGGCCTGGAGTTTGGCCTAGTGGTAGGACTGTTTGCCTAGCATGCATGAAGCCCTGGGTTTGATTTCTTGGTACCACATACACAGAAAAAGCCAGAAGTGGTGCTATGGCTCAAGTGGTATGAGTGTTAGCCTTGAGAAAGCTCAAGGACAGTGCCCAGGCCCTGAGTTCAAGGCCTAGGACTGGCAAAAAAAAAAAAAAACCACTTTATCATTCTTCGCATCATTTGTTTTTGTGGAGGTTTCAGGGTACTTGTATTGAGGGGACTTTCTCAGCAGTAAACTATTTAGTAAATTAAAAGACAGATGCTGGGAACAGGGGAGAGGAGAGAGATAGAGAAGGGGTGAAGAGGGTGAGGAAGGATTGTAGTAAACCCTCCACAGATTCAGAATCTAGGTAGTGCATTTGTGCTATCTCTCTGACAAGGTTTCTAAGACAGTTTGAAGTTTAAGTTAAAGGAATGCATCCTCAACAAAGGAAGTAAGGCTTCTAGAGTGATTGCTGTTTCACATTTTCTATAAAGTTCTTCAATGTCATGCTGCTGTTTAATGTGCATAGGTTGAACTTTTAATGGTTTGAAGGTTTTCACGAGACTAATTGTCACTGTTATACTCACAATCATATATAAGAAAGCTGAGCCAGGCGCCAGTGGCTCACGCCAGTCATCCTAGCTTCTCAGGAGGCTGAGATCTGGGGATCGAGGTTCAAAGCCAGCCTGGGCACAAAAGTCCATGAGATTCTTATCTCTAAACACCAGAAAATTGGAAGTGGGGCTGTGACTCAAGGGGTAGGGTCATAGCCTAGAGCTGAAGAGCTCAGAGAAAACACCCAGGCCCAGTGGTAGGGCAGTAGCCTTGAGCTGAATTGCTCAGGGACACCCCCCCCCAGGCCCAGAGGTCAAGCCCCATGACTAACAAAAGAATAAAAAGAGAAAGCTACCTGAAATTGTGTTTGGGGCTTTAAGTTTAGGCACCGTATTTAATTAGGAAGAGAAATGTGACAACACAGACTGTGAGTCCTTCATTGTTATGATGAAAAGCCTGAAGCTTAGTAACTTTATAAAGAAGAGAGACTGAGTTAGCTCATGGTTCTGGTGGTCTGGAGGTGTGTAGCAAATGACCTGTCATCTCTGGTGAAGCCTCAAGGTGGGTTGACACAGCATGTGATGGAGCTAGATTTAAGAGTTGCAGGCTATACAAGAATTTGGGGTGGGTGTGGGAGTGGGGGCCAGGTTCAGGCTTCCACCACAGCGTTCTCTGTAGGAACTCACATCCCCTAAAGAGTTCTTTAAACCGCATGTCATCAGACCTAGAACATCTGCCATGCTATGCTTTGCCTCTTTTTTTTTTTTTTTTTTTTTGGTGCCAGCCCCTGAGGCTTCCACTCAGGGACTGGCCACTGTTCCAAGTTTTTTGTGTTCATGATTCGCACGCTATCACTTGAACCACTCTGGCTTTTCACTGATCAGTTGGAGATACGAGTCTCACAGATTTCCCTGCTCACGTTGCTTTCAGCCTCCTTAGAATTTAGGACTACAGGCGTGAGCCACTGGTGCCCAGAGAGTCTCAAGACAGAAATTTTGGAGACAAACATAGATTGTTTTTACTTTTAGGCTGAATTTTTTCTGCTGCAATAAAAATTATTCTAAATGCCAGAAAGTGATCAGGAAGATTGACTAGAACTCTTTTTTTTTTTTTTTTTTTTTTTTTTGTGGGTCATGGGGCTTGAACTCGGTTTGGGTGCTGTCCCTGAGCTCTTCAGCTCAAGGCTGCCACCCTACCCTTGAGCCAAGCCCACTTCCCTTTTTCTAGAGGTTAATTGGAGATAAGATCCTAAGATTTCAGCCTCCTGAGTAGCTAGGATTATAGGCCTGAGCCACCGTGTCCAGCTTAGAACTCTTTTTTTTTTTTTTTTATAGTATGACTTCATTGGGTGCAATTGGGAGTGAAAATTAAGGGTTAACGGTACTCTTAGTACAAAACTCAGTCACAAGTACTAATCTCTTTTCATACTTTTTCATATATATATATAGGAGATACATAGTATGTTATATATATACATGTATACTTATATAAGTTATACATGCCCATTTATTATATACACACTTTTCTGTAGCCAAAAGCTTATTTTTTTTAATTTTGAATATGATATTAAAATCTGGCTAGGTAAGCAAAGATAAATTCTTTTTTTTTTTTTTTTTGCCAGTCCTGGGCTTGAGCTTAGGGCCTGAGCACTGTCCTTGGACTTTCTCAAGGCTAGAGCTCTACCCACTTGAGCCTCAGCACCACTTCCGGCTTTTTTTCTATATGTGGTACCGAGGAATTGAACCTGGGTCTTCATGCATGCTAGGCAAGCACTTTAACCACTAGGCCAAACTCCCGGCCCCCGTAAAGACAAAATCTTATGTGAATAACTCCTCTTAACATTTTTTTTCCAAAGGCATACCCACTTGTGGGATTTGCGTGGAATTTCCTCTGTTTGGCATGGATGTTGTGTGTGGGTTTTCAAGATGTGAAGGATAATGGTGCGTGTTGCAGGGCTCTTTGAGATTTTTGTGTTCTTGTGTGCACACAGCATTTTAATTCTTTAAGAATTTCCAGTGTTCGGTAGTTCAGTCTACTTTGGACACTGCATTTAATTGCAGTTAATTTTTACATGGATGTATAGTTTTTGGATGTAGAGACAATTCTTTTTGTATATTTTTGAAATTCTGAGAAGAATGAGCTACTCAAATTCCTTTGTGAAACTTTTCCTGTTAGACTTCATGAAAATTAATAATACAGGATAACTAAAGCAGACATATGATCTCTGGAAATATTTCTGCCTACAATATTTTTTCCACATGTCAAAAAAACCATCTTCTCCCCTCTTGAGTTCTTGGTATCTATATATTATTCATTATACTGCAATATTAATAACACCGTTGTTCACACTTCTATTTGTGATGTTTCTAACTCTATGAAAGCCTTCTTGATTTCTTTTGTTGGTATCCACTATTTAGTCTTAGTAACATTCTAAAATGAGAAGTTGCTTGTTGTTGTCTTATTTGTTTATGCTTATTTGTTTACAGAGCTGAAGAGCTCTATATAGACTGAGGCTGAGGCTGCTCTCAGAATTCCACCCTCAGATTCATAGTGCATTTTCCTTTGCTTCTCTGGGGCTCCTGTTATAGGTTTGTACCACCATACCCAGCCCTAGCCCCGAAGATCATTTTAAATAAATGATTCCAGCCAGGGGCTGGTGGCTTGTACCTGTAATCTTAGTTACTTAGCAGGCTGATATTTGAGGATTGTGGTTGCAAGCCAGCTTGGGCAGGAGAGTCCATGAGACTCTTTTATCTCCAGTGAACCACCAAAAAGCCGTGAGCTGTGGCTCAAGTGATAGAGGGCACTAGTCTTGAGCAAAAAATGCCCAGGAATAGCACCTAAGTCCTGAGTTCAAATCCCAGGACCAGCACATATACCAAACATTTCTTAAAATGAATTACTCTAGTATTTCTCATTCTGTTCGTGTCTATTATTTCCTGTCTCATAAGCATTGTAACTTACTGTGCATTTTATTCACTCATATAGGGAAACATAAAGCATTTACTGTAGTTTTTATTTTTTTTTATTGTTTTTATTTTTTTGTCAGTCCTGGGCTTGAGCTCAGGACCTGACCACTGTCCTTGGACTTTTCTCAAGGCTAGAACTCTACCACTTGAACCTCAATACCACTTCCTGCTTTTTTCTATGTATGTGGGACCGAGGAATCGAACCCAGGCCTTAGTGCATGCTAGGCAAGCACTCTACCACTAGGCCAAACTCCCGGCCCACGTAATTTATTATACATAATTAGACTCACTCCAAGGAATCAGGTTATGAGAAAGAAAAATTTTGATTATGTAAACAGCTTTAAACTTAACACTAAACTTTACACTACTTTTTTTTTTTTTTTTGGGGGTCTGTTGTGGGGCTTGAACTCTGGGCCTGGGCACTGTCCCCTCAGCTCTTCAGCTCAAGGCTACCACCCTACACCTTGAGCCATAGCTCTACTTCAGTTTTCTGGTGGTTAATTGGAGAGAAAAGTCTCACAGACTTTAGTGTCCAGGCTAGCTTTGAACCTTGATCTTCAGATCTCAGCCTCTTGAGTTGTGAGGATTACAGATGTGGGCCACCGGCACACAGCTTTTTAAACTACTTTTGAATGAGTCACTGACTTGAGTTTGAGAAACTAATATAATACTTTAGTGATAACAATTTTTTCCTCTATTTTATTGTAATTAATAGAAGGGTTACATTATATTCGCCAGACAGAAGGTGCATACTTCACAAACATTGATACCCCGTCTCATGTTTTTGTCCCGTGATAATAATTTTTAAGAAAATACATTAAACACTTCCAAAGTATGATCAAACTAATAATTTTAGTCTGCTAAAAATTAGTGTGAAAAATGTGTAAATGCTGAAATTATTGGATAAAATCAGAACAGAACAAAACAAAATGAAACAGAAATCTGTACTACATAGTCTCAGAATAATTTCTGTTTTCAAAGGGTTTTTTTTTTTTGAGAGTAGAGATTAGTAATACTACAGATAAGATGCCTGGCATAATTGTTGATGCAAAGTAGAGATTTTTTTTCCTTTTTCTTCTTTTTTTTGGGGGGGGGAGTGATGGTCCCAGGGTTTGAACTCAGGATGTGAACCTTATTCCTGAGCTTTTTTTGCTGAAGTCTAGTGCTCTACCACTTGAGCCACAGCTCCATTTCCATCTTTCTTTATGGTGGTTAAAATTGGAGATAAAAGTCTCAAGGATTTTTCTTCATGGGCTGGCTTTGTACTGTGATCCTCAGATTTCAGCCTTTTGGGTTTCTAGGATTTCAAGTTGAGCCACTGGTGCCTGGCCTGATTCTTTAAATATAGGAATTTTTGGTCATTTATTATGGAGATAAAGTGTTGGGTGCTGACTTTCTGAACAGCTATTTCAAATGAGTTCTCTTTTGAGCAGGACAATCCTACAGTTTGGAAATATATATATATATATATATATATTTGCATGGTACTAAGAGGAATGAAGTAAAGTCTTCTATATCCTCAATATTGGGAATTCAGCATGTTCCCAGAAGTCATCTAAAATACTGAAGTATCTTCTTTCCTAAGCATTCCCTTAAGTAGGAAAAATTTGGAGAATGGAAAAAATGTAGGCATAACTTAAACATCAGTGTTTTACATCAGGATCTGAGAACTGTCTAAATTTATGCAAAGACATATAAATCTTTCTAGCAGAGCAGTGAAATGTATCTTTTACTGTTAAAAAGCCCTTAAAACTCTAAAGTCATAGTTCATTGCGGCTCCATTTCACCTATACACCTTCAGTGTGGAAAGTATGAATGGAAAGGTGAGGTTCAGCTCCAGGACTAACTTTCCCCGGGTGTGTGGAGTGAGCAGGTGTGCGGGTGTCACATGTGGAGGAGCAGAGGAGCTGCTGAGTTTTATCTCGGGTGGTGTTGATGAAGACTTAGGAATTCAGCCATCACTTGCCAGCTTTAAGAATGCACATGCGAATGTGGATGAGGAGCAATGCCTGCATTCTTCATTACTAAGGATAAAAACAGAAGTGAAAATGGAGGCAGTGATTCTCACATCATCTTATATCACATATCTGGGTCCCATCTGGAATATTCTTTGGGATGCTGTGGTTTGGAAGGGTCAGTGCACGCCTGGGTGTGTGTAGAGAAGGTAGCCATAGTGGTGATAGGGTCTGGAAGTCTTGTCCTAGGAGCTGCAGGTGGAGGGAATAGACCTTCAAAGGATCCAGGTGTTGTCAGTGCAGAACATGTGCCTGCAGGGTGTGGCTGCAGCATGTTGAGTGAATGCCACTGGGTGAAAGTCAGGGCCAGGATGCAGTGGCCCTCAGAGCTTTTCTGTTCTTCTCTCTGGCTCTAGAACAGGCTGCTCTGGCCCTCATCACTGACCACAGTTAGGTAGTTTGGGCACTCATCAGTCTTTGTAAGTGATATTCTTGCATGGAGTGTGACTACAAAATTATTGAAATTTAAAGTCACCTTTAAATAGAATATTCTATGGATGTTTTGAAAAGGAAAAGAGTAATGTCAGCAATCTGTAATACCTGCTAAAGCATGACTAACTCAAATCAAATAACTGTTTTTCATGCAGGAAGGTTCTAAGTACAGCTTTCATCACAATCTTAAGAATAAAGTCTGAGTGTGTGTCTATTGTATGTGTGTATGTATATATATATTTTTTCACTAGTCCTAGGGTTTGAATTCAGAGCCTGGACACTGTCCCTGGGCTGCTTTTGCTCAAGGCTAGCACTCTACCCCTTTATTCACAGCTCTACTTCCAGCTTTGTCTATAATTAATTAGAGATTAGGGATTCATGCACTGTCCTGTCTGGGCTGGCTTTGAACCATGATCCTCAGATCTCAGCCTACTGAGTAGCTGGGATTATAGGTGTAAGCCACTGGCACCCAGCTCTTTACATTATTTTTTTTAAAAAAATAAGTCAAAAAGACCTTTTGTAAAATCCTTTCATGTGCATTTTGATTTATAATTATTTAGAAATCATAGTGACATATGGAGACATTGTCAGAATATGTAATAGTATCTTCTCACAATGTGTTCATATTATGAGTTGAGAAACAACCATTCTCAGGAAGTAAGGGCCAGAAATGGGACTTATTAATAACTACTCCCTTATTAATTCTTTATTAATCAGTTCCTTATTAATTAAATTGTGCTTTTCAAAAGTTAAAATGATGTGTTCATTACAATGGATTACACTGGAGTGTTTATAAGAGTTTCATATGTTGCTTTCAGGAAGAGCTTAATCCTAATAAATATTTCTTTGAGAATGTTTCTGTACTAGTACTTTTTAAAATTTGAACACTAATAAGGTATAACATTTAAACCTAGTTTTATAAACTGCCAAACAGCACTATTTATTTAATCACTAAAATTCCCAAAAGATTCATATTATGTTCTTTCCAACTGTACCATTTCTTGAATTTTTTGGCTGATTTTTGGGGGCTCATTATTTTCTTTCTGCCCTTTCTCAGAAATTTATTGGGTGTCTACTGCCAGACACTATTAAACATTGACTAAAGTAAATAAAAATATTTCCTGGCACTGTAGAGTGTGTGTAGTATTTCAGTGAGTCAACAAATGCATGAATAGTTTGTATTATGAAATAAAATGAATAGAGAGCAGTGATAAACAGTAATTAGGTAAAAAAGAAAAAAGAAATAACCAAACCAGCCAATGAGCAACAGCATCAGGAATGGCATTTGAATCCTGCTCTCAGAACGAATGAAAGAGAGAAGGAGAAGGAAAGGAACAGTGAGAAGGTGGTATCTCTTGAGTGTGTGGTTGGGGATCTGTCTTTTAGGAGGTCATACTCTAGCTGACAGTTGTAGGATGCACAGTCAGCATGTTAAAAAAAAAAGCCATTTGAGGCTGAGGGACTATGTACTGGGAAGGCTGGGCTTGGGTATGGCACTGAGCTGTGAGCAGTAAACGTGAGTCATTGGTGTCTTACACGTGTGTAACTCTGGTGTGTCACAGAGTTAGATAGTGACTCAATCCATGTGGAAAGCCATGGAGCTGTTAGGAGCAGAAGCGTCATGATAGCACCCACTAGAAGTTTGAAATGGTGACAGCAGTTTCTCCACAGACAGTAGACTGGGTCCTTCTTCAGCCGAAGCACTTAATCCTCTTAGGAAGCCAGGCCAGGCTGCAAGCCAACATAGTAACCAGTCCTTGAGGGAGAGCATCCTTTGCTCTCAGTGCTGGCTGGAGCTAGGTGGGAGATGGGGAGGAGGGTGGAACTTGACTCCTAGTCTTTATTCTAACTCTAATTACACCGTCAGGAGACAAAGATCTGTTGTACTTGAGCTCCTCTGGTGTATGTGTGTAGGTGTAGCACAATTTGTTTTTTTAAATTTTGTGCTAGTCCTAGGGCTTAAACCCAGAGCCTGAGCTCTGTGCCTGAATGGTTTTCACTCAAGGCTGGTGCTCTACCACTTGAGCCATAGCTCCACTTCTGGATTTTTGCCAATTCATCAAAGATCAGAGTCTTACTTACTTTTCTGCCCAGGCCGGCTTCAAACCTCCATCCTCAGATCTCAGAGTCCTGAGTAGCGAGGATTACAGGAATGAGCCACCAGGCCCAGCCTAGTTCATTTTATTTGTAGCCCAGTCCTTCCCCTCCCTGAGTGAGTGAGCTTACGGATTTCCTTGAACATATCCTTCCTGAATCAGCACTTTTCTCCATAGGAAGAGCCAACCAGTTCATGATTTGTTTTCCTGGCATGACATGTTGTGCAGGTCATTTCCAAGCATGTGCTTTTAGTGAAAGCAGTAGGACACTGTCTCCCTACGCTGTGGAGTCTGCACTGGGTCTTCACATTCAGCTCTCACGGGGGTTCTGGCTCAGCATCCTACAAGAGTGCAAGCTCTGTAACTCCATCTCCTCACCACTGCATCTCCGTGGACTTAACCTTTTCTCTTGTTGCATTTGATAGGATGCACGCCTTCTTCATCTGCAGCCCTGATCCACAGTCTGCTCTCCCAACCCAAATGGCTGGCCCGGGTAATTTGGGGAAAGGTTTTCTTTTCCTCTCTGTGCTCCCACTCCAAGTCAGTACCTGTGGCTCAGATCATACATGGCACAGAGGGAGCCACGGGGCCCGTCTCTACCAGCACCCTGGCTCCCAGGCTGCCCCGCTCCTCAGTTACCTTGACCCAGCATACTGCCATTTCAAAAAGAACTGTTATGTTTTATTTAAATCTATCCCAAGCAATACAATTTTATGCATTGTTACCTATTTAAAATATGTGAAGCCAAATGCACTGTCACGGAAATACGGTAACTTTCCTTTCTCTGTGTGAATACATATTTAGATTTTAGTCCTATTCATGGTTTTATCATAACATACCACATATTAATGCTTGAATGTCTTTTATTCTTTTATTTGTGTCATTCCTGAGTGCTGTCCTTGAGCTGTTTTGCTCAAGGCTAGTGCTCTACCACTTGTGCCACAGCTCTACTTCTGCAGATTTTCCTGACTAGGCTAGCTTTCCTGATGGATTTTCCTGACTGGGCTGGCTTTTTAGGTGTGACTCTAGGATTTCAGCCTCCTGAGTTGTAAGGATTACAGGTGTGAGCCACCCATACCCAGCTAGCTTTTTTTTTTATTATTATTATTAAGTAGTTCTATAACGACAGTGCATCTTGATCACTGTCACCTTTCCCACTGTTCTTCTCCATTTTTTTCTCTCCCATCCCTATCCTTATTAAATGTTTATATAGTATGAAAGTTACCACATAGTTAAATTGTTATAAAGTGTATATTATAGTACACTTTATTTTTTGTAATGATTGCATTTGCTCACCCTTCCTTCCTCGTGTCCTCCCTTATCCCAGCCCTACCCCCAACATACTTCCACTTCCTGGTATTCATTGCTAAATGTTTGTTAGTTGTTCACAGGAGTTATGCCATTGGACACTTCCCCTAAACACACCATCATTTAATCAGTTTCTTGGTGTGTATATGCATAAAACCCTGTATATAGCTGGGCGTGATGGCTCATGCCTATAATCCTAGCTACTCAGCAGGCTGAGATCTGAGAATCCCCGTTCAAAGCCAGCTCGGGCACTAAAGTCTCTTGAGACTCTTATCTCCAATCACTAGAAAATGGGAAGTGGGGTTGTGGCTCAGAGGTAGAGTGGTAGCCTTGAGCTAAAGAGCTCAGGGACAATGCCCAGGCCCAGAGTTCAAGCCTCATGACCCATCAAACAAACAAACAAACAAAAACAAGAAAACCTTCTATATGTTAGCATAGATCTAACTTTTATATATGAAAACATGTGCCATTTGTCTTTCTGTACCTGACTGACTTTACTTAACATAACATTTTCTAGATCCATCCATTTCCTTGCAAATGGCATAATATTATTCATTCTGATTGATGAGGACAATTCCATTGGGTATGTGTGCCACATGTTTTCAATCCATTCATCATTGTAAGGCATCTGGACTCTTCCAGAGTGAATAGTGCAGCAGTGGGCATGGATGTGCAGGTGTCCTGTTATATCCTGGTTCATGATGTAACTCCGGGGGCGAATGCCCGGGATTGATGTGGCTGGGTCATTCGTTGTTTGAGGAACCTCTGGACTGCTTCTGGGAGTGGCTGTATGAATCTGCATTCCCACCAGTAGGGTTCCTTTCCCCCACATCCCTACTAACATTTGTGGTTCTGATTCAGAGTTGGCTAACTTAACTGGGGTGAGATGGAATCTGAATGCTGTTTGAATTTGCATTTCCTCTATGGCCAGCTAAGTTGAACATTTCCTCATGGGCTTACTGGCTATTCTTTTTCTGAAAAGTCTCTGTTTAGCTCCTTTGCCCATTTATGAATTGGATTATTACTTTTAGGGGAAGGAAGTTAGTTCTTGAGCTCTTTGTATATCCTGGATTTTAGGCTCTGGTTGGATGTGCAGCTAGCTGGTGAAGATCTTCTGCCATTCTGGAATCCTGTCTATGGATCATCTTTCTAGTTTTCTGGGCCCCTGGCACTCTGCCTCTAAAGCCCTTGCCAATACCAAGCGAGTATTGGCAAGTGAGTCTCACGTATCCCTTACTCCTTCCTGCAGTATTGTAACATTTCAGGTCTGACATCGAGGTCTGTGTTCCACTGTGGGTTGATAGTAATGCAAAGCAACAGATGAGTCCGATTTCAGTCATTTACATAAGCAAGTCTAATTCTGTCAACACTGTTGCTTCAAGAGGTCGTCTTTTATTAAACATACATTTTTGGCTCCTTTATTAAATATCAGATAACTGTAGGTGTACAGGTTTGTTTCTGAGTCTTCCAGCCTATTCCTTGGATCTTCAGGCCTATTTTTGTGACAGTACCAAGCTGTTTTTGTTATGATAGCTGTAGTAAGCCTTGAGATTTGGGGTTGTGGTACTTCCAGCATTGCTTTTTTTTTTGCTTAGATAGGTTTTGGCTATTCAAGATCTTTTGTGGTTTCATATGAATGTTTGGACTGCATTGACTTTGTAGATCATTTTTGGCAGTATACCCATTTTCATACTACTAATTCTGCCTATCCATGAACTTGGGAGTTCTTGTCATTTTCTGGGTCTTCAATTCATTTCTTCAGATTTTTGATAGTTTTCACTGTAAAATTATTTTACTTCCTTAGTTATTTCTAATTTTTTTGAGGCTATTGAAATGAACTTAAAAAAACTTCCCTCTGCCTGCTCATTATTAATTTAAAGAGCAGCTACTGGTTTTTTTAAAAATTTTAAAAAAAATTTTTTATTGTAATTAATAAAAGGGTTACATGATATTTGCCATATGGAAGGTGCATTAATTCACATACATTGATACCCTTTCACATGTCTTGGTACCCATTACCCTCCCCCCCAACCCCCCCCATCTTGGTTTTCCCCCCTTCCCTATCAAATTTCAAATAACCAAATACAAATAAATTCAATATATCAGATAACAAAGTGAGGTAATGTAACAATATGAGATACCCAAGGGACAGCAAAGGAGATGAGAGATAACATAGTACATTAAGGACAACAATCATCCCTTATATGGCTTTTGTTAATCCTGGAGGTCCTTTCAATTAGCTTCATACTATATGGCCTTATGTATCAAGGTTTTGCTCTATTGCAGATCTCTGCTAGTAGATCCCAAGGTTTCTACTGATTATGACAAATGAGGGAAACCATTGAGCCTAAGTTCCTTTGAGTCTGGCTTACTTCACTTAATATGATTTTTTCTAAGTCTTTCCATTTCCTAACAAATGGGTCGATGTTGTTTTTTCTGACAGCAGCATAGAATTCCATTGTGTACAAATACCACAACTTGTTGATCCACTCATCACCTGAGGGACATCTGGGTTGGTTCCATATTTTTGCTATGGTGAATAATGCTGCAATGAACATTGTTGTGCTAGTGGATTTAGTATGCCCTAGTTTCTGGATGGTTGGGTAAATGCCAAGTAGTGGAATTGCTGGGTCATAGGGGAGTTCTATGTTTAGCCTTTTGAGGCACTGCCATACTGCTTTCCATAGTGGTTGAATGAGTTTTCACTCAGCTACTGGGTTTTTGTGGGTTGATTTTGTATCCTGCTTTTTTTTTTTTTTTTTGTGGGTCATGGGGCTTTAATTTGGCCTGGGGATTGTCCCAGAGCTCTTCAGCTCAAGGCCACAGCCCTACCCTAGAGCCAAGCCCCACTTCCCATTTTCTAGGGGTTAGTTGGAGATAAGAGCCTCAGGTTCTTTTGTGCCCAGGCTGGCTTTGAACCTTGATCCTCAGAACTCAGCCTCATGAATAGCTAGGATTACAGGCATGAGCCACCATGCCAGGCTGTATCCTGCTTCTTTGTGAAAGTTATCTGTAGCTCTTGGAGCTCGGGGATGGAGTTTCCAGGGTCCTTTAAGATATAGGGTCATGGGGCCAGGAGTTTGGCCTAGTGGTAGAGTACTTGCCTGACATGCAGGAAGACCCGCCTTCAATTCCTCGGTACCACGTACATAGAAAAAGAAGCTGGAAGTGGTGCTGAGGCTCAAGTGGTAGAGCTCTAGCCTTGAGAAAGTCCAACAGTGCTCAGGCCCTGAGCTCAAGCCAAGGACTGCCAAAAAAAAAAAGGGGGGGGTCATGTCATCTGCAAATAGTTACAGTTTGACCTCATTCCCTGTTTGAGTTGCTTTTATGCCTTTCTCTTTCCTACTGTTCTGGCTAGGAGTTCCAGAATTTTATTGAAAAGGAGTAGAACGAGTAGGCATTCTTATTTTATTCTTCATTTTAGGGGAAATGGTTTGTTTTCACCATTCAGAGTGATATTGGCTGTAGGTTTGTCATATATAGCCTTCGTCATGTTGAGGTGTGGTCTTCCCATTCCTAGCTTCTTCAGAGCTTTTATCATAAAAGGATGTTGGATTTTGTTGAGTTTATTTCTGTGCCTATTGAGATGGTCATGTAATTCTTGTCAGCTCTGTTATTGTGGTATATTAAATTTATTGATGTATATGTTTAAATCTGCCTTGAATTTTACAATGAAATTGCCTTGATCGTAGTGAATATTTTTTTATTAGTTGTTGAATTCTGTGGGTAAGTTGCTTTTGTGTACAAGTACTAGGGTTTGAACTCAAGGTCTGCGTGATGTCCTTGGACATCACTAGCTCGAGGCTAGTGTTCTAACACTTGAGCCACAGCTCCACTTGTGGCTTTTTGGATAGTTAATTGAAGATAAGTGTCTCACAGATTTTCCTGCCCGGGCTGGCTTTGGCCCACAATCTTCAGATCTCAGCCTCCTAAGTAGCTAAAATTACAGGCATGTGTCACTGGTGCCTAGCTTTAGCAAATGCTTTATTAAGGAACTTGGTCTTTATGTTCATCAAAGAGAGTGGTTTATAGTTCTCTTTTTTTCGTAGGTCCCTGCCTGGTTTAGAGATGAGTATAATGCTAGCTTCTGTAATGATCCTTTGGTAAAGATCCTTTCATTTCTATTTCGTGGAAACGTTTGAGGAAAAATGGTGTTAGGTCTTCCGGATGGGTTTAGCCCATTCTCCATGGGGACATGAACTTTCCTTGTTGAGAGATCTTTTTTTTTCATATATTTTTATAGTAATTAATAGAAGGGTTACATTATATTCACCAGATAGAAGGTGCATTATTTCACATACATTGATACCCTTTCTCATGTCATGGTCCCCATTTCCCTCCCCTCCACCCCCGCCACTCATGTTGTTTTTCCCCATCCAATTTCAAATGACCAAATACGCATATACACAATATATCAGATAACAAGGTGAAATACTGTAACAATATGAGATAACCAAGGGACAGCAAAAGAGATGAGAGATAACAGTACATCAAGGACAACAATCACTCATTATATGGCTTTTGTTTCAATATCCTGGTGGTCCTTTCATTTAGCGTCATACTATATGGCCTTATGTATCTAGGTTTTGTTCTATTGTAAATCTCTTCTAGGAGAGCCCAAGGTTTCTACCAATTATGGCAAATAAGGGAAACCATTGAGCCTATGTTCCTCTGAGTCTGGCTTACTTCACTTAATATGATTTTTTCTAAGTCTTTCCATTTCCTTACAAATAGAGCAATGTCGTTATTTCTGACAGCAGCATAGAATTCCATTGTGTATAAGTACCACATCTTGTTGATCCACTCATCAACTGAGGGACATCTAGGTTGGTTCCATATCTTTGCTATGGTAAATAGTGCTGCAATGAACATTGTGCTAGTGGATTTAGTGTGCCCTAGTTTCTGGATGGTTGGGTAAATGCCAAGTAGTGGAATTGCTGGGTCATAGGGGAGTTCTATGTTTAGTCTTTTGAGAAACTGCCATACTGCTTTCCATAGTGGTTGAATGAGTTTGCACTCCATCCAACAGTGTAGTAGTGATCCCTCCTGGCCACATCCCCTCCAGCATCTGTTGTTATTAGATTTCTTGATCCTGGCCATTCTAACTGGAGTGAGGTGGAATCTTAGAGTTGTTTTGATTTGCATTTCTTTTATGCCCAGAGATGTTGAGCATTTCTTCATGTGTCTATAGGCCATTTTTGTTTCTTCTTCAGAGAAGACTCTCTTTAAGTCTTTGGCCCATCTTTTAATGGGATGGTTGTTTCTTTGGAGATTAGTTTTTGAGTGGTTCAATTTTTTTGAGCTGTTGATATATTTTTAGATATGAGGCCTTTGTCCGTTGTGTGGTTAGTGAAGATCTTCTCCCGCTCTGTAGGCTTTCTCGTTAATTTGCTAGCTATGTCCTTTGCCATACAGAAGCTCTGCAGTATAATGCAGTCCCACTTAGCCAGACGTTCTCTGATTTGTTGTGTTTCTTGGTCCTTATTAAGAAAGCTTCGACCTAGAAGACCTAGTGTATCTCCTATTACTTCTTGTAAAGTTTTCAGTGTGTCGGCTTTTACCTCGAGGTCTTTGATCCATTTGGAGTTAATCCTAGTGCAGGGTGACAAAGAAGGATCCAAATTTAGTTTTCTGCAGGTGCTTAACCAGTTCTACCAGCACCACTTGTTGAAGAGGCTGTCTTTCTTCCATTCTATTTTTTTTGGCTCCCTTATCAAAGATTAGGTGGCCATAGGTCTGTGGTATAATATCTGGGCTCTCAGTTCTATTCCATTGGTCTTCAGGCCTGTTCTTGTGTCAGTACCAAGCTGTTTTGGTCACTATAGCTCTGTAATAGAGTCTAAAGTTTGGTATTGAAATTCCTCCTGCACTGTTCTTTCTGTTAAGAAGTGTTTTTGCTATACGGGGTCTTTTATTATTCCATATGAAATTTTTGATTTCCTCTTCTATCTCTTTAAAGATTGACATTGGATTGTTGAGAGATCTTATCAGGTCTTCAGTCTCATTGCTTGTTATGGGTCTATTTAAGTGATTTACATCTTCTTGGTTCATCTTTGGCAGCGTGCATGCGTCTGTAAATTTATCCATTTCTTTTACATCTTCCAACCTGATTGAACTGAGATTTGAAAGTAGTCTGTCATAATCTTTTGGATTTTCTTGAATGTTTATTGTGCTGTTTCCTTGAATGTGTTTCATAGATCAGGAACTGTTCTTAACTATGGTTATGGTCCCAATTTATACATTTTTAAAGAACTATCATTAGTAAATAAGTCCTCTAACAACAGATACATTTGTTAAATTATTATGCATAAAATTACGTTGTGAGAAATGGTGATTTATTTCTTCAGATTCATGTATGTATAATTAATTGTATGTTACAATTAGACAAGCGTGGAAAGAATTTCCTTATGGCATTGTCACTTAATTCTTAAAGTCTTTTAAGTTGTGTGCCAAAAATAACATAGAATGTATTATGAAAACTTACTTTTAATGGCTTGCCAATTGTTGATTCAACTGTATATCCTACTGTAAACTTGTTGAAAGCAAAGGTCTTTCCCTGTAGTTCCCAGCATAGACACTTGAGTCTTCTCTCCTTCGAAGGAAGGAAGCTTCCTTCCTTCTTTTTTTGGTGTATGTGTGGTGGGTGCTGTTTCATTCCTCACAGAGTTTCTCTGAAGACTAGCCTTAGGATTCTGCACCCAGCCTCTGTATTTCACATCAACAAGGGGCAAACCTTAGCCGTTTTTTTTTTTTTTTCCTGTTTCTTGGTCTTGGCCTCCTTGCTATTAGTGGTGACATTACTCTTGTGCACTTCTTTCACTGTGTGTCTGTCACTTCTGCCTTACCCCCAGTTTATATTGGCCTCCATATGACTCACATTCCATAGCCGTCAAGTAATGAAGGACTGTTTTTCTTTGCACTGCCAACAATTGTTAGATAGATGTATATATTCCCATGAAAGTGAGAAGTGCTTTTTCCCTTTGTTCTTCCTTGTTGGTATGTGTTTAGAAGGAAATCAGTGGTCAGAGCCTATAAGTGAGACCAAGTACATCTACTTTAAATTCTACTTTAGTAGAATTTGGTAACCCAAACAGGGTAAAGGGCTTCTTTCATGTACAGGAGTCTAGCATTCTCTGGCTTCATTTCTATTTTTTCTCTATCCCCACTTAGCTCCTATTGCATAGTTCTGGGTGTGGTTTTTTTAAAAAATTTTTTCTCACTATAATGTGGACTTAGATATTTCTGGTATTTTTCTGCTACTTTTTTTTTTTCTGAGAAGGAGTTTAGGAGGTAAGTGAGGAAGATGACTGTTTCCAGCTGTCCAGAGGCATAAGAAGGCAGGTTAGATAGGGGATGATCCCTAATAAGGAAGAAGGAGGAGGAGGAGGAGGAGGAGGAGGAGGAGGAGGAGGAGGAAGAGAGGGAGGAGGAAGAGGGGGAGGAAGAAGAGGAGATGACAACGATGACAGCGGCGGTGGCATGGCGGGCATGTGTGCATGGGATTAATGTTTCATCTCTAATTCTAGATCAGAAAATGTGAGCCATTTCTATGCCAAAACACTTGAAATCTCATTAGTTTTCTTGTCATGGAGGCCTTCCAGGAAGTGTTCAAATGACCCTCAGAGTGCGGGCTCAGGTGTGTGACATTACAGATCATCTGTCTACTGAGCTTTTTGGAAGAGTAGGCATTTTGTCGTGAATGAATTGTTTCCTAGTCCAAGTGGTACGAGGTAGCCCAATGGCTCCTCCATAGAAGCTGAACTCAGGCCTGCTTATAATAAATCTTGCTAGAATTAGTGATAATTTTTGGCATCATTCATTGTCATTCATCTAAAAATGATTCTGTCTCCTGAGATCAGTTATGCGGAAAACCTTGGCTAACTGACCAGTTCCTAAGAAATATTCGAGACGTCAGGGCAACTGCAGACCCCCTCATCTACCATTTGGACAGCATCCATAAATCCTAGTCTACCATGCTGCAGCCCCTAGTCCTCACATCCACCCTAGGGTAGCCAAGCTGGTGCTACTTCTCATGTGCGCACATATGTGAGGAGTCTTCTGGTCCCTCTTACCTCGACATTAAACTTCTTGCTCTGTTCCCTGTAAAAAAAGAAATATTTGTTACCCTATTGCCAATATTATTCTTGATATATTGCCAAGAACTCATTCACTACATGACAGATATTTCTTTCACATGTCCTGAGGGATCAGGCTGGGGAGGGGCCAAGCAAGGCCAGCTCAGGCAAACACTTGAAAAAGGTTCTCCTGTGCTAGAACATGGACAGGCGTGCAGTTACAGTTGTGAGCAGAATCATGTTTTGTGTGTGTGCCTGGACTGAGGAGGTTAATGAAGTCATTTTCCATGGCTCTGTAAATATTATGAAAACAGCAATGTTAGAGAAGTCCTTTCTGCAGATTTAAGGTTTGAACTGAAGATGAAAGGATGAGAGAGAAAGAGAGAGACAGAAACAGAGACAAAAAGACAGAGAGAGAGGGGGGAGGGTGGGCGGGAGAAAGGGAGGGAGGGAAGGAAGTAAGGAAGAAAGGAGAGAGAGAGAAAAGAAAGGTAAATGTGATTTGAGGTCCTGGGGGTGACCATGAGGTTGGGGAGTCATGATTTATCATGAAGGAGAAAGAGGAGGGGGAGGAGGAGGTAGAAGAGAAGGGGGAGGGAAGGAGGAAGAGGAGGAGTGGGGAGAAGAAAGGGGAAGACTACTTTGAGAGGCCAAGTCAATAATGGCCAGCGTAGTTGAGAAGTCAGTAAGCTCAGAGTTGAAACCTGACCCAATGACAGAGAAGTACCTAGAGATAGTGTAAGCTCTGTGAAGTAAAACTGTAAATACCTGGAAAATAAATGATGATAGAAGGCAGACGACTCTTGGGAGGGAATAATATGTACCTGGTTTCTAGGTGACTGGCAAGATTCTCTGTTTAAATTGGTAAGACATGGGAAGGTGATTCTAAAAGTTCATCATGCTAGACTTTCTTAAATGTGGGTTCCTTGCGTTACAACAACGCTAAGATGAAACATTCTTGTGTGACTGGGATGTGGCCCAGTGGCAGCACTTGCCTGTCAAGTGTGATGTCCTCGCTTCAGTCCTCAGTGCCAAAAACAAAGACAAACGCAGCTAAAAAACCCAGAACACCAAACAACAAAACCTAGACAGGTTCATAGTCGCTCAGGAGGCTGAGATCTGAGAATCTTGATTCAAAGCTGACCTGGGCAGGAAAGTCCATGATGAGGCTCTTTTCTACAGTCACCACTAAAATGTCAGACATGGAGCTGTGCCTCCCATGGTAGTGCCCTAGCCTTGAGTGTCCAGCTTGTCCTGAGTTCAAGCTCCAGGACAGGGAAAATAAAAAAGCCACAACAAATTTTATGTGGAGATCAAGTATTTAAAATGTTTTTTAATTTGTAAAGTTATTTGTTAGGCTTTGATAAGAAATGGAGTAGGGAGATTGTGTTAAAGATATCAGTTGAGTTTAAATAGCAGAATGGGAGAAGGCAGCTTGGGCCACATGACAGAAGTGTGGGCATTCTGTGCTCTGATGCACACATGCGCTGCTGTAATGCACAGGTGTAATGTGCGGTGTCTGTCCCAGCAAAAGGGCTGTATTCTGGAAGCACCCAGTCTTGTGCACATCTACCCAGTTTTTACCATGCTTTCACATGTATTATCTCATTTAGTCCAAGAGTAAATGACTCTGAGAGGAATGGTAAGGCTTTTTATAGTCCGTGTCTATCTCTATAAGTAGTGAATTCTTCCCTTGTATCACTTAACACTACCTAAGATAAACACAAGCAGATGTTTGTCAGCATGACCCTAGCGAGATAATGACGATGGCCCCTTTCTCTCTGCCAGGGGCCTCTTCATCAGCATCCACGACCGAGGCCACATCGCCTCTGTGCTGAACGCCTGGCCGGAAGAGGTCATCAAGGTGAGCTGGTGCTGCCCACTGAGGCAGGGGCTTGTCTTTCTGTCCCACAGATCCATTTAAACCACATTGGGATTCCACTAGACTAAGCAGCACTCACTGGCCTTCTCAGTGGAAACTGCCTAACTCTTCCCTACTGTAGTGTTCGTTTCATTTCGCTGACTTTTTCTACTGTGGTTGGCTTCGAACCACATGAACTTCTCATTCTTGGCCTTCCATGTAAGCTGAATTCACTTTTTTTTTTGCCAGTCCTGGGCTTGAGCTCAGGGCCTGAGCACTGTCCTTGGGCTTTCTCAAGGCTAGAGCTCTACCACTTGAGCCTCAGCACCTCTTCCGGCCTTTTCTATATATGTGGTACCAAGGAATTGAACCCGGGTCTTCTTGCATGCTAGGCAAGCACTTTAACCACCAGGCCAAACTCCTGGCCCCAGCTGAATTCACTTTTAAAGCAAGTTTTAAAGCTCACCATAATATAGATAACCAGGAAACTAAAGGAAAAGATCTCAAAAATGTGTTTTAAAGTAGCTGGGTGTTTGTGGCTCTTGCCTATAATCCTAGCTACTGAGGATGCTAGGATCTAAGAATCTAGGTTCAAAGCCAGCCTTGGCAGACAAATCCAAGAGACTCTGATCCCCAAATAATCAGCACAAGTCAGAAGTGGTAAGGTGGTTCTAGCAATTGAGCACCAACTATTAGGGAAAAAAGGCACGGAATGAAAGCCCGAGGCCTTTGGTTGGAGCTCAGTGCTGGACTCCACTAACATGCCCAGGTTCTGTGCCTTTGGTACTGATTTTATCTCCCACCACTAGGGAAATGGCCTCAGCCTTTTGATCTTCATTTTCCTAGTCACTAGCATCAGAGGAGTAGAATGAATGCCCTCCCAGCTGGCCTGCACAAGCCCTGTGCTGTGGGAAGGGGCAGGAATTGTGTTAACTGCCATCCCTGTTTGGCCTTGTGCCAGGTATGGTATACAGTGTGAGTTCACTTTATGGGCTCCTGGATTCCCCCAGCTGACTAATATTGATCATTTACTGCATGTGAGGTGCTGATATCTGGCAGTAAGCAATATATAGCCAATTTCTAATTTCATCCAGCAACTCTGGATTCATTTTCGGGAGGCATATTACCATGGAATTAAGGTTAGATAGCCGATCACACAGGATTTAGGCACAAAAGATGATGATAGAACTGGAGTTTTGCCATATTGGTTGAGCAGAGTGATGCACAGAGGAACTTAAAATTGCTGTTTTGAAACATTTGATTTAAAAAATGTCTTCTGTGCTTAGCCAATAAATCTGATTATAAGACAGGGTTACAGTGCTGGCTAAGCTCTCTGCATGACTTAAATAGATGCTTTACAATTTTTCAAGGTGGTTAGAAATAAGCTAGGGGTGAGAGTGGTGCCTCATGGCTGTAATCCCAACTACTTGGCAAAGGGAAGGAAGTTTACCAAGACATGTCTGAGTAAAGAGCACAAGACTCAATCTGAAAAATAAAAGCAAAAAATGAGCGAGGGGACTGGAGGAGCAGCAGAGTGGTACAGCGCTTGCCTGACAAGTGCAAGGAACTCTGTTCAAAATGCTGGCAGTACCTCACACCTCCCAGAAAAGAAAGAAGCCAGACAAGTCCACAACGTGTAGTGGAAGGCAAGCGGGTGATGGATGGTGGTGAAAGAAGTAGTGTTAAGTATTCAGGAGTGAGACAGGCTCTGGTGTTGGAGCGGGGGATTTGCCACCAGTGTCACTGCCAGGTGACCATTGGCCTGGCTGCGTCCGTCTACGACAGTTCTTAGCTGGAGATGACTGAACTCGAAGCCACCCTCTGCGCCACCATTAGATATATAAATTACCAGGGGCTGGTGGCTCACACCTGTAATCCTAGCTACTCAGGAGGCTGAGAACTGAGAATCAGGGCTCAAAGCCAGCTCAGACAACAAAGTCCATGGGCCTCTCATCTCCAGTTACCCAGCAAGAAGCCAGAAGTGGAGCTGTGGCTCAAATGGTAGAGTGCTATCCCTGGACAAAAAAGTTCAGAGCCAACAACCAACTAAGCCTTGAATTCAAGCCAGGGACAGCACACACACACACACACACACACACACACACACACACACACACACAATTTAAAAATATATAATTTATGTAAAATATAATATATAATTATAGAAATCAAATTTCTTTTCCCCATTCTTCTACAACAACCAGTATATGATCTTTTCCAAAGACATTCAAATGGCATTTTCGAGGAACACAGGTGGCAGGTGTGCGCAGCGTTCTGAGGAGTGTCTGTGTTGTCTTGCAGGCTGTGGTGGTGACGGATGGTGAGCGCATCCTCGGCCTGGGGGACCTGGGCTGCAACGGCATGGGGATCCCCGTGGGCAAGCTGGCCCTGTACACGGCCTGTGGGGGTGTCAACCCACAGCAGTGCCTGCCAGTCCTGCTGGATGTGGGCACGCAGAACGAGGTGAGCCTCCCTCCCGCCCCCAGCACCAGAGGGTGAAGCTGGGGCCCCTGCTGTGTCAGGCAGCACCCTTGTGTGAGCCAAGCCCCAACCCAGCCCTTTGTGTATGCATGTTTTGTTTTTGAGGTAAGGGCTGGCTAGCTTCTCCCATTGACCCTCCTGCAGACACCTGTTTGGTAGCTGGGATTACAGGTGTCTGATACCCAGCCCCACCAAACATTGCTTTTTCTGTTCTCATTTGCTCTTCTCTATAATGTGATTTATCTTTTATTAGCCGCCTTCGTGTTTTATGTTCCTTTTCTTTTTTTCTGGTGCCTATAGTGGGGCTTGAACTCAGGGCATAAGTGTGGTTTATGTTATTTTCATGATCCATCTTGATGGAAATGGCTCAGAAATGATCAAGGCTGATTTGTTTAAATAGTTCTTCTAAAAAGTATTAGGTACATTCACCATTAAAATGTTTTCCTTTTTCATTTGTTTTAAAACATTATTTCATAAGTTACTTTGATGTCAAATCAATTAAAAAAAAATAAGCTCCATAACGGGCCTTGAAAGTTCGAGGGCAAGGTGGGCAGGAATGAAACTTCATCAGGTTGGCATGTAAAATGTTCAGCAATTCAGCTTTAAACCTGGGCCTCATCTGAGCATTCATCAGTCTAATATCGGTGTGGAAAAAGTTGTGCACCAGTGAATCCTTTTTTGTGTGGTAAGGTGCTGTAGAAGGTGCCCTGTCTCTGAGCTTTTGTGCTCACGGCTAGTGCTCTACCACTTGAGCCACAGCCCTGCTTCTAGCTTTTTGGTGGTTAATTGGACATGAGAGCTGCATGGACTTTTCTGGCTTCAAACTGTGAACCTCAGGTCTCCTTTTCTTGAGCAGTAGGGATTGCAGGCGGCAGCTTCTGGGTCCGACCATGGATTGAACTAGTTGTGGGAACAGTGATTCAGCACATACACCTTAAAATTATCAAGACAGCCAGCTGACTGGGAGTTCTTCATGCCTCTTTTCTCCTTAGTGAAACACACGGCACTGTATTGATGTACTTTGTGTCTCATGCTGCCATTAACCTCCAGATCTCTTCAGTCCAAGTTTTATTTTATATACCAATGACAACTGCTAGACAGAAGGTGATTCTTGCCCCTTTAAAAATCCAAACAAATAGGGACCGGGAACATGGCTAGTGGTAGAGTGCTTGCCTAACATGTATGAAGACTTGAGTTTGATTCCTCAGTACCCCATACACAGAAAAAGCTAGAAGTGGTGCTGTGGCTCAAGTGGTAGAGTGCTAGTCTTGAGAAATGCCCAAGGACAGTGCTTAGGCCCTGGGTCTAAGACCCAGGACTGACAAACAAACAAACAAACACACACTCTACAGTCCAGACATTCCATATTGGGGTGATACACTATGGCTGTAATTGAGTTGCCTCTGGGTGTTACGGGGGTTCTGTGCTATGTAGGTGGGTTAGGTCAGGGTAGTGTGGGATACTGCTAGTTAGAGGAGTTCAGTGCCTCTTTCAAAGGCCATAATCTCTCTAGAAGACCTCAGTGGCTTTTGGAGTATCACAGTCTAAAACTGTTAACCCAGCAAAAGCAAGACCCTATCAGCAAAACAAAAGCCAAAAAGGGCTTAGAGGCATGGCTCAAGTGATAGAGCACCTAAATTCATCAGACTGAGAACAGAACATCTCAAGACCTTTCAGTGAGGTCAAAAGTAACAGCAGTAACATTAAATCTACTTAACCATATCCCAGCTCCCTCAGAAAAGATTCAAGATTTTTCTTTACAGTATGATACTTGTCAGTAGAAAAAGAAAGAGCTAAACTTAAGGAATTTGAGATGGTTCTTCCTGCTGTTTACAAAATAAATCTGGCTGGAGAAGAGTATTAAAATCAAAGCTCCCATTTACAGGCTCCTGTTTTCCATCTTCTGACTTCTGTTGAGGCCATCTGCTCTGCAACAATGCATTTCTTTTCCTTGAAGTCCCTCAGTTCTGCACAAGGCACCTAGATGGCAGGTCACCTGCTTACTGACCACAGTTTTCATCTTCATTCAGTTTATGCCTTGGTAGAAAGAAATAAAAGAATGCAAGAAAACGCCACTGCTGAAGCCTGCTGATATTCTGGGCAGGCTGGGAATTCTAGTTGCATAAACACCTGTAAAACAAAGAGAACAGGACCAGAATCTCGATTTGTGTGCATGCACACACACACACACACACACACACACACACACACACACACACACACACACACACACACACACACTAGTTCTGGGGCTTAAACTCTATGCCTTGAACTTGAAGCTAGCACTCTGCCATTTGAGCCACAGCTCCACTTGCTCCTTTTGGGTGGTTAATTGGTGATGAGTCCCATGGACTTTCCTATCTTTCTGAGTAGATTACAGGCAGGAGACACCAGCACCTGACAGGAAGCTGAGTTTTGAAGTTGAAATCTGCACATCAGTCAGGAAAGGAGCAGATTTCTGTCTCCATCACCACTACAGTGCCTGTCATCTTAGGAAGCACACACCAGTTACAGGACACAACTCAGCCAGGGAGTGCCTGTCCACCTGGCTTCTGTCTTTTACTTACAAAACAGATCTCTTTGTAAGATGGTGTCCAAGTTTAGATTACCATCTTTGGGCCATTTTCCTTGGGTCCCAGCCTATGTTGGGGCCAGAGTCCATGGACAGGCTTGCTCAGGGTTGGGGTGAGGGGGCCTCTAAGCCTGAGGAGCAGTTGTGCTGGGCCCCTCCCCTCACCTGAGGGAAGCGATAGCAGTGTCACAGCTCCAGCAGAGCAGAGGACTTCTACAGGAGGAAAGGGACCACGCCAGCCAGCTCCTGGGGTCCTGGGGGCCCTGTGTCCTTGGTGTTCACTGCAGCTGCTAGTGTCCAGAGGCCTTGGTCACTCCTGTGCAGCACAGCCTGTCCCTGCTGCATGTGTGCACGCCCTGCTTACAACTGCCCGAAGCTCTTGATCCCTAGAGGTTTTAACCAGAAGTTAACCTGCCCCCGAGAGGTGAGGCCTCTGCCATGGTCCACAGCGTGCAGGAATGTGGCCTCTGCAGGTCCACTGAGGCCAAGGGAGGGATTGATGGAGTTGTTAGTAAAGAGGGCTATGCTAAGAAGGAGTCTGTGGGGTTTGTCCAGGGAGCTGGGATAGGGAAGCAGCTCCTGTCCAGCATACACAGAGTCCAGTCCTGGGGCCTGCCTGTGTTTCCTGGAAGGCTGAGATAGTGCCTGGTCCGTGGTCCATGGAATAGCCACAACAGGACTGCCAGTTCCTTCTTTCTCCTTGTTCACTCCTTCCAAGCGAGCAGAAGCCACAGCTTCCCCATGGTGAGCAGAGAAAGTTCCAGAGTGAAATGGATGCTGTCCACACCTGTGAAGTTAGGCTCCTGGCTACCTCTGGCCAGTTTCTGTCACTGGAGGTGGGTGAGGGTTCCTTCTGCTTCCCAGGTGCCAGTGAAGGCATGGACCCTGGAGTCCACACACGGAAGGCATTCGAGGACTCTCGAGGGTCTCACAGAGGCTCAGGCTCTGGAGTCTACGCATGGAAGGCATTCCAGGTTCATTCAGGAGTGTCACAGGTTGAAGTGTTAGCAAGGAAAGCAGGGCTCAAGTGGGGGAAATGGGAAAAGAAATGTGGTGAAAAACTCCCACAGGACTAGCTCAAGCAGATTGCTCCCCTTTTCAGTGGGTCTCATTGCTGTGCGTTTGTTCATGCATGTAAGTTACTTCAGTCATATTTTTACTCCTCACCCCTCCCTTTCACTCTTCTGCTCCCCCCACCAAGCCCCCACACCATTTTCACCATTTTACATTCTTGACATTTTCCCTTGTGTTGGATCTAAATCCCACATGTGAAAGAAGATGGTGA
This sequence comes from Megascapheus bottae, assembly GCF_031878675.1. Lineage (NCBI taxonomy): Eukaryota > Metazoa > Chordata > Mammalia > Rodentia > Geomyidae > Megascapheus > Megascapheus bottae. The sequence continues at coordinate 62,038,518 of NC_143516.1, forward strand.
TTGATGGGTATCATTTTGAATTTGGCTTATTTTTTTTTTTTTGCCAAACACGATGTTTTCTGGTTCTCTTCATTTACAAGTGACATGACTTAATTCTTTGTCATGGCTGAATAAAATCTTATATATGCATATAATATCCATAATGAATTCAATATATATACTTTCTTTACTCATCAGTTGATGAGCACATGGGCTAATTCCATCGTAGGCCTTGGTGAGTGGTGCTGTTATACTGGGAGCATGTGGCCATTGCTGGAGCACGCAGGCTACCTCTCCTTTAACTATCTGCCCCAGATTGCATACGTGTGGCTCGTGTGGAGGAGTGCGTGCTTGCTGACATTCACTGGGCCCTAGCTTCAGTCCCTAGTGACGCCCAGAGAGTTTTCTTTATTCTACTTAATTAAATCAGTTCCTTAGGTGCCAGACTGCTTAGTCTATGGAGCATCATAAAAACTGAGTAACCTTGTTGAATTACTTCATATATATTATGTATACATATTTAAGCATTCATAAGAATACTCTCAATTTTTAAGTCTTGTCTTGTTTTTCTTAATCTCATTAAAATTTTTGAAAAACCTAGTTTGTAACAGGGACATTGCTATTACTGAAGAAATTTTATAGGTCTGTGATTCAATTCAAAAGCATATCTTATTAATAAATCTTTTAAATTGAAATTTACATTGTAGCTAGACTTCTGGATAGTATATACTTTATTAGCATGGGAAGGGATGGGAGGGAAGAAGAGAAACATGTGACATTTCCCTTCTACTGTCTTCTTATCCTAATTCATATAGTAGTCTTAATGTGTTCCAGACAGGAAGCATTCTGAGGCTGGCAGCCTCCAGGAACATATTGGCACTTGAGCCTCAGTGGCTCAGAGGCCTAACAATAAACTTTGTGTGTGTGTGTGGGGGGGGGGATCACAGGGCTTGAACTCGGCCTCGTCACTGTCTCTGAGCTCTTCGGCTCAAGGCTACCGCCCTATCCCTAGGTCCTGGGCACTGTCCCTGAGCTCTTCAGCTCAGGGCTACCACCCTACCCTTGAGCCAAGCCCCATTTCCCATTTTCTAGAGGTTAATTGGGGATAAGGGTCCTTTTGTGCCCGAGCTGGCTTTGAACCTTGACCCTCAGATCTCAGCCTCCTGAGTAACCAGGATTACAGGCGTGAGCCACCTGCCCAGCTTGCCAATAACCTTTTTTTTTAATAGCTTTTTTTTTTTTTTCCAGAGCCGGGTCCTGAACTCAGGGCCTTGCACTTGCCAGGCAAGGGCTCTTCCGCTGAGCCAAACCCCTGACCCCAGCTTGCCAATAAACTTTTTAAACCTTCTGCTTTTCTTGTTAAATCCCTTAGGAAGCAACTGGGTTTTACAACAGCACTTGGTCATAAACATTTTATCTGAAATATACTTGGGTGACTTAACATGTTCACTTCTAACTCGTGAGAAGGCTTCTCTCCTCGTGAAGGAGAACTTTAGAAGTAACCCAGATGTGCCAAGCCAAGAGATCTCACAGTGGAGGAGAATGAACCTGCACACTGGGGAACACCCATGCACAAGGCGGGGCTTTCTGTTGAGTACACCCTTCTCTCAGACCATGCACACACATAACCTTGTTAACAGCGCCACACCTGCAAAGCCGTTCCCCTCACTGATTCATGAATGTCTGGGTCTCGTGTGCTGGCACCTCAGTCCATTCTGACTGCTCACTGCCTCTGGGACTTCTTGCTGCCTGCTTGTGACCAAGGCCCCTGCTTCTCTTTGTGGGTGCATTCTCCTTCCTCAGTGGGTCTCTGAAGTTCATTGCCCTAGGTTTGGGATATACCCTGGCCTCCTGCCTCTGTCCTGGGAAGGACCCTTCATCCTTTTCTCTGGTTTCTTCCTGCCTTGGGCAATCAAGGGTCCAGAGCAGCTGTTTCCGTTTTGTGTTTCTGTACTACTTCATCTTGGAGCACAGCACCCCCCAATCCGGTGGCTTTTAGGCCTCTGTGTGTCCAGCCATGGTCAGCACCACTGGACACAGTTGGCTCTCACAGTTCTTTCCAGACCAGACGACGATGGAGCACATAACATGGCTGTTAGGTATAGAGTTGCCATTTTTCTTTTTTTCAGCTATCAATTACAAATAGAGTTGTGTGTATGTTCTTGTGTTCCGTGATCTCAGTAAATGCAAAGGGTTTTGTTTGTTTGTTTGTTTGTTTGCTTGCACTGTTCTTGAGCTTTCTCAAGGCTAGAGCTCTACCACTTGAGCCACAGCATCACTTCTGGCTTTTTCTATGTATGTGGTACTGAGGAATCGAACCCGGGTCTTTGTGCATGCTGGGCAAGCACTCTACCACTAGGCCAAACTCCCAGCCCAATCACATGGTCTTTATTCTGCTTTTATTTTGTTGCTGTCTCTCGCTTCCTCTTCTTGTGTCATAGCCATGGCCACAGCTCTGGTACCAAGGTGAGGAGCAGTGCTGAGGTCTGAGGTCCTTAATTTGCTTTCCTTCCTGTTAGCTCTTCCTGTTGTGTTTAGCTGTGCCGTGAAGAGGGTTTTGTACAGACACCTTTATCTGTACGATTGATTATGTAATTTTTGTTCCAGTTTTCTAGTTCTTTTTTATTATGAGTGGTGATGTTTTATTATAAATAAGTTATGTTGCACAAGTTGATTTATTAAAATAATATCAAATGCTGTATATATTAAAACTCAGAGCAATGTTGTCTGAGACACAGCAGTTTAAGGAACATCTTAAGCCAGGGGTGGTAGCTTATGCCTGTATCCCAGGTACTTGGAAATGGACATGAGGAGAATGCCAGTTCAAGGCCAGCCTAGATAGAAAATGGAGACTCTGTTTCAACCAATAGGTATGTCAAACATCTGCCATGCCTGTCATGTATCTGTCCTGGCTACATGCGAGTCCTAAGTAGGAAGATTGACACAGACCTAAACATTGGCCCAGGCACAAACATTAGACCATATGTATCTCAAAAAGAACCAAAGCAGAAAGGTCTAGGGTGTGATGTAATGGAAGAGCACCTACCTGGTGAGCCTGGGACACTGAGTTCAATCTCTGGTACCACACAGAGGGAGGGAAGGGGAAGACAAAAGGAGGAGGAAGGGGAAAGAGAGGAGGGAGGGAGGGAGGGAAGTTTAAAACATTTCTTTTTAAAGTCAGTTATATTAAAGGTAAAATCAAAATGCTTTCTGAAGAAAAGAGAGAATCACTCTTTCTATTCATAAGTTGATATAATACCTTAAGCCTTAACATCGTTTCTGTGTAAAATCTGAGTTGATAGTTTTTCTAAGTAGCACTACTGAGAGATTATGATTCCTTTTTCTCTGAATAATTCAGAAAATTTTGACATTTAGCAGTATATATGTCATATATGCTGTACATGTATGCATAACATGTGTACACATTTGTATATGTACATATACACTATAGATGTAATATATATGACCTTAAGGTGTATTGGAGTGAACTGTCAAGATTTTCTTTTGCTGGCCATGGTGGTGCATGCCAGTGATAATGAGAATATGAATTTGAGACTATCCTGGGCTGCAACTTAGTTAAAAAAAGATTTTATTTCTGTATTTTGTTCCTTTTCTATAGATACAGAAAAAGGCTAAAGAAGAATAAATGAGTTGCTTGTAATTATTTTGGTTCTTTTTCCTTTCTTTGCCATAGGCATTACTTAAAGATCCATTGTACATTGGACTACGGCAGAAAAGAGTGAGAGGCCCAGAGTATGACGACTTTTTGGATGAGTTCATGGAAGCAATTTCTTCCAAGTATGTATATCTTCATTTCCTCTGTACTTGGTTTGCATTTCAACAATGTAAAGATATGCTAACATAGTAAGTACTGAAAACTCCACGTTGGCTATAGGATGGCTTTAGAATTAGACACAGTGTGAATGAAAAGCAGGGCATGTGTGTGTCTGTGTGTCTTCTGTGTGTGTCTCTCTCTGCTCCTCACCTTGGCTGGCCAAGTGGCCTTGTCACCTGTCTGTCCCTCCAGGTGTTCTCTGTGGATGTTCCCAAAGACTGCTGCTCTTTTTTTTTTTTTTGTGCGTCATAGGGCTTGAACTTGGCCTGGACATTGTCCCTGAGCTCTTCAGCTCAAGGCTACCACCTACCCTTGATCCAAGCCCCACTTCCCATTTTCTAGAGGTTAATTGGAGATAAGAGTCTCAGGTCTTTTTGTGCCCGGCTGGCTTTGAACCTTGATCCTTAGATCTCAGCCTCCTAAGTAGCTAGTATGACAGGTGTGAGCCACCTCACCCAGCTAAAATATCTTTTTTTTTTTTGCCAGTTGTGGGCTTGAACTCAGGGCCTGAACACTGTCCTTGGGATCTCTCAAGGCTAGAGCTCTCATTTGTGCCACAGCACCATTTACAGCTTTTTCAATGTATATGATACTGAGGAATTGCACCCAGGTCTTTGTGCATGTTAGGCAAGCACTCTACCACTAGGCCACACTCCTGGTGGCCTGTTGTTCTTACAAGAATTCCTGGAGCTCCCTGGCTGTGGGGATGTGGTTGTGGGGAATGGGGCTGTGGCCAGTGGTGACCGAGGAAGGCCTTCCTTCATTTTTTGTCATCTGCACCCCTCCCTGGCTCCTGACGCCATGTAGACTCAGCCCCTGTGCTGGTTTCTGACACATCTGGGCTCAGAGAAGCAGAAGGGGCAGGGGGATTCACACGAGTAGATACTATCCAATGGTCCATAATAAAACGAGAACCCGTGTATCGGTTCACTCCACGAATCCCCCAATTAATTGCAGTATTTGATTAAAGCAACATTCTCATCAAACCCAGTTAGCCTTTGATTATAGGTTACATGCTGCTATAAAAGTTTCTTTTTTTTTCCTTCAGAAAAGAGACTTCCACTATTATTTTATTTTCCTTTCCTGTTTTAATTTTGCTCTTCGTAATGACATGCATCTGCCCAGTTCAGCACAATGGCAATAAGAGAATTTGCACCACAAAAAAGGGCAGACCAGGCTTTCATGGATCATTTTAGGAAAACAGTGACAATATTGACTCAAAAGTATGTTCAAAGCTTTGTGTGGAGCTGAGGCTATAGCTCAGTTATGGGGTATGAGCTTAACATACTTGGGGCCTGGGTTTAAGTCCTAGCACCTGGGGGTTGTGCTTGATTTAAAAAAAAAAAAGCACAATGAATTTCCCACCCCCATAAAAACCAAAAACCAAACCCTGAATCATTCTCTTTTCTAATGACTCGATGAATCAACGAAGATATTGCTCATGCTATATGACAAATAGAAACACTGACATTAATATAAACAAAATATCTCACTAATATAAACAAAAATATCAACTAACATTCGTATTAGAATTATAATTGTTGCCTTTAGGCTAGTAAATATTTCTCATATTCAGAAGTAAGATGATTAAATAGTAGGTTTTCAGACATCCATTTCAGTTGACTTCTGTTGTTAGTGATCCATACAACAGGATGGGGCCATTTGTCAGAGGATCAAGCAGAGTGACATAAGAAGCTAATGGTCCTGCTATGGTGTCATGTGACATCATGCCCGCCCGCCATATCTAGGCATTTGAAGGCTCTGGTTTTGGCTGCTGCAAAGAGGCAAATATTATTTACTGTCTGTATCTGCAACGAGAATTTATCTATTCATTTTTTTTTAATTAAACGAGAGAAGTTGTTATGGGGGTTGAACTCAGGACCTGGCCCCTGTTCCTGAGCTCTTTTGCTTAAGGTTAGCACTCTACCCCTGTGGGCCACAGCGACACTTCCAATTTTCTGGTGGTTAATTGGAGATAAGAGTCTCACAAGGTTGGGAGTTTAGCCTTATAGTAGAGAGCTTGCCTAGAATGCACAAAGACCCAGGTTCCATTCTTCAGTACCACATATACAGAAAATGCTGGAAGTGGTGCTGTGGCTCAAGTGGTAGAGCTATAGCCTTGAGAAAGTCCAACGTCAGTGCTCAGGCCCTGAGTTCAAACCCTGGGACTGGCAAAACAAAACAAAACAAAACACTTGTTTGTTAAACTTGTCATTTAAAATATGACGTAAAAATCAACGTTAATAAATTCTCTAATAAAAAAAAATCAACGTATGGGGCCAGAAGTTTGGCCTAGTTTGGCCTGGCTTTGAACTGCCTGCCATCCTCAGATCTCAGCTTCCTGAGTAGCTAGAATTACAGAGATGAGCACCAGTGCCTGGCTGTTTTTATTATGTTAAGGGCCTGATTATATTCTGCCCTCTTGTTTAGTTGTATTTTATTTAAACTGGCACTTATAAATAATTCTATATTTCTGATAGTGTCTTGTAAAGATCTTCAGGTAGTTCCATGTCTCCTATTTTGTATGAAAATGTCTCGGTTTTCTTTTTTTAATTGCCTTTTGGTGGCACACATCTGTAATCTGAGCCATTCGGGAGGTTGAGATCTGAAGATTGCAGTTCAAAGTCAGCCTAGATAGGAAAGATTTCCAGGCTCTTTTTTTTTTTCCCACCCGTCTTGGTTTTCCCCCCTTCCCTATCAAATTTCAAATAACCAAATACAAATAATTTCGAGGCTCTTATCTCTTAATAACCACCCAAAAGCCAAAAGTGGAGCTAGAGCTCAAGTAGTAGAGAGCTAGCCTTGAATTAAAAAGCCAAGGGATAGCACCAAAACAGGAGTTCAAGCCTCGCTATTGACACCAAAAATGAAATAATGAAATAAAATAAAAATAGGCACGAGCATGAGATTCTACCTTAAAAATAACCAAAACAAAAAAAGCAAAAAAAAAAAAAAAGGCTTATCTGTGCAATCCAAGGGCAGAATGCCTATGTGGCAAACATGAGGAGTCCAAGAGCCTGTACACTTCTGACATCTCCACAGCTACCTGTCAGGAGCTCATATCGTAAAATCCAGGAAAGGCCCTAGATGATGTTAGGATAAATTTGACATTTCCTAAGTGTTTTTGTTGATTTAATTTGATTAAGCCCTTGTATTTTTATTTCATGCCTATACAGATACCCTTATCTTTCTTAAAATTGGTCTGAAGTTGCACATGAGCTAAGAGCCATCTAGTTTCTCGTGTTGCAGTTTGGGCCATCTTCACTCCTATAGTTCTGCCATTATTTTAGCAGTGTGTTCTGGGAGAGTTTTGTCACTCCAACTGGCAGTCTACCATTTTTTACTATATAGCCACAGAAACCATTACTACTTAAAAACATATGGGTTGCTTGGTTTTCTGTACAAATAACCTCATCCCCAAAATTAACTGCTGCTAGAGTTGCAGTTGTGTTTTCTTCTTATAGTGTTTATTTTTAAGAAGTTGTTCCAATAGCAGAAAGTAAAGTTTTCACTATTTCCATAATGCTTACAATTTATCAAATCTCTAGTTATTCAAGTTCTCCGTAGAGTACATTTGCCAGTTAACATGAACTACTTTAAAACATATACGTGAGATATTTGTTATCATACTTAAGCTATACTTATTCATAGACACAGTTGAGAAGGTCTTACATTTAAGATGGCATGGTTATAGTTGTTATTAAATTTAAGATGTTTGACCCAGTCAGTGAACTCTTAGGTAAGGTTTAGATTATAACATACTCATAACAGTGATCAGCAGTGTGTATAGATGAGCCAGGTGTGGTGTCTGTGCCTAGCTGCAGGGAGGCCATATGGGATGACTGTGGTCTAAGACCAGCCTGGGGCAAAAATTCAAGAGCCTATCAGAAAAATAACCAAGGCAAAGGCAGGCTGGAGCAGCATAGCTTAAGTGGCACAGCCTGGGGTATGAGTCAGTTGATTGATGTGACTTGGGAGGTTTTCATTTTCTAGTTTCCTATCCAAGGTAGATCAGATTCATTGTTTCTGTATAATAGTATTTCTAATCCTTTCTTCCCTCCCTCCCTCCCTCCCTCCCTCCTTCTCTCCTTCCTTCCTGCCCACCTGCCTGCCTGCCTGCCTGCCTGCCTGTCCTGGAGCTTGAACTCAGGACCTATAAGCTGTCCCTGAGCTTCTGTTTTTGCTCAGGGCTAGCACTATACCATTTGAGTCACAGCACCACTTCTAGCTTTCTCTGAGCAGTTTATTGGAGATAACAGTCTCATGGACATTCCTTGCCTGGATTGGGTTTGGGTCAGAACCACAATCCTTATATCTTAGCCTCCTGAGTAGTTGGGTTTACAGGCATGAGCACTGGTACCAGGTTGATGCCAGTTCTTTCACTCTTTCCACCTTTTTCAGTGACTACAAAAGGTAGGTCATAAAAGGACTAGAAGTGCTGGTATTAATATGTGTGTATTTATATTCCAGAGCACATTTGAGGCGAGTAAATGCTTGTGTCAGTATTTTAAAGTTGGATTTGGATTTTAATTCCAGTTGGGCTGTGGGGAAGGGAGCTTCAGCAGGTCATATCTGCTGTTTGTGCTTAATACAGTGTAACATACTCCACACTCTGTGCTGGATCCTGTATCACTGTTGTCAGTGTGGGTATCAGGGCTTTATAGTGGTTTTCTCCAATTTTCATGAGTCTTATGGATGTATTCTGCCACAACTCCCTGTTTTTATTACTAGAATGTAGACTGAGAGACACAGAACCTCATTTTCAAGGACTTTTTGTTTGTTTATTATACCACTTTGTATGGAGAAGTAGACATAAAATCATTACTGTTGAAACCATTCCTGAGATATTGAATTTTTTCAGTGTCTAACTAACTAAACTTTATCAAGCTACAAAGCCCTAACGTAAACCAGAGAAAAATGATTTTCCTAATACATGGCTGTACCTGTAGTAAACTAAAGATTTGATTTTTTTTCCTGCTCAAGGCTGTTACTGCATTAAAGATTTGAATTTTAATTACATAGACAAATTTAAGTTATTTTGTTTTGTCAGTCCTGGGGCTTAATCTTAGAGCCTGGGCACTATCTTTGAGCACCTTTGCTCAAGGCTAGCACTCTATCACTTGAGCCACAGTACTACTTCTGGCTTTTTCTGAGTATGTACTGAGGAATCGAACCCAGGTCTTTGTGCATGCTAGGCAAGTACTCTACCACTAGGCAACACTCATGGCCCCGACAAATTTAAGTTTTAGGCTGAAGTTTTCTTTGAGTATATGGGAAGATATATTGAAGGATGTCAAGACTTCTGCCTTAAATGGTAAAGATCCTTAAAGTTAGGGTCCTGTGAAAATGCTAAGGAATATGTGCATTGGCTCAACGATCAGAGTTAGTCAGGGTCAGAGAATCCAGTGATGAATGATACATCATTATGAGTCAGTTGAAAATGTTTAATTGCTACATTACATAATTGCATTTAGCATATAATTGCATTTGAGGGATAAATTTCTTGTTCAGCATTCAAAATACCTTTTTTTTTGCTTTACATGGATTTTAGTTTTCCATTGCTCTAAAAGTTTTATTTCATTTAACCTTGAGAGACAGAAAATATTTTTTACAAGTTTTGATTTGCCTTACATTATATTTGCTATGCTACATATGAATTGCATTGTCAGTCTCTATGGAGGTTCATAATAAAAAGTACTTTCAGAGTTAAAATAGCGATTAGTAAAACTACTGAATACTTGCAAAATCAAGAAGGCAGAGGCCTACGTAAGCTTTTTATGCCACACAACTACACCAGACTTTGATTCTCTCCCTTTTTAAAACATCTCTGTCAGTATCACATGATTAATCCCAAAGGAAAGATGGAGATCTTTGCTTAGCATCTTCTGTGAATTCCATTGTTATCCTGTATATTTATATTTTTAAAAAAAGTTAATTACCAAATACAACCAGGAATTTTTTTTTGCTATCTTCTTCATCCACTTCCACAACTGTAGCCCAGCTTCTGTGACACTCTGCTGCCATTTTCTATGTCTGTCACCATTCCCAGTGGGATGGGTCTCCCGTGTGTCATGTTAATAAATCCCCATCATTAACTGCTTTTACCTACATGTAAATCTCTTTCTGTGTGGAACTGTACTCCCTGTCTTTCTGCCTTTCTGCTTTCCACTTCCCCATATACAGAGCAAACTTTAAAAGAATTTTTATAAAGAATAAAGTTTAGTTTCTGCGTTTATGTGGCAACAACTGCCTAAAAGTAATTCTGAACTCTGTTTCCATTTTCGATGGGTTTACAGAGGGCAAAACTTCACATTTCTTCATAAATGGGTAACACAAAGTGAATATACGTTTGTTTAATTTTTTTTTTTTTGCCAGTCCTGGGCTTGAGCTCAGGGTTTGAGCACTGTCCTTGGACTTTCTCAAGGCTAGCACTCTACCACTTGAGCCTCAGCACCACTTCTGGCTTTTTGATATGTATGTGGGGTACCGAGGAATCAAACCCGGTTCTTCGTGCATGCTAGGCAAGCACTCTACTACTAGGCCAAAGTCCCGGCCCCCACGTTTCTTTAATTTTTGAGGCACAAATATTTCCATGAAAATATTTTATGAAAGGTGAAATGTTAGCTATATAGTTCATATTTAATATAGAATTTAATCTAAAGTAAATTTCAGAGTAATTTGATATTAATTCTTTTACAGCCATTTTAACGGAAAGGATTCTGGCATTGATGATAGTCTATAAAGGCCATTTGTCACAGAAAGTAGTCTATCTAGAAACTGCTAATATAAACACATTTTCAGGATATTCCATGTTTCATAAGAATTCAATTTCCTAAGACTATCTGACCTCCTTAGTTGATCGTTTATATAGTTTCCTATTCTAAACACAAAAGAATTTGCTTTTATTTATTTATTTATTGCCAGTTCTGGAGCTTGAACTCAGAGCACTGTCCCTGAGCTTCTTTTGCTCAAAGATAGCACTCTACCACTTGAGCTACAATGCCACTTTCTGCTTTTTGTTTGTTTGTTTATAAGTTATTGAGGAATGGAACCCAGGGCTTCATGCATGGTAGGCAAGCAGTCTAGTCTATCACTAAACCACATTCCTAGCCCAAGAATTTACTTTTATACTTTTTACATAAAACTCAACAGGCATGAATGTTATATGCTGTAGAGAATTTTTTCCAGAACTCTTTTTTCCTTTTTGTCTTTTTTAATTTTGGTACTGGGGATTGAACCCAGGGTGTTGCACTTGCTAGACAAGCACTTTGCCACTGAGCTACACCACAGCCCTTAAAGAGCATTTTAAAACAAATCATCAGCTTCCCTAACTTTGAGTTGTTTACCAACATTCAAAAGTATCTCAAAATCAGTGAGTTGATACTTGATGTGCATTTATGTATTGTAGATTTCAATCTTCAAAAGTTGAAGTGGGGACGGGAGTTTGGCCTGGTGGTAGAGTACTTGCCTAGCATGCACAAAGACCCGGGTTCAATTCCTTGGTACCACATACATAGAAAAAAGCCTGAAGTGGTGCTGTGGCTCAAGTGGCAGAGTGCTAGCTTTGAGGAAAAAGCCCAGTGCACAGGTCCTGAGTTCAAGCCCCAGGACTGACAAAACAAAACAAAAGAGACGTGGACAGTGAGTCTCTGGCTGAGCGTTAGGTCAGCAGTGCCCTCACAGCTGTGACAGCGCCTCTGTGAGAATGGGCTGACGTGGCGAATATGATGTGCATCCCTGGAAGACTCGGCGCAAGCACTTCCTGTGGTTACATGAACACCTAGGAAGTGGATGTGCGTTCACTCACGAGTTTTTCTCGGCCCCGTGTCCACCCCAGGGACACACTTGGTTCCCTTGAAGCTGAGACTTCTTGTTGCTTGGCTTCTGTTGCAAAATACCTTGCAGCAGCTCTATTTCCTTCTTTGACCTCTCTCTCTGGTTTATTTTTCTCAGTATTACTTCTGGCCTTATAACTTGATAATGGTTTATCATGCCCGCATTATATGTGAGGCAAGGATGTTCATCTGTTTTGCCAGGGCTGTACCACGGAGCGTGTGTGGAACACATGTGTTGAATGCACCCAGTTTTTCTGAGGAAGAGTAGTTTAATATTCAGTGTGCCACACTGTATGAGGTCACAGGTAGGGGCGGAGGTTTCCATTCAGTTCATTTCGATTCACCACTACCTTTCAATAATTGGAACATTTGCACTAAATTTCCATGCTACCCCCTTTTTTCCAGAGGCCAGGCTGGTTAAATCTGCATCTGTGACTGGAAAGCTTTCAGAGCATTTTTTCACAAATAAATAAATGTTTTAAATAAATGTCCCATACACCTGTGTAGCTGGTGTCTCAACCTTTTCGAATTACCAGCTGTAAGGTAATGCCTTGCTGTGCTGTTTTGTTTGTTTGTTTGGTGGCAGTTCTGGGACTTAGTGGTGGAATGCATGAAGCCTGGGTGCTGTCCCAAGACTTTTTTTTTGCACAAGGATAATGCTCTACCAGTTGAGCCAAAGCCCCACTTCTGGCTTTTTCATGTTAGCTGGAGATGAGAGTCTCACAGATTTTGCTGCCCAGGCTTCCTTTGAACCATGATCCTGAGTTCTCAGCCTCTGGCGTTGCTGGGATTACAGGCGTTGAGTTGTGCTCTGAGATTTTCTTTCAGCACCTTTAGACATTTCAATTCATGTTTGCTTGTGAGATTTCTGAGGAGGTTCCATGCCAATTCTTCTCCCCAAGAAAGAGTTTTTTTTAAATCTCTGACATGTTTCAAGATTTTCTCTTGTCTTCAGTTTTGCGGAGTTTAATTTTGATGTGCTAGTTGGATTTATGTTTGTGTGTACCCTGTTTTCTGTTCTCTGAGCTTCTGCTATTAATACAGTGTTTGCCTGTGCTTAGCTCAGGTACTTAATCTGGGCCTTGCTTTTCTCTGGTGTTTCATGGTCTCATTGCCCCATAGCATCTCATGGTTCTGTGTGCTCTCTCCCTGTCCTATTCTCTGTGTGTTTTGGTGTGGGGAGTTTGCACTGACCTTTGAAGCTGTCTGCTCCTTTCTTTCCAGGACCTAGTCTGCTGATGAGCACATCAAATGCAGTCTTCAGGCCTGCTTCTGTGACTCTGATTTCTAGCATTTCCTTTTGGTTCTTAGATTTTTCCATTCTTGTTAACATTACACATATGTTCCTGCATGCTGTCCGTTTTTCCATTAGCGTGTTTAACATACTAATCATAGATATTTTAAGTTCAAAGTCTGATTACTCCAAATTTCTGCCATGTTCCAAACTAGTTCTGATTGTGGCACTGTCTTTTGGACTGCCTTCTTGTCTTGTCACATGCTTTGCACTTTCGTGAAACGCTGAACATGATATCTAGGGTAAAAAGAGCTGAGGTAGACATATCTTTGAGGTGACGGTGTTTGTCTAGCTGAGGGTTCAGTTGTGTTTACTGTTTGAGTCTGCTAATCAGAATCAGAGGGGAAAATTCCTCCTTATCCTCAGTATCAGCCTTACTGATGTTGGATCACTGTTTTGGTGGAGTTTAAGGCTTGTGGTTTGACATTGCTTCTGAGGTGGGCTGTTATTGATGAGGCTGGGGAAGTGACGGTCAGGTGTTGGGGAATGAGCAAGTCATTGTTTATGGTTCATTTCAGTCTTCTAGTCAGCCTGATGTATGGATCTTTCCTGTATTAAAAGCTAGACAGGGGGGCTGGGAGTTTTGCCTAGTGGTAAAGTGCCTGCCTAGCATGCACAAAGACCCGGGTTCAATTCCTCAGTACCACATACATAGAAAAAGCCAGAAATGGTGTGGTGGCTCAGGGTAGAACACTGGCCTTGAGGAAAGCCCTAGGACAGTGCTCAGGCCCTGAGCTCAAGCCCAGGACTGGCAAAAAAAAAAAAAAAGCTAGACAGGAAAGTTCACGAGACTCTCATCTCCAATTAACTGCCAAAAAGCTGGAAGTGGAGCTGTGGCACAAGTGGTATAGCACCAGCCTTGAGCAAAGAAGCTCAGGGACAGTGCCCAGGCCCTGAGATCAAGCCTCCATTGGAATATTCCTTTCCCAAGTTGTTTGGGCTTTGGTAAGACTGTGTTAAATTAGGTTCTAATAAGCATGTAAATACCAGTCAGATACTGGGAAGGTGTCAGTAAGTGGAAGAAAGGAGTTTCCAGACTGAAGAGGCTAGTGGAGTCCTGAGCAGCAGAGAGCTGGGTGAGAAGGTCTGCGAAGGTCGTGGGTGTGAGCCATGGTCTGTAGAGCACCACCTGAAATGTTGCATTTATGTAGAAACTAAAGCATATTGCTCCCTAAGAGTCAGTGTGCTTGTAGTTTGGAAGTTCAGAACAGTACAGGTGGGGAATCCTCTTAGATTTGTCTCTCTTTTTAAAATTTGGTAGCCTTATCAAGGCTACTTCATACCTTAATCTTGCGTGTTATTGTCATGATCTTGGGGAGTATTAACTTGACCCTTGCTCTCTGGGAGAGTGACTCTTGGACTTGTGGGAGTGTCATCACTGAGGAGTTGACAGGTCTCTGTGTGTCTGCTTTTGCAGTTACTGCCAAGATTCTTTTGAACAGGAGGGTTAAAAAACATAAGCCTCACTCTTCTTTCTGGGTATGCAGAGTTCACAAAGCCCTGTGCGTGTATGGGATGCAGAGTGATTTGCACAGTTCCTGAGGAGTGCTGTGTGCACGCATGCGTGTTCCAGGGCACTCTCTTGCTCTCTGCTTAGCTGCACATGCCCACTTCCCCACGCTCAGGAACCAACCCTATGAAAAGAGATCTGGGGGCTGAGGATTTGGCTTGGTTGGTAAAACACTAGACAGTGGGCAAAAGTGTCAGGTACCAAGTTAGAGTCCCGGTCTTGGACTGGAAAAAAAGAAAAAAAAAGGAAAGCGATTCTAGTTCCTTCACCAAACTGTGTCAGTTTTCACTCAATTTTATGAAAAATTTAAAGACATGTGAGGGAAAAAATGTCCCTTCTGAATTTTGTGGAACAGTGTGAAATTATTTATTGTTGACTCTAGCTTTGAAAAGAGAGCTTGCGCAGGAAATAATCTTGAAACAGGAATAGGCACAGGCTCTGGGCCCATTTCTTCTTGAGAAATTTTTATTTTGCATTTAACTGAAAAGAACTATCCTTGACATTTTGGGGTTGGGCTCTCTGTTAGATATTTCCCTTCATTCCTTAGCCAATTAAAATCTAAGTTTTTTTAAGCCAAAAATTAAAGTTTTGGGCTTCAATGTGATATAAACTTTGGTCTTTCAATCTTTTTTCTTCCCCCCAAATGGCATCCTCATTTAGGAGCATAGAATAATGTTCACCACATTCCAGGATCCTTATTCTAAACTGCTGAGCAATTTTGAACTTTTCATACCCTATTTCAAGCGTTCTTCAGGCAGGGTGGTTTCCATATTATGAAAATAATAAGTTTTCAGGGCTATGAAGTGAAACTGGAATGAGAAACCCCACGTACCACCTCAGCCTTGGTTTACAGCAGAACGTTAGGGTCCTGAGCTTTCAAATGCTGAGTACAGAAGCACGTCCTGTTCTGTTTTGCTTAGTCTTTCAAATGCCATTTGGTCAGCATTGCTTATTTTTTCAGAATGTCAGTCCTGAGGAATGGACATTCTCAGACTTTTTAATCACTGAAGAGTAGAGTGATAGCTTTGGGTGATACAGCGATAACTTTGGCAAGATGACAGTGAGAGAAATAACAAATAGGATTTGTCAGCATAAATGTCAAGCTCTGTTTATTTCCCAGAGGTACTTAGAGCAGAGAGGATATTTGAATTCTGGTAATAAGTCACAGAACTAGAAATCTGGGCCCTTGTCCTTTCTGGATGTCATTGAGCAGAGGAATACAAAAAGAAAGGAAAATAGTAACTTAGAAAAGGGGATATGGTTAGATGAGAAATCTGTAGAAATCAACTAGAGTATTTTTACTTAGAAGAAGCTAGGACAAGTTTTCTCTTTTCCACGACTTGAGGCAGCGTCTTGTTTGTTTGTTTTTTGAGGGACTGTGTTAGTTTCCCTTTTTCTTAGGCAGATTAAAGAATGAGATGCCTGATATACATGCACAGGCACTGACAGCCCCCTAGACCCCGCCCCCCGCCCTGGGGATCATGTGGGGTTTGGGAACTACAGAGATTATTTTTCTTGCTTTGGAGAATGATAGAATGTTTGGAGTGAGACAAAATATATTTCAAGAAGTTAATGGAGACTTTTCATTTTTCTGAGTATCTATGTATTCAAGAGGTTTACTTTTGGCCACACTCCTAGTTTTAAAACTGGAGAAAAGAAATATGATCTATTTATGATAAGTCTGTCGGACTAGGTCATTCTTAAAGTCAAAGTCTCACCAACCTGGTCTTCAAGAACAAGTGTGCAAAACAACTCAGTAGTGACCAAGCTTCCTCCCCAGTTTCCCTAGACCCCTGGGATTTTATGATAAGCAAACTCAACCCAAGAGGAAGAGGTGGGAGGTTAAGAATGTGTACTAGAAGCTGACAGACAGTTCCCAGCCTGACACTGCTTGTTGTCACCTTACCCACATGCCATGGTGACGTAAACTCATCTCTGGGGCAGTGGCTGGTGACTTATCAAGCCTTCACTCACTGAAGCATGTTTCACACATCCACAGTCTCAGTCACCTCTGGTGAGTGAACAAGTAATGCATCGTTTTGTGCCAGCGGTACTGCATGCCATGAGGGGATGTGACCCAGACCTTGAAGGAGGGTTAGAAGTCATTGTTTCTATTTTATTTGAAATCAGTGTAACATGATGTCAGTCTTCCACAAAATGGATGGTAGTTAATTTTGTTCTCTGGTGATTTCCTCTTGGGTTGGAGATGCTGGTGGGTGGGGAAGGGTCGTGGTTCCATCTATAGCACCCCTCCTCCTGCAAAGAAAAGTCATCTCCTGCCATGGCAGGCCAGGAAGACTGGGACTGGCTGGGAGAAGCCACAGTGGACTTCCAGTGTACTGAGACTCCTGTGTGTTTTCCTTGTGAGGTGATTACACAGGCTTATGTTCTCCTTTTTCTTGAATAATAGCTACACCTTTCCATTACTCTGTTGTCAAATGGTGGTTATTGACTTTAACTTTCTTTTTTTTTTGTTGGTCTTGGGACTAGAACTCAGTGCTTGGGAGCTGTGCCTGAGCTTTTCTGCTCAAGGCTGGCTCTACCACTTTGAGCCAAAGCCTCACAGTTTTCTGGTGGTTCACTGGAGATAAGAGTCTCCTGGACTTTCCGGCCTGGGCTGGCTTTGAATGGTGATCCTCACATCTCCACCTCCTCAGCAGCTTGGATTACAGGTGTGAGTTGGCTGGGCTGGGCACAGGGATAAGCAGATCCTGCCTTAGCCGGACTGCAGTTTTCGGTGCTGCACCGGCCTTCTTTCTTGCTTTGATTTTGAGGCTTCACTGTAAAGTAGTGTGGTTGAAAGAAACCTTTCAAAGTAGTGCTGTGTCTTTACCTGGCTGGTGTGCATGATGCCCTGGGGAAGCCCCTGGGGAGGAAGTTTGAAGGATGGGACTAACTATGAAGACCATGGCGTTTTAGCAGATGCTCGGTAGGACTGGCGTATATCTTGAGAAAAATCAGAAGGAGATGATTATATAAATCAGTATTTGGAGCTAAGTTTTGACCTCAAAACATTGGCTCAACTCTTCCTTTTTAGTAAAGGCAAATGCAAGAAAATTACCTACAAGGTAGTGACTGTAAAACAGTGACATTGATTTTAAATTTAGCAGTCATAGCTGGACAGATAGGTAGTCGAAAGGAACACTCTGCAAAATTGCTCTCATCCATTTGAATACATCAGTTCTGACACACTTTTCTGTAAAAATGCTCCATTTTTATAGCTGGAAGTGAGGCATTTTCATGCATTAAGAATGTCTTATGTGCCTGGCTTCCATGGCTCTTGTTCAGGTAGCTGCACTCACTCAGGTGCCTATGGTATGATCTCTGAGCTTCCTGGCATTTCTGGCTGCGGAGTAGTCTTCGAGAATCTTCTAGCACTAGCCTCAGATGACTGAGTTGCTGCCAGAAAAGTTAAAAAAGTTCTCTCTGCCTCTGAAAACTCCATCCCTGGTGTTTCATCAAAGTCTTAGACTCTGGAAGATAAACAGATGGATCTAGAATAAACAAAGAGAGAGACATACATACCATGATGATTTAAACTGCATAAGTAAATGACCCCGACTGAGTGTGGTGGGAGCCAATTACTGACACAGGTCTGTGAGGCCTGCAGTTCTCCAAGGGTAAGTTTACAGATGGAGTTTACAAAGCCTCTTCTACAATTCCGCATCGTTTGTGTGAAAGCCATCTTTGCATGAGGAATGGCACAGACTAGAAATGGAAGAGCAGAGCATAGTGCCCTGTGGAGCTCTGAGCAGTTCCTTGGAGCCAACGCAAGATTCAGCTTTGAGCTGGGTGCCATGTCCTGGGCTCGCAGACAGACTGCTGCCTCTGACCTTCTCCCTATCTGCCATTTCCCACAGTCTACCTTTGGTGCCAATCCCCTGGCCCCTGGGCAGGCTAGACAATCTTACTTCAAGTCATTGCTGGAGTTGGCTGTGTATCAGAATGTAACAGTCCCCTTCCACCTTCCCAGCCCTCCAGCTCCTTCCTTGACTGGAATGCCTCTCATTTAACTATCTCCGCTTCACCTGCCAGGCTTTGGAATAAGAATGCTTATTTGTGCATTGTGCCCTCAAGGGACCTTCCTCCTCTTGTGGCTGGGCTGGCTTCCAAGTGCATGGCGAAATGCCTGGGAAGAGCCAGAATGAACCTCACAGGTCAGGTATTGCAGGTAGCCCCTGGTAGCTAGGTGGTGTTTGCTTTGGGCCCACAGTGAGACCAGATATCTTGGTTTGGAGTGTCCCTTAAGGACACAGGGCCCAGGGCCTACTCTAGCCACTTCCTTCCCATGGCCAGCAGCCTGTCACCTAGGGACCAACTGGTGCAGAACGCTGACACTCCACATCACTGTCCTTGCCTTTTCTTTTTAGCACTGAAGCTAGGGCCTGGACCTCCAGGCAGGTGGCTGTGACTTTTGCTGTAGCTTTTTATTCAGTGGTTAATTGAGATGAGTCTTGAGGGCTGCCCTGCCTGGGCTGGCTTTAAACCTTGATCCTCAGATCTCAGCTTCCTGAGTAACTACGTTTATAGGTGTGAGCACCAGCACCCACCTTGATCTTCGTTTTAGACTAGTTTACTAGTCTACATTGTTTACTAAATCTGTGAGCCCTGCCTCCATCAGTAGCCAGCTGCTCCAGCTCTGAATTTACTCCAACATTGTGTTGTTTCCTTCCATCCTCTGCTTTCACATCCCTGGCATAGCTCGTGAGCAACATCCCAAAGCTGAATTCATGGCTTCTTTTCCATACCCTCTTTTCCCCCTGTAGTCCTTTCTTTTCTTTTCTTTTCCTTTCTTTTCTTTCAACATACCCCTCTACCTACCAAGTTGTCCAAGTGAGAGACTTAGAATTCACCCTTGATTGCTCCCTCCTCACTATGTCTATCTTCCTCAGGACTGTTAGTTCTGTCTTCCGAACCCATCTTCCATTCTCTGCTCTCACCTCTGTTCCCAGATGCCGGCTTATAGGTTTGCAGCAGCTTTGTAAAAAATGAATCCACTTTTCACCTTGATTGCAAAGACTTAGTGTTGAGAGCAAGTGGCTCATGCTGCCATACTGCCTTTTCACCCTTTTAGAGTCAAATGTAACCCATTTAATTCTGACAGTCTGACCCTGTTTACCTCTAGCCTCAGTTCTTGCCTCTGTGCTTCCATTACTTTTAATTTACTTCACTTCCCCAAATGTGTTGTGAATATGGTCACTCTGCCTCAAGAATTTTTCCTCCTCACTAGGGGACGTTCTGCCTACTGACAGGGCCTTGGCACCCACAGGAGCCTTTCTCTTCCCTCTGTCTGCTGTGTGTGGTGGCACCCGCCTCTCCTCCCCGTGCATGGTGGTCTCTACCAGTAATCTAAGAATTAGGAAGTTGGAGGCCCACGGGCAACTCAGTGAAGGAAGCGTAGGCTGTACAGTGACAGCAGACAAATAAAGCTCAGACCAAAACAGGACATAATTCTGAGCTGATGTTGGAAGACATTTTAGTGTGGATTCTGTAAGGAGGGGGTTCGCTTGTTGGAGGGGAGTTGAGCGTGTGGAGGAAAGACCTGGCTAATCACACGCATCTCCTGCATCAAGAAAGAGTAAGAGAGGACAGGAAGGAGGGTAAAGAAAGCAGGGTATCTGCACGTTACAGAGTTACACAAATGGGAAGTAGTATATGGAGGCATCACAGGTTCTGAGAGTAACAGAAAGCACTTCAAGGAAGGTGGATGTGGTACAGGGTCTCTCCTGGCGAAGGGGGGATGTGGCCATCTGTCATTCCTGATTAGACAGTGCCACAGAGATCTGGATGTTTATATGTTCATTTTATGGGTGGTGTTTCTGTTACCTTTAAAGACATTCACACCCTCTACTTTATGCCATATTTTGATCACAAAATAGTAGGTTCTTTTCATATTCACATAGAGTTGCCTTGGTTAACATTACTTGGCTCTGTGATGTATAATTTCACGATGAGAGCAGCCTCCTCTCAATATAGGATGTGGGCCCTTTCACCCATAAGTGGGTCCATGCCCTTGCAGAATCCCAACGTGCCCGATACGTGGGATCCGAGGAGTAGAGAAGGGTCTGGAGGTAAACTGAGGCCATGTGCCTTCTGGGGTGGTCACAGAAGAAGTACTGTGCATGATGCCTGATTGCTGAGTCCTGACACTGAAGGCAGACCTCCTGTGGATTGCTTTCTAGCCACACTGCAGACCATGGCCCACATGAGTGGGGTTCTGGGGACAGGATTAAGTGGCTCCAATTCCCAAGACTAGAGGTGACTGACTGCACACACTCAGACCTCAGGCTTTTCCAGAACCTGCCATCAGACACCTCCCCCCGCCCCCGCCCGGCTTCTCTTCATTGGTGGATAGCTTCGGCTTTCTGATGGTTGAGCTGCCTCAAACCAGATGATGGTGGGTTGACATTGTGAGTGGGATGAGGGCCGGCCCTGTGCCGGTGGCAGGGTGGGCCTGCCTGCTGTCAGGGGGGCCCACGCCCCAGAGCTGTGAGCAATAAGAATTTACCCCGCCTAAGGAATCAGCCTCCCACAGCTGGACTAAGACCTGGGAGACTGCACTGTGGACCATCCACCCACGGGTGAAAACCTGGAGATCCTGGCTAAGCCTCCATAGCATGGGCCAGAAGCTGAGGCTCACATGTATAACCCTCGCCACTCAAGAGGCTGAGATCTGAGGATTGAGGTTGGAAGAAAGCCTGGGCAGTAAACATGCTAGAAATGGAGATAGGACTCAAGGGCTAGTCTTGCACAAGATAAAACTTAAGGGACAGAGCCCGGGCCTGAGTTCAAGTATACACACATACACACACACACACACACACACACACACACACACACACACACACACTACATAAATAAATAGGAAAGACTCTGTAACATGAATTTATCTGCTGTCTTGGAGTGAGGTTGATTTGGGGAGGAGGAAGAGTCAGGCAAGGGGAATTAGGGGGTGTGCTGGCACACTATTGAAATAACTGCCCCTGGCATAAAGAGAATCGAGCAGCTGAGCCCCAAGGATGGAGGACCAGAATCAAGACCTGCCCTTATTTTTTACTCCTCTCACATGTTATCACACTTTGGCCCAGTAGGGCTTGATGTATTTTGTTGTTCCAGTCCTAAGTCTTAAACTCTAGGTGCTGTCCCTGAGTTCTTCTGCTCATGGCTGGTGCTCTGCCACTTGACCCACAGCTTCAGTTCTGCTTCTTGGTGATTAACTGGAGATAAGAGTCTCACAGACTTTTCTGCCTTGGCTGGCTTTGAACCGAGATCCTCAGATCTCAGTTTCCTGAGTAGCTAGGATTACAGGTTGAGTCACTGCTGGGTTTGACATGTTTAAACAGTTCTTTTCTTCCCTGTCTTTTTCTTCCACTCTGTTGCTTTTCTTTTCTTCAGTGTGTAAGGCACCTCTGGTGTCAAGTAAAATGTAGTTCTGTTGCTGCTTGGTTTGTTACCACCTCTGAGTGCCTAAAATTCCTTGTGCACATGATTTGTTTGTACTGCATTTTAAATTCCTTGAGGAAAAGGATGGTATTTTGGACCCAGTTTTTGCCATTCCACAAGATTTCACAATGCTAGGGCAATGACTGTGTTTCTATGGTAGCACGCAGTAAGTGTGTGCTGAGCGGAGATTGCATTACACATTTATACTAAACTCTGGATGGGACTTTTGAAAGAAAAGAATTTTTTTTTTTTGCTTTTCTGGAAGCAAGCTGGAAAGATACTTGGTTGCACATGAGGGGCTTGGGAGGTTCAGGGCTCTGTCCATAGCTGTGCAGTACTCCTTGGTGGAAGGTTCTAGAACGGGCTTTCACTGGCTCACAGTTTGGGACCCCTGTGCCTTACAATGTCATTTGCATGGAAGGAAGGAGTGGGGTTCTTCGTTCTAAGACCCAGTAGCCCCAGGCTTTGGGGCAGTGTGTGACAGGCAGGCGTACAGCTCTGCTGTACCTTCTTGCCCTGCACCTTCTTACCCGAGTGGAACCGAGTGGCCCCGGGTGTTTGTTGGCACCAAAGGTCCCAGGGGCCCAGCCGGGGGCCTGTCCTTTCCTACTTGAGCCATGTGTGGTGTGCAGGCTGTGGACACTCAGGGCAGGGCCCGGAAGGGCAGAGGTTGGGCAATGACCCGGTGTGCTGGGCATCCCACACTGTACCAGGCCAGCGCTCCCTATTGGGAGCAACAGGAGCTCGGCATCAAATGTTCCTTGGAAGCTTGCCAGAGGCACTGGGGGAAACCCGAGTGCACAAGCCTTAAGAGCAATGCGGCATGTATAATATTTCATCTTTACTTTTAAAGTCATTTTTGTTGTTGTTGTTGGTCATGAAGCTTGAACTCAGGGCCTGGGTGCTGCCTCAAAGCTAGCGCTGTACCACTTTGAACCAGTTTTTCACTTCCAGTCTTTTGGTGGTCAAGTGATGATAAGAGTCTCACAGACTCTTCTCTTCCTGCCTGGGCTGGCTTCAAACCACAGTTCACCTCCTGAGTAGTTGAGTTTATATCTAAGTAATCCCCTCAGCCTGGCTAAGAGCAGAGTATTTTCAAGTCAACCTTGTAGTTATGGACAGAACATTAGGTTTTACTTTTCCATCCATACATTCAATTTTGACCCTAGAAAAATTTAGAGACTCTTACACTGTAGCCAAGTTCCTCACTGCGTAAATGTTTTATAGCGTCATCTCTCTTACATGTGAGACCTCTTCATACATTCTGCTGCTTGAACCTTCTCAGTTTTATCTGTATCCTCTTTCCAAACTGCCCTTCAGAACAAGCCTTCCACATGCCAAGGCTCCATTTCCAAAGTGCCTTTCCATGCCAGCCACCCCAGCACAGCGGGCAGACTGAGCCTGCCCACCCAGCACCTGGGCCCAGCTGGAAACTCCAGTGGCCCCTGGAGAACGAGCTTTCTGTGCCCTCTAGACATCAAGAGAGAGGCTAACATCGACTTGCCAGCTTAGCCAAATCTCTCAAAGTGAGTTGAGGAGTGTAGTGTAGTGTGCACAGTTGGCATTCCATATCCTCCACACAGGATATAGGATTATGATTCCACTCTTTATTTTAACCAAAAATTCACTTTTCATTCATTGCTTTGGGGAGACTGATTTCTGAGATCAGAATCTCTAACACCAAACCCAGTGCCTCGTTAGTCCCAGGAAGGGCTGTGCTTCTGCCTCACAGCTGATACCATGGCATGGAATACCAGGATTCTAATTTCAAGTATACAAGGAATTTATAGGAGATAAAAATTTGGCCAAGCACCAATGGCTCAAGCCTGTAATCCTAGCTACTCAGTAGACTGAGATGTTGAGGGTCACAGTTCAAAGCTAACCTGGGCAGAAAAGACAGTAAGACTGATCTCTAAAGTAACCTAACCAGCAAAACACAAAGTGAAGGGCAGGGCACCAGAGCTGGAGTGCCAGCCAAGCAAACAAGCCAAGGGATTGTGGATTTTCATCCAAACCCCAGTATGACCAGAAAAAAAAGAGAAGAAGAAAAGTTTCCTCTCTGTTCCCCCCACCCAACACATGCCAAGGCTCACGCCAATGCCTCCTGCCTTGGCTTTGCTGTAAACTTTTTTGAACTGTTTATTTGCAAATGTTGCTTGGTGACCTTCCATAACACATGTTTTTGTCCCATAGATATGGCATGAATTGCCTTATTCAGTTTGAAGATTTTGCCAATATGAATGCATTTCGTCTCCTGAACAAGTATCGAAACCGGTATTGCACATTTAATGATGACATTCAAGGTAATAAAACGTGCCCTGTACATAACACATCACATTGGTTCATGTATCTATAACAGTCCCAGTGTATTTGCTCTAAACCAGGGACTTTCTAAGCCAGGCATCATACCTGGTGGTGTCACATCATTTTGTCATTTAATTTCTTTTATGGGGGAAAGATCCCTCTGTGACTCAACACATTGATGAACTCTCTGGAGCTGATTACTAAGCCAGGAAGGAAATTCTTAGAACTCTGACACTCATCATTTGGGGATAAAATGGTGTATACTTTCCAGCTTCATGTCATGTAACCCACACCTGTATGGACTGTTTTAATGCCATGTCTGTCTTACATTGCAGCTACTTGCCTGACAGCCATCATCTAAGCTACCTGTGATTTCTTGGTACCATATATGTAAAGAAAGCTGGAAGTAGTGCTGTGGCTCAAGTGGTGGAGTTCTTGCCTTGAGAAAGCCCAAGGACAGTGCTCAGGCCTGAGTTCAAGTCCTAGGACTGGCAAAAAAAAATTACTGTTTTATATGATCAGCAGCCCATAGACATTGCACTTTGAGGTCCTCCCCTGTGAGTATTCTCCTTTGGTCTCACTGTGTGTGAACGTCTAGAGTCCTGTGTGATTCATCATCTCTCAGTGTATGGTAGTTCTAGCTTCTGCAGTGAGAAAATATGCAGTTTGTGTCTCTGAACTTGGCTTACCTCACAAATCCTTGCTTTTTAATTCTCAGCCAGGGTCCTGACTGCAGCATGAAATCAAATCTCCCATGATTTTCACTTCACTGGTCCCACTGAGTCTGTCAAGTCTATCTTACTTGACTACTGAGCAGCCTTTCAGTGCTGCTGATTTCATGTTGCCTTTCTGCTGTAGTAGTACTATCTTCTGTTGCCTCTAGCCCCCCTACCCATCCCTTTCCCTCCCTTCCCTGCCTTTGCCTTTTCTTCCAGCTGCTCAAGGGACCCTAGCCATCTCAGTTTTTACCTTTTTGGGTCAGGCTCCATGTTCCCCTGCTGGACAGGGGAGCTTGAACTGCAGTGCAGCTAGCTATCTTGCATTCCAGAGCCCTCTGGTCCCTTCACATCCACTCAGAATTCTCTCCACCCACTCCATGCTTTTAGTTCTGCACCAAATCTGCAGAAACCTTGCAGTATTCTGAATTCCTCACAGCTCCTTCTTTAGCTTTCCCCACCAAATCTAACCTGTCTCTCACTCCTCCAGGTTCCCTGCCATAAAGTCTGTGTGTTTCTTAGATTTTTGTTTATCACTATATAATGGGCTATTATCCTCTTTTCAACTTCCCTAAACAACAAATATTTTCTTTTAGAGCATTTGAACTCAGGGCCCTGCACTTGCTTGGTTTTTGATGCTCTACCTTTTGAGCCACACCTCTAGCCCTGCTTGTTGTTGGTTATTTTGGAGATGGAGTTTCGACTTTTCTGTGCAGATTATCTGTATGCTGTGCTCCTCAGATCTCGTTCTCTCATGTGGTTGGGATTCTAGGCATGAGCCACTGGTGACTGGCTGGCTGTTGCTGCTTTCTCAGCAGCCTTCTCAGCAGCCTGTCTGCGTTTACACTGCTTTTTCTTTGTGTGTGTTCTGCTTAGTATGTCTGCAATTTGCCAGAGGTGATCGAAATGCCAAAAGTCTGAAGCGTTACATATGAAGCTACTGGAAAGAAATGGCTGGGAGTGGGTTGGGGAGGGTGGGTTTACACGGTGTAAAGACCATGTAGACTACAGGATTGGGCAGGAGCTCGTCTGAAGCCCACTGCTGAGGTCGGGCTTGGTGAGGACACTGCACTGTTTTCCAGGAAAGTTCCAGTGACTGCACATTCAGAAGAAAGCAGGGCCTGCAGAGACGGCTATGGGGAACTTAAGCTTTAGCCCATCAGATGGGGGTGGGTTCAGCCCGCACCAGGCTAAACACAGCGCCTTTGGTTCACGATGACCTGAGGGTAGCTGAGGAGCTCGGTGTCCTCACTGGAGCAGAGTTCAGCTAAACGTGAAGGCCCAGCCCAGACTAAGGTCAGAGGGGATGAAATGAATACACAGGGCTTGCTAGATTGGGAGAAACGGAAGAAATGGTCATGAAGCTGAAGAATGGTCTAATGAGGGAGATGAAGTCAATAATTGGGAAGACAGAAGCTGGGTATGGTGGCTCATGCCTGTAATCTTGGGTACTCAAGAGGCTGAGATCTGAAGATCAAGGTTCAAAGCCAGCCCAGACACTAAAGAACCTGAGACTCTTACCTCCAATTAACCATTAGAAAACGGGAAGTGGGACTGTGGCTTCAGGGGTAGGGTGGTAGCCTTGAGCTGAAGAGCTCAGGGACAATGCCCAGGCCCAGAGTTCAAGCCTCATGACCAACAAAAAAAGAAAAGAAAAAAAGAATTGGGAAGATGGGGACCTGGAGACCAGGAAAGAGACCTTCAGGGTTAGTGCGGCAGGCTGGCAGGCATGGAGAGGACTTCACAAGGAAAGTTTCCCCAGAGAGATAAAGATGGATGCCATGGAAATGAGGTGTCCACGTGAAGTTGACAGCTGAGCGCTGGTGGCCCACACCTGGTTGTAATCCTGGCTGGCTCAGAGGCTCAGATCGGGGGATCGAAATTTGAAGCCATCCTAGGCACAAAAGTCCTGAAAACTCTTATCTCCAGTATAACTATCAAATAAGAAAAACCAGCTAGATGTGTGGCCCAAATGGTAGAGCACCTGCCATGAGTATTATGAAGCACCAAGTTTAAGCCCTAGAACCAACAACAACAGAAATGCTAATATGAATAAACACACACATACACACACACACACACACACACACACACACACACACACACACACACACACACGATCCAATTGTGCAGGGTCGTTTGGCCCTGCCTGGAAATGAACAGACCATCATCTCTGCATCATCTCTGTGTACTGACTGTGTCTTTAGGACACGTTTTCTCCATACCTTTTTTTTTTTTTACCCTTTTAACCTAATGCTTTTTCCATTCTGCCCATGGATTTAATACTTTCCCCTCTGTGGGCACAGAAATCCCAATCCCTGGCCAACAAAAATAATTAGTAACCATCAAAGCTGCACTGTGTAAACAGATGCTTTTACACTGGGCCTTGGAATAATTTCTTTTTAAATAGGTATGTTATTTTAAGGTAACATTTTATGAGAAGCATTTGAAACAGCTTCTTAAAATCATGCTGTGAGTGATATACAATAATCTTATGTAGGTTGGGGTTTAAAATTCATTTTAGATCTCTAGGTCTACAATTCCTGAAGAAATACCATGTGCCAATCTCTCTGGATTTGTTTTTTCTCTTTTGCTGCTCAGGTTTCAGGGAGTAGGTTTTGCTAATTCCTCTCCTGTTTATTACATTTCTGCCTGGATTAGCTTTCCTTCTTTGAGCCAAGAAGGAAATTGAGGGTCTCATATTGAATATGTAAATTGAGGTCTCCATATTGAATATGTGAATTACATTTAATCTTCCTAGCTCTGCCTGTTGTTTTACAATTCAGAGATGTGATTATTTTTAAATGTCTTTCCTACAGTTTGAGTTGAGTGGGTTAGGAAGGAGGAATTCCAGCTGTGTGTTCCGTTTTTGAACACTTTTCCTGCTCAGTATGTCCTCGTACCCCTCCCCAAGTCCCTTCCCACTGTCCCTGGTCTGGCTTCTCTAAAATGCCTGCCCGCTGCTGCTGGTCTGGTCATCTGGTCCGCATATTTCATAGTACTTGAGGATTGCTCTCAATGATGTGTATGGAATCCTGCTTAGTTTGAAGAAATTATTGCATTAGTCATTAGTAGTCTAATTTTCATTGTTGCTGAGACCAGGTCTTCCTGAGTCAGCAGGCTGAGGCAATTTTATGTAATACATTTAGTACATCTGCATTTTGGCTACAACTCATTGCGTAAGTTCAGTGCTGACATTTGGGCATTCAGAGTTCAGATTCCTGAACATTTTGGATTTTGGATTAGAGATGCTCAATCCATGGCATCAATGGGAAGAGAGCTGCAGTCCTGATGTGTTCAAGGCTTATGGGATTCAGCTGAGCCACACCGTCAGCCTCTTTCTTATAAGTTATTTATCAACTAGTATCTTATTTCCCACCTGGACAGACCTGCCACGAGGTGCACCTATTGGCGTCCTGTCCTGTGGACCAAGGGATCCTGCACCACCTATCCACCCTCTCTTCTGTGGAGACAGAGGTTCAAGGACTTTTCTGTGTGGGCCAGCCTGGACCACAGCCCCTGACCTCTGCCTCCCGGCCACCTCGGGATGTCCAGTGTGTACCACGCTGCCTGGCTATGGCTTGAGAGTGGGGCCTCGCTAACTTCTCTGCCCCAGCAGGCCTGGAACTCTGATCCTCCCATTCTCAGCCTCCCAAGGAATTTGGATTACAGTTGTGAGCACTGGCATCCAGCAAATTTAAAAACAATTTGTCCTGTTTAGTATTTTATAGTTTTAAGTATTCTTTAACACCAATAGTCAAGGATAAGCCTCTTCTCTACCTTGTTCACTAAAATTTTAGTTTTTATGGAATAACAGTAAACTAACATTTTAGTGAAATTTCAGTTTTCTCCATGATGAAATTTAAAGCTGCATGGTAGCAGGCCAGGTACAAGCATCGTGTTCAAGTGAAATGTTTGGCTGTGCTAAGCCGTCTTTTTTATTTTAGTAGATTGGAGAAACCAGATTTGTGTCCCTTACTTGGGGTCATATGTCTGATGACCTTAAAGCATGCTATGTTTCAACAAGAGAGATGAAGCATTGCACATTAAGATTAGTTACCATATTACACTTGACTATTTTGCAATATTTTGTATCTCTCCGTAAGTGCTCAGTTCTGCCTCAAATCAGCATAGCAGTACAAAAATACTGATTGTTGGTAACTCTTCAGCTTTGACTTTCCAGCTGTTGAGCAGGTAGAATTTGTATTTGGATTCAGACGTGGGAGAAAGCTAGCTTTAAGTTCATGTCGGCTAAGCATTTGACTGAGTTGAGATAGCAGATTGGACTCTTATGCCGTTTACCTCAAAGAACCTGAAATAGAGATGGCTAAGAAGCCATTGTGAGTGATCACTTATTTAGTGCTGGCATGTCTCTCTCTGTCTGCCTTCAGATATCTTTCATCTGTTAAGTGAGACATATGTCTATTGATACATTGGGATCAACATCATCATAGAGCTGTCACAATAACTTCCCTACAGAGATCAGTTCTGTTCTGCACAAACTTCCATTTTAAATCGTGTATGTGTATATATGTGTGCATGTATAAGTAAATTTATATAGATATAGACATACACATATATACACCCTTATGTTGGTAGTGTTTGCATAAGATAGGATTTATCTCAAATGATCATTTCTGCCATGATGGTTCCAAATTGCAATAACTTTATTTTTACATTCCACACGTTTTTGATAAAACACATAGAAACATGTAGGCCCACTGCAAGTAAGTATTCATTATTTATTAAACATTATAGTTAAGACTCCTGGATTGTTTAAAAGGAAACACCCCAAAAGTTTGAAAAGAAGAAATACACCAAGTGAAGAGATGTTTGTATCTTTCAGGTCAGAGTCTTGAGGCTAACTTTCTTGGCCTTACTGCTCAAAAGGGTGGGCGTGGCCTGACCTCTGTGGTCAGTGGGTGGGCGTGGCCTGATCACAGTGATCCGAGAGTGGGCATGGCCTGGATGTGGCTGGTTCTCCCTGCTCTGCTGGGTGGAAGTAGCTTGGCTCCAGGGCTCAGCTTGGTGGGTGTGGAGTCATAGATAAACTGGAGACTCAGCTGGAAACAGTGGCAAGACTGCAAAGGTTTATTTCGGGAATGCAGCAGTGGGGCTGTGTAATTACTTCCACAGCAGGACATTAGCTTAGCTATCCATGAAAGCTTCTGTGGTGTAGTTAGAACTGATGCCCTTTGTATGCCTGGGAGGGTGATGAAGCCAGGTTTTTTGCCTTAAGTGAACTTCACCCCACTTTTATCTGGCACCCACTAGGCATCACAGACAGAAAGCCAATTAAAAAATGTAAAAGCCAAGCACTGGCAGCACACACCTGTCATCCTCGCCACTCAGGAGGCCGAGATCTGATGATTGTGGTTTAAGGCCATCCCAGGCAGGAAAGCTCTTGAGACTTTTACCTCCAATTAACCACCAAAACGCTAGAAGTGGAACTGGGCCATGAGTGGTAGAACACTAGCTTTAAGCAAAAAGGCTCAGGCACATCACTGAGGCCCTGAATTCAGGTTTCAGGACAAGCGTGCGTGCGCGTGCGCGTACACACACACACACACACACACACACACACACACACACACACAGTAAAATCAGATTTCCAAGTGTTAATTTTTCAGACTGCAAAATTTAAAACATTAAGTCCAAACTTCACTAGCTGTGACACAATTCTAAGCAAGCATTTACTATGTGCCTCATTTATGGTATGGAAATTAGTCATAGATACCAAGACTAAGAGTAATTAGGTGGAAGAATGTAACAGCATTAACTACTCTTTTGTCTCATATGGTATAACTGATGTACGAAACGCTTTCTCACTTGAGTTGAAATTCGCAGGTTGGGCCAGACTCCATGCTCTTGCTCTTATTCTTCAAAGCATCAAATAAGTCACAGGATCTTCTGGGAACTTTTGTGGATCCATAGTAAGCTTCTGTGGTAGACTACAGATTCATAGGTTGTGAATGTTACTTCACCTCCTTCTTGCCGGGTGTAGGGTCTCTTCCTATGCCAGCTGACCTGTCCTATGACAAGTTCAAGACCTAAATAAAGGTCTGCAGTTTGGCAGGATCACTCAAGGGTATTCATTACTTGTTTCAGGAACGGCATCTGTTGCAGTCGCCGGCCTCCTCGCTGCTCTTCGAATAACCAAGAACAAGTTAGCCGACCAGACAGTGCTGTTCCAGGGTGCTGGAGAGGTACCTGCTTGCTCTCCCAAACTAACCAACTACCCCTCTGGTCCAGGTTGCATAGATTCTTTCATAGTTTCATAGATTGTAAAATGTAGGCTTTACTGGTGGCTCTCAAGTGTTGAGTCTTATTTTTGTTTTCTAAGAGAAGTGAGTATATAGGTAGAAAGATTTTGTTTTCATTTTTCATCATTTCTTTTAAAAGTATCTTATCTTGAAGTAGTTGTACAAAGGGGTTACCATCCACCATGTCAGTTTATGAATACAGTGCATTGTGATCAATAAGAAAGGTGTTGTTCCACAGGTTTATGTTTGTAGCGTTACCTGATGTTCCCTGGGGTTTTGTTGTGCATATTTAAGGTGTGAGGTGAAATGAGAAGAAAGGGTTACAGTTGCAGTTGGGCAGTGCTACTGGCTTCCATCTCCTCTACTACCAGAGTCACACATTTCCACTTTGTTTCATTCAGCCTCACATCTGTAACTCTGTATATTTTCAAGCAAAAGTAGAGTACATTATAAATGTTCACATGAAAAGAACTGTGATTTATAAGTACTGCATTTGTAAACTGCATATAAACTACAATTACTGGAAGGAGATATAGCAAGACCAAATTATGCTATTTCCTGTTATCATTGTCCATAATTGAATCATTTGAAAGAAGAAAACTAGTCTCCAATGATAGTAATTTAATTCCAGAAACAGAAATAATGATATAAATCTTGTGGGAAAACTGTCAGGATCTCTCTAGAGTTACAGAATGTAATAAATGTTAAAAAAAACGCTTTTAGAAATATCTGTCTATATCTGTATGTCTGTCTCCATAGATACAAATCACCAGACAAATTTTCAGATTTCACAGCCTTTTCTGTGTTCACATTAAGAAAACAAGTACGTGGTGGGGAGCACGTATTTGGGGGATCCATTTCATTCTTTGGCCTAGTTGGGCAAGTTTCCACCCAGATAACTAAGCTTCCTTTATTACCTGCAGATGGAGAAGCTTGAACCTAGCAAGTGAGCTTGCTCAACACATTCTTTATCAGTTCAGTCTTTTCCTGTTGAAGCAAATCTCCTATTAATAGGATTAAAGATTGTGACAACCAAGGATTTTATTGATTCATTGTTGCTAAATTGCAAGTGAAATAATGGCTCTTGTTTGGTGAAGCGCTCAGTCCACAAGTGATGAAATACTTTGTGAAAGGTGACTGCAGCTGTTTAGTTTGAGAGAACTTTTTGCAACCTCTCATGAACAGAGGCAAATGAGGTGACTGTACCTCTGGATAAAATGTGGTAGTGGGTGAGTTTTGAAATCTGTTTCCTGACCTCGTTTTCAGGCCGCCTTGGGCATTGCTCACCTGATTGTCATGGCCATGGAGAAAGAAGGCCTGCCAAAGGAGAAAGCGATCAGAAAGATATGGCTGGTTGACTCAAAAGGCTTAATAGTTAAGGTAAGAATAGGGCCCTTTAACCATCGTGAAGTTCAGATTCACAGTCGTCGTCATCATCATCATCGTCTTCTTTTTTTACTTGTTTGTTGTGGGGCTCAAACTCAGGGCCCAGGTACTGCTCCTGGGCTCTTTGATCAAGGTTAGCATCCTACCACTTTAAACCACATGCTACTTCTGGTTTCTGGTGGTTCACTTAGAGATAAGAATCTCAGGGACTTTCTTTCTCGGGGTAGCTTTGAATATCAATCCTCAGATCTCAGCCTCCTGAGTGGCTAAGATTACAGGTATGAGCCACCAGCACTTGTCCTGGGTTTCAGTCTGAAAGACTCCTACTATTGCTGCTCTACCCATATACTATGTTAAATGCACAGCTGTTAAACACAAGCCAAGTGTCACACTAGTAATTCTGACACTAATTTTAAGTGCATAAGAAAACTACAGCTCAGGAAGAGATTCCACTTTGACAGTACAGGTCCCTCACAACACTGTGGTCCTGTCTCCTGGAGTTTACTTGGTTTCCAAGAGAGACGGTTGAAACTGAGGCACATGAAATACAAGTGGACACTTTAGTGAGCCACTCTGACAGGCGTACACAAGCTAGAGGTGGAGGAGGGAAAATGAAATGCCTCTGAATCGGCTTGCTACATTCTCTCAAAAAAAAATTTCTTGATCACCAGGACCATGGCCTAGTAGTAGAGTGCTTGCCTAGCTAGCATGCATGAAGCCCTGGGTTTGATTCTTTGGTACCACATACACAAGAGAAGTTGGAAATAGTGCTGTGGCTCTCCTGACAAAGTGTTAGCCTGGAGTAGAAGTGCTCAAGGACAGTGCCCAGGCTCTGAGTTCAAGACCCAGGACAGGCAAGAAAATTTTTTTTTGAGCAGTTGAAAGGGAATTTGTGAAAGACTTTAATAAGTGGAGTATCTGAATATTAACTTTTCTGAGCCTCACTCTTCCCAGAGTTAGCTGAGATGACAAACAGGACCCACTTTATTCAGCTGTCCGGAGAGCTAAGTAAGACTAGATAGTGAGCATCTTGCAATCCATGGCCCTCTTTTTTTGGGGGGGGCACTCCTGGGGCTTGAACTCTGGGCCTGGATGCTGTCCCGAGTTTCTTTTGTGCAAGGCTATTGCTCTACCACTTGAGTCACAGGGCCACTTCTGGGTTTTAGTTTGTTTGTTTTTTAGTTTGTTGCAGTTAAAAGTCTTTTGGACTTTCCTGCTTGGGCTGGCTTCAAACCGTGATCCTCAGATCTCAGCCTTCTAGCAGCTAGGATTATAGGCATGAGCCACCAGTGCCTGGCATACTTCGCTCTTTTATAAGATAATAGAAATAAAAAGAAACACATCTTCCTTCTGTGCAAAGATGGCATGAATTGCCCTCCCAGGAGTGTACAATAGTTCTGGAAGCCCAGAACTGTGCTTTGTAGAGATATTTTAATGTGAATGTTGAATATACATATACAAATTATGGCATACATTTAACAAAGATTTACTGAGCACCTTGGATTATAATATTTGGAATAACTGAAGCTGTTGGCCAAACCTAGTCAACTATTTCTACTTCATACTTGCCAAAATAAAAAGTGCAAATATTATAGAAGTTCCATTCTAAAAGTTTGTTATATATCCAATAGCTTGTTCACTATTTGATATAGAAGGACAGTAAACCAATTGATCAATTCTTTTCATGTCTTTGAAGTAAAAATAAATCTTAGAATAACTTAAAAAGAATAATCTTGCTTTCAAATCAACATGATTCTTTTGTTATTCTTTGTCCTTAGATAACATCTGTTGATAGCCTATAATAGCCATTTTATGAACTTACAGTGTAATTGTACTATATGAAAAGAATCATGAAGTTTTTTTTTGTTGTTGTTGTTGTTGTTATTGTTTGTCATAGGGCTAGAACACTGGGCCTGGGTGCTGTCACTGAGCTCTTCAGCTCAAAGCTACCACCCTACCCCTGAGCCTGGGTGTTGTCCCTAGACTCTTCAGCTCAAGGCTACCACTCTGCCCTTGAGCCGCAGCCCTACTTCCAGTTTTCTAGTGATTAATTGGAAATAATAATCTTACATTCTTTAGTGCCCAGGCTGGCTTTGAACTTTGATCCTCAGATCTCAGCCTTCTGAATAGCTAGGATTACAGGTGTGAGTCACTGTACCCAGCTCATGAAGATTTTTTTTGGTTTTTGGGGTTTTTTTTGCCAGCCCCAGAGCTTGGCTTGAACTCAGGGCCCGGGTACTGTCCCTGAGCCTCTCTGTGCTCCAGGCTAGCGCTCTACCACTTGAGCCACAGTGCCTGTTATAAAGAAACATAAGTTTTTAACCAGAATACTTTCTTGGGAAAGCCCTTTCACATTCAAAGATACAAAAACCCCAGCGTCAAGTGCTAACTGTAGCGCACTCATCTTTGGAAGTTTATTATTAAGGCATGGTGATTATTTTAATAATGTCTCACATGCTTTCTGTTTCCATTTCAACACACACTGAAGCATTTCCCTTAATTGATCTCAAAACCATAGGTGCAATGGAAGGAGTTTATGATATAGACTTTCAGTATTGTCAATAATAAGAACCTCATTGTTAGGAAATTGAGGTGAATCACTTGATCACTGATGATATGCAGATATCTTTAGTATTTTGTAGCAGGAGATATGGATATATCGATTTAGTGGAGTATTAATGCATTTTAATATAAACAAGTAGTATATAACAAGTAAAATCCTTCTTAAGTAAAAATCAGAGGAAGAAGGAAGGTAATAAGGAGAGGAAAGCCGGGTGTTGGCAGTATGGCAGTGTCACATTGCACAGTTGTGACTTTTGGAACATTTTCAGGTAGGACAGGAAGCCACAGAACAAACCAATCCAGGCTTAACTTACTTCTCCAATAAATACATGTTGGCTTCTACCAATAAATCATGTGAATGTTAAGACAACAATTACCAAGTTCGGTATTTCCCCGCTCTTTTAAGGTGGACTGCTTCTCATGCAGAATAAGATGGAGACTGCTTGAAATTTGCTTTGGTTTTTATTTTGCTCTGCGTCAAATAATCTTACCTTACCATATTTTTTATTTATAGTTAAATGCCTAATTGCTATAGAGATCACCAACCACAGCATGCCAGGTATTATAAAAGTGGTTTTTGTCAAGATCTTTTTCCTCATGGTGCAAAATACTGGACTAGGGCTCCAAAGTCCAGTACAGAGAGAATTTTCTTCTCCTACTGTGCTGTCAAGTATTTAACAGTGGAGCTGCCACCACCTTGAGTGACACCCAGCACGTTTCATATACACACACTGAGGGCAGTCTGCCTCCCAAGAGACTTTGCAGTTTGGAGAGAGTGATGTCAAGACAATCTGCTTTTCATTCCATGTCCAGTATGACACTGCATATGTGGGCATAGGAAAGACAGAGGCCAAAGGTCAGGTGACCTCATCTCTTAGGCAGTCAGATGGATACTAATAGCACTGCCCACTGTTGAAACAAGTCACCATTCAGCCTGGGGTGTCTTGTGGCTTGCATTATATGAGGAGAGAAGGAAGGAGGAGAAGAAGGAATGAAATCAGGGAGGCAGGAAGGGAAGAAAGAAGATACGGAAGGAATGTGGGATTTCTGTGTGAAGAGTGCTCATGTGTGTTTTGTCAAGAGAAGGGCAAAAGAGATTTCAGCAGGGAATTACAGAAAGGGAGAAGGAAGACAAAAGAAATGGTTCTGCTATAGGGTCTAAGTAGTTGGCATAAGGGATTTGTGTGTTACATCAGGTTTCTGAAAACCGGAGGGAAATGAGCCATGAGTCTGGAAAAGTCAAAGTCTAAAGGCAGCTGGGCAGTGTTACTAGATGTAGGGAAGCGGCCACATTTAATCAAGTCAGCCTGGAAGCCAAGTGGAAAATACTTGGCTGCCTTTCCTTTTTGCGTTTTGATTCTCCTGCTTTCATCTAGTGGAGCCCTGCGATGCCCATGCTGCCTCTGGGGGTTCTAGGCCTCTGGGTGCTCCCAGGCCTTGGATGCTTCCAGCGTGTCAGTGGCCCCAGCCTGGGTTTTTGGGTTGGGGGGTAACTCACAGTGCAGGCCCTAATTCTGCCCTCTCTGGCCAGGGTCTGCCAGAGTCGCTGTGATGAATGAGGTATGATGTTTGTGATGAAGCACACAGCTTTTCTATTTTTAGCGCAAACATAGGCAAATTTATTTAAAACTGTATACTAAAGACAGTTTGGCTGTTTTCACCCAGCATTTTTTCATCTCCTTTATGATTTGCTGTCCATTTAAGCACTTTAGAGAATTTAAAGCCCATTAAATAGGAGATTGTGAATCACAAAGAGAAATAATGAAAAAGGAAAGGAACAGTAGAAGTGTGTGACTGCCCAGTTACTGTTCTGTAGCTTTCTTCCCTTAGACCATATCATTTTGTATTTTTTTCCCTGAAAACATGTACCTTTTCCAACTTATATCTGATAGGAATCTAGAAAGTTCTTTTAGGATGGTGAGTCTCAACTCTGGCTTCTTAAAAGCCACACTAGGTCCTGGCACACTGGAGTGGAGCTGACCTGGGCAGGGGCTGGGGATTGGGTACCCGGCTGGGGTGGCATCCGCCCAGCTTTGGCAAGCCCAGATCTGGCTCCTCAGCACCTCCCTGTGAATGGCAGAGGCTCCACGTCTGGCCCATGCTCCATCTTACCTGTCCCTGCCACTTTCCATGTCTCATTGTGGAACTTCTCTGAGTACCACAAGATCCTCTTGGAAGTAATGTTCATTTATTTGCTATTAATGATGAGAATGTGCTCTTTTCTTCTCATTCATGTCCTAGGCAACAAAAGCCACCACAAACGTTTAAAATGGCGCGGCCATCGTTAACTGATGGGGACATTACTATAAATTAAAATACTTTACATTTGCTATCCTGACAATCAGAGCATTGCACTGAAGCAAATATTTTGAAGCCCTACATTAAGAAAATGAAGACTGTATCATTGTCATTTTCAGATTCCTTCATGTCTTTCAAAACATTTTGCATTACAGATGAGCCAGTCTGTACTTAATATAAATGGACTCTTATTTACAGGCTATGTTATGCCAGATTGAATTTGGTTATTTTCAGCTGCTAACACCATCATCTGAAAGACTTGTTTGCTAGTGTTATTTTCTCGTATGGGTGGCTACTTGGAGGTTTGGTAATGTAATGAAGAACAGGCTTCTATTTTTATGGAGACCATGGGCACATTTGTTTGCTGCTCTATGCCACTGGTGAGTACTGCATTGCTGAGAGACAGCTGTCTGTGCGGCCGGAGAGCAGGGGCTTCTTTGCTGCAATGGCCACATGCACTTCTGGTGAGAAGGGCTAAGCTCGTGATTTGCCTGAAACAGATGCAGCCGATGTGACTCCCATGCAATCACTGGTATCTGCCTTGGAAGTTTCACTGTCTTAAGAAGTCGTTATTTTAGCCTACACCGATTGCAGAACATTTGGAAAGAGTTCAGGTAGCTCAAAACGGTGTCTGTATGACCAGATTTTTTTTTCTCTGCTTTACAATGCAAGATTTTTCCCTTTGGCCACATACCAAAGGTAGTAAATATTAAGGTAATTGAGGTAGTAGGTAGATTGCGAAAGCAGTGTATTATTATAATAGGAAAATCAATCATGAACTCCAGAAACAATTGGGAAGAGTGACGGTGAGTGAAAATTGGTGGACTATATAATGAACATTAAAGCCATCACTCATGGTTGCATCTCTAGCCACAAAGTCCCCCTGCTAGACAATAATCATTTGTGTTTCATGCCTTCTGGGTCCTCTGGAACAGGTCTGATGCTCCATTGGGGTGGTGGGAACCACGTGTGGGTAGACCTACAGCAGCCTTACAAGGCCAACAGTTGGCCAGCTCAGAGGCTTCCGAAGCCAGGCAAAGGCACAAGAAAGAAAGCAGTTGGGAACTTCCCTCCAGTGCTTCCGTGGGCCTAGGCTGACAAGTCTCCTAGCTCCTGCACCTGAGGTAGATCATGCATTCGTGACCAAATCTCGGGGAGGGGGTGTGTGTGACACACTCCCAACTTGATGGGTCGGATTAAAATTGGTCAGCATTTTCATGCTGCAAAAGGGCACTTGAACTCAGTGTCAGTGATTCAGAGCTCACTAGTATATGACGAGAGAGATGTGAGAACCGTGTCCTAGAACTCAGAGCTGACTAATGATGGGTTCTGTGTCAGGAAGCTCTCCTATATAAAGGTGCATCTCTAATGGAAATAGTAGTCTGCAGCAGACTAGAAGGAAATAGAGCAAACTCCTCAGTGCTGGATTTGGTTTTGTTGTTTGTTCCCCCCCCCCCTTTTTGGTGGTGTTCAGAATAATTTTGATTAGAAGAGCTAACACTGAGTCAGCCTGCTCCTGAGTGCTTTCCATGTCTTAGTTCATCTAACTCACTCTCAGCCTAACAGAGAAGAGATTTTTCTTGTTTTTGTTAACACAAGCACAGAGACTCACATGATTCTCATTTTCTAGAATTCGCCCTTTTGGAATTCCTTATGACTTAAAGTCTCTAAACCTCAACCAAGGTTCACATGAAAAACTCTAATAATTTATTTTTCCCCAGACTGTTGAGAGCAAATGAAATATGTAACATCAACTTGTAAGTCATAGCAGACCATATCAACTGAGGCAGTGATCTATTATAGAGTTGGATGTTAGAAAATTCATCACTGGCCTGTTGAGTTAGGTGTTTCTTAGCTGTAGTCCTTTAGCAAATGGTCTCACATTAATATCTGTTGAAAAAATGAGTGAAATAAATATCTGACATGAGAGGAGGGACCATAAGACTCGGTAGCAGAGAGCAGCTGCTCTGGAGCATCACAGCTCAAAGCTGGTCAAGGCAGAGAAGTCCTTAAGACTCCATCTCCTATGATCCGGAAAAAAGCAGGGCAGGAAATGTGACACTTAAACAACCACAGATGAGGCTCTGAGTTTCAACATGGCTTCTGGTTTTAAAAAAAGTACACAAAGGGGCCAGGAGTTTGGCCTAGTGGTAGAGTGCCTGCCTAGCATGCACGAAGACCCATGTTCGATTCCTTGGTACCACATACATAGAAAAAGCCAGAAGTGGTGCGGTGGCTCAAGGTAGAACACTAGCCTTGAGGAAAGCTCAAGGACAGTGTTCAGGCCCTGAACTCAAGCCCAGGACTGGCAAAAAAAAAAAAAAGTACATAAAAACGTAAGCACAAGTACTCCTAACAGGTAGATTATTCTGGAATATTGTGATCCACACGTTTGACAGGCTGTTCATTTCCTCCCACCTGTGTCACTTAGGGACGTGCTTCCTTGACACCAGAAAAAGAGCAGTTTGCTCATGCGCATGAGGAGATGAAGAGCTTAGAAGCCATTGTGCAAGAAATCAAGCCAACTGCCCTCATAGGTAAACCTCTTCTCCCATCTCCCCTTCACTTCCTAACATTTGAGCCCTGGGAATTCAAAGACATGATTGTGCTCTTGAGCAACAGAGGTTTCTGCAGTCTTCCAAAGCAGTAATTCATAGTATTGTTTGAGCTCCCAGTCCATGCTGTACCGGCTCAGTCCTCTACTCACACCTGGCACCTCCAGGCTTTGCACTCTGCACTCCCCAGAAACACAGAGTCTTGCACCCCAGGGAAGCATTCCGCCCCTGGGGAACATGTGGCCTTGACTGGAGATGCTGTTTGGAAGTAGGGTAAAGTGACAGGTCAGGTGCCATGTCATCCTACAAAGGCCAACCGAGGGGGGCCACACATGCTAGGGAGGACCTCAGAGGAGACGGGCGTGTCGCGTGCCCTGCGTCTCTGCCCAGCACCAAAGTAGTGCTTGCACACCTAGTAGGATGCTCGATATGGTGGAGTTTCATGTGTTAAAAACATCTCAAGAGAAGTTGTCAAAATTGACCGTGTGTGTGTGTGGGGGGGGGAATATCTGCCTACTTGTAGGCTTTCCCTTTCTGTGTGTGTGTGTCAGGGCTGGGGGGGGCTTAGGGCTTGAACTTAGGATCTGGCACTGTCCCTGTGCTCAAGGCTAGCGTTCTAACACTTGAGCGTTAGCTCCATTTCTGTTTTCTTTTTTGTAATTGTAGGATATCTTGTTAAAATAATGATGAAGAGCATCAGGGCAAAGATATCCCGGTACCCAATTCTTAGCAATGTTTCCCATCGCTTTGCACCCTGGCAGGCTGAAAGATGCTCAGAATTACTTACAAAGGAAGTCCCTGTTTTGGGCACAGTTTAATTTACTATATAAGTATAACTAAAATGCCAAATGGTGGACTACTTACTAAGAAGCTCCATTTTGGCATTCACAAGCATCTCCTTTCCTCCCCATCCTTCAGCACAAATATCCTCTGTGTAGATGAGGGTCTCTCAGAAGGGGCCTGGTGGATCTCCTGGTTTGAGACCCCCCCTACTTGGAAGAATTCAGCCATGATGTCCTGACCACTGATTTCTGTTGCTTTCTTAGGAGTAGCTGCAATTGGTGGAGCCTTCTCTGAACAAATTCTCAAAGACATGGCAGCCTTCAACAAACGACCTATCATTTTTGCCTTGAGTAACCCAACCAGCAAAGCAGAGTGTTCCGCAGAGCAGTGCTACAGGATCACTCAGGTGAGGTGAACGCTGAGGGAATTCCCTCAGTGTAGTCATGGGTAAAGCAAAGTGACCAAAAAACAGAAGCAGAGCTGTGCCTCCAAGTGGTAGAGCACCAGCCTTCAGCAAAAAAACCTCAGGGACAGTATCCAGGCCCTGAGTTCAAACCCCACAACCAACAAAAAAATAAATAAAAATAAAAAGCAAAGTGAACAGAGGAGGAGAACACTTTAATGTTCCTGGATCTTTTTGTATCTTCCTCCTTTTTCATGAAATAACTTTGTAATGCTTTGGCGATGATGGTTTTCTCTTAGGACTTAGAGAAGTATCTGAGATTTAAACAGACAAGTGAAATAAAAGGAGCCCTGTGGTTTTTCGATGGTCATTAAAATAGTTTGTAACTAGCTCTTTCCAAACATTGAAGCATACAGTACAAAAACCACAGTCTCATTTTTGCTCTGCTGAGTTTTGGGTTTGGATTTCCAGGGCTTGGCTTGGGTGGAGGCTTGGGGCAGCTGTCCTGATGCCCAGTGAATTTCAGATCTGAATCCTCGAGCTGCAGTGCTTTCCTGTTTTTTTTTTTTTTTTTTAAATCATTAAGGTTGGGAGTTTTGCCTCGTGATAGAGTACTTGCCTAGCATGCATGATTCCTGGTTACCACATACATAGAAAAAGCTGGAAGTGGTGTTGTGGCTCAAGTGGTAGAGCTCTAGCCTTGAGAAAGTCCAAGGACAGTGCTCAGGCCCTGAGTTCAAGCCCCAGGACTGGTGAAAAAAACTTACCCGATATTATTATTTTGTACTTGTTCATATGGAAGAAGTGAAAAAATCCAAGAGAACAGAGTAGCAGCTGCATTTTTATCTCTATAAAACTCTTACTTTGGAAATACATCCAAAGTGAAGTAGAGAAGGGAAATCTCAGTCATGTCACTCCACAAATCAGAGTCTGATTGATAGTGAGCTTCTCGATGCTAGAATTAGAAATAATTTTTAAAATAAATAAATAAATAAAGAGGGCTGGGAGTCTAGCCTAGTGGTATAGTGCTTGCCTAGCATTCACGAAGACCTGGGTTCGATTCCTCAGTACCACATACATAAAAAAAAGCCAAAAATGTTCTGGCTCAAGTAGTAGAGCCCTAGCCTTGAGAAAACTCAAGGACAGTGCTCAGGCCCTGATTTCAAGCCCCAGGACTGTCAAAAAAATTAAAAAGCAGCAAAAACAAAATACAAAAACAAAACAACAAAACCAAAGAACCACTGCATGGCTTATGGCTCTTACTTGAGGGTAGTCTTGGGGGGGTCCTCTTTAAGTTTGCTTTTATCCTGTTTGTAGCTTGGGAGTTTACCTCACCTCCTCAATGGTCTTTAAATTGTGTGTGTGTGTGTGTGTGTGTGTGTGTGTGTGTGTGTGTATGTATGTGTGTCCTGGGGACTGAACTCAGGGCCTAAGAGCTATCTCTAAGCTTTTATTTTCAAGGCTAGAGCTTTACCAGTTGAGCCATAGCTCCACTTCTGGCTTTTTGGCAATTTATTGGGAATAAGAGTCTCATTGACTTTCTTTCCTGGTCTGACTTTAAACCTCAATCTGCAGATCTCAGTCTTCTGAGTAGCTAGGATTACAGTGTGAGCCACCAGCACGAGGCTAAATTCCTCGAGGAGAAAAAAACATAGCTTTCTGTTCAATAACAAAAATTTAGTACTTTGTAAAAATAGGGGAAAACAATAAATCTGTGTTTAATTATTGTGTCTGCGTATGATCTCAGTAAGCCTCAAGAATTTACAGTCTGTGTAATTCACATGTGTAAAATTAGCCAACTTTACAAAGTTATATTTTAAAATTTGAATGCATCAGAAAATAATGCCGTCTTAACACTTTTTTTGATTTTCCTAATGTCTGTAAATCAGATGGAAATCAAAGAAAGACATTTTAAAGTAAGATGTGATTTCTAGAACTCCAATGAGAGCCTGCCACCTCTGGGTTCAGATGTGTGACCTGGAAATGTGTGAAAACGGTTGCTGAGCCCA
This sequence comes from Megascapheus bottae, assembly GCF_031878675.1. Lineage (NCBI taxonomy): Eukaryota > Metazoa > Chordata > Mammalia > Rodentia > Geomyidae > Megascapheus > Megascapheus bottae. Next base: position 62,081,693 of record NC_143516.1, read on the forward strand.
CAGCCATAATACTTCCTGGATTTGCTCATTTTGAGGTCAAAGGCTGGGCCCCCTACCATTTCAGATTCCTCCTCCAGTGTCCCAGGAGCCGCCCAGAGTTAGAGGCACTTAGCGCTGCAACCTCAGATGACTACTGCCACAGTGCCAGAACTCGCAGTGCCACAGCACGTTGGTTCAGGCTCCCGCCTGTTTGTCAATTGGTGCTGTGTCTCTCTGTTGCAGGGCCGTGCAATTTTTGCCAGTGGGAGTCCTTTTGACCCAGTCACTCTTCCCAACGGACGGACCCTGCACCCCGGCCAAGGCAACAATTCCTATGTGTTCCCCGGTGTGGCGCTGGGGGTCGTGGCGTGTGGCCTGAGGCACATCACAGACAAGGTCTTCCTCTCTACTGCTGAGGTACGTGCAGCCACCGTGAGGCCAGCCCTTCACCAGGCCTCAGAGTTTCCATCTGGTGTATCAGGGAAATGGAGAGGAGGTCTCTCGGCGGGGAGGGACTGGGTAACCAGGAGTAACAAGTTAAGGGTGTGCCCCCAGTAGCTATTAGAGAAACTGTGACATGACTTTAAAGAGTGGAACCTCTTTTACTTTCACATTGAGCTCAACTTCTGACCTTAAGGTACCCAGAATACTGTTTCTAAATGCTGGCTTGGGAGGTGTCTCTGCATAGAGTCACGCATGCATCGTACCGGGAAGGGGTTCAACTGTTCTAGCAGAAAACCGAAATGGTGCTAAGATCATGCAGAAATGATTCCCATGAAAAGGCTTACAGGGTTCAGAATGTCCTGGGAAGGGCAAGATCTTCAGAACACCATAGTGAGGCCCCAACCACCAGGACCCCCCCAAAGCCTGAGATTATGCCCCCGTGCCAGCTCAAGATCTGGACACAGCTCCTTTGGTGGTGACAGGGGCACGGAGTCTCTGTTAAGGATGCGGTCACTGGGGCCATGGAGATGCCGTGGGGTTTGGGTGGCTTTCAGCTTCCACATGCCTTGAGAGTCACCAGGTCACTGCTTGCAGACTTGTGAGTGTGGATGCCAGGAGGCCTTGGTGAGAGGCCTGAGCGCCTCTTAAAGTTAAACCAACACAGAGACCATACAGGATTGTGGAGGAACTGACTAGAATAAGCTTGGCTGATGGGGAGAGACCATTGTCCCAGCTCCTGCAGGGCTCCTGCATGTAGGATGCAAAGGGGCCCTCGCCCTCTGCTGTAGAAACCACATTGCAGCCTCCTGTTCTTCTCCTGTGGCAGTGAAGCCTCAGGGTTTCTCTGATCCCCAGATCTTCTCCCACCACTGTGGGTGTCAAAAGGGCTCATCCTTTTTTTTTATTATTCATTTTCATCATCTTTCTGAACAGACACATCAGAGAAATCATGATCTTTTACTCCAGACTAGAGCCTATTTCTAAACACCTCTCGCCCCCCTGTGACCAATAGTGTGAAAACACCCTGTGGTTCTCATTCAGTAAAGATGAACACCAGAAAGAGACTGGCCATTGGAACGGTGTTGTTCTTATGGCCACTGCTGCCGCCGCTTTTCCCTCGAGCCTCAGTATGACTCTCCTGTTTTTCTTATTCTTCAGTTCTGTATCATTTACTTTTTTTTTTTTTTTTTTGCCAGTCCTGGGGTTGAGCTTAGGGCCTGAGCACTGTCCTTGAACTTTCTCAAGGCTTTTTTCTATGTATGTGGTACCGAGGAATCGAACCCGGGTCTTCATGCATGCTAGGCAAGCACTTTAACCACTAGGTCAAACTGCCGGCCCTGTATCATTTACTTTTGCTTTCATCTTTCTCTTCTTTTTGGCAAGTCTGTTTTCTGGTACTCATTTTTTTTTTTTATTTTTTTTTCTAGTCTTGGGGCTTGAACTCAGGGCTTGATCACTGTCCTTGAGACTTTCTCAAGGCTAGAGCTCTACCACTTGAGCCACAGCACCACTTCTGGCTTTTTCTATGTATGTGGTACTGAGGAATCAAACCCTGGTCTTTGTGCATGCTAGGCAAACCCTGGTCTTTGTACATGCTAGGCAAACCCTGGTCTTCGTGCATGCTAGGCAAGCACTTTACCATTAGGCCAAACTCGCGACCCTGGTGTTCATTTTTTTAATCCTACATTTTTCCTCCCTTTTCCTACCTCTTTATTTATTTCTGTTCCCTTTATTCTAATAATTCACCAAATCTGGATTTTTTTTTCCCCCAGTCCTGAGGCTTGAACCCAGGGCCTGGACATGGTCTTTGAACACTTTTTGCTCAAGGCTAGCACCCTGCCACTTGAGCCACAGCGCCACATCCGGCTTTTTCTGAAAATGTGGTACTGAGGAATCGAACCCAGGGCTTCATGCATCCTGGGTGAGCACTCTACCACTAGGCTAGCTCCAGGCCCCAAATCTGGGTCTTTCTTATCAATTACTATAACTCTGGTTACTTGCTAGATAATTCCACAGAAATGCTCTGTCATGTTCTTCAACATGGACTGATCATATGGTGGGTGTGGTGGCTTATGCCTGTAATTCCAATTACTTAGGAGGCTGAGAGCTGAGGATCTTAGTTTGAAGCCTACCCAGTAGACAAATTTGAGAGATTCTTTCATTAACCTGCAACAGACAGAAGGTAAAAAAAGTGGCTCAAGTGTTGAGCTAAAAATCCGTAAGAGAGCCTGAGACCTGAGTTCATGCCCTAGTACTGACACAAAACAACACAAAGCCCAGGCATGTTAACTACCTCTCACTGTCAGTATCCATGTTGCTAGTAGTGGCACCCTTTCCAAGCAGGCACTGAAGTTTACACAGCTGACATTCCTTTCATTTTCTCTTGTCCCATGGGCTGCAGACCTGAGAAATGTTCGCCTGTGTCATAGCCCCTCCCCTCTGTCTGGAAAGTGGGAATTACTGTGCACCTCTGAAGCCTGACCTCTCAGGGTGCTTCCACACCCCAGCCTTGTCCTTGTGTTCCGATTATGAGAAGCCTGGCTCACTTTGATCTTCCTCTTCAGTCCTGACTAGTCTTGACACGCAGAGACATTTTAGTCCTGTGTCATGCTCCAAAGAGCTTTGTTTAAAAATGATTGTGTTGAGGCTGGAAGTTTGGCCTAGTGGTAGAGTGCTTCCCTCACTCTGTCCCAGTTTTTCTCTCCCATCCCCACCCACTAGTTGTATTTTCAGCATAATGTCCAGTGAGGACCACTGCCGCACTTGTTCCCCTTTGTCTCTCCATTTCTGTGCCCCTGACCCTCCCAAAGGCAGATAAACGAACAAACAACACAAAAAGAAGAGAAAACAAAGCCAGTAACAAAGAGAAGACTTCTTGTTTTTATTTCCTGGAGTGTGTTTTGATAACTATTATTTTATATGACCAGATGCACTTAGGCATTGTGCCTTTGGATCCTCTTCTTAGAATATCCACCTTGGGTAGCAGAGAGCATCCAGATGAATGAGTAGAAGGATGGGAGAGAGACAGGACTCCTGTAATTCTCTTCCTGGAAGAGTCCACTTGTGCTACTGTAAGCAGAATGCCGAATGGAGTCTCTATTAGGAAGTGAGATTCATTCAGCCCACAGTGTGAGGCTAAAAATGAGGCCTGGAACAGAATGAGTAAGTGTACCAGGAAAGTCCATGTTGCACAAGTGGATCCAGGGAGAGGCAAGCCCCACGGTTGTCATCATAGTCGTTGTCCTCCTCCTCCTGGTCCTCCTCCTCCATTCATCCCTCACCTGTCCTCTCTGAGGACCCAGTTTGAACACGCCCACCACCTTTGGAAGGTCATGTTCACCTATTCCACTATGGTAGCTGGAGAAGCAACTCCTTACATTTTATTGACAACCCACCCCACCCTGTCCCTGTTTGCTGCTCAACTCTTGGCAACCTCTTGACTGTGACTGTCTGTCTGTGGCAGGCCCACATGGAGCGCAAGGACTCAGAATAGTTCTCCTTACATAACCATCTTTGGGCAATCCTCAGTCCCGTCAGGGGAAGAACCTGAGGAAAGGACCAGTGCCACTGAGTGCCAGCCCTGAGCCACTGTGCCAGGCTGAGTGCACCTGCCACAGTTTGTTTTATAGTTTGCCCTCAAATCAAATAGCTAAGGAGCTGTTGCGGTACAGACCTGGATCTGAGCCTCAGAGCCATTTGCTTCCAGGCAGGCATGCTGGCTGCTTATTCATTCTTTTTCAGATGGGGGTGGGGGGCAACTAAGACACACTGGACATTGCGCATTGACAGGCCAACACTGCAGTAAATCTGTAGCACCTTATTTACATATATGAATTAGGGAGTGCTTTCAAGGTTAATTTGCCTCAAACCAGATAGTTATAACAGAGATGAGGATAGAGATCATGTAGAGAATTGTATTCCACCCGAGCTGGGCCTTCATCCTCATGCAATTACATCTTTCATGACCCATGCTTTTTGTATTAAACTAGCAATGCTAGATACTCATGAAAATTTAACATCTAGGCTTGTCCATCTCACTGAAATGTTCCATAAATCCATTGCAGAATAGGGAGGAACAGGCTACTTTTTTTTTTAACTGCCCAAACAAATCATTTCATTTTGGTCCCTTCACTGAGTTGTGTTGGTGATTGAGTGCTCTCTTCTTCTGTAGAAAAGGCACAGGAGCTGCAGATGGAATCCAGAATCCGTCTCCTATTTCCTCTCCTGTAACACCAGCACCTTGAATAGCTCAGGTTGTTTTCTGCTGCTGAAACTAGATGCTTGAGGGCAGGGACTTGATAAAGAAGAGAGCTTCAGAATCATTTCCCTCCTCTTTTTCCTCCCGTCACTTCATTTGGGTTTTCTCCTCTCCTCTTGTGCCAGTTTCTGGAGTCTTGGTAGAGTCTCCCATCTTCTCCCTGGAGGCATGATGCCTCTCTGCCTTGGCTCATGTTTCCGAGGTGAAGTCGGGGGAGTGTCCTGGAGGGATTGGCAGCCTGACACATTCAATTCACTCAGCTGTGGGGTGAGCACCCTGTGTGTGGAGGGTCGCAGGAAACATTTCTCTCTCTCTCTTGTTTCCAGGTCATATCGCAGCAGGTGTCAGACAAGCATCTGGAGGAGGGTCGGCTCTACCCCCCTCTAAGCACCATCAGAGATGTGTCCCTCAAGATTGCAGTGCAGGTAAATCCACACTTCTCCAGTGCCATTACTTTCCCTAAGTGTGTGTGTGTGTGTGTGTGTGTGTGTGTGTGTGTGTGTGTGTGTGCAAGCATGTGTGTGCATGCTTGAACTTGGGGCCCAGGCTCTGTCCCTACGAGCTAGTGCTCTGCCAATTGAACCATAGCTCCACTTTTAGCTTTTTCTGTGATCAACTGGGGATAAGAATCTCATAGACTTTCCTCCCTGGGCTGGCTTCAAACTGTGATCCTCAGATCTCAACTTTCTGAGTAGCTAGGATGACAGATGCGAGCCACTGGTGTCCAGCTGATGACATACATTTATGTTAGATTGTACTCAAAATGTGTATGTGCATTGCCCACTGGCTCAGAAGTCAGAGTCATGAGGCCCAGCACAGAGACAAAGACAAGAGGCGGCCGCTGTGATGTGAATCTTCCCTGTTCCTTTTTCCCCTGTGAGTCTGTCAGTTTCCCTTCCCTTGGTTCTCTTAGGTCTTCCATATCACACTTGTAGGAACTGCCGACTTTACAGTGAGATGGTGGTGACAGCTCAGAGCCTCCCTGCACCCGGGTCCCTCTAATTTATGGATTCACAGTCTTAAGAACACAGTTGAGATTGGGGCCAAAGGACCCACACAGAGGACACAGGACGAAACTTTGTTGTGGGAGACTGTGGCAGGAGTCCACCAAGAAGAAGCTGAAAGCAGAGGGAAGATGGTTCTACAGCATGGTTGTTTGGATTTGCTGAGTTTTCCATACCAGCCAGCACATCCTGGCACTTCCAGGGCAGAAGTTTATTTTTCCACATTCACCAGTGTGTCAGCAGGTTTGAGCTCATCTCAGGCCTGTTCCCTGCTTGCATATGGTGGAATATGGCCTGTTCCCCACACAGGTGCAACCCTGGGAGCTCCAGTGGCCATATTTCTACTTTAAAAGACCAAAACTGAAACTGGTGGCTCATCCCTGTAATCCTAGCTTCTCAGGAAGCTGAGATCTGAGGATCACAGTTTGAAGCCAGCCTGGGGAGGAAAGTCTATAAGACTTTTATCTCTATAATCACCAGAAAAATGGAAGTGGAGCTGTGGTAAAGCGCTAGCCTTGAATGGAAAGGCTCAGGGACAGCACCCAGTCCCTGAGTTCAAGCCCTACAACCCCTTCCCCTCCTTAAAGAAAAAAAAAACAAACAAAAAACACCAAACTCAATTGGGGTTTACCTACAGAGCCTCCCTGAACTTCAAAGTACTTAGTGGTTTGGACTTCAGTATATGAGGAGGTGGGACAAAATTTCGGCCCACAACGGTAGTTAGGTGTTTAGACTGGGTTTTTTTTATACCAGCCTTTGGGGCTTTTGGACTGGAGGGCCCTGGGCAGGGGCAGTGTTATTAGCAGCACTGTAACCACTGCCCACTAGATGGTAGCCTTTACCTGCGACAGAAACCGCAGGTGTCTCTTGAGGACTGCTCATAGTACTCCCAGTGTGAAAAGAACTCATTAAGCAAAAAACACTGTATCGTCATGTATCATTATGTATCATCGTGTGTCTTATCATTAGGCAGATTTTTCAACTCGCAAAGTCAGCAACTTATGGCAGATTATACTCCTATGTTGTTCCAATATTGCCTACTGGTTTGGGGGTTGATTTTTTTTTTTTTTTGCCAGTCCTGGAGCTTGAACTCAGGGCCTGGGCACTGTCCTTGGGCCTAGCACTGCCAACTGCTCTACCATTTGAGCCACAACATCACTTCTGGCTCTTTCTTTCTTTCTTTCTTTCTTTCTTTCTTTCTTTCTTTCTTTCTTTTTTTTTGCCAGTTGGGGCTGGACTCAGGGCCTGAGCACTGTCCTTGGACTTTCTCAAGGCTAGAGCGCTACCACTTGAGCCTCAGCACCACTTCTGGCTTTTTTTCTGTGTGGTACCAAGGAATTGAACCTGGGTCTTCGTGCATGCTAGGCAAGCACTCTACCACTAGGCCAAACTCCGAGCCCCACTTCTGGCTTTTTCTGTGTATGTGGTACCAAGGAATCAAACCCTGGTGTTCATGCATGCTAGGCAAGGACTCTACCACTAGGCCACGTCCTGGCCTCTGGGGATTGAATTATTAATTACTAATCTCATATTATCCTTGTAGGTTTACCTTGACAAATTAGATGAGACGTTAGCAAATGATTAGAGGAGAACTCATAAGAATGAATAATTTGAAGAGAAAACCTTTTTTTTCTCCTTCAAAAAAGGTTTTGGAGGAGAGAATATGCAGATACAGAGAAGGTGGTGAGAGGGTGGAAAGGGAAGCTGAGGTTGAGAGTCAGGAGATGGAAGGTGGGGAGGGTGGGAGTGACCTTCTGGGGTTTTTGGAGTGGTGGGTTTTGAAAAGATAGAGGTATAATGTACATGCCAGGCGGTGGGGGCGGGGCCCACTCCTGTAACCCTGGCTACTGAGCGGACTGAGACCTGGGGATCCTGTTTCAAAGCCTGTGAAAGTTTGTGAGGCTCTTATCTCTAACTAATCAGCCAAAAAGCTGAAGGTGGCATGTGGCTAACTTGTCTAGCACCATCCTCGAGTGAGAAGGTCAAGCAACAACACAAGGCCCCGATTCGAATCGTAGTAGTGGACACGTGCACAAACTCGCACGCGCGCGCACACACACACACACGCTATAAGCACACAGACTGGGGTAGGGGTAGAGACATAAGGCACCATAGGAAGTGCTCACACTGGTGTCTCACAGTTACAGAGAAGAATGCAGCCTGAGGGTCCCCAGAGGAAGGTACCAGGCTGTAGAATGGTGAGTACCAGCCAGAGACTAACACAGTTTCGGTGACAGTGGCCCTGACTGGGGTCCAGAGGAGCAGGCTGCTGAACCAGAGGATGCTGTGTTAGTGTGGACAGTGTCCACAGAGGGGATCTGGGGAATCTGGAGGCTGTCAAGCCAAGTGGTACACCATTCGGGCCACGTGACAGCTTCTCCAAGCTCATGGCCTTCCCACACTTAAAACAGGCCACGCTCTGCCATCTACACTTTACTCCGCTGCCACTGGAGCCATTGCTGCTTTGGCTGGTGTGATCTGTAATTACCTTTTGAGGTTCTCATCTTCATTTACTTGCACATTTGTGTTCACACGTCTTGCTTGGATATCGATCATTCTTGACATGGACGTGCACTCCCCGGCCTCCTATGTATTCTGAGAATGAGCATCCTTCTCTTGTGTCTAGATCGTGAAGGATGCATACCAAGAAGAGACTGCCACCATTTACCCCGAGCCGCAGAACAAAGAGGCGTTTGTCCGTGCCCAGATGTATTCCACGGAGTATGACCAGCTTCTCCCCGACTGCTACTCTTGGCCAGCAGAGGTCCAGAAAATACAGACCAAAGCTGGCCACTAGACCCCTGGCCAGCATGACCCACCTCTGCGAGACACCCCCAAATGAGCCCTCCCCAGTTTCTAAAGGTTGGAGTCTTTTTACCATGATTTACGATATGCATAGAGTAAGGTAATTTTACTTTAAAAATCTACAATTTCCTGGAAGATCATTAATATAAATGAAGACAAACTTCACACTGGATGATTTTTACTTGATTTGCCTTCTGGTGATTTATGGTTTCTATCTGAATCATTTTACCCCCAATTCTCTTTAAAAAGCTATTGTTCTTACTACTGAGAAACTCATCGTTTTTGTATAGAAAACTTAATGGGAAGAACAAAATTAGAAATAGACTTGATCAAACCCCACACTTCTTTTGTTGACCATTTTGTTAAAAATCCACTTTCTAAAAAATAAATAAAAGACAGATAAATTTAGGAATAAATGAACTTTGGCTAGGCAGAAACAACATGACTTTATTGCCTAGAGAAAAGAAGCCACTCTTCAGGATTTTCTCCTATTCCAGTCCCCTCTAGATTTTATTTGCTCTTCTGTTCTCCCTGAACGAATGTTTCTAAGATTGGAATCATCACTGGCTCTCTACAGCACCTGCGCAGCTTCCATCCTCGTACTTTTTTGTCCTTGTGACATCTCACACAATAAAGCTCTTAGCACTGGACCCTTAGTCCAGAAGCCTCCCTGGAGGAAATTGGTTTTCGCCTGACCTGGACCACATGCCGGTGTGTGTGGGGGGGGTGTCACGGCCCCTCACTGTGGCCCGTCCTGCCTTGTCCACAGTTGGTACTTTGGTCCAGCACAGCCTGAGTGGCAAGGACTGGAAGGGGAAGTGAGCAGGGGAGGGGCTGCCCTCAGAGCCGGCCTCTGACCCCCCCCTTCTCCCCGGGGTCTCCAGGGTCCCAGAGTGCTCACCCAGTTCCATAGGCCTCCATTTCTCTGATAGAAGCCAGCTCTCTGAATCTCCTTTCCCATCAGATCGGCAAGCTCTTTGATTATCTAGAATATTCTGTGAGGAAAAATGGCCACATTCCCGGAGTGTGTATTAATTTACTTTAGAAAGGAATCACTGAACTCATAAAAGCAGTTTTAAACTCTGAAGCTCAGGTGCAAGTGAACATAATGTGTGTCTGGAGAATGTTCTGGAGAATGTCCTGGTTTTGAAGTCATGTTTTCTGGACTATAAGATGCTCAAGATAAGTCAACTATACTATAAAAACTATAAAATGATTTTATCACAAGGCGGAAGTTACACAGATTGTTTTAGGTGTAGAAGGTAACATTCACTTAAAGTTTTCAATATAGTGAATGATCTAGAAGAGACACAGAATGCCTATTTCTCGTCTTTTGTTTCCACATTGTCAAACAGCTCTTACTTAATGTACTTGCCTATGCAGAGGTTTATTAAAGCTTACAAAAATTAATGATTATAATGATAAAATAACTTACTTAAAAATAATTACACTTCCAATGATAATGGGTCATTAGGGCTGACAAGGTATTCTGAAACAATATGCTACTGTAAAATCCTACGTGGACTTGGTTGTGGAATGCTGATGCCTCAAGGGGACATGATGGCTGTTTGGGGTTTTGAGGGTTCTCTATCCTTTATCTTAACACCATCCCCACGGCTCCTTAGGAAATGGACATTTTTTGGGGAACTTTTCATGGATTCCATAGAGCTAAATAAGCAAAGCAACAGGCTTGGAATACTTGTTTGTCTTTCTCTGTATGGTTTGGTCTCCACTTTGTCTAGTGCACCTCTGTCCTATGGGTACTTTTTCCACAAACAATTTTTTTTTCACAGACAATGAAAAGAAGTGTAATTCATGTTAATAGGTCTCAGTAAAGCCACTGTATTTAAAATGGTATTACCTCAAGATATAATTAAGCTAAAAAATTGAGTTGCCTTATTTGGCTCATAGCAAATAATACAATTTCCAGACTCTGTATTCATTTCGTATTTGGCCACAGCAGCCTGGACTAAGCCTTGGTGGCCCCAGAGCCTATTGATCACCACGTTGAACTGTGCAGATTTTGAAGAAGAAAGGGTACGAGCAGTGGTGGTGCTGAATTTCCAAAAATAAGTGAAGCTGAAGCCTATGGGAAATGTTTTCTCAGGACTATTTGGTAAACAGTGCCTCAATAAAGCAGATTTTTGAAATTGTGCCAGCTGCTTTTCATAAGCCAATCATGTGAATTAAGCAGGAAGCATAGGCTCAGAATAAGTGGGGACTAGCCAGGTAGGGTGTGTGTGTGTATGCACGCACATGCATGTGCATGCGCATGTGCTTGTGTTTGCATATGTATGTGCATGCACATGTGTGCATGTGATATATTCTTTAAACTGTTAGTTACTATTTATTATTTTGAGAAATAAAAATAGAGATGTAAGAATTGACAGAAAAGACAATTCATTCTTGTGGATAATACACAGAACCCCAGTATTACAAATTGTTGACTTGTTAAAAAATTCAGGTTGGCCATAGTCTTGTAGATTCCTCTTTCCCTATGACAGTCAAGTAGATTTTATGGCTAGTATAAGCAAAAAGAGCTGTGTTTTCTGGCAACAATAGAAATGAATCAATTCTCTGGTTAAAGCTGTGGCGGGGTGTGCGGGATGTGATTTAAGGCTGTCATTTCTGCCTAGGAGTCGTGTATTGGGCAGCCTCCTCTGAGCACTGCTCCCATCACAGATGCCAAGCCTTACTGACACTAGCAGACATCTGTCTCGTTGATGCCATCAGCTTGGGGGGGAGGGTGATGTCATTTGGTTCCCCAGGCAACCTCTCTATCCTTCAGTCTCCAAAGTGCCCAGAGAGACCAGCAGGCATGGAGGGCTGGGGACAGTCTGCTTTCTGCGCCAATCCATCCTGTGAGCCTCAGGATGCAGCAAGAGAAACTGTGGCAATATCATTTCTGGCTCCAGGCCTGCAGGGTGAAACTGCCTGGGTGATGGCACAGCGTCTTCTCCACCACTGTCCACGTCTCAAAGGAAGGGAATCTACTCATCCAGAAGCATCTGGCGGGAAAATAGGAAACACTCCTGTGCTATGTATGAAATAGGCCTGCCCTCAGGAGAAGGTCAGGCTGCAGCTAAAGCCAGTTCTCAAACTCACCACACCCCCATGAGAAATGGCATGATGGTTCAGAAAAATACATGCACTCCAGTCTCTAGAATTCGTTATAAATTATGTCCACTACATAAAGGAAGAAACTAGAGAGAAATGTATAAAAATGAAATCCATGATCAGAGGACAAAGTAATCAATACAAGTAGATGAGTGGATCCCAGACATTTTCACACAAGAAGTCAGCAATAACTTGCAATGTTGTGAATTAGCACAACGAGGGGGAAAAGGCAAAACAGATAAGTTTTGTCATATCATGGTCTCCCTAAAGAATCAATATATATCCTAGAGCTGGAAAATAGAATATCTGGTCATGAGGATTCTTTAGTGGAAGAAAGGCTCACTGGCCTCACAGGCTGCCATTGGAAGTTAACCAAGCTGAAGCACCCAGGGGAACAGAGGAAAAAGCAATACTGTCTTAACATGCAGCCACTTGACGCAGGAGCAACTGCAGAAGACAGAGGGATGCTGGAGCCCAGTAATTATTCAAAGGCAGAACAGCCCCAAGCAGGATAAACACAAAAATAACAAAACTCAAAGAGGTTGGTCCTGGGGCTTGAACTCTGACTTGGGCATTGTCTCAGTTCTTCAGCTTAAGGCTAGCTCTGTACCACTTGAGCCACAGCACCACTTCTGGTTTTCTGGTGGTTAATTGGAAATAAGAGTCTCATGGGCTTTCGTACCTGGGTTGGCTTTGAACCGTGATTCTCAGATCTCAGCCTCCTGAGTAGCTAGGGTGATAGGTGTCAGCCATTGTGCCCGGCTCAAAGAGACAGTCTTAAAAGCAGCCAAAGATACACACGATACCTTTAAAAGCACAGCCATAAGAGTGGCAGCAAACTTACCTGCAGAACAAAATGAGAGGCAGAGGGGAAGGCAGAAGCAGAAGAGAAAATGGGACAGAATTCTGTCCACAGAGAACTGTACTTCAGGAACACAAGCAACTCAGACATTTCCAACACACAGAAGGAAGCTGGATTGCCTACAACTAGCAGGCTTATTGCTGGACACAGCAGGTTCTTCAGGATGAGGGATAGGATGGGTGGAGGAGGGGAGGACAGGAAGAGGCTGATGGAGGTGGGGCAGCCCGGGCAGGGGTTCGTATCTGTGCCAAATGGTAAGCACGAAAGGATGACTATTGGCCATTGATACAAATAATAACATATGTACAGGACATATGAAAAGCCAGGATAGGACATAGTTCAGAAGGTGATGAATGGAATTCTGCTGCAGCGTCTGCTCATTCACTATTCACAAAATGCTATATTATACAAAGCATATTGAGTTACCACTTCCAAGAATGATTTCAAACTTCTAATTAAAGAAAATTTATAATAAAGGTTATTACTGAAATATACCAAAAATATATAGTTCAAAAGCAAATAGAGGAAATGAAATAAGAATAACGTAAGAAGAGGGAATAACCACAGAATAGTTCCTGTGATAAATATCAAACATATAACCTGACGATAGGCTTATACCTAGCTTTATTGGCAAATATAGTTAATGCAAGTAAATGAAACACTCCAATGTAAAGATGGAATTTTACTTTTCAAGAAGATTCAGCAGACCGAGGCCTGGTGCCCCAGGCCTGTGATCCCAACCCAACTCTAACAGTTCCAGTCAGCCCTGGGCAAAAATGAGTGAGACCCATTTCAATGGACAAGGCAGGTGTGGCAGCACGTGGAGGCCTGAGGAGAGCAGCCAGGCCAGCCAGAGCAAAACTCCACGGTCCTAGTAAAATAAAGCCAAAAGGACTGCAAGGTGCTTCAGGTGGCAGAGCACCTGCAGAAAGCATGAGGTCAGAGCTCAAAAACAAAAACAAAAAGCCAGCAACGTAATTTTCATACAGGCTTTTCTACAGATATAATCACATAAAAGGTTGAAAGAGAGAGAAAAAGTAATTCCATAGATGTGAAGGCCAGGCCAGCGATGAGATGGTGATAAAGGAGAGTTGTTAGACAGTCACTCTGAGCCAGTGGCACACGCCTGTTATCCTTGCTACTCGGGACCAAGGGTCAGGTTCAAAGCCAGTTTATACAGAAAAGGCTGAGACACATCTCCAGTTAACTAGCCAAATACCAGACTGGAGGCTTACATGGTAGAGCAGCAGTCATGAGCAACAGTTGGGAGTGTGCTGAGTCAATGTGTTCAAGCCCCACCACCATCACACATATGTGCGCGTACACATACACACACACATATGCACACAGAGTAATTCTGGTTATACTGTTTAATAAGTCAGCTGTCAAGCTTTTGTGCTCAAGGCTGACACTCTGCCATTTGAGCCACAGCTCCACATTTACCTTTTTGGTGGTGAACTGACTTTCCTGCTTGGGCTGGGTTTGAATCTTGGTGCTCACATCTCAGCTTACTGAATAGCTAGGATTACAGGCATGAGCCTCCAGGGCCCCACTTGTTTTTATGAGATCCAGATAATCTCAAACCCCTGATCCTCCTGCCTTTGACTCCTGTGGGCTGGCATTACAGAAATGCACCACACACCTGGCTGAATATCTTATCTCTGTAAAATAATAAAGAAGAGGGAAGAATTCCCTCTGACAGATACATATACATGTGAGCCATGAGAACATACAGGGCAGGAGACTTGTGCTACCAAACCTTCCACAGAAACAAGTATGGGATGTTTAGCAGGAAAGGAAAAACTGAACCACAATGTGGAAAAACTTAAGGCGAGAGTCCTATGTTCCACAGAATGAAAGGCAGACTCTGGGGCCAAGAGTTTGGCCTAATAGTAGAGTGCTTGCCTAGCATGCACAAAGACCTGGGTTTGAGTCCTTAGTACCACATACATAGAAAAGCTGGGAGTTGTGCTGTAGCTAACCTTGGGAAAGCCTAAGGACAGAGCTCAGACCCTGAGTTCAAGGCCCAGGAATGGTGCAAAAAAAAAAAAAAAGAGAAAGAAAATCTTGAAACCAAGTAAACAAATGCTCTTATTCCCATTTTCTCCTTGGTTTAGAATTCATTTCCACAGATGAGGGAAAAGTTGATGTGTTACCTATGTGCTTTGGTTATGAGTGGAAGAGACTTTATTCATGTGGATGAATTAATAACCCATTTGACCTCTGCCATTGCCAGGCTTTGGCCTGCCCCTCAATCAGATCACCTTCTGTGGGCTAAACTGTTTTTTTTTATTAATTTACAGTGAAATAGTATTGGAATGATAACATGGGATGCTGGAGGCACATCGCAGTGGCGCTGAGAGCAAGTAAGCCGGTCTCTTGGGCTGGCTGGCCTTGGAGAGAGGAGCTGGGCCGCCCAGGGGCTGGCTTGGCAGGAGGGCGAGCCCAGGCCTCTCCACCATCATCCTACGAGTCTGAGCTCTTGCTCTCAATGCCGAACAATATCTGGAAGACGTGCTCGCTTTTGTGCTTCTTGAGGAACTCCAGGAACTGGCCCAGGTCCATGTGGTAGTCCTTCCTGAGCCCGTAGTCACCGTGGGCCTCCAGCAGCAGCTCCCCGAAGGAGTGGAAGAGGCGCAGGTCCCGACCGTCGCCCTCTGTCTCCATGCTCTCCGCGTGCTTGCAGGAGATGTGCTTCCAGCTCGGGTAGCGGATGGTGTGCCAGAATTCCTCGCAGCCCTCCTTGAAGCCCTCCACGCAGATGATGCCCGGCTTACCGGTCATGCAGAAGCCGGTCACGTCCAGCCGCCTCCCCGCCTCCAGGATCTTCTTCCGCAGGTCCTGCTGGTAGATGTGGTGGCTGTAGATCCACATGCGCAGGAAGGTGTTCTTGGCGGGCTTGGCCCGCGCTGTGGGCGCGCAGGCGGGCGGGCGGTGGAGGAAGTAGGCCGCGCTGTGGTCCCGCAGCCACTGGACAGCGGCGCACACGCACAGCTCCCCTGCGTCCAGGGCTCCAATGTGGGCCGCCAGGCTGTTGTTGAGGAGAAGCTGCTGGCCTCGGTCCAGCTCTGCGGACCGCACGAACAGCTGCAGCGCCTCGTAGGGGTAGTGGTGCGGCATGGTCACCTGCAGGTCAATTGTCACCTTGGAAAGGAAGACCAGGGGGATTTAAGTCCCGGGAAGTGGCTGCAGGGCCAGTTGGGGCCAGCGCCCTCCCCACCCCCCCGCAGGCAGGCCCTTCTTCCCACCGCCCCGCGGAGGCAGGAGCGAGGGCAGACCCCACCCCTGATGTCACGAGGCTGGCCGCGTGAAGGACAGGCGCACTGAACACCCTGCTGGACTTGGCAGGCTGTTTCGGGGGGGGGGGGTCCAGCCTTCCATTTCAGTGTGAGGGGGTCCTGCGGGGACAACCGAAGGATACTCAGAGCCTGGCTCTGTCTCTGCACCACAGCTCCACTTCCAGGTGGAGCTTTTAGGTGGTTCCTGGAGAGGAGAGTCCTGCACCCTCTCCTCCTGGGCTGGCCCTCAGGTCTCCGCCTCTGAGCCACCCAAGGCCTGGGCTGGAGCAATGCCTACATGCTGCGCCCATGTGAGGCCAAGGCGATGTCAGCAATGCCAGGGAAAAGCAGAAGTGGAGGGGAACGCTTTTTCTTTTATTACCATTTGCATTTAGATTTGCTTTCTGCCTCTGATGCACTGAAAGCAAACAGCGTCCCCCAAAGGCCGCAGCCGCAGTCAGAGCCCAGGGTGCGGTAGGGCGGAGAGCTGAGGCGCTGGGGGAGCAGAACGGCCTGTAGGTAGAAGAGCTAGACAGGGATGTCAGGAAGGTGGCGCGTTTGTGTCAATTTCAGTATTTACTGAGGTCCATTAGGGCCCCCTGTATTTAATACATGAGGGGCAGCCAGTGTCCTCTGGTCGTGCCCCGGCTCTCCGGGCCACCGGCACCCACCTTGGGTTCCTCCATCTGGAGCGCGATCTCAAACTCGATGCTGGGCGGCAGCGCTTCTCTAGCGCCATCCAGGAACCTCCGCACGGCGGTCAGCGCGTTCACGTCCTCCAGCTTCACCTCTCCAGGGCTGGGGAACATGGACAGCAGCATCTCCATCTCCAGAAGCTGAAGCTGAAGGCTGTCTCTTACCGAAACCGCCATGGCGCCTGGAAGCAGGCCGAGGACACGGGCTGGTCAGCTCTGGTGCCCGGGCAGGCGCCTGCCCTGTTCGCAGAGCCCCCACCGCGCAGGCCTCGCGACACCCCAGCACCATCAGCGCCCACAGGTGGTGGCCTCACCCCGGCAGCAGGTGGGTGCCAGCCAGCCCTGCTGCTCCCAGGCCTCCTCCCCAGCTCCCCAATCTTACTTAGGCTCCCCAGCCCCACCCAGGCTCCCAGCTCCACCCAGGCTCCCCAACCTACCCCGGGCTCCCCCCAGCCACATTCAGCTCCCCCTCCACCGCGGTTCCCCAGGCCACTCAGGGCTCCCGCGGGCGCAGCGCGTAGGTGCGGGCTCTGCATCCCCAGCTCCCGCACACAAGGCCTCGATCTCCCTCTCCTGGCCTGGGCAGCACCGGAGCCCCGACCACCCAGACTCGCCACTGCAGGCGGAGCCCGGGCTCCGGTGGGGCCCAGGGGTGTGAAATGCGGCGGGACGCGGGGCCCAGGGGTGTGAAATGCGGGGGGGACACGGGGCCCAGCGGTGTGAAATGCGGGGGGACGCGGGACCCAGCGGTGTGAAATACAGGGGAACGCGGGCCCAGCGGTGTGAAATGCGGGGGACCCCGGGCTGAGGACCCGCAGACCAGGAGGCGGCGGGCCGGAGGGAGCGTGCGGGGTCGCTGCACCCGGACCCAGTCCCGCCCCTCCCCGGTCCCCAACTCTTTGGAAAGCGAGGCCGGGCTCCCCAGGATCCGCGGGCTGGGCTGCCCATCCCCGGCAACCCTCGGCCCGACTCCGGCGACCGCGGTCTCACCCTTCCAGTCGTCCGGTCCAGACAGCCGGGCCGCGGGGCCGAACCGCAGCCGCAACTTGGAGGGCGCGCGCAGCTCGAGCCCAGGGCCCGAGGGAGTGGCCAGAGGATCGTGGGCGTGGCTGGAGCAGTGGGCGGGGCGAAAAAACTTGCGGGCGGGGCCAGGGCGCAATGGGAGGGGGCAGAGGCCCTTCCCTGTCGGGATTGGCCGAGGGGCGTGGCCTCGTTCCGGAAGCCACGGGGAGCCACGTCCGCGGTTGCGAGCGCCGCGGTCCAGCCACGGTGGTAAGGTGGCTGCGGCTCGGCGAAGGTGAGGGAGCCGGGGAGGAGGCGTCCGGGGGCCCGGCCAGGCGGGAGCCGGGGTCGCTGGCTTGGAGGATGGTTGGGGAAGGGCGGGGAGGAGACGCGTGGTCCGGAGCTCCCGGAAGAGACGCCTTTGCCCCGGGTCCGAAACACCCGGGAGGCCGCGCGGCGCGGGCCAGGGCTGCGGTGCGGCTGTACGCGGGCCCGGCGTCGGTGACGCCCCGCGGCGGGCTATGCGCGGCTTCTCCCGGGTTCATGAGGTTCCGGGCGGCGAGGGCCGGGCAGGGCCAGGCCGGCAGGGGAGGCCCCTCCTCCGGGCCTCGCGGGAGGAACCGCCCGAGGCCTGCGGACCCACGTGGACGCCCGTGGCGGTCCCGGAGGAAGTGCTCGTAGGTCTGGAGGCCACATTTGCTTCTTAGAATCCCAATAAAAGGCGCCAGGAGCCGAAGAGGCTGCAGCCACTTCTCTGTTCTAGTGGTGGTGGTGCGGCGGTTTGACCTCGGGGCCTTGTGTCGCTCCGCCGGCGTCTCACCACTTGGCCATCAGTGGCCACTCTCAAGCCCCCTTCCCCAGGGGCGTCCGGATTCTCCTCGAGAACATGCGCACTCCCCCGCGGGGTTTTTCGGGGGTCTGGACAGGCTGGGGTGGGGGGTGGGGCTCTGCTTTGGGGCTGTCAGAGATTCCGCACGTATTTGGAGAGCCCGATCGAGGGCGCTCGCGTCTAAGTCCTTGAGCTGTGCTGTTGGCATCTCTGAATCCTGGTGTGAAACCTTTGTTTCAGGTAACGCCCTCCACCTGGACTTGCCCTGGAGGCCCCCTGGATGTGAGTGAGGGGTCCGCAGGTTGCTGCCCCAAACCTCCCTAGCGCTTCTACTTAAGTAGAAGCCGTCCTCTGCCGCTCTTAAAGCCAGGTGCAGCTCATAGTGGACCCACGAGGCCCAGGCAGCAGTTTTCTTTTTTTTCTGGTAGCTTCCGGTCCTGAAATTTTAAATTGTTTTTTTTTTATAAGGTTTTACTTCCTGCCCGGGGTGTAGCCCTGGAATCCCTCCATCCAGTTAGCTCCCCGGTGGCTGGGATAAACAGGCACACCACTGTTGGAGAGTTGAATTGGGAATGGTGGGGAGTGTCTCAAACTTTTCTGCCCAAGTTGGCTTGAACATTGATCCAGAAACAACCTTCCAAGTAGCCAGGGCTATAGGTGTGAGCTGTTGATGTTTTGGCTTGGTACTTCAGAGGGGTTTTTCTTGGTATTGGGGTTTGAACTCAAGTGACAGTCACTTTACTTCTTGAGCTATGTCCCCGGCCCTTTTTTGCTTTTGTTCTTTGTCCGATAAAGGCTTGCAATTTGAACCTATGCAGGCCTTAGACTGTAATCCACAGGTACAAACCACCGTACCTGATTTAAGAGTTGAGATGAGGTGTCTCTCTCTATATATACATATATATGTATATATATGTATATATACACACGCGTGCACACACATATATATATTTTTTTTTAAATTTTATTTATTTATTTGCCTAGGCTAATCTGAAACAGTGATCTGCTAATTTCTACCTCTTAACTGGGCTTTTAGGCCTGGAAAGCTGAAATGACTTATTTTGTCTTCATTTTGTAGAAATGGATTTAGATGCTATCACAAAACACTCAGCACTGCATGGGAAGCCTACGGGCCTCACCTTTCACTATGGGACTGCTGGATTTCGGATGAAGGCAGAGCATCTGGATCACATCATGTTTCGGATGGGGTTGCTGGCTTCCCTGAGGTCCAGGCAGACGAAAGCTGCCATAGGGGTGATGGTCACTGCCTCACACAACCCCGAGGTACCCACAGCCCCAGCCCTCTCAGAACCACCCAAGAGATGAATCATGCCACTCCCAGCAGACTCCTGCCCAGTGATCACAGAGAGTATCAGTTATGGATGACACGGATAGCAGTTGAAGGACAGGGATGTGGAGTGGGGAGGCAAAGACTTGAAGAGACAGATGCTGAAAATTCCCAGCTCTTGTTTCTACAGTGAATAATAATAGCTTCCTGCTCTGAAGGATACAGTGGGTCTAGGGACCGGAAGTGAGCTTGGGTTGAACACTAACGAGGTTCCAGTTGTCAGGACAGTTAAGGGTTCATTGCAAGTATTCATTTCTTTTAACATAGTTTCTTTGTGTCTTCAGTTTTACCGAAGTACAGTTTTAAAACGATTGTATATACTTGATTGGTGTCATGTTTTGATGCGTGTATCCATTGTGAAATGATTAGCACATCGAGTCATCACTGTGTTAACTTTGCTGGGTCTCAAGGAAACTTAAGATTTCTTGACCTAGCACTCTAACTCTACTTGCTCCCTGTGCTCTAGCCCCACAGAACCCATAGCTACAGGTCTGTCCCCTCCACCACCATCCTGCTTCCCCTCCATCTAGCGCCCACAGCTGCCTCAGTTTCCTCTCTGAGTGCACCAGAGAAGGGAGGAGCTCTGTCGTGGGGTGTGACTCGAGCTGTGTCTTCCCCAGGTCCATCAACTGTGTGCATGTGTCACAACTGCCGTCTTTTAATGCTGAGTAATGTCCATAAGTACCATATTTTCTTTATCCATCTATCCACAAACATTTATCTTGTTTTTGTGCCTGGGCTGGTGTTTTGATGGAATTTAGGTATTTTCTGATCTGTGGTTTGAATGCTAGGTTTCTCTCTGTAGGACATACTAAGCTTGTTTGGGGGTGCTAAATTCACAGCAAATTAATGTTATGTTCAGTAGTCAATTCTAATCTTATCCCCAAATGAGGACGTTTCTTGTCCAGCCTCTGCATGTGGGCATATCCAGATGTTTAACCCCAATGTGGTCAGTATGCAAGTGAGACTATCCAGATGTTTAACCCCCCAGTGTGATCAGTGTGCATGAGAAAATATCCCCATGTTTAACCCCTGTGTGGTCACTGTAAGTGTGGGCATATCCCCATGTTTAACCTCTGTGCAATCAGTGTGCGTAAGAGACTATCCACATGTTCACCCCAGTGCAATGAGTTGGAGAAAAACCTTCACTGAAGGCCATTTCCAAAACAGCCCACAGCTATTTTTCTCAGGTGACACTCATTGTGAACTGTGCCTCTCCTCAGAGGCCATCCAGAGTAGCATTGAGAAGGGGTCTGGCCTTCTGCTTCATGAGCAGACATGCAGAATACCACCAGATAGGCATACAAAGGATAGCCTTCTTGTTCTGTTTTGTCAGTCCTGGGGCTCTGCTCCTGGTCTCTCTGTGTTCAAGGCTTGAACTCTGCCACTTGAGCCCACAGCTCCAATTCTATCTTTGTTGGATATTAGTGTCTCACAGGCTTTCCCACTTCAGATCTCAGTCTCCTGCCTAGCTAGGATTACAGGTGTGAGCCACCAGAACCTGGCTCAGAAGGCAGCTTTTTTGGTTGGTCTTGGGGCTTGAACTCTGGGCCTGGGTGTTGTCACTGAGCTCTTCACCTCAAGCCTACTGCCCTACCCCTTGAGTCACAGTACCACTTCCAGTTTTCTAGTGTTTAACTGGAGATAAGAGTCACAATTTTTTTTGCCCAGGCTGGCTTTGAACTGCAATCCTCAGATCTCAGCCTACCAAGTAGCTTGGATTACAGGCATGAGCCACCAGTGCCCAGCAGGAGGCAGCTTTTTAAAACACCTGTTTAGTGGCTGGTGGTTAGGTGTAGGAGTTGGGTTGGTATGCTGTCTTGTCACTTTTGACCCCTGTCAGCCGCCTCTCCACGTGCTCCTCTGGGTGTGGCACTGATGTGGGCTGTGCTAGCATCTGGTGTGTGGTGGCAGCGGGGCGGCTTCTCTGCCCTGCCCAGCAGGAGCAGCCAACACTCCTCTCACCTTCGGGGTATGCACACAGCTGGCATTTCTCTTTGAAGGAAGACAATGGGGTGAAGCTGGTGGATCCTTTGGGTGAGATGCTGGCACCCACGTGGGAGGAGCATGCCACGCGCCTGGCCAACGCGGAGGACCAAGAGGTGCCCCACGTGCTTCTGGACATCCTTGAGAAGGAGGCATTGGCACTGCCGCAGGACGCCTTGGTTGTGATCGGCAGAGACACCAGGTGACAGCCGAGGTGTCTGTGGGGCTCGCGGGTCCACACGCTGCCTGCAGGGCCCCCACTGGCCCTGGAGTGGTGTGTGGAGCCCACACAATTTGCAATGGCTGCCTCCATGCGGATTAGGGTCAAGGAACGTGTACAAAGCATGGGCGTTGTGTCCCTCTAGCTGTGTCATGTTCTCCGTCACAGAGGCAGGGTGGATTGAAAGCATTTGCTTTGGAGACGGTTTGCAGTGGAGAGCTGGGGGAGATACACAGACCATTTTCTATTTGAGAATGTACTGTAAAGCCATTATCTAGGCATTAGTCTTTGTCCTTATAAAATAATTTGTCATCCCCCGCCCTGCCCCCAGTCTTGGGGCTTGAATTCTGGGATTCTGGGCCTGGGTGTTATCACTGAGCTCTTCAGCTCAAGGCTACAGCCCTACTCCTTAAAGCCACAGCACCACTTCTAATTTTCTAGCGGTTGATAGCTCTCCGTTCTGCACCAGCTTTCCCATACATGCTGTGAAACACGTGAGGCACAAGGGGTCAGTCTGTGTCTTCTCTCCTTGCTAGGCCCAGCAGCGAGAAACTCGCCCAGTCTGTACGAGAAGGTGTGGCTGTCTCAGGAGGCCAGTACCACGGTATGTAAGCATTTGGGATCTAAGTTCATCATAGAAAATAAAAGTAGTGCATGTCTGAAGATAAAAATGAATAGTAAAGTTAACTTTTAGAAAGGTTAACTCTGAGTGTTTCATATTTTTTTTTTTCAATGCAGGCAATAAGCTTTCACCTGTGGGTTAGGACTTCCAAGGAGGATTAGAGGAAGGGCTTAGGCAGAGCCCCTGACACAGTACCGCTCCCTTGTTCTTTAGAAGTTGCCTGTAAATGCCTGTGAAGCTCTCATCTGTGGAGTCAGCTGGTCCTTACGTCTTTGACAGGTGTCTCTTCCCCATTATGAAATGAGAGGGTATTAGAGGCAGCAGAATGAAGGCTGGGCTCCTCTTGGCACAAAGGCCACACCAGTTGTGAAGGCAGGGACACCACTATGTTATCAGGTGAATATCTTCCTAGCATCAGTCTTTTCTCATTAAAAAAGATAAGTCAGCTGGGCACTGTGGCCCACACCTATAATTCTAGCTACTCGGGAGATCTGAGGATTGCAGTTCAAAGCCAGCCTTGCCAGAGAAGCCTGTAAGACCCTTTTTTTTTTTTTTTTTTTTTTGCCAGTCCTGGGCTTGAGCTCAGGGTCTGAGCACTGTCATTGGACTTTCTCAAGGCTAGAGCTCTACCACTTGAGCCTCAGCACCACTTCCGGCTTTTTTCTATGTATGTGGTACCAAGGAATCGAACCCGGGTCTTCATGCATGCTAGGCAAGCACTTTAACCACTAGGCCAAACTCCCAGCCCCAGCCTGTAAGACTCTTATCTCCACTTGACTCACAGCCCCACTTCTGGCCTTTTGGTGGTCAGTTGGAAATACAAGTGTCACAGAGCACTAGCCTTGAGCAGAAAAAAAAGCTCAGGGATCCTGCTCATGCTTGGAGGTCAAGCCCAGAACTGGTGTGTACACGTGTGTGCACACAAAATTCAGTGCTCTCACAACTTTTGATGCCTGTTCCATGGCTGCTGCTGCTACTGCATTCCCGTCTCACTTAATCTGCCTGTTCTTCAGTCTGCTCTACTTACCTTCTCTATGCTGAAGGTGGGTCTCCATCTCTGTCTTTCTGGTTCTTTTTCCTGAATTCTGGAAGCCAGATGTGCTGGTAACAGACTGAGCAGCTGGAGTTCAGGCCCTGGCACTGGAGTCACACTGCAGGACTCTTGGGACCTTTCTGATAGGTGCCTCTGGCCTGCAACCTAATGACATCATTTAGAGGATGAGCTGCTGTATCTGTCTGCCCTGACCTCCTCTCTCCCTTTGGACAGGGGCTTCTCCACTCGCTGTGATAATTCATTCCTCACAAGTTTTCAGTCGTCTTCTGCTGGACTTGGGCTAGCTTTACTCAGTTATTTGTTATTCATTTTTTTTTCCAAGCCAGGAGCATGGCCTAGTGGTAGAGTGCTTGCCTACTGTGCATGATTCCTCAGTACCACACACAGAGAAGAAGCCAGAGGTGATGCTGTGGCTCAAGTGATAGAGCACTAGCCTTGAGAAAGTTCAGGGACAGTGCCCAGGTCCTGAGTTCAAGCCCTAGGACTGCCAAAAAAAAATTTTTTTTTCCAGTACTGAGTTTTTTAACTTGAGATCTTACACTTCCTAGGCAGGTACTTTACTACTTGAACCATGTCCTCAACACTTCTTTATTTTGCCAGTCCTGGGGCTTGAACTTAGGGTCTGGGTACTGTTCTTGGGTTTTTTCCCAGGGTAGCATTCTGCTGCTGTGCCACAGTACCACTTCTGGCTTTTTTCTGTGCATATGGTACTACTCAATCATGCCTAGGGCTTCGTGCATGCTGGGCAAGCACCCTACTATTAGGCCACACTCCCAGATCCCCCCAACCCCTTTTTAGTTCTGTTTCAGATAGAATTGTAGGCTTTTTCCACTGGGCTGATCTTGTGCTCAGTCTTTTCACCCATTTTTGATTACCTGGTGTATACAACACCGTAAGAAACACATTTTGTATCCTGAATTCATGGAGTATAACAGAAACAATAGTTCCAATAAAAACTGTTCACATACATCTGTTTCATAAGCACAGCAAGGCTGGTTATGTCTTTGAGGACATTTCCCTGTTCCCCTGTGGCTGGGCCTGCAGGAGGTGGAGCTGGTCTGCGTGCAGAGCTTCACAGAGCAGGAAGCTTTCATGCCCCGTGTGCCCAGAGGAACACACAGTGCTCAGAGCATACCATTGCCTGCTCAGGCATGGACTTGATGCCTCTGAAACCTTTTAGTCCTGCAGTTTTGTTTTCAAAGAGGTTTCTTAGCTGGGGTTCCTGTTTTCCCGATGGCTCATGTGAACTTTGTAGCTTGCAGGGCCACCAGTGATGCCTTTCTTCGGATGTTTTATATTTCTGCTATCCGCACTGTATTTCCCTGTCAGTTCCTGCTGCCAGTGCTTCACAATTTTTTCAGGATGGGGAAGACACGTTGATTGGAATGATTTACGTGGTGTATGGATAGGTAGAAAGTTGATTTTGTTTTCTGAAATGCCGGTTTTAAAAGCTTTGTCACCCTGTGTTTCTGTGGTGGGAATATGTGTAAGTCTTTTGTGGTTGTGTGTCTGCGTTTCTGTGACAGATTATGGCTTGTTAACCACGCCCCAGCTGCACTACATGGTGTGCTGTCGCAATACCGGCGGGCAATATGGCAAGGCCACGCTGGATGGCTACTACCAGAAGCTCTCAGCCGCCTTCCTGGAGCTCACCAAGCAGGTGACTGGACCTCCTACACAGCGGGTCCTGTGGGCTTTAACAGCTGAGTCTCTTGCTACGTCCCCTCCTTTCCCTCCTGGTCTCCCTTTCCAACCTCTCCTCTTCCACCCTCCTCCCCTCTCTGGTGTCTCTCTAGGGCTTCTGCAAGGCTCTAGTCTGCACATGGCTATGGTGTGTTGGTATTGAGAGCTTTGCCAGAGAAGCGTGGTGTGGCTCTTACTTGTGGCCATCCTCAGTGGACATAGAGATGGACTAGGTTAGGTAGAGTTAATATAGGTGCTGTTGGCTTGGTGTTGGAGAAAGTCCTATGAGGAAAGCTTTCCTTTAGAGAGAGATTCTAGAAGTATGCTTCATTAGGTTGAGTCGGTGTCGCTGTTAGGCACAGCTAACCAAAATGAACCCCTTGAAGGATGAGAAAGACAGCTGAGGAGACAAATTAACAACAGCAATAAAACTTCAGAAACCAGTATGCTGAGGGACTTAACCCACTGTGGAGAGAATGACAGATGACACTGCTAATCTCTTTTTCTCTCCTTTCGGGTGGCTGGCAGTGAGTTATAGACCAGTACTTGCAGGGGTGTTATTTGAGGCTAAATGCTAATAAAACTTCATTTCCATTTACTGCCCAAGGTGTTTCTAAGTTTTCCTCTGGTGTTTTGCAAGTTTTATCCGAATGCATGTATGTTTATTTCCTGGGCTAAAGTAGATGTGTGAACAGATGTGACAGAAGCTGTTCATTTGTATGCATGGCTATGCGTGGCTTTGTGTGTTTATCTGCCCCTGTGACTGAAGTTCACATGTACGCGTGGCTATGTGTATCTTTGTGTGCTCATCCACTCATGTGATTGGGAGTTCACTTGTATGTGTGGCTGTGTCTATGTGTTCACCCACTCGTATGGCTGTAGTTCTCGTGTACATGTGGTCATGCGTGTGTGTGTTCATCTGCTCGTGTGGTTGGAGTCCTGTACCGGTTGCCATGCGTGTCTTTATGTGTCCATCTGCTCATGTGGCTGGAGTTCTTGTGTATGTGTAGCTGTGTATGTCTCTGTGTGCTCACCCACTCGTGTGGTTCGAGTTCTGTACATTTGGCTATGCGTATCTCTGTGTTCATCCACTCGTGTGACTGAGTGGTCATGTATGTGTGGCTGTGCGTGTCTCTTCATCGGCTTGTGTGACTGCGTTCT
The DNA here is from genome assembly GCF_031878675.1 of Megascapheus bottae. NCBI lineage: Eukaryota > Metazoa > Chordata > Mammalia > Rodentia > Geomyidae > Megascapheus > Megascapheus bottae. Next base: position 62,108,040 of record NC_143516.1, read on the forward strand.
CATGTATGTGTGGCTGTGCCTGTCTATGCTCATTTGCTCCTGTGGCTGGAATTCTCATGTACATGTGGCTGTGTCTTTTTGTATTCTTCTTGTGTGGCTGGAGTTCTTATGTACACATGGCTGTGTGTGTCTCTGTTTATCTGTTCATTTGGCTGGAGTTCTCGTGTACATGTGGCTGTGCGTGGCTGTGTGTGTTTATCTGTTCGTGTGGCTGGAGTTCTCGTGTATGTATGGCTATGTGTCTGTTTATCCACGCATGTGTCTAGAATTCTCATGTACAAGTGGCTGTGTGTATGTCTGTGTTTATCTGCTCATGTGTCTAGAGTTTTCATGTACAAGTGACCATGCATGTCTCTGTGTGTTTATTCACTTATGTGCCTGGAGTTCTCGTGGACCTGTGGCTGTGCATGTCTCTGTGTGTTCACTTGCTCATGTGACTGGAGTTCTCGTGTACATGTGGCTGCATGTCTGTGTGCTCACTCGCCCATGCGACCCTTTCCCCGTGTTCCTCGGAAGGCTTCCTGCAGTGGGGATGAGAGTGTCTCGGTGAAGGTGGACTGCGCGAATGGCATCGGGGCCCTGAAGCTGAGGGAGATGGAGCCCCACGTCTCCCCGGGACTGCATGTCCAGCTGTTTAACGACGGGACCAGAGGGAAGCTCAATCATCTCTGTGGAGCTGACTTCGTGAAAAGCCACCAGAAACCTCCACAGGGTGTGTGGTACGGGTGCGGGCATCTGTCTAGACCTTCCTGGGCCAGTGGTGAATGGAGGTGGCGACACGTGCTGAGACACACACAGCCCATTTCTAACACTTGGAAGCACTCTTGCCTGGCACCGGTGTCTGCAGAGGTGCAGGCAGGCCTTGCAACCACATTCAGTAGACTGGGGTATATGTGTCGAGCTTTTAATAGCAGTTGGCACTTTTGTCAAGTTCCCAGGTGCTGCTGACAGAGCTGCTCCCGGGACTGTGCCCCTAGGATGGCTGCTTAAAGCCAGCTAGGCGGCAGTCTCCACTGTGCTGAGCCGAGCTGTGGGTGGTGGGACCCTGGGGAGGGAGCAACGAGCACCCAAGTTGCCTGTGGGCAGAGGACTGGTGGATGAGCTCTGGGTTTACCTGCACTATAGACCCTAGGGAACGAAACCTGTTGAAGGTTACGTTTTCCTTCTGGCACAGTTGCCAGTTTAGAAATGCTGTGAGTGCTTTCAAGTATCAGAATCCCGGTCACCAAACACCTGGCACCTGTGGGTCACACCTGCAGTCCTCGCCACTCAGATCCTTGCTGCGATCCAGGACTGAGACATTCAAAGCCAGCCTAGGCAGAAAAGTCCCAGAAACTCCTACCTCCAGTTAGCTAGTGTTGGAGGTGTGGCTCAAGAGGTAGTGTCAGATTTGAAGGGGGGAAAAATATCCAAGTGTGAGAGGCCCTGAGTTCTACCCCTGAACAGGCAAAAACAAAACAACAAAAAAACCCATCGCAAACGTCTGTTTACACACCATTGACCTGTGCCACCACTTCCAGATAGCACCCTGGAGCTGGCGAGCCCAGGCCCTCTGTGCTCTGCCTCTCTGCTGAGGTGCTCAGTTGACCTTTATTTTGCAGACTCATTAGTTCGGTGTCTCCCATTTATTCATTCATTGAATATTGAGTCCTAACCCCCTATTTGACATTGGGACTGTAGTGTGGACAAAACCTAGCTGCCAGCCTCCTCTCCCCTCTCTCCCTGTCCCTCTCCCACTCCCCTTCATCACTCATCTCTCTTGCTCAGGCTGCTATTGCACAAAGGAGTACCAGATTGCTAACAAAAGTTCCAAAGATTTCATCAGCTAGTTTTCTCTCAGGCTGTAATTCACTCTTACCAGTGTTTCTTGTCATTAGTCAGATAAGCAAGTAAAAACTAATTTCCGGTCGAATTAAAGCATACCCTGTATCTACTGTTGATTGTGCTTTTGTGCACACACCCATGTGTGGGCTGCTCTTGGGGCTTGAACTCAGAGCCTGGGAACTGTCCCTGAGCTTTGCTTCCTCACATGAGCGCTTCACTTGAGGCACAGCTGGATGGACTTCCAGCGTTTTGGTGGTTAATTGGAAACAGGTCTTAGAGGTTTTTATCCCTGAGCTCTCAGCCCTTCCGTCTAGAGCTGTGAGCCACCAGTGCCTGGCCCTCCCCCTCCCCCAAAGGACAAATAGCATTAGGTGAGTTACATTTGGAATCCTTCAATTCTCAAAACAAACAAAAACACCTATAGGAAATTTGTTTAGCTAAGATAACTGCCTTAATAAGTCAGTTTATATGAAACTTGCTATAAGTTTCAGCATAATTAGGTTTCAAATGTTCTGTTTTGGTTTGCTTTGAAAGAATTTGGCCAATCTATACTGTGTAGCTATACTGTGTGGACACTTTTTTTTTTTGCCTAGTCCTGGGATTTGAACTCTGGGCCAGAATGCTGGCCCTAAGCCCCTTTGTACTCAAGGCTAATGCTATATCTCTTGAACCACAGTGCCACTTCTGCCTTTTTCTGAATAGTTCATTAGAAAAAAAAGTCTCATGGACTTTTCCTGCCTGGGCTGGCTTGGAACCATGATCCTCAGATCTCAGCCTCCTTAGGCATGAGCTACTGGGGCCTGGCTGACATTATGTGAAAACCAAAAGTTTATTTGCAAAGAAAGTTTTAAATGTTTTGAAATATTTACAGTGGCCCTGCTATTTTGACGCGTAGTTCTATTTAGTTCTGATAATGCTTTATCTAAAAAAAAAATAATGGTCTATGGTTATTAGTGCAGAGAAAGGCCTGTCCCAGCCTTTTTAAAAAATATTTTTGTGGTACACTTGTACTGGAGGTCAAACTGGGCAACATCTGGCTCCACAACAGGTTTTTTTTTGTTGTTGTTGTTATTGTTTTTTTTTGTGGGTCATGGAGTTGGAACTCAGCCTGGGTGCTGTTCCTGAGCTCTTCACCTCAAGGCTACCCCCCTACCCTTGAGCCAAGCCCCACTTCCCATTTTCTAGAGGTAAATTGGAGATAAGAATCTCAGGTCCTTTTGTGCTCAGGCTGGCTTTGAACCTTGATCCTCAGATCTCAGCCCTCCTGAGTAGCTAGGATTATATATGTGAGCCACCATGCCCGGCTTCTACAATAGCCATATAGGTTTTTTTTTTGTTTTGTTTTTTGTTTTTGCCAGTCCTGGGGCTTGAACTCACGGTCTTAGCACTCTTGGGCTTTCGCAAGGCTAGAGCTTGACCCATGAGCCATAGCACCACTTCCGTCCTTTTCTATGTATGTGGTACTGAGGAATGGATCCCTGGCCTTCATGCATGCTAGGCAAGCACTCTACCACTAGGCCAAGCTCCTGGCCCCTCGATTTTTAGCGTTTTATTTCCATGTCTCTCTGTTCTGTGTCCTAGGACTAGACATGAAGCCCAATGAGAGATGCTGCTCCTTTGATGGTGACGCGGACAGAATCGTATATTACTACTGTGATGGCGACGGTGCCTTCCATCTCATAGATGGAGACAAGATCTCGGTGTTAATCAGCAGCTTTCTGAAGGAGCTCCTCATGGAGGTACCCTGGGCTCGCCGTCCACGGAGCAGATATGTCCCAGAGGCACAGTTTGTGGGAGGTTCCAAATAGTTGGGGCCAGAAAATACAGAAAGAATCCCAGTAATCTCTGCCAGAGCGGCCAGGCCAGATCTCAGAAGATGACATTCATCTCTTCCAATATCACAGTGACTGAGGCTTAAGATTTGGAGATTTATGACGTTGTGGTTTCTTAAATGATACATTAGAATCCCCAAATTGTAATAGAAAAGCAATATTTTTAGAGATTTTTATGGTTTTTAAATATATTTTTGTTGGGCCAGGAGTTTGGCCTAGTGGTTAAAGTGCTTGTCTAGCATGCATGAAGACCCGGGAGTGGTGCTGAGGCTCAAGTGGTAGAGCTCTAGCCTTGAGAAGGTCCAAGGACAGGGCTCAGGCCCTTAGCTCAAGCCCAGGACTGGCAAAACAAACAAACAAACAAAAAAACAACAACAACAAAAAATAAATATATTTTTGTTTATGCCTCATTTTTATATATGAGCAGCTTAGTAATATGAAACTGTGGATTTCCAATCTGGAAAATCTTGGGCTAGCTTTAGGATATAGTTGGAAATGATAATCTGGAATAGATACATTTTAAGAATTCAGTAACTAGTTTTTTGTTTTGTTTTGCTTTGTTTTTGCTTGTCATGGGGCTTGAACTCAAGGACTGGGTACTATCTCTGAGCTCTTTTGCACAAGGCTTACATTCTACCACAATGCCACCTCTGTTTTTTGGTGGTTAATTGGAGATAAAGAGTCTCATGGGACTTTCCTGCCTAGGCTGGCTTTGAACCGAGATCCTCAGCTCTCAGGCTCCTGATTGGCTAGGATTACAACAGGCACAAGCCCCCAGCATCCGGTTAGTAACTAGTTAATTAAAAAAGAGATTCCCTTCTTGAATACTTGTTTGTTAAATATGTCATTTGAAATATGATGTAAAAATCAATGTTAATAAATTATTTAATAAAATTAAAGATATAAAAGATCAGAGATAAAGAGGATTCACTGTTAAAATACTTCAGGCATTTTTTTCCTGAATATTCATGTTTATTTTCAGTAGTTGAACAAAAACTAAAGCACATCTGAACTGGCTGGTGAATTTGTCATCCTTTAGAATTCTCCTCGACATCCTTGTCTTACAAACTATATTTTGATGGCAAACTCAGTGTCTTTTTTTGTCCAGGTTGGAGAAAGTTTCAATATTGGTGTTGTACAAACTGCATATGCAAATGGGAGTTCCACACGCTATCTTGAAGAAGTTATGAAGGTACTGAATCATTTTCATTTTATGGTAGTCTATTGGGTCTCATAAAACAGAACACAGTGTACAGTAATCTCAGTTGTTGTACAGGTAAGTTTAAACAGAAACGAAAACCAAGTAAGATATTCCTTGTACAAACAAGTAGAGAAACTCCCTATTCCTCGTCTTACACTTTTTTCCTCCATTTGGAAACTTGTTGTAATTGTAAATATTTTGAGGGGCCAAATCAATTTTTTAATTGAGGATTCTTTTGTGTGTGCTAGTTATTGGACTTGAACTGAGAGCTTCTGTGCTCAAGGCTGGCACTCTACCACTTGAGCCACAGCTCCACCGGCAATGATTGTTTTAAGGACACAGTATCTGAGGCTCAGTTGTCATGCCAGTTAACTTCCTGTCTGGCTCCAGGTTAAAAAGATCTGCCTGTCATAGGTAGGAAACATTCTTTTTTTTTTTTTTTTGAATAAGGGCTGTTAACCAACGACAGTGTCGGTCCCAGGGACCAGGTGAATGCCTTGACGCAGTGATACCATGAGGAGGGAAAAGTCAAGTCCTTGTCTTTAAGGACCAATGTGATAGAACAAATGGCCATGATACTTGTTTTTTTGGTTTTGTTTTTTGCCAGTCCTGGCTTCAACTCAGGGCCTGAGCACTGTCCTTGGACTTTCTCAAGGCTAGAGCTCTACCACTTGAGCCTCAGCACCACTTCTGGCTTTTTCCTATGTATGTGGTACCGAGGAATCAAACCGGGGTCTTTGTGCATGCTAGGCAAGCACTCGACCACTAGGGCAAGCTCCCGGCCCTGGCATGCTGCTTTTTTTTTTTTTTTTCTTCCAGTTCTGGGCCTTGAACTGAGGGCCTGAGCACTGTCCTTGGGCTTTCTTAAGGCTAGAGTTCTACCATTGGAGCTACAGCACCATTTCTGGCTTTTTTTTAAATATATGTGGTACTGAGAAATCGAACCTGGGTCTTTGTGCATGCTAGGCAAGCACTTTTACCACTATTTTTTCAGGACTGTTCTGGTATGTACAAGAACTATGTGGCAAGATTCTGTAGTAGAGGAAAGACCTTGGGCCTTTGTCTGGCAGGATTCTGTATTAAGGACTTAGGTGGAGTTGTAGTGTGAGAAACAGAATGTTGCCCAGAAGAAATGTGAGCGTGCTGATGACATTCATATTCCCCTGAATTCTGCTAAGTAGGCTTTTTGATGAGGGGCAGACCATGTGGTGAGATTTGCTCAGGGGCCATGTGTGGAGGTGGTCAGATGTCAGGGTGAATGTTCTGTGGAAAATGGGTTCTGGTAGGCTTTGGCTGTGGATAATGCCTTGTTGTACTTGGTCCAGAGAGGGTCTCCTTTTCTGGGTTTTTGTTTTCCAGTCCCTGAGCTTTTGCTAAATGCTAGCACTCTATCCCTTGAGCCAAGGTGCCACCTCCAGCTTTTTCTGCTTATGTGGTACTGAGGAATGGAACCCAGGGCTTCGTGCATGCTAGGCAAGCAATCTACCACTAAGCCACTTTCCCAGCCCCTCACCGATGTTTTAATGTTAAGAATGTATATGGAGTAGGGGCTACTTGCTTGGCTGCATGCAAGCAGGTGAGGTGAACTTTCCTTGTTTTTGTGCATTCTTTAGTAGTAAGTCTGGCCTAATAGAACTGGCTCCTTCAGCTGCATCTGTGGTATTTCCGAGCTGGTAGATTTTACTTCCCTTATACTTGCCAGAGGGCTAGCCCCTGTTCACATTGCCTCTTCTCATAGCTGGGGGATTCAGGAACAAAATTGGAAGCTGTTTTCCTTTACTCTGTCACACTGGCTAGTTTAGTATTTTCCCAACTTGTGTGCAACCCATTTCAAATGTGGAATGGCAGGTAACATGAATGAGAAGGACAGGAAGCAAAGTATGCAGGCCAGTTGCCATCACACTCAAAAGACCTGGAAATCTGAATTTCATGGGAGGTCTTGTTTAATAGACCTGACTTAAATGTGGTTGTGGAAAAACGTAAGGGCTTTGTCACATGTATGACAGCAGTTCTCAGTGTTCAGGTTGTTTTAGGTGGTGGGGCTTGTGTGTGTCCTTGTCTGGACACATGGAGCACACTCATTGTCCTCTGATGACTTCATCTTTGGGGAGCCATGTCACAGGCCAGAATAATGTTACATGGCTATTTTAATTCTTAAAATTTTCTTATATTCTGTGAGCTCTCTTGTTCTATAGTTTTCTCTTAACCTTTCTGAAATCGCAAGTCCACTGCTGACTTCCCTAACCATGCCGCTGGTCTAGCCCTGGTGACATCTTTCTGGGGTTGGTGTTTGGCCACCCTGCAGTCCCCTTCCTTATCTGTTAGCCCAGCGTTGGTCAGCAGTGGATGGTCGGAGGACCTAATCCCGATTGCCACTGTTGTTTTGTTGAAGAGCTTGTCTTTGCAGCCTAAAATATTTACAATGTGGTTTTACAGAGAAGCCTGTAGCCTCCATGATCACTCCCCACGGGCATCCATGTGCCTCCTGCTCCCCTCCCTGACTCCACCCCACTTTGTACTTTCATCTTCAGCCATATTCCTCACTACTCTAAGCTCTAGGGTTTATTTCTTGTATCCTTGTGTGCACTCCACTTCTGCTGGCTGGCTGCAGTTTTACTCAGTGTATATTACAGGTACCTGTTTACTGAGTGTGCATGTGTATTACAGGTACCTGTTTACTCTATGTGTGTGTGTATTACAGGTACCTGTTTACTGCACTAAAACTGGGGTCAAGCATTTGCACCATAAGGCTCAGGAGTTTGACATTGGAGTTTACTTTGAAGCAAACGGCCACGGCACGGTAAGTCCGGATAGGTCTCCACTGGCCTTAGCCAGCACTTGTTTATAAAGGGAGCTGATCTGTATCTTGGTAGCCAGAGGTAATAGTGTTAGTAACAAGATAATTTGGTTATTATGTTCTTTCTGCTAATGACCTCTGTTAAGATGTGAAGAGGTAAGCTAGTTTGATCTTCTGGTAGTTTCTCTGGAGCTTCAGCTTGTATTTTCCTTCCACTGGCTACACAAGAGGGAGAGTTCAGTAGCTGTAGTAAAAAGGTGCTGCAAAGAAGTAATTATTAATAAGCATGTTATGCTTTGTTTTTATGGCTTTATTTTGAAGACGTTTGTGATATACTTTATATACCATAAAATACATACCATAAAATACACATTTAATAATACTTATGGCTTTTAGGTTTTTTTTTGGGGGGGGGGGTGGTCATGAGGCTTGAACTTGGTCTGGGTGCTGTCCCTGAGCTCTTCAGATCAAGGCTACCACCTTACCCTTGAGCCAAGCCCCACTTCCCATTTTCTAGAGGTTAATTGGAGATCAGAGTCTCAGGTCCTTTTGTGCCCGGGCTGGATTTGAATCTTGATCCACAATCTCAGCTTCCTGAGTAGCTAGGATTAAAGGTGTGAGCCACTGGGGCCGGGCCCAGTGTGGATTTTAGGTTCTTAAGACTCAGAATCTGTTTTCACCTCATGAGTGTGAGGTGGTCCAAGCAAACATTTGAATCTGGGCCAAACCATTGTCTTTACTAACACAAGCTGATTAGGAAGCCACAGAGACAAGAAAAATATATTCCTACAAAATGCTATTCAAGTATAACTTACTGATCTTAATGCAAGGGTTGCTGGATGGCTTTTCAAATAAATACTTGAAGACTTACAAGCCATCCTCTGAGCAAGCTGGATCAACTCTTGCTGATTAGTATAAGCAAATGGATTCAGCACAGGTCATCCTGCACCTTACTTTACCTACAGCTATTTCCCCAAACCATTGAACACAGTGCACCATACAGCGATGGGCTCTTGAGGGCACCAGAGTAGATGGTTGGCACTTCAACGTCACCTGGCACGCATCCCCTGGAGGGTGCAGGCAGACGAGCCTGGCAGCACATCGGCCTACTCAGCTGGTGCATGTCGGGAGCAGAATTAACTCCTTTGCTCACCTGTCAGTGACGTCTTTGGAATCGGCCGTGTAATATTTGGTGGTTGTGATTCAATTCTGTCATTTTTCTCCCGTTTCCCTAAGGTGGAAAGGAGTTAGCTAGGAAGATGGTTAATTCTGACTGGCACCTTGTGCCCTTTGTGAGTGACTCCATATGCTTTCATGCAGGCTTTGTTCAGTAAAGCCGTTGAAATGAAGATAAAACAACTAGCAAAATTAGAAGATAAAAAAGGAAAAGCTGCCAAGATGCTGGAAAACATCATTGACTTGTTTAACCAGGTCAGAACACACAGGGGGGCAGACTGGCTAGCTTTACATTGTTCAGAAAATGGACAGCCCAGGGTGTTCTGTGAAAAAGTAGAGAAGGTGAGACTGTAGTTACACTTGTGGTATCTCAAGTTGTAAATATGAAAACTTTGCACAGACTTTGAATGGCTTTCACCTAGAATCAGCATTAGTTTTTACATTGAGCTTGAATAGATGGTGCCAGTTTTAAACTTGGCTTCTTGAGGCAGTGCAGTCTCACCTGAGACTGGCTGTGTGCGAGCAGTAACCACCCCAGAGAGAGGAGGTGGTACGAGTACTGAGCGCCTGCGGATCCCGCTCTGTATCCTAGCAGCCCTGCAGGGAAGGGTGGCCTCAGAACCCCAGGGCCCTAGGAAGATGGCAGCCGGAGTCCAGCCCGGTAGAGGGTAATGTGGGACAGCACACTGTGAAACTCCACTACCAAGTATAGCGTGGAGATTACTTCACCAAAGGACATGCAAGGTGGTCTCCTTGGTAACAGGAGGGTGAAGGTGGGCCTCTCATCCAGGCTTTGCTTCTTTCCCACTCGGTAGACAGCTGGTGATGCTATTTCCGACATGCTGGTGATTGAGGCGATCCTGGCAGTGAAGGGCCTGACTGTGCAGCAGTGGGACTCCCTCTACTCCGACCTCCCCAACAGACAGCTCAAAGTGAAGGTGGGAGACCCACTATCCCATCCCTCACACCAGGAGAAGGCTCTGCTCTACACAAAGACTGACCTTATTATAGTTAACCTATTGGGAACCTATTCCACTAGATTGTAAAGGGTGCCGACATTCTACCACTCCACATACAGCCTCACCTTCCGCTTTCTGGTCAGTTGGAAATGAAAACTCATCTCAGCCTCCTGTGTAGCTAGAATTATAGGCATGAGCCACATTTAAAAGGAGATGGGATGTTTATTATGGATTCATATTCAGAACAAAAGTGCTTAGGAGCTCAGATTCCAGTTGCTGCTCTTCACATCACACCCGTTATTTTAAGTGAAAACGTTTTGCATTACCTTGGAGCTGCTTCAAGAGTGTTTCTGCCTGTGTAACTCAGGCAAACCCATACACTTAGCAGTGTATTTGAAATGCAAAACGCTTTGTTCACTGTGTTAAATAGCCAGTTTTAGTAATAGACAATGTGTGGGAATGTTTTTGTTTAAACGCTGGCCTTGGAGAAATGAAATTTGCAACACTGTAAGGCAGTTTCATCTCACACTCATAAAAAAACCACAGGCATGTATGTGTGGAATGCATGGGTGGATGTGACATCCTTGTGTGCAGGTTGCAGACAGGACAGTGATTTGCACCACGGATGCTGAGCGGCGAGCAGTTACCCCGCCTGGACTGCAGGAGGCCATCAGCCAGCTGGTGAGGAAGTACAGGCTGGCCCGAGCCTTCGTCCGACCCTCTGGCACGGAAGATGTTGTCCGGGTGTACGCAGAGGCAGATTCACAGGTAAGCTGGGATAGTTCTGGCAGAAAAATGTGTCCTGACAGGCGAGCATTTTAGGGTCAAAATAAGATTCAACTCATGATAAAATGTATGGGAAAATACACTATTTTGTGGTAGAAATGACAAATCCTTTGACATGTTATAGGGTTATATTTACTGTGCGTTAACATTACTTTATAAGATCATAATTGAGTTTCTATGCACCACCTTTAAATGACAGGCTTGTAGGCTTTGCTGTTTTTTGGGTAGAGTGGTCTAGTTGTTCCCTGGTACAAGTTCCAACTGTGTCCGAAGACTTTGTGATGGAAGGCCAGGTGTGACGGTGAAAGGGTTTACTCAGTGTTAACTTTGAACTGAGACTTACCTCATTTAGTGGAATCTAGACTTACTTTCCAACGAAATGTCTTGTTTCTGAAAAGAGAAGTTAGTGTTAATTAGGTAAGTGGGAAAAACAGAAGCCCCCAAGCTGCAAAGTATTTATGGGGGGGGGGGGGAATGCTGTGTGTTCCTCATTCCTGTCTCCCCTGTGACTTGCAGGAGAATGCGGATAGCCTTGCACATGAAGTGAGCCTGGCAGTGTTTGAGCTGGCTGGAGGAATTGGAGAAAGACCCTAACCAAATTTTGGAAGATAGTTTCTATGTCCCTGTCATATAACAATGGCAATATTAATCATAATGTTTACAGTACATGACCGGGCTGTTCCTACATCCATTTTTCTTAAACTACCAGAATAATTTTTAGAATTACGGCTTACCTAATACTTGTATGATTCAGCGCTTAATTTTACGGTATATGCAGAGTGGCAGAAAATTACATTTGATGCTACTGCAGGAAGTGGCAATTGCTATGGCAGCATTGGGCGGGGAGAGAGTGCTGTCTGCTACTCACCCGGTACCCCAGCTTCAGCTCTTCTTCGTGTTGATGCCCGGATGTGGAGGAATTCACCAAATCTCTGGATGTCGAAGTGATGCCTGAATATGGTTAGCAGTGGAAAGAACAATCCCTGCCTCTAAAATAATTAAACCAAGCCTGAGGCCAGTAGAAAAATGTACAGTATGTATTTTGCAGGTTTAAAGCAACTCAGGACAATAAAACAATGGGTTATCTATATAGATCTCTCATAGGTCCCATAATCAATATGAGCCAATCGCATTTAAACTTGATTTTAGGCCACATTTAGACATTAGCTCTTATTTACAAACATTTAAATACAATCTGAAGTGTTTTTTACATACAAAATAAAAAAAAAAAACCTATACACCTCAGAGCACATGTTTGTTTTACGTTACAGTTAAGCAGGGTCCTCGGTGCCGGTCAAGTTTTCATCACCCCTTCCAGAAAGTCCTTTTCTACCATTTCTTCTATGTTTTGTCTGGCTCTGGTGGAAAAGGGCTTGTGGCTCTCTAGCTTCGTGTCCTTACTGGAGAGGGTGTGGGGGTGGAGGACAGGGCTCCCCGAAGGCCCTCCACAACGGCTCGTGACCTTGCTGCTGAAGACCTGGCTGAGGACATGGAAGAAGGGCAGGAGCTGCGCCATGCTGCGCACAGTGCCCACAGTGAGGAGCAGGCGCCCCGGCTCCCAGCCCCGGGTTCTCCCCGACGTGTCCTCCTCCGGGTTTTTCTGCAGGGGAGGATAGTAAACAAGACAGGATGTCAAGGGCCAACGGAGTGGCCCACACTGGTAATCCGAGAGAACTGGAATTCAAAGAGCGGACAAAAGCTGCAAGTGGAGGTGTGCTTCAAGTGGTGCAACACCCAGCCTGGAGCAAAGTGGCTAAGGAAGGGCCATCAGGCCCTGAGGTCAAGCCCCAGAAAAAGAAGCCTAAAAGTCATTTAACTTCACATCCACCTCTTTTTAATGCCACTTGCAAATCTATTCATAAGGAGGGAGTGACAGCTCATGATCTGCTTACAAGTTTTCATATTGTTTTGCCTTCATTCAAATCTACACATCTGGACTTTTAGCCAAAGATGGGGTCCAACGTTACAAAAGAACTGTGCACCTCAGCAGTAGTAAATTCATTCCCTTAAATGCCTAACCTTGCCACAAGATAGCAGCCCAAATCGAATGCACCTTGATACTGCAGCACTGCGAGAAGAAAGAAGCCTAAAACATTGAGGGGGAGGGGGCGCTGTTGGCGTCAAGGGAAGGCCCTGGGTTCTGCCACTTACTGTGCTGTGCCCCTGGGGAGATTGACAAAGGTTCCTCAGATCCAGTGCAGGGGTCTTACAGTAGGTAGGTCAGGAGAGTATAGGTGTAGAACTCCAGCTCAGTAGGAGCTGTGCCCTGCCAGAGCAGTTGCTCTGCACCGGGCCGGCCTGGGGAGGCCAGTGACTTGGGAAGAACATTTGGAGGCTTGCTGCTTTAGGGTGGCGTGTGGGGCACACCCCCACAATAGCCGTGGAGGAACGTGTGCAATTAGACAACAGTCCACACTGGTCTGCATGAAGAAATTTACATGTATGTATTTCTTTGGAAAATGGCCAGAAGCGTGGCTCAAGTGATAGACCACTTGGAGGCCTCCAGTTTAAACTATAAAAAGGCTCCATTAGCCAGCGTTGGTGGCTCACACCTGTAATCCTACTCAGGAGGCTGTGAGATCTAAAGATCACGGTTCAAAGCCAGCCCGAGCACTGAAGTCTCCAATCAACCACCAGAAAACTGGACGTGACGCTGTGGCTGAAAATGGTAGAGTGCTAGCCTTGAGCTGAAGAGCTCAGGGACAGCGCCCAGGCCCAGAGTTCAAGCCCCATGACCGACAAAAAAGAGTACAGTTACATGGGCTGCTTATTACTTCTTACAGTTTGACAACGCCCTGTTTGCATTTTTTCAGCTATCTTCCATTTCTCATAATGGCATAAGGGGAATATTGTGGGTGTTCTCAAGGTTTTGACATGAAAAACTTCAGACTAATGTGAACTACTCACCTGCATGGCTCTTTACTTTTGAGAAAAAAATTAGAATAACGTCACTAAAGTAAAAAAAAAAAGATTTCCTATGTAAAACAGGAAACCAGTTGTTTCTTTAAAAGTCTCTTGACATATTCACGCTTATTGGGGTTATAGACATTGGAAACGTTTTCAAAACATCTCAACTTGATAATATCCTCAGTTCACTAGGAAATACTTAACAAATGACTCACTAATCTACTAGTTAACACATAGTGTTTACATAATGTATCACGGACACGAAATATAAAAACAGCTAGTTACATAAGAAAAGCAGAAGTTGACTACCTTTGCCCTTTTCCTGAGCAGTTTGGCCAGTCGTACCACGTAGGGTTTAAATTCTCGCTGATGTATGCCCTGCCTTCTGACTTCTAAACCTGAGTCATCGGAGGCTTCTGGAATAAAGGCCCATCGGTACCTATGGAAGGAAGCATGACAAACAGATAGGGCATGCAGTAGCATAAGCATGGTCCATTCTTTAAATTCTGCCAGCTTTCAGCTTTGTCTTAAATACTTCATAATGTTGCAGGAGGCAATGATGTAAACATGCAAAGTGCACATTACTGATTTTTTTTGGAGGGGCAGTATAGTACTCAAGACTTTGCTTGACAGGTACTCTATTGGTAGGGGCAGACTTCTAGCTCTTTTTTGCACTGTTCCCCTCCCCCTTCTCCCCCTTCAGTCATGGGGCTTGAACTCTGAGCCTAAATGCTGTCCCTGAGTTCTTCAGCTTGAAGCTAGTGCTCTACTCCTTGGGCCACAGCACCTCTTCTGGTTTTCTAGTGGTTAATTGGAGTTAAGAGTCTCATGGACTTTAGTGCCAGGGCTGGCTTTGAACCACAATCCTCAGATCTCAGCCTCCTGAGTAGCTAGGATTACAGGTGTGCGCCACAGCACCTGGTTATTTTTGAGATAGGAGCTTACTTTCTGCCCCAGCTAGAATTGACTATGATTCTATTTATACTTCCTGCTGTGTGCTTAGTCTGGCCTGGAACCACCATTGTTCTTCCAGTGTTAGCCCACTGAGTACCTACGATTCCTGGCATGGCCAGTGTGCTCTAGTGACACTGCTATTTTCTCATAGGCTCAAAGCAAGTACTCAGTGTTAGCCAGTAGGCAAAACTTTGGCTGTTCAGAGACTGGAATAGGCCAAGAATGGAAAGAATTTAAGATTTGCAACCACTTTCCTATTTCCGTCAACTGTCTGACAATGGAAAGGAGCAGGGGCTGGAGCTCAGGGCCTGGGTGTTCAGGTTCCTGGACAATTCTGCTCCAGGCTAGTGTTCTACAACTCTAACCACAACTCTGTCACTCACAGCTTTTTGGTGGCCAATTGGAGACAAGAGTCTTATGGACTTTCTTGCCTGGCTGGCCTCAAGGCACAATCCTTAGACCTCAGCCTCCTGAATAGCTAGGATTATAGGCATGAGCTACTAGTGCCTAGCCAATTTTTTTTGGGGGGGGGGAGCTTGTTCTTGAGTTTTTGCTTGGCTTCTACTTCCCATGGCTGATACTGTACTCTTCTGCTTCCAGCTTTTTCCTGGTTAACTAGAGATAAAGAGGATTGGGTGGCTCTGGTGTTAGACCAAGCTCAGTCTCATCTCAGTATGGCCATCTACCCTCCCACCAACAAAACCTAGAACAACAAAACACCCCAACAAATCTGGGCTGCTGGTGCTTCATGTACAACACTGGTCTGGCAGGTGTGAGACTTTCTTTGGGTTGGAGGTTTAGTATTGCCTCCCCAAACAGGAAAGAAGCAAAAAACAAACAAACCAAAACAAGCCAAAACCCTCCGAAATGCAAAACAACCACAGAGATAACTGTTGCTTGTTTGATTGAATTATCTCAGAATTCAATGTATATCAAACCAAACCCCATTCTTTCTGTAACTAAACAGAGTATTCCAGGTAGTAATTCTATTGGTGGCACTGGGGTTTTAGATCCAGAGTCTTCTACTTGCTAAGCCTCAAGTCTTGGTAAGGAATTGTCCAGCTATTGCAGTCTTGGTAATATAAGAACGCCCTTTGTCTTCATGGAAGACAGTGGCTGTGTGTGTGAACATGACCATTCTGGAGTACAGTAGACATCAGGGTACATACATGCCCCACAAGAACACGGATGCTTCTGTTATGCAGGATAACACATTTCACCGCTCACAACTGCAATTTCTCTTAGGGAAATAGCTTAGTGTGTTCTTCTGATGTTTACAAGCTATTTTTCTTTGGTTCTGAGAATTGAACCCAGAGCTTTAGGCACAGTAGGTGTGGGTCCCACCACCGAGCTTGTGACCCGAAGCCCTGTTTTCCTTCTGGGTACAGTAACACTAGCTTACTGAGAGGAATGGCCAACTTTAGTTCTTTTTTTTTCTTTTGGTTCTGGGGCTTGCACTCTAGGGCCTAGGCGTTGTCCCTGAGCTCTTTAGCTCAAGGCTACCACCCTACCTACCCCTTGAACCACAGTGCCACTTCTGGTTTTCTGGTGGTTAAATGGAGAAAGGAGTCTCATGGACTTTTGTGCCCACGGTGACTTTGAACCGTGATCCTCAGATCTCAGCCTCCTCAGTAGCTAGGATGACAGGCGTGAGCCACCGCACCTGGCTTAACTTTTATTGACAATTAGTCTAGTGAAAACCTTCAAAACCGTTAAAAGTTCAACCAATGCACATTAAATAGCAGTATGACACTGAAGAAGTACATAGATTACAGGTGTGAGCCACCACGCCTGACTTAACTTTGGTTTGTACTGTGAGTCTGGTTTTTCTGGATGCTTTCTTACCACTGAGTTTAGTGCCTTTCTCAGACTTCCTGAGGAAGTCCCAGTACTGAAATTCGTCTAGGTGCACATGCAAGTGGAAAAAACTTAAAGACCTGAAATAAATCTAAAAGTAATTTCTAGTTCTTACCATTAAATTTAATTATTTTTAAAAAGCTATTTTTCATGGTTTAAGGATGTCTAAATGAGAAAGACAAGATTTTGCTATGTTCCTCTTTATCCTGTTGACATTTCATCCCAGAATAAAGTAATATAATACGCTATATAGATGTTTTTTGATCCTGTGCATTCATTCCCAAATTAACTTGGCTATTTTAAAATTTAGATGTTAACAACTGTACTTCATTTGGGGAACAGGAAGGGAATAACACAATGGAGAGAAAGGACATGGTGTGAGCCAGTGTAACAGTGATACCATAAGACACTTGGTTGGACATGAACTTCACAACTTGGGGGTGGGGAGTGGGAAAAAACAAGGGAGGGGATAACAATGTTCATCAAGAAATGCACTCATTACCTTTCTTATGTAACTGTAATCCCTCTGTATATCACCTTCACAATACAATAAAAGTGTAACAAAAAGAACTGTACTTGATACTTCAGGCACTTATGGAGAAGGTACCAGGAGAATTTCTTCCCATTCCTTTCCTATCATCAAGAGTAAATCAGCCACCTCCATCCTTGTCTCCTGGTCTTTTTCCCAACTGCACTGCCAAAACAAGCTTTCTCAAATGCCAGGGCAGTAGCGTCCTTCCTGACGCATTCACAGGCTTCCCGTTTTTCCAGGCTAGTGTCCATGTTGTCACACACAGGGCCAGGACTTAACAGAGGAGAGGCTCTTTCCAGCTCTCTGCAGCACTATGCTCCAGCAAGACCGAGTTTTTCCTGCCTCAGACGTCCTGATGGACGATAGACTGGGCGGATCTTATATGTGTGTGATCATGTGTCCATGATGGGGCTCCATGAGTAGGCTTTGAACCTGGGAATCACTGCGTGTGCCTGCTGCCCCTCTCCAGGGCACTCCACGACCAGCTCTCTGTTGTTCTTAACACATCTACCATTGGTTCAAAACACGCTCCTTTTGTGAAAATTAAATTTCTACTTAATCATGAATCAGTGACTAAAGCAAATGCATTTATAAAAAGTATCCACTTACTATCTGTGCTTGTACTTACATCTGGAACTGAGGCAGACTTTCGGAGGGCAAGGCCAGAGCCAGATCCAGAAATTTGCAAGCAGAGAGATAAAGGTTTAGCCACCGCTGGCTGTTATAGGAAGTGGAGAAGCCATTACCTCCTGTGTAGGTTGTCTCCAGACCGGCCACGGAGGGGCCTGAGGTCCTGCAGAGACATGAGAGATGGGGCTGTCAGCTGACCCATCTGTGCCAGGGGAACCGAGATACAGGCTAGTACCTTCCAGAGTCAGACTGATCATCACTAATCGCTGAATTACTAGTCATGACTACATTCTGTCATCCTTAAAAATGTTACTTTTCGTTATTTTAAATTTATAGAGTAATTTCTACTGCATTCAAGAAATATAAAAATACAAACTTTGTAACCAACAAACTTTAATACTAGTTTCGGTTGCTCAGAATAGTTCGTGTGATGCTTTCTGCAATAAACTGAGAACAGGAGACTATAAACTTAGCACTCAAGAGCTATATTAAAAATACATAGTCTTAAAAGAACTTTCAAGGGGCTGGGAATTTGGCCTAGTGGTAGACTGCTTCCCTAGCATGCACAAACATACATAGAAAAAAGCCAGAAGTGGTGCTGTGGCTCAAGGGTAGAGCTCTAACCTTGAGGAAAAAGTCCATGGACAGTGCTTAGGCCCTGAGTTCAAGCCCCACAACTGGCAAAAAAAAGAAAAAGAACTTTCAGAGCCGTGAGTTTGGCCTAGTAGTAGAGAGCTGTAGCCTTGAGAAAGCCCAAGGACAGTGCTCAGGCATTGAGCTGAAGGCGTAGGACTGGCAAAAAAAAAAAAAAGAAAAACATCTTTCAATGTATACATTTATAAAATAAATTCCTATAAATATAAAAATCACATATTAGGAAACTGCTTGTACTCCAAAGAGTAAGATTAAGTAGACATTTTATTGGCTCCATGTGGCTCCTTTGGTTGCAGGTAACCTGCAACGGCTGACCTGCAAGGACCAGATGTAACCTCAGAGCGGCTCATCCAGATGAAACGCATGGAACTCTAGTCACCTGTATTTGCATCTCGAGGCCATGGGCCATGAATGCTAACAGTCTACAATGTTTCATGACGAGTGAAACCATGAAATAACAGACTAAACCTATGGGGTACACAGGGTAGCACCTATATTCACCTATATTCTCCCGAGGTATCATTCTAGATAACCTCATGGTAGGAAGGATTGAAAGCACACTAAATTACATGTTACCGTGAAATGTCTTCATCAGCAGTGAGTTCCTGCTCCATCAATAAAAATACCTGTACCTGAAGACATGAAATAAAGTTAAATATTTATTTAATGGTTATGCAATTTTTATATGTAGGCTATATTTTCATTACTATAAAAACAAATTTTCAGATATATATTCAGTCTTTTAACTTATAGTTCGGTTAGGAGAACAAAAATCACAAATTTAGCAACAGAGAGCCTTGCAAGCATACATCAAGTGTTCCATGAGATGATTATGATTACTGGCTTCAGAACAGAGTAACAGTTATTTTTTTAAGACTATTAAAGATAACAAATATTAAAGGAAATTTCCTTGGGGGTTCTGGTGACAGAATTTCTCTACTGTAGTTTTCCCTCCAACTCCCAAAATCATTCCTACATGGAGGGAGTGACTGCCCAGAGTGGAGCCTTGAGACTTACAAGGTGTTTACTGTTCGGGGGTTTAGCAAGTCTCCGAGTCTCTCTACATCAAGTTTAATCCAGATATGAGTGCACTGTGAGTGCAGTGCCTATGTCACTATGTAAAGCCTGCTCATCCACCTCCCCTTCTGGGGTTGCTGTGGCAAAAGACAGGAGTAGGGCCCACAGGCTGGGACAAGGGATGGACCAGACAAAGCACCAGTCACAGACACTGGCTACTACACTGCACAACGGGAGGTTACACTGTAAGGAGATAGAATCTGGCTTGTTTTTATTATCTTGAACTAGAACAATTGTGAGATTAGATGGTTTAATGGAGTTCTCTTTTAAAATAGTTTTTATTCAGTGAGCACACAGAATCTATGTCACTTGATCATTTGTAACCAATTGAGTTAAATTGAACTCACAAGTTCAGTGATCATGGTAGGCCAGAGGGATGTCAGATGCTGTGGAGACATTCGTAAAAGTAACACTCTGAAAAACAGGAACACTTGAGAGTGAAGAGTTGGTACTTGGGGCAAACGGAGACTTTCCACCAATCTCTCTGAAAGAAATGTGGTGTATTTTCAATGCCCAAATAAGTTCATTTACTCTCAAATACAAATTTCCACACAGTTCAGATTGAAAATTTGAAACTGGCGACTACCACTTTCATAAAGGTATTATAAAATCAAGAAAAACATGTGTGAAATAAAGATATTCTCAGTGAATTCTGTCGAATGGCAAACAGAAGTCTAGATTACTCAGAAAGACCTGGGTGTAGTGGCATGCACCTGTAACTCCAGCCCCAAGCAGGGGGACAGCCAGGCTGGAGGGGGAGCCCCCGGTCAGCTGTCCTGCTATGTCTGAAGTGGGTCCAGAGACACGGGTGAGCCTTCTGAGAGGAGAGGGGAGGGGGAGGGGAGGTGACTGTTGTCATGTCCCATGTGGGCTCCTGGGGCTGTGGCAGCAGGTACTGCACTGACCCGAGCTGACCTTCAGGTATGGCGTGGGGACTGCACTGTGTCCCAGCTGGACACAGTCCCCACAAGTTATTTCTACCTATCATTCCCTGGCTCTGCCTGTGTTCTGTCTAGTCCGTCTGGGTATCTGACCTGTTGTCCACAATCGAGACACACTGAGATGCTCATCGAAAGTGCAAGTTACTCCTTATTATCAAGTACCAATTCCTATGAAGTCTGAACTCAATAGACTACATTTGAGAAAGTACTACAAATTACAAATCCTAATTCTATAGTTTTGGCTCATTTTGCTCCAAATTAAAGAGTATTCTCTGTTTTTCTTTTTTTTTTCTTTTTTTGTTGTTGTTGGTCATGGGGCTTGAACTCTAGGCCTGAACACTGTTCCTGAGCTCTTCAGCTCAAGGGTAGCGCTCTACCACTTAAAAGCACAGCACCACTTCCAGTTTTCTAGTGGTCAATTGGAGGTAAGAGTCTCATCGACTGTGGTGCCTTGGCTGGCTTTGAACCTTCAACCTCATCTCAGCCTCCTGATTAGCTAGGATTACAGGTGTGAGCCACTGGTGCCCTGCAAGAGAGTATTCTCTAAGGGACAAGAATACTAAAAGTTCAAAAGATATAGGAAATGAAGTTTTAACTGTGTACCTTGTATATCTGGGAGGTATTTTTGGTACTGGTCAACTTCACTGCTGAAAATAGCAAAGGCTAATCTTTTGAGAAGCATGGCTCTCTGTTCCAACTCCACATCGCGGTTTGCAAAAAGATTAAGTGAACTGCTTTGGGCCACAGCCACTCGAGCTGAAAAAAGGGTGAGATTGACAGATAGTCATGTAGTCATCTGAAACAAATGGGTTCTTTTATTTAAAGGCATATGCCCCATGACATTAAGAGTGAGAGGGCACACTCCCCCACCCAGAGAAGATACACACTGAAGACTCGGTGTCAGCAGAGGACCTTTAGAATTCTGAGATTCTGAAAGTAAAATTACAAATAATGCCATTTTATAAGGCTCTTTATTTATCATAGGCTTTTGTGTAGTCAAGCATTAGTGGCTCACACCTGTAATCCTATCTTCTTAGGAGGCTGAGATCTTGAGGATTGTGGGTGAAACCCAGCCCAGGCAGGAAAGTCCATGAGACTCTTATACCCAATTGCCCAGCAACTACCTGCAAGTAGAGCTGTGGCTCAAGTGGCAAAGCATCAGCCTTGAGCAAAAAAGTGAAGGGACCACGTATAGGCCTGAGTGCAAGCCTAGTCCTGGCACAGACACGGATATCTCCAGCCTGGCTCAGCTCAGCCTCCACCCCATGCTCAAAATGTCTGCCTGTGGTGGCACGGAGTGGCCACGCTCCCTCCCTCCCACACCTTGGAAGTCTTGTTCTCTGTTTGGAATATCCTGTCTTTAGAACTTTTTTTGTTTAAAGATTTTATTAACATTGATGCACTACTTGACAGAAATCTAGTTTCTAGAAAAGAGTAAAAAGTTAAGACTTAATCACAGCCAGGAAGACACTGCTGGGGTTGTCATCCTGCTATACTCACTCATCAGGTCTCGGAATGTGGTCTTATCATGTGTCATCAGATTGTCCATAATTGCCCTCCAGCTGAAAGAGATAGGGTCATTAAGATGTGGTCTGTTAAAGAGTCATCACTGAGAGGTACTCAAGATGCTGACTTACTGATTAACACAGGAGGCATCCATCTGAAAGAAACTGGGATCCATGAAGAGGTCGAAGGCTTCCTTCTTCCACGCTCTCCGTGTGTACTGGTATCCACTGAGACTGCTCAGCAGCTGCACACAGGCGCGGTAACTCGGCGCATTGTGCGCACTGTACAGAGGGAGGAAGGCACCTTACTCTCAGTTCTGACGCTGTGTATTAAGCTATGTAAATGCTCACATTCATCTAAGACAATGACATACAAAACAATGTAGAAATGGTTTAACCACTCTCTTCATGCATGCCACTCTGCCATTCACTCCAAAAACAGCACCAGAATGTTTCTAACAAGGCCACGAATCAGTGCAAACCTATCTAAGTCTCTGTGGTACCTGTGGTTTCGGAGGTAGGGCACAACGTAATGCATGATGTTCACCAGCAAGGGGATGACTCGCTCCTTCTCATCACTGTAGAAAACCATGTCCAGAAGATGGGCCAGGACCTGGGACACATAGAAAGGAAAAGGATCCAGAGCCAGACTCCACACCACCTACTGGGGTCAGAGGTTACTGTTTGTAGTTTGCAAGGAAATTTAGATCTTTGAAAATCATCAAAACCTGAATTGAAACTTTCCTAAATTATTTTTAAATGAGTGGTTTCTGCCACAATCTTCTTTCTCCATTAGGATATAAACGTGGAAACATTTTCCTATTCTCAACTAAGATAGGTGGGAAGGTTTTGGAGCCTCTGAAGTAGCAGTGATTTCAGGACTAGACACTCACTGCTGTCTTTCTTGAATTCTGTTCAAACAAGATTTGGAAACTAACTGAAATGCTCAAGTCCAAACTCTGCCAGTTGATAGATAACCAACCCTAGTCATACTGCTTTAACCTTTGTAAGGCACAGTGGGGTCACATTTGAGAGAAATTACTGGTGGCTCACGCCTGATTCCTACTCAGGAGACAGAGATCTGAGGTTTGAAGCCAGACTGGGCAGGAAACTCCTTGAAATTCTTATCTCCAATTAAACAGCAGAAAACTTGGAGTGGTGCTGTGGTTCAAAGTGGTAGAATACCGGCCTTGTGCTTAGGGACAGTGCCCAGGTCCCAACTTCAGGCCCTACGATAACCAACCAACGAAAGGTTGACAGAAACTGTATGTAAAATGTTTGCTTACTTATAAAGTGCTTCATAGTATAACTATTTTATAATACTGCCACCCTTCTTCAGTATAAGATATAAAAGCACTTCTTAAAAACATATACTTTCACTGGGAGCTAATGGCTCATGCCTGTAATCCTAGATATTCAGAAGGTTGAAATAGAAGGCTCACAGAGGATCAGTAGCTTTGAAGCTACTCAGTCTGTGCAGAAAAGTCCATGAGAATCAGATCTCCAATTAGCCTCCTAAAAGCTGGATGTAGAGCTGTAGCTCAAGAGCTAGTGTTAGCTTTGTGCATAAAAGCTCAGGGACAGAGTATAGGCTTTGAGTTCAAGTTCCAGGACCAGCATACACATACAAACAAAACTAAATTCCATATACTTTAAAAACAAAATAATCTAAACACATACAAGATCGGACTTTATATCTGCCAATTTTCTATAGTAATTTCTTTTTTTTTTTTTCCTAGTTCTGGGCTTGAGCTCACGGCCTGAGCACTGTCCTTGGACTTTTCTCAATGCCAGAGCTCTATCACTTGAGCCACAGCAACACTTCCAGCATATATATATATATATATATATATATATATATATATATATATATATATACATATATATATTACCGAGGAATTGAATCTGGGTCTTCGTGCATGCTAAGCAAGCACGCTACCACGAGGCCAAACTCATAAGAATTATTTGCAAATATTTAATTATGAAACTGTTTAGTAGAAAGTTTGTGTGAACAAAGATGACATGTTTACCTCAGAGAGCAGTGTCAAAGCATGGACACTATATACAGAGGGAGTTATATTTGAGGTTTCCATCGCAGGTGATAGCATATCTAAGTGAGAGAAAACACATGTGAAGGTGATACTGGTTAGTGTTTTCAAAGGTGAAAAACCACCTGCTATTATCCAGTGGTAGCTGAAATGGTTTCATACTGAATATATGCATACTGTACCTTCAATGTCAGACTCCAAGTTGGCTCCATCCACCACTATTTTGGGGGAAGGCTTCACCTCCAAATTTCGTCGCAGCCACGTTGTTTGTTCCAGAGAGGAGCCAGCAATTGCCCCAACAGCATCCACTATTTTATGAGTCACGTCCTGAAGACATGAGAAAGAGCCACTAGATATGTGTGCACAATCATATACAATAGACACTCTACAGTACATGATCCTGACACGCACAGAATGCTCAGAGCAGGAAGAAATTCAGGAATTATCTGACAGGACTCCCAATTTTTCCTCTGAGTCCTGGGGCTTGAACTGAGGGACTGAGCACTGTCCTTGGGCTTTCTTAAGGCTAGCGCTCTACCACCTGAGCCACAGTACCACTTCTGGCTTTTTTTCTATATATGTGGTACGAGGAATCGAAGTAGAGCAATCACGCATGCTAGGCCAGCACTCTTAGCAGCAGGGCACAGACCCAGCCCAGGTCTCCCATTTCTAACAGGATGTGATCCATGAGCACGGTTTTGGCAACAGCCCTGAATGCAGAATGGTCTTACCTGAAGGTCTCTTTGGTCTTTTTTATTTTCCAAACTAGGATTTTTCATAATAAATTCATTCAGAACTCTAGAAGAACCATGGAATAAAACAAGTAAAACAGTATTAGTTTAAAAGAAAGATGCTATTTGGTTTCTGGTGGTAAATGTTTTAGGTACTCAATTTCCAATTTGTTAAATGTTTAGTTTATATGTACATATTTTGACTCACTTGACATGCATAAACATACACTCACATGGTATTAAAAGTAGCACTGTTTGGAAGAACCACTAAGTGGAACTCAAATAATCAGCAACAGCATGTTAATTTACTGCAGAAAAAAATCACAACAGCATGACTTACATGCATCAGTCTTCATAAATGTGAGATATTGGTTATTAGTTTCCCACTTAAAAAGTCTAATGGCTAATAGTGAAAGAAAGACTTTTTCTTTTTTTTTGTTTTTTTTTCTAAAAGTTATTTTTAATGAAAGCATAGAAAAAATAAAATAAAACCTTACTTTAACAACTCTATTCAGGCATACTCAACATACTGTAATCTACACGTATTGTAATACACAATTTGATGAGTTTTAACATGGGCATTCACCATGAACCAGTCCTTCAACCAAGGCAGTAAAGAAGAGATAGCAGTGTTTTGGGAAGTGGGGCTGTGGCTCCAGGGGTAGGGCTGTAGCCTTGAGCTGAAGAGCTCAGGGACAATGCCTAGGCCAGGGTTCAAGTCCCATGTCCAACAACAACAACAACAAAAGGCAGCAGTGCAGATCTCCTGGCATGAGTTCTGTGCCCAGCCCCGCCCTTCACCTGTGCAGCAAAGGGATCATCGGAGGAGAGCTGGCTTCCCTTATCCTGTACAATTATTTCTAGCTGGAGCCGCGGTGCTGCAGCCTTGTACTGTGGGGCTAAGTAGAGTTCCATATTACTGGTGTGGAACAACTCGTGTGTCCATTCACCTGTTATATCACGTCCATCACTGCCAGAACAAACACGGCTACTACAGGTATTTGGATGTACATTTTTGTGTAGACACATGCCTTTGTTTTTCTTGAGTAAATATGTAAAGATGGAATGACTGGGTCATAGGGTAGAACTGTATTTACATTGGTAAGAAATACTTGGCCAGGTGCCAGTGGCTCACACCTGTAATCCTAGCTGCTCATGAGGCTGAGATCTGAGGATCATGGTTCAAAGCCAGCCTAGGCAGAAAAGTCAAATGAAACTTTTTTTTTTTTCCAGTCCTGGGACTTGAACACAGGGCCTGCCTGGGTACTGTCCCTGGGCTTTCTAGGCAAGCACTCTACCACTAGGCTACTGTCCCGGGCTTTTTTCTTTTTTTGGTTTTTTAAAATTAAAAAATGTTTTAACAGTGATTTCACTCAAGTCAAATATGTTGAATGAAAAGTCATATAAAATACATAAAATGTTATATATATATATATATATAAAGCTAAAACATATGAAGATAGTAAATGAAGATGATTTCAAAAAGGACATGGGTTTTTTTTTTTTTTTTTAACTCAAGGCCTTGTGCTTGCTTACTGAACTCATGCCTCCAGCCCTGCTTTTCGCTGATTATTTTGGAGATGCCTGTCCAACTTTATTGCATAGATTGGCCTTTAGATCTCAGCCACTTGAGTTGCTATGATGACAGACATGGGCACCAGCTCCTAATTGGTATTTTATTTAATTCACTTTTGTGATTATTTAAGTTAGTCTGTTCATTTTTACTTTGTCTTGTGGTGGTGTATGTTTTCTAAGTGTTTTGCAATGAACAAAAGGAAAATATAGAAACCCCACTAACATTAAATGTACTATAGAAATTTCTTATGTATGAAAAATATTTCAAATATTTCACTAAGAAAAGAAGTTCCACTTACATCTGCTAGGACTTTATTCAATCCTTCAACTTGACTTATTTTTGATTTATTCTAATGGGGATGGAACCCAGATCCTTATAGATGCTAGGCTCCCTATTTTTATTCTCTTGAGATAGGTGTGATCATAGGCATAGGTCACCACTCCTGGCTTCAACTTGATTTCTCAAAAATAAATTTCATGTATACTTGTTAAACAAATACATTGAGTAATTTTGATACTGATTTATATTTTGTAAGCAGAAGATTTTCAAGCATTAGCAGAATAGTTAACATTATACCACTGAAAATTATAAACATGTATCGAGTGTCTAGTGTGTTTGAAAAAGTTCAACTGTTTTTTAACAGAGTATACACATGTAGAGAATCCTTCACAATCTAAGAATGAAAGAAGGAGCTAGAGAAATAGAAAAGTCTTACAGGGGAGAAGGTACAGTGTTTTTAATTTTTTGGTTCTTATGTATGGTTTGTTAAATAGCATGATGCTCTTTTAAAAAATTATCTCCCTGCTGGGCTTGGTGGCTCATGCTTGTAATCCTAGCTACTCATGAGGCTGAGATCTGAGGATCATGGTTCAAAGCCAGCCCTCGCACCAATTACCTCTAGAAAAACCGGGAGTGGTGCTGTGGGGCTCAAGGGGTAGGGTGGTAACCTTGAGCTGAAGAGCTCAGGGACAATGCTCAGGCCCAGAGTCCAGAGTCCAAGCCCCACAACCAACAAAAAATAAAATAATCTTCCTATGGCTATTTCAAGGGGTTTCAATTTCATAGCTCTGCTCAAACTCCTCCCTCCCTCCCAATTATCACATTCCTATCTGTCCCACCTGGCCTCTTACATTACACTGATTATTGTGGCTAGGCTCATCTACCATTTCTCTGTCTGTTTTTTAGCATCCACTTCCACCCCCAGTCATTGCTTTTGTTAGTAAAAATTTTAAATTAGCCAGTAGGGTTATTTGGGGATGAGTAAACAACAGTACATATAAAACTCTTTTTTGAGCTTTCCAATAACTGTTAAGTTAGGTAGGCATACAACAGTCACGCCCAGCAAATGGGACAATAGTCTGCTTTCTTGATTTACTGGAGATCACTGAGACAAGGTCAAGAGTAAAACTATCAAATCCTTATGAAAAATGTTGCTTGATTTCTAGCATCTAAATTTACCTCTCACCATTAAAATTTATGCACATTAGTTGTCTCACTCTTTTATCAAGGAATTATACTTAGTCTGCTGTTTTTATTTCAATTTTGCCATGTAAAATTCTTCCAGCTTTTGTTCAGAGCATCCTCAAATAGACAGCTTGAGGATTCAGACATCATCAAGAATCCTGACATTTCTCAACAGGTTGTCCAGCCTGGCATGAGTAAGCTCCCACAGGCTGGTTCTCTTTCCTGCACTTCTCACCACTGTACTACCACCCCCAAAGACTCCTGGTGGAAGACTGGAAGTCGACATTAGAAGCCTTTACCTTCCTCTTAATTTTTAACAGATCCTTAGTTAGTTGCCAAAGTTAAAAGTCAATTCCTTAATGACAAAAGGGTAGCAGCTAAGTCTATGAATTTTTACAAAATTACAAGCAGACCTAAACTAAGATGGTGGGTGTTCTCATTTAAAGATATGTCTATATGCATATTTGTGCATTTGCTATTGGATGTTGAATCTAGCAGTAAACATATACACTACCTAAAAGCCTTACCTTTGAACTACAACATTCCTAGATCTTAACAGTAATACTTTTTTTTAAACTTTTTTTTTCTTTTGTTTTTTTTTGATATTTTTTATTGTAATTAATAGAAGGGTTACATGATATTTGCCAGATAGAAGGTGCATTAATTCACATACATTGATACCCTTTCACATGTCTTGGTCCCCATTACCCTCTTCCCCACTACCCCCCATCTTGTTTTCCCCCCTTCCCTATCCAATTTCAAATAACCAAATACAAATATATCCAATATATCAGATAACAAAGTGAGATACTGTAACAATATGAGATAACCAAGGGACAGCAAAAGAGCTGAGAGATAACATAGGACCTTAAGGACAACAATCATTCATTATATGGCTTTTTAACAGTAATACTTTTAAGTGAGAATACTTACCCCAGAATAAGAAACTGCCCTGGGGCTGGGAGACTCAGCTGTATTGAGTCTTTTAGAAGTAGCAACAACGAGGCCCAGCTGTCTACTAGATTGGGCACTGGAATTCTGCAAGACAATTGAGTTTGTGTATATGGAAAGCCACAGTAAATTTTAATTTTGTTTTTGTTTCTCTAACAGTCATCAACACATTTCTCTATTTTTTATGAAAATGTTCTACATTTTTATAGAGTATGATACAGAATTTCTAAAATCTTTACATTTTCTACTAATGTGTAAAATTTACAACAGTCTGCAATTTCTTAATCTAGAAATTTTATACACAAATTTTATCAGATGGACAATGAAAAATAAAAGACAAACTATAGTAATTCTTGGTTTAGTTACAACCTATCCTCAATACCAGTCTCTCACTTTGAAAAAAAAAACACAGATTTTTTTTTACAGTTGAACCCTAATACTTGTCTATATCTGCAGCCAGTTTATGCA
Source organism: Megascapheus bottae (assembly GCF_031878675.1). Classification (NCBI taxonomy): domain Eukaryota; kingdom Metazoa; phylum Chordata; class Mammalia; order Rodentia; family Geomyidae; genus Megascapheus; species Megascapheus bottae. Next base: position 62,136,910 of record NC_143516.1, read on the forward strand.
GTTATAACCAATTTAAATATTTTAAATAACAATTTTGTTGTTAATTACAAATTACAGACGACAAAACTGATTACACTGGAACTACCCTTGGCAGGAACTGAAAATCTGTATTCAAGGCTCAGTTAAATAGAAAAGGAAAAGCCAGGTAACAAGGTATATTCACATGTTCTTCCCAACATTGAAAGAAACTGAATCAGGTTGAATTGCTACATGTTTACCTGTATCAAAATAGGAACTGATTCAGTAGCGATACTCATGATGTTAGAAAGAGGTTTTATTTTTCTCTTATATTGAGTGCCTTATTTCCAGGTATCTTTCATTCCCTCATGTCTTTAGCTTTGTAGGGTTTGTACACTGAATCACTGGTATACATACTCATGATTTCTATTAACAATCAAGAAACAGTGATTCTGTTGTAGCAAATTTGTTTTTCTAGGTTTAAGGAACTCTTCCTAGATACTTCTTGAAAGAATCCATGCGCTTCCCTTCTATACTTGCTAATCTCTATATATTGTGATTGTAGTAAGGGAAGATCTACATCAGTAATCTTACCTTTGAATGTAAGCATAGAAAAATTGAAGCATGCAGACTTCCAAAGAAAGATGTTTCTATAAACAAAAGAAATCAATTTATAGTGAAGAAAATGACTTTTGTTTCACTGTTGCAACTTTTTGTATCTTAGTTTTTAGTAAAAAAACAAAAACAAATATATATTAAAAATGTAGCTCTAGTCCATTTATCAGGGGAATTTTTACAATGAAAAGAGCTATTTAAAAAGTTGAAAATAACCAGTGCCCTCACACTTGTAATCCTGGCTACCCAGGAGGCTGAAATCTTAGGATTGCAATTTGAAACCAGCATAGCCAAGAGTCCATGATAATTTTATCTCCCATTAACCATCAAAAGGCCAGAAATGGAGCTGTGGCTCAAGAGACAGAACGCCAGGCTTGACCAAAAAAATTCAGGAATAGTACCCAGGACCTGAATTCAAGCCCTAGGATTGGCACGCACACGCGCACACAAACACACACACGCACACAAACACACATACACACACACAAAGGTAAATATGGACTAAGGATACTGACTATTCATATACACAAAGATTTTTTTCCTTTTGCAAATCAAGGTTTTTAAAAAATTAAAAAATTTCAGCTATAGGTAATGATTTTTTTTTTTTTGGTGGGTCATGGGGCTTGAACTCCCCTGGGCACTGTCCCTGAGCTCTTCAGTTCAAAGCTACCATCCTACCCCTGAGTCAAGTCCCACTTCCATTTTCTAGAGGTTAATTGGAGAGAAGAGTCTCAGGTTCTTTTGTGCCCGGGCTAGCTTTGAACCTTGCTCCTCAGACCTCAGCCTCCTGAGTAGGTGGGATTACAGGCATGAGCCACCATGCCGGCAGGTAATGATTCTTTTAAGGATGCAATAATATCAGTTTTGGTAGTTTCACAATCTAAGTTTGCAAAGCTTTCCCTAAAAACATATGATCTCTTGGTACTGTAGGAGCAAAGAAAAGAAAATAGAGAGATGCATACATTTTTCTGTCTAATCAGACAGGGCAATGCATGTAGGGAGACTACATTGCTCATTTCCAGTACTGAACACTGTTGAGCAATAACAGTGTTTAGAACAAATCATACAGCCAATGACTAGCAAAACCTGCATTTCTACAACAGAGATTCAGAGAAGCCAATAAAGAAGCTGAGAAAAATATCAAGATTGTGGTTTCTGACTTCCGTGTTTTCTTGCTAGGAATCTGGTCACCCTGTCCCTGACTGACTGCAGGAGTGAGAGATCAGAACAGAAAGGCCCTGAAGACATCATTATTATTTCCTTAAAGGAGTGACCTGTACAAAGATCCTCCCAGTCAGCCTCCCTCTGACAGGAACTACAGCAGAAGCAGAGAAGCCCTCTGTACCTTGTCTCTGGCGATGGCTGGAGGCTGCTTGAGCACCTCTTTCACTGTCTGGATGACCGTCTCCGCTCTCATGACGCTGATGGAGCGGACCAGCTCCACCAGGGACAGCTGCCCTTCACTGGCCGGCGTGGTGACCTGGACAGCACAGGACTCCGTTCACCTTCTGCCGTGCTCATGGCCTTCGAGAGTCAGGCCTTCTCGCCACATGAACAGGTCCTCTGACTACTTTGGGTCAATTTCATTACTTTCTCGCTAATACCGTATATGTACATCAATTCACAAAGCCCAAACAGGACAATATATGCATCCAAAAAAAAACTACATTTCATGCTTGTAATTATTTACTATTACTTCTAAACAACATATACTATTTTTCCTCACGTCTATTGAACTCTTAACTTTAGAATGAAAATTTAGCTCTTTACACTTTTCTTCGATCCTCCCAGTAGATATCATAATTTTATTTAAATTGTCTAGTGACTACTTATCTATGACTACTTACCATTATGCTACATATAGTACTAGCACCACATTCTGTATATAACTTTTCTGTTTTCTAGACCTAATAAACTGCTTTTTGTTTTGGCTGTGGAATTATAGGTTCAGACTCCTTTTCAACAAGATTGCCAGTGTTGCAGTCTTATTCTCATTCCTTTTCTTTTAGATTTGAGGATCTGAAATAACATGCTTAGTTTCTGTTTGGTTGGTGCTAGTCCTAGGGCCTGAACTGAGGGTCTGGGCGCTGTCCTTGAGCTTTTTGGCTCAAAGGCTAGTGCTCTAAACACTTGTTCACAGTTCCACTCCTGTTCTTTCTGGTAGTTAACTGGCGACAACAGTTTCCAGGGCTTTTCTGCCACTGCTGGTTTTGAACCACTAACCTCAGATCTCAGCCTACTGCACATAATTAGGACTAAGGACTGAGCTACCCGTGCCCAGCTAACAAAATTATTTTTATGCTGGCATCATGCTGGGAATATTATGGAAATATATTTCTTTTATTTTCATGTTCTGTTCTCTAATATTTTTCTCCTTTCATGGTTTTTTTCTTTTGTCATGCGGATTATGGGGCTTGAACCTGGGGGCTGTCTCTGAGCTTTTGTGCTCAGAGCCACAGCTCCACTTCCAGGTTTTGGGTGGTTGACCGGAGATAAGGCTCACAGACTTTCCTGCCAAGGCTTTAAACTTACACCCTCAGATCTCTGCCTCCTGAGTAGCGAGGATTACAGGCATGTAACACCTAGCAGAGTTTTGTTTTTAATTTCTGAAAAATGGTATGCATCACATATTTTTTTATTGTAATTAATAAAAGGGTTACATGATATTTGCCAGATAGAAGGTGCATTTAATTCACATACATTGATACCCTTTCACATGTCTTGGTACTGATCACCACACATATTTTTAAACATATATTCCTTCTGGTAATTACCTTCTGGTAATTATCTACTTTTTGTTTCAATCATTTTCTAGACTGATATTGCTTCGTTTCTGCTACAAAATTAATATCCAAAGCCTCTACCAGCTGTAATCCCCGCTATGTGAGAGAAGGATTTTGGTTCAGGCCAGCCTGAGCAAAAAAACTTTGGTGAGATCCTACATCAAAGAATATGCCAGGTATGATAACCCCAGCTATGGGAAAGGTATAGATGACAGGAAGATCAGACCATTTTGGACAAAACATTCCAGACTCTATCTGAAAGACAACTAAAGCAGAAACAGAGCTAGAGGTGAGGCTTAACTGGATGAGCACTTACATATCCCAAATTCAAACTCCAGTACTGGAAAAATAAATAATATCCAAGAAAGTTCTCAATTTTTGGAATGGTCTCTTGGTTCAATGTGATGTGCTTAATCCTTTTTTTTTTTTTTTTTTTTGCCAGTCCTGAGGCTTGAACTCAGGGCCTGGGAACTGTCCTTGGACACTTTTTGCTCAAGGCTAGCACTCTGCCATGTGACCCACAGCACCATTTCTGGCATTGCTTATCTATGTGGTTCTGGGGAATCAAATCCAGGGCTTCGTGAATGCTAGGCGAGCATATTACCACTAGGCCACCCTCCTGGCCCAACTACAAAATCTTCATATGCAAAATAATATAAGGCAGAAATATTTTTATGACTTTAAGAATATCACTATATATGAAATGTGAAATTAGCACAAAAACAATTCCAAACCTTGTAGGTGTGAAAATCATATATTTTGTATCAATGTAAACTATTTTAGTAGTCATGATTTATTTATAATTTAGAAAAGCATTTTCAAAGATTTCAAGTTCACAAAGCAAGTAACTGAATTTTCACTCATATAAGATTTGTGTCTACAGACATGAAACTACAGACAGGAAAGCTAGTTAAGAGGAAGACCTCCTCTGAGTCCTTGTCTTGTACCCCAGCTGCCTTCCATGTGAAACTGCACTGCATCCTAGGATAATTTATAGTTGAAGTAACGTGATAAGCTTATAGCATATACAATTACAGAAGGTCCTGAGTCCTAATTGCAAGTAAACTAAGATAGAAAATTATAATTTAAAACCAGTAATTTTGCTCTGGTTTGGGACAAGTCCTTATCCATACCTATAGTCAACTTGCTTTTCCACATTTTACCTACTTCTTTAGCTTCACTGTAACTGGGGAACTCAAGACCTGTGGGCATTGACAGATGAGAAAAATTAGCATGCACTCACTAAATGCTTTAAATGCTTACCTTGGTTCTCGGGGTGGTTTTGTTCTGTCTTCTTTCATTCCATACAAATGCAATGGCAGCCATAAAATGAACACCATGATTCATTGAGATGGGCCCCAACAGTTCAAGGATTTGCTGTCTCAGGTTCTAAAACAATTTAAGAAAATTACAAGTGAAAAACATTAGCCAGAACTTTTAGCTCCATAGCAGTGTATGAATTTTTCATTTTTTCCCTCCAATGGAACTAGGGTTTGAACTTAAGGTTTCTCCTCTATAAGGCAGATGCTTTTGGCTGTCGGTTGTTGTTCAGACAGTGTCTCCTAAGTTGTTTGGCTCGGATCTACTCTTTGCCAGGCTACCCTGGACTGCAGTCCTCCCATCGCATCGCACTGCACCGCTGGCATGGCAGGCACCGAGCTCCATCTGCTCCACCTATTAGTTGAGATGAGATTTCCTGGACTTTTGCCCAGGCTGGCCTTGAAATGTGTTCCTTCTGAGTTGCTGGATTACAGATTTAAACCACCTGCACTTGGTTAGAGGAACCTTTTCATAATGTTAAGTGGTGTGGCCTGGTGGAACATGCCTGTACCCTAACCATCTGGTGGCTGAGGCAGGAGGATCGAGGTCAGCCTGGGTACACAGCAAAGCAAAATGGCTATAACCATGGCTTTTACCTCCAAGATAAAACCTTACAAAATGACAAATGACCAAATGCATATCTAACCCTCAAGTACACAATACAGGAAACTAAATTTGGTGTAAAGTCTTTTAGAGAAGATAATCTTCACAGCTATAGAAGATCCTGAGTGTTAATTCCAAGTAAACTAAGATAGCCAGAAGTGAAGGCATGACTCAAGGTGCTATAGCACTAGCCTTGAGCAAAAAAGCTAAGGGAGAGTGCTAGATCCTACATCTAAGTATCAGTATTGGCACAAAACAAAACAGAAAATTTGAAAAAATTACTGTTTAAATAAATATTGATCCTATAATCCTGAGATTAGCCACTCCTAGCACATGAACTTTACTCTCCTGTTTTTATAGTTAACTTATTCATGTAATATAAACATTCTATTATGAAATATCCATTTCACTGAATACTGTATTAACTGATTTCTGTGGAATATCCAGAAAACTCAATTCATATGCAGGAACTGGATTAGTAAGCATTCAGGTTTAGGAAGGAGACTGAGTGACTTCCAGTGGAACAAGCAATCTTTGGCAGGAAGGACTCACTTGAAAACTGGATTGTGACAGTTCATGACTTTACAAATTTACCAAAAAAAAAAATCAGATTTGTTGACTTGACAACCGTATCTCAATGAAATTTCCATCTAATCACTAATCTGGCAGAATACTATGAATCCTATTCACAGTATCCAAGTAGTTAGGAAGGTAATTTGGGGAAAAGCTCTCCAACCTTTGTGGCTCCAAGGTTAATAGTGGTGACGGCGGCGGCCGCAGCTGCAGCCATCTTTTCTGACGCATCAGCCTGGTGCAGTATGCTCCACAGCAGCGTCACGGAGGACAGGATCAGATGCAGGATGGACAGGATTCCACTGCGGGCTTCACACAAGTGTTTTTGGTCAACATTGACCAAAAGCTATAAAGGAGAAGAAAAGAAACAATTACTGAGTGCTGAAAAAAGTCATGGCTGGATACCAGTGGCTCACGCCTGTAATCTTAGCTACTCAGGAGGCTATGTGAGGATTAAGGTACAAAGCCAGCCCAGGCAAGAGAGTCTGTGAGACTCTTATCTCCAATAAACTACTCAGAAAAAGACAGAAGTGGTACAGTGGCTCAAGTGGAGGAGTGCTAGCCTTGATGCCAAGACTGGAAGAAAGAAAAAGGAGTCACACAATTTTTTTTTTGCCATTGGGTTTTCCTCCCACTTGTGCCATAGCATCACTTCGGCTTTTCCTACATGGTACGGAGGAATTGAACCTTGGGGTCTTGGTGCATGCTAGGCGACATTCCCGGCCCCGTCACACAACTCTGAGGTCTTACCTGATGGTACTGCGTGGCTGGATCCAGCAGACAGTAGTGGATAATGGCAGTGATGCCTTCCAGGAGAGTGAGAACCATGTCTGGAGGGGTGACGGGCGCCATCCACAGAGGCCTGAAATAACACAGGGGTAGCAACACTGGCACTGTGGGTGTGGAATTCAGTGCGCCATACCTGAATAAATGTTGAGCACACGCCAGGCACAGACTAGGTCTTTCAAGAAGTAGCCTGAATAAATGCCTGAAAAGTAGGTCAGGGACTTTTTGCTTCTTAATCTAAACAATAAGAGAATGGGTCTAAATGCACTAGAGCTCTTTCTGGCTCTCTAATCTCATAGAGAATCCTAGCAAGGCTCTGCCTACTGGGGAATGGCAGGAAAATGATTACTAAACACCACTGTTTACTATTTTATGGAAGCAGCTGAGTTACACTGCAGATGAATCAGTCATCTGTATATAAGACATATGGCTACCTTTTCACAGAACCATTCTGAATCTGTGGCCTAAAGATACAGATGGAATTTACAATCAACCCAGGAAAACCCAAAAGAGAAAGATTTATGAATTTAAATTCCAGCTTGGAAATTGCACTTAGATAATGTGTCAGATAAAGATATGGAAAACTGGCCAGGTGCTGGTGGCTCATGCTTGTAATCCTAGCTGTACAGGAGGCTGAGATCTAGGGATCACAGTTTGAAGCCAACCTGGGCAGGAAAGTCTGTGAGACTCTTATTTTCAATTAATCACAAAAAAAGGCGGAAGTGGCTGGGAATGTGGCCTGGTGGTAGAGTGCTTGTCCAGTATGAATTAAAGCCATGGGTTTGATTCCTTGGTACCACATACACAGAAAAAGCTGGAAGCAGTGCTGTAGCTCAAGTGGTAGAGTGCTAGCCTTGAGCAAAAAGAGCTCAGGGACATATTAAAAAAACAACAAAAAAAACCTTTGTTGAAGGAGTCCTATTATTTATGCCAGTTGAAAGACCACCAAAATAAATTCCTTGCCTTTTTTCTCCTCAATTCTGATACTCGTCCTCAAGCTGACTTTTCTTGTGACCATTGAAAGCCGGTCACTTACCTTCCTACAGTGTTAGGAACTGATCTCAGGCTCACAGGTATGCCGAACGAGTGACACACTATCCACTTCCTTACCCCGGCTCAAAGTCTTGACTTTGGGGGACATTTCAAGTTACATATGTGAAACACATCAATGGTCACCAAGTTAAAAAGGAACCCTTACCTACTATCAGATAACCCTGTCTCATATTTGTACTGCTGAATTAGATTATCCAAATTCCTGCACAGCTGTAGGGTAACAGACACAACTACTCTCTGTAGAACTCTTCCCATGTAAGGCAGAGTGGATGTGATCAAGCCAATCCATTGTGGGTGCATCTTACACGCGCAGTGTTGATGCAAAGCTCGGATGACAGCACAGAGGAACATGCCCTGACAGGTGATTGGCTGGGCGTGCAAATACTGAAGAGAAGTCATGGGCTGATGGGGACTTATGTGTTCCAAGTCAGAGACCACAAAATCAAAACCTGCATCATTCTCTTCAGGAATAGTCATCACCCGGTGTTCTAGAACAATCAGCCTCTGCAGCACCCGAAGCAGCTGCGACTGGAGTGTGCTGCCATTGTCAAATTCATCCTCTGAGAAATTGATAAGGCTGTCCTCCGAGAAGCCTTCTTCCACAGCCACCATATTCTTACCTGCCATCTTTTCGCTATGCCATTTCTGAGCACTAAAGATGGAGGAGAGCAAACAATGAAGAATCACTTTCTGAACTTTGCACTTAGATAACATATCAGAGATGAAACTAGGAAAACCCTTTGCAGAGCTTTCTATTACTTTTGCTAGCTCCGTGAAGAGGAGAGTCAAAATTTCTATGCTCATCATCTGCATGTTTCGATTGCCTATTAAGTCTTGCGTAGAGACCTTGACGTGAGTTGGGTAGTGGCTACGCATGTAATACAAGCAGAGGGAAATAAGAATTTCTATATACATAGAACTCCGGAAGTTGTGGTTTGAGTCCACCGGAATGTGACTATAAAAGTCTTTTCCCATAACAGAGATGCGGTGTCTTGCCAGCAGATTCTGAAGCAGGGACAGCTGTGGGGTATATGCATTGTTTACGCTAGTGGTTGAAATGGCATTTACAAAAGAAACAGGGTTCGTCTTCAAGATGGCTTTGATGGCGGAAAAAGCATAGAGAGTCCTTGAGGAGTCATACAGCTGGAGATAGAGGAGCACGTGCTGGTAGAGGGGGTGGATGTTGAAACTGGGAGATTTCCGGGATCCTGGAGATCCCATGTCACTCTCGATTTCAGAAATCTCTCCCTCTCCGCAGCTGTACCAATTCTCCAAATCCAGACCATCAGTAAAGAAGACGCTGGTTTGTTTGAGTTTTTCATTTGAACTCTTTTTCTTGTCATCATCCTTTTTTCGGGCAAGTTTTACCTTGGGTTTTGCTCCTGGTTGTTTGCCAGACTCCTTAACAATTGTTTCCTTCTCAGAGACTTTTTCTGGTAATTTTTCTTTGAAGCTGAATTGGATACTACTGTGACTCCTTTGCCTAGATTTGGTTTCTGTGGCAGCCACAGATGAGTCAAGGGAACTGTGTGTGGCTCCTGAAATACAAGGCGAGGAGCTGTTTCTGGAGATCCCATTTGCCAAGCACTCTTGGCCTTCCTCTGAGGACACAGACAGAAACTGCGGGCTGTCGTGGCTCATCAAAGCACTCTGGCCCTGTGGAGTGGAGATATCCTCGCTTCTAACCAACTCCTCTCCCAGGTCTAAGTCACTATCCTTCGGGGGAACAGCATCCATGTCAATCTCAGATGCTTCTGGTGTGGACTCTGCCTCCAGGCCACTCACAACTTGGTGTATCAGCTCAAACACCAGCTGCTGGACATCATCGTCTGGGGAGCTTGCTTTGAGCATGTGAGACTCCTCTGGGATGTTCAGATTTTCTGTATCCACCTCGTAGCTCACATCACCAGCTGAGGACTGTGAACACCCAGAATCTGAACTCTGAAGTATTTCTATTTGCTGGTCTGGAAGATCAAAGTCAGAGACAACCATTGGGATTGTCTCACTGCTGGTACTTAGGAGGGAGAGCCTGTCACTTAGTGGGTTCACTGTGAGACTGAAGTTCTCTATTTCATCCACGGTAAGTGGCTTCTCACCATTTCCTTTTGATGTCATGAGCTGAGCTTGGCTTACTGGCACATGACAAAAATAGTAAAGGAGGAAAGATAGAAAATATATTAATTGAAATTTTAAAAGGTAGATCAAACTAAAAATTTGATCATTATTTTCACCACCAAATTATATTTTATTATTATGATTATACTCTATACTAGCTTAGACCTTTTAAGAAAATCATATGGAATTTATGTCAGAAATCATGTGGAAACTATTAAGAGTATATAGCTCAAGAATAGCAAGAGGCAGGGTGGGGGTGGGTGGGGGGAGGGTAATGGGTACCAAGACATGTGAAAGGGTATCAATGTATGTGAATTAATGCACCTTCTATCTGGCAAATATCATGTAACCCTTTTATTAATTACAATAAAAAAAGAATAGCAAGAGGCAAATGTAATAGTTTACCCTCATTTCCCCAAATAAACCATGTAAAACACTCTTTTTATGTTTGTGTACCAGTTTTGGAGCTTGATCTCAGGGCCTGGGAACTGCCCCTGAGCTTTTATTGTTTAAGGTTAAAACTCAACCACTTCAGGGTACAGCTCTACTTCCAGCTTATTGGTGGTTAAGAAATGAAGAATATCACTGAGTTTCCTGCACGGACTGGCTTCAAACCTCAATCCTCAGATCTCAGCTTTCTGAGTAGCTAGGATTACAGGTGTGAGCCACCAGAACCCAACTAAGGCTTTTTTCTACAGGATAAAATTTTATTTTTCTTCTGTGACACTTCCTTTAGTTATGCTGTTTATGAGAATTTGAGTAGTTTGGAATATAATCAAATATAAAAGTACTCGACTTTTAACAAAAATTCAATAAGTATTAATGAGTTACCTAGTTAGTGTAAGATCCTAAGCTCATAGACAAAGATGGAGCAGGGAAGAGATACCATGTTCCATGCTGACAGCAGACCACAACCACTTATTGGGGCACGTTAATTAGAAGAGGTAGAATCTGGGTGCCATATTAGCGCATTGTCAAGTTCATGAGAAAATGTGGTGTCTAAGACTGAATTCAAAGGGGAGGCAAGAATTCAGCAATAAGCAGGATCATGGAGATAAAGTGTTTTCCCCAAGATGCTGAGGCAATGATTTAGAACATCCAGGGGACACAACAGGAAGGAAGCTAAAGAATGGCCTCTTATTACCAAGTTAAAAAAGGTTATTTTCATGTTTAGAAGGCTTTTACAAAGTTCAGTTACCACACTGATGAAGCTTGAACCAAACCACTGTGCTTGGCCCCCACCACTACTGTGTGTCTATAGAGTCTTGGCTCCTTTCTTTAGCTTCCTTTCTAGTAAAGGTGCTGTACTTCCGTGTGACATTCACCATTGCTGCAGGCAAAATTCTGCATGAAATGCTTGTCACTCTCCTCTCCTAGGTAACAGGGAGTCTTATTCCAGTAACGTTCTGCTTGTACTCGTTGCACCGAAACCCTCTGCGTCTTTGGGTGAAGCAGGAGCAAGAGCAATGGCTCCAAGACTCTGGCAATGTCATGTCTTTGTAGGACTTGGTTCAGCCAGGCCTGGCCCACTGAGCTCGTAGAGCCATCCAGGCTGTTAAGGCTGTCCAACATGATGAACAGAGATCTACAATAAGCACAGACAATTAAAACAAAGAACAGCACATCTACAGTTTCAACAATGGCTGCTCTGCAACTAGCTTAGAAGTCCTACTTGTTTTCAACTACTTAACTACTTAATCATACTTCAAGATAAATTCTGACTACAGTATTTTTATAATCAAAATCTGAGTAGATGCAATGAAAAAAGAGAAAAGTAATATATTTTTTATGACAAGCACACATTACTTATTAAAGAATAGAAATAAACTTAGGTCTGATCAACAGATGCACTGATATTAAGCACTAAGGTTTTATAAGTCAGCGCTAATTCATGATTATCAGGGGTACTTTTCTCTTTCTTCAGGAATTTGAAGATATGTACTGAATTCTAGGAAAGACCTCTATGAAAGATATGGAAATACGGTATAGAATCAGAAAATCTAAGATTTAAATTTTGTGTGGGATCTGCGCAAGCAGCTTAACTTCTCTGACCTGCACTGTGCCATTCATATGATGAAGAAAGATCTGAAGTCAGAGTTGTCTGAGAAGTATCTAGCTACGGGGATAGTTCATTGTAGAAGTTCAGTGTATGGGTCAATAGCAAATCTCTTAGAAATGGTCATGTATTAATTCAGTACTAGCTGAACTGATGTCCAATACAGCACACATATGATCAGAAATGACGCTTTCAGCACAGATTTGTATCCATGTCTGTGAGACCTGGGAGTGAGACTGCTATCTTTTAACAATGAATATATTTACTTATGAACTGAAATTCCTTGGAAGTTATTTGAGGTATAAATTACTTCAGGTCCAAGGCTAATCTCAGACTATTACATGGAAAGGAGATTGTGCTTTCAGTTAGGGAATCTGTTCTGAAGATTGAAAACAATATACTTTGATATGCAGTATCACAGAATGTGAACACAGGCTCAAGAAAGCCTTGCCTATTGCTGTATCTAGAATGGGGGCACCTATTCTGGCTTGGTGAATGGCAGGGACTTGATAAATATTGGTTCAGTGGAAGCAAGAGGTACTAGGTGCCCTGAGAGACTGCAAAGGAAATCTGGTAAGTGGAACTACCACGCTATTTCAATATAGCTTGGGTTTTCTAGAGAATTAATTAATTCCCTTTATAAGATTTGTTCCTGCATACCTCTACCCTTGCCAAACCAGAAGATTCAAGAAGAAACAACAGTAAGACACCTGACTCTAAAATCTGAATATAACATGTAACCAACCTGTCAAACGAACGTGCAAAAGATGACTTATTTACATGGAGATCCCGTGTGAGGTGCCAGAGAACAGCAAACTTTGCGTGTGCTTCCATTCGTATTTTCTGAGGAAGAATGGGAGAGATTTTGTTCTCTCTTGAAGATATAAAGTGATTTTAGTAAAATCCAGGTAATAATTTAGTATTATGTTCAACACCTACAAAACTCAACTACACACTGCAATAAACTTAAATAAGATACCTGTATGCAGACATAAATATTAAACTCAATGGCTCATCTTTCCCTGCATCAAAAATAGTAGCTTAGATTTTCATTAATCTGTGTACTGCATTTAAAAGGACCACACTGTGCTATGCATGGCAAGTTGCATTGATACCAAGCATTTTCTTTCCTCATATCAAATGTGAATATTCACTTTCAAAGTTACTTAACTTTTCCCCCTATAAAGTATGCATCTCAAGTAAAATTCTTTAAGAAAGCTATTTTAAACAACTTTGGGAATATATTTGGAACAGTAAATATATTTTAATGTATAACCAGTAGAAATTAGGACAATATCAGATTTTTAGACTTTTCTTCTAGCATTCATGTAATCCTTCAAGCAAACAACTGTGAGTCCTGATTAAAACTGTTTTAAAGATTTCACCTTGCAGGATACAAGCAAATTTGCTTTTTTTTTGGTAGGTTTACTACATGCATTTCTTAGGAAGCTTCTGTTGTTACATCAACCAGTATCCATTATATGTAAATAATTGTTTAAAATTTCTGAACAAATTTGAAAGAATATGGTAGAGAAACAGAGCTTTAGCACTTTTCTTAGCATACTGTTACTGTGATTACTCCTTCATGAACTTCTTTCCTCTTTGCTAAGTCCCTTGCTTTGCCTTTGTCAATGTGACCCCCAACCCAGTAGCATTCCAAGTTTTTAAAAACAGGTTAATCCAATTCTAAAAGCTCCCCAAGATGATTAAATTTTTTGTACACAGAAGCACATTGGCATTCAAAATCAATTCTCTAACCCCATCCATCCATCATAGCCAACATAATTCATGGATCACTTCATATGTATCAGGAACATAAGTCTTATTTTATATCATATAATCTCACAAGTTAGCACAAGAACAAATAGTATCCAGCTTAGAAAGGTAACTTACATTATTATTTCACGTACATTAATAAGTGTATCTGTCAGATTCATATAAAGCCACTGGCTCTTCTTTAAATAACCAACAACTTAGACCAGCAACAGCTTTCATCATCATTACCTATACTGGTGCCATGAGCCAAGAAATAAATTCAGTCTTTGAATTTTGAATGCATATTGTTTCATATTATCGATGTTTTAAACAGATCTTTCCTCTAGATAGAATAGTAAACAGTATTGCGAAGATATGAGTAACATACTGAACAAAGCGGTACTGTGTTGCTCAGATGCCAGGTGTAGTAATTCCCTGGAGAGACTTAACTTTTTGGAACAGTGTGTGTACAAGTGTGTATAGATGCAGGACAGGGGAGGGATTTACCTTGTTTTTATGGGTTAGCTGCTGACTTATGACATCTTCACAGATGCTCGAGGAAGGAACCAAGTTATGTAACTGGTAAAATAGCTCCACACTCTTCTGGTGGTGTTGGGGGGTCCCGTCTCCTAGCTGGTTCCATAGTGTCAGAGCCACGTTCTACCAGAAAAGATATAAACCACAACACCCATCCCTACTTAGAAAATATTTCTTATTCTGGATAAGCTAATATCTAGTTTCTATCATTATTAGGAAAGTCCTTAATGTTCAGTATGTGTTAGTATTTTTAAAAAGCCTTCTTATCTGCTTATTTCTTGCTTACCCAGACCCTCAGAACCCTTTAGTACTTTAGTAATATTTCTTTTAAATGTATGAAATGTAATAAGCTCTTTATGCAGGTAAGGTATCATTCATTTCACTATTTTAATAATGTCAGACTACATTATGTTTAACAAGACACAAATCTCATGTTGAATTCTTATGTTAGAGTGAAATACAAATTCACAATACAAATATTGAAATTACACAAGATTTTCTTCAATTGCTTGAAACGGAACCCAGGGACTTGCATAGTAAGTACTATACCACTACTGGGCCAAAGAGGCTTTATAAAGTCACTAATTAGTGTCATACATGTATTAACAGAGCACTTAACATGTAATAAGAATGGAAAAAAATCTTCAGTGTTCACCAGAACATTAAAACTCAGTCAAGCAGGAGAAAATATGTGGCGGGGCATTTATTTTCAGTGTATGGGTTCAAATCTAGGTCACTGAGTATGCTAGGCAAGTGCTTAACCACTGAGCACAGTCTTCATTTCCTTCTGCTTCCATTTCCTGAGTGCTGGGACCACAGATGTGTATCACACCATGTTTGACCAAACACAATTAAAAATATCTAAAAACCCCCCAAACAACATTTTTTTAATACATGAAGATGAAACATAACCTGTTAAGATGTAATGTAGCTGGGCGAGGTAGCTCAGCCTGTAATCTTAGCTACTCAGGAGGCTGAGATCTGGGAATCGAGGTTCAAAGCCAGCCCGGGCACAAAAGGACCTGAGACTTTTTTTTTTTGCCAGTCCTGGGCTTGAGTTCAGGGCCTGAGCAGTGTCCTTGGACTTTCTCAAGACTAGAACTCTACCACTTGAGCTTCAGCACCACTTCTGGCCTTTTTCTATATATGTGGTACTGAGGAATTGAACCCGGGTCTTTGTGCATGCTAGGCAAGCACTTTACCACTAGGCCAAACTCCCAGCCCTGGACCTGAGACTCTTATCTCCAGTTAACCTCTAGAAAATGGGAAGTGGGGATTGGCTCAAGGGTAAGGAGATAGCCTTGAGCTGAAGAGCTCAGAGACAGTGCCCAGGTGAAGTTCAAGCCCCATGGTCCACAAGGAAAAAAAAAAAAAGATGTATGTAACCCAAGTTCTATGTAGAACTTATCCGCACATGTATGTGTACATGTATTTATATACATGTGTCATGTTAGAAATCAAAGGCTAAAAATTTTTTGGAATGTTATCATTTAACTCAGGTAAGAGCATATATATATGTATATGTCTGTGTATATATGTATATATAAGATCACAAAACTTTTCATAGAAGTTTTGGACAGATGATCTAAGCAAAGTTGTGGGCTGCTAACCCGGAAATAATCTACAGAACAAGTTTTCATCTTTTTCACTTGAGATTATTTCCTCATGGCTTCAGGGCCCTTGGTCTGGTAGGCTATGTGCAGGGATTTTCCCAGAGTTACCTTGAAAAATTCCGTCTTCTCGGCTATGTAGCGCAGGTTGCCCTGTGTGAGGGGGGGTCTGATGACCACAGCAACTCTACCCTGGCTCGGGCTCAGGGGCTGAGCAGGCTCCACGCTGTTGACACGATCCCCGGTGACCATGGCCACTGACTGGGTCAGGCCCACCAGGTCCATCACCAGTGACACTGCCACGCTCTCAACACTGAAGTCATTTGCTTGGCTGCAAGCATTCATCAGAGTCTGCAGCCACTGTGGCGGGTGCACATGCTCACAGTCTGGAAGTAAACAGCGACAGAGGCCTTTCAGAGAGAGGAAGCAGTGTGGCCTCCCACCTTCACTATTATCTACTCGCAAAAGCTCTGCGGTTCCAGAAAAATAAAAGTAGCAGCAAGACCTACAATACAGGTTTTTCTTATGCAAGTCCTGTAATTTATTCTCCTGCCTGATGAATCAGATTGCTTATTACAAGTGTTATCCAGTTCATACTGCGCTGTGTGCATGAAAATTTAAGTAAAAGTAAACAGATGACACTGTTCGAAAAAGGACATGAATGGAGCTGCTGTTACATTTCCTGTAGGTGGTAAGGGAAACCATAAATCATAGATCTAGCAAGGAAATTCACCAATGGTGACTATAGATACTTGTTAAAACACTTTATGAACAGGCCCTTTAAAAGCTAACAGGCTAAAAAGTACCCCCATTTTAATACCTGGACATTTCTTAAGGATAGTATGCCACATAACACAATGAAACAGAGACGACCTTACCAGTCTCCAGTTTTTCAGAACGTAACTCTGATGAATGGGTGCCCTCAGCAATGTAAACAGGGAAACTTGAGCACTCCAGGAAGAGCTGACAGGCAGCGAGGAAGGCAGGAAGGTATTCTTTGGAGGTTTTCTGTGTATGAAAGTTTCTCTCTTTTACATCTCCTTGTGAGTCCCTATCCCACTTTGAAGTCTCTCCTTGGGGGTCTGCAGCCGGAGCCTGAGGGAGAGAACTCCTGGGAGTGATGTAGAGATGAATGAATCTGGTAAGGAGTGGCTGGACGTGCTCCAGGCAGCACTGCATTGCAGTCTTCTGTGTTGTCTTCCCACTTGGGCTTGCTGTCCCCTGACGGAGTCTGGACGGGGGCTGGATCATCGTTTCCTCAGATTCCACAGTGGAGGCGGTCTCTGTTTCAGAGGATGTGCTCCCAAGGGGGACAGTAGTAGCCATCCTCTGTCCCTCACTCAGCTCTCTGTCAATGTCATCTGTTCCGTCAGCTTGGTACTGTATGAAGTCAGTAAAGCCACTCTCTGATGACCGGCTGCTAGGTGGGTTTTCTCCATCTTCAAACACTTCTGTGGGATTTTCCAGTGAAACTGTTGATACCTAGTAGAGATTTTTCAAAAAGCAAAAAACTGAGTAGGTACATGTACCTGTTAGGAATTAGAAGTGGTTGAATTTTTAGATTAGACCATGTCCAACTTAATTTACATCCTGTGAACTCTTAAAGATGCTCTACATTTACTCATGTTTGTAATAATCAACAGACAATACTGGCACACTTACAATGACTGTGACTGATACATATTAATTCACTAAGTTCATTATTCACTACATGCATATCTTAAATTTAGGATCTTTAGGTAAAATACACAAAGGTATGAACCATTAGGATATTTTTGTTTTCAACTGAATACAATTAATCTAGTTTGTGAAATCATTTTCCAAATGTCTAAAATGTCTAAAAAATGCAAAGAATGAGGTTAAAAAATGATTATCTTAAAATCAGAAACAAAATCAACAGGTTCTCTACTCAGGACTGCATGAATGTGAACATCTGTTGAAGTATGCATCAATTAAATGTTTGCCACTGACCCTGAATGCATTCAGTGAACACTGAACAATATCATACACCAAATATTGTATTAGATAAGAATAGAGAGAAAACAAATGATGTTTATGTTTTTGAGTAGGAAGATTTTATAAAAAAGCAACTAAGTTGTAGAATCAAATAACACTAAAAATACGTTTTCAAACAATGGAATATAGAAAATAATCTCAGCTTTTAAATTAGATTTTCTGACATCTAAGTAAAAATAATACTATGGCTGTTCATTAAAAATTATATACGCACACATATGTGTATGTATATTATATATGTATGTATATGTGCACACATATATACGTAACCTGGGAGGCAGAAGACAACCAGAGAGAATGAGTGTGGAAATGTGTAAGGTTAATAAAACATCACCTTACTTCTATTTATTTGTTTTCTATACAGTAAATCTTCACATATTTGAATGAGCTATAGAAGAGTGCTAAAGGCCTTTCTTCTCCTTGTCTCATTAATCTCATTCAATGAACCACATTTTCCAGTAATGGCAGAGACACTATATATCATACCTAAACAACGAGCTTGTTGGAAGCCAAATGAGATACTGGCTTTAGTTTATGGAGGATGCATACCAACCGCAATACATTTAAGTGGACCAAGGGTTATAACCTCCCAACATATGAGAGCAGAGACAGGAAATATTCATGAGTTCAAGGTATTTTGGCTTATATAGGGTGTTTCAGTCTAGTCTACGCAAAACACTAACTCAAAAACAAAAGCAGAAAAGAGAAAGCTCAAGAATGTTTTATGTTCTGTTTTTTTTTTGTTGTTGGTTTTTTTTTTTTTTTTATTATACAAGGTGAATAAAGGCGCCTCGGGAGGACTACAACTGAGGGGAAGGAGTTTTTTAGGTGCGATCACTATGCAAGATCATGTTAGGGGATCCATCCTGGATACAAGGCATTAAAAGAAAAAAGTGGGGGAGGCAGTTGTACAAACCCAGGAATTAGACAGCAAATAAATACTCTAGGAATTCTCAAATCTTTATGTCAATGTTACTAAGTCAAAGAATTTGTATAATTCATATTTATCCATTCATATTTTTTTGTCCATCCTGGGGCTTGAACTCAGGGCCTAAGCACTATCCCTGAGCTTTCCTCAAGGCTAGTGCTCTACCACTTGAGCCATAGCACCACTTCTGGTGTTTTACTATGCATGGGGTACCGAGGAATCGAACCCGGGTCTTCATGCATGCTAAACAAGCACTCTACCACTAGGCCAAACTCCCAGCCCCTCATTCATATTTTTTTTAACACTATACACTTTGAAAACTAATTACTGATTTCATTGGTGTTAAAGTTTGTTCCTGGTGCCAGACATTTAAGTTACATACTTTATAGTTTACCTAAAATATAGTATTATTTACATACTATGTTGTGTTTTTACATACAATAGTATGCCCATAGTTGTATACTTTATGGAACATACATAGTATGATTATATATTATGTAGTTTAATGTTAGTCATTTCATCAAATTTTAATAATTTTCTTGACTGAGGATGCAACAAGACTCTTGACTTCAAGAAAATCATGTCGAACTTGATATATGAGAAAGTTTAGATACAGACCTACAGTCCAATACACTAGCTAGAAAACAGCCAATGAACACATAAAATGTGGTTGCAGGACTAAATTTTAATTTTACTTGAGTTAAACTATGTTTGAAACAAACTTGGACATGTTACTCCAGTTTATCACATATAAATCTTAAGTATTGTTGATGATCAGCATTTGAAAGAAGATATGTTACCATGGCAAATATACTCTAGTTTGAGGACTCAGCACAAAAATGTCAACAAATTTTTATAGCATTATTTTATATGAATGATGTATTATAATAATATATTAACTGTACTGGACTACACAAAATATTGTTAAGACTAGTTTCACCTACTTCTTTTGACCTGTTTTTGGCTACTACTAGACTTTGAACTGAAGGCCTCATACTTTGGTTATTTGGAGATAGAGTTTCGCAGACTTCTTGTCGATTTTGGCTTTAAACATCAAACCTCCGATCTTAAGTCTCCTAAGTAGTTACTGATTTGAACCACCAGTGTCCAGCTTCCTTTTACATTTTAATTGTGGCTACCAGAAAATTTTAAATAACAAATGTCACTTGCAGTGTACTTCTACTGAAAAGTATTGATGCAGACAATAACTGAACATCACAGCTAAATGCCCTAATGAGGTCTACCCACTGCCTTAGCACTTAGTCATAAAATAGATCCCCAAATGTTGAAACTCATGGGCATGTGACTGCAATCACAAAGCCTTCTGCTGTGAGGAAATGTGACTGGCTAGTTACCTTTCTGTCTTCCCATTCTCTCATGGGGTGGCGCTGCCCACTAGGGAGCTGAGTCATGCCCCCGGTGCCAGCAGATAACAGTGGAGGCTGAACTTTGCTGAGGATCTTTGAGCAGAGCTTGAGTGAATCTGTGAGCTCAGACAAGCGCAATGTGTGGAGATGACTGGTCAGGGCGGAAATCATTCTGAGCAGCAGCTGCGGCAAGTGTTCTGTCTGTATTTCAATGTAAGTCTCCTGACAAAGAAAGCAAATTGAAAAAAATTAAATATACTATTGGTTTTTAATCCACACAAACAAAGCTATAGCTTTAGTCAGGAATCATGCTCCTTAATTAGTATAATGATTTTTATTACTGGTAACATAAAATTTCATTTCCCAAAATTCTCCAAGTACTTCAAGCAGAATTATAAAATAACCCATTTTTCTGATACATTAATGAAATTATGACACAACAGAATTAAAAGTGAACAGAATCAATTAAAAACAAACAGGCTGAAGGTCATACCTGACACAGCACCCTCATACTTCTAGTAGGCTTCAAAATGAGGAAGCAAAGAATTGAGGAGAGAAAACAAAGGGAAATATTTCCAACAATCTTCATTTAATATAGAATAATTTATGAATATAAAAGCATCATTAGACTACAATATATTCAGTAGTTAAAAGATTTCAACATGCAGTTAGTAAATACCTTTCATTTATATTATATATTATAAATATATGTCAGAGGAAAACTATTTGGAAACTGCTATAATAGAAAGCTATACCAAAGGGGAAAATAAGTTAAGCATAAAATTTACTAGAAGATGAGATTTATCTACATCAACCATATGAACTATATTACTAGATTTCCTTTAGTTTTTAATCCAGTGTAGTCTTACCAAAGAAACTATATCCAACAAAAAATCCACCAATAAGCAGAAATTGGTCAGCTGTAATTCAGATGACTCACTGCTATCTCCAGGTCCAATCTGAAGTCTGGTGTTCAGTGTCTTCCTACAAGGACAAAATTCACCTCATCAAGCATATTATACGTGACTCACTTTGTGACTCATGAAGACAAAGCCACATATAGTGGTTCACATATAGTAGTGTTCTAGGGACACACATTCTCCTTCCCCAGGACACAAAAGTCTCCAAGTAGAAAATTTACAAACATTCCCAGGCTTAAGCTCTCTCTGTCATTCTACTGCGATGCATTCTTGATATATCTCCTTTTCTCTTTATATTATTTCTCGTTATATATCCCTAGTTAAAATGGATTGTTTCTTGGTTTCTAAACTTAGGGGCCACTGTCCTCCTGGACTATGTGGTCTTCCCCAGCCAAATTTTCTTAATTATTTAGAGTACACCTATCCTTCAGGGTCTGAGATCATACATGCCACCTCCTTCGGGAAGCTTCTCCAAGTAGCAGAGAGCATTCCTCCAACAATTAAGTCTATATGACATCTCATCACCCTATACTTAGAACACCCAAAGTAAGATGATGACAGTTCCTAATTTGTAAGCTATGAAAACACATAGACAAATAAATACAAAGTGTGCTTTTCCTAATTCTGATGATTGTGGTTTGAAGGAGTGAAAGAAGGTGAAGGAGGGAAAAGAGGGCAGAGTATTTTAGGAAGAATAGTCCTGTGAAGGATAAGCAGCAGGAAAAGTAATGTGTAGTTGGGGAACAATTCCAGATTAGTTCAAGAAGTTTGAATGGGAGCTGGGAGTTTGGCTTAGTGGTAGAATGCTTGCCTAGCCTGCATGAAGACCCAGGTTCGATTCCTTGGTACCACAAAATAGAAAAAAGCTGGAAGTGGTGCTGAGGCTCAAATGGTAGAGCTCTAGCCTTCAGAAAGTCCAAGAACAGTGCTCAGGCCCTGATCTCAAGGCCAGGATTGGCAAAAAAAAAAAAGAAAGAAAAAAGAGAAGCTTGGATGTGTTTGAGAAAAGAGTAACAGAGTAGGGTGGATGTGTGTGTTTCAGTAAAGGTGAAAATGCAGAAAAGGGCCAGGTGATAAGAGATAGTCATAACTGGCCGGGAGTTTGGCCTAGTGGTAGAGTGCTTGCCTAGCGTGCACAAAGACCCGGGTTCTATTCCTCAGTACCACATACATAGAAAAAAAGCCAGAAGTGGTGCTAAGACTCAAGTGGTAGAGTTCTGGCCTTGAGAAAGTCTAAAGACAGTGCCTAGGCCCTGAGCTCAAGTCCAGGACTGGCAGAAAAAATAAAAAATGAAAAAGAAAAAGAAAAAATGGGTAATGGGGCTATGGCTCAATGGTAGGGTGGTAGCCTTGAGCTGAAGAACTCAGGGACAGCACCCAGGCCCTGAGTTCTGGCAATAAATAAATAAATAAAAATTAAAAACTAAGAGATACGCATAACCAATCTGCATTCCTGAATCTCCTTATGATGCATCTGCATTCTCAATTTAATTCAGAAAACTTGGTTCTGAAAGAGTTTGGGTCAGAATCCAAAGATTTTACTTCTATCCTGGGGTTTTCCAGAGGGGTAGAGGGCAGACATCACTCACTAGTAACAATGTTGATCCATTTTATGTCTTCGGATACATAGGGATGACCAAGGAGGAATTATTAACCAACTGAGAAGACCTGTGGCAAAGTGTACTGATATAACAGTACAAACCAGCTATTTTCTCTACTACAGAAAAGTGGGATTATTGTAGAGTGAAGAGGTAAAAATTTTCATCTGTTTTGGGGAATGAATAACTCATCTCCATGCCCCTTTCTAATTCTAGGATGATATGACCTACAATTTTTGTATCCTAGACTGACAAGGTAGAGTCATACTATGATTAGTAAATAATTACTAGTTTCAGAAGCAGAATATATAAAATAATATTCTTATTAAATTGAACAACTTAAAAGAACCAAAGGTTAGGCTTGAATGCCATTAAATTAAAATAAATAGTTTAACATACCTACAACATTCTTCAAACCAACGAGCAATGTAATCCCACATATAATAAGGTTCAAAGGAGTTAAAGAGAAGGTTGGCAGTTTTAATCAGCTCTGCTGTTTTCTTATTTTCCCTTAATTTACTAAAGAAAAGAAAAGAAACAAAAACTAAAATACATTAACACCCATTATTTCAAATTTTAGTGGAATATTACCCAGTACATGTTTAAGCATTTGCTAAAATTACACCAGTAAAACTGCAACAAATATTAATTTGTTGCTATTCTTTATAATTTTTCAAATATGAATTTTTATAATTCACATAAGATCAGAAATTAGCCTTATATAAAATTTCTGCATAATAAAAAAAACATAAAACATTCTTGAGCTTTCTCTCTCACTCTTTTTTGCTTTTGTTTTTGAGTTAGTGTTTTGTGTAGACTAGACTGAAACGCCCTGTATAAGCCAACAATATGCCTTGAACTCATGTCTCTGCTCCCAAATATTTGGATTACAGTGCTCATCACCATCAGTGGCTGCTTTTTTGAATTTTTTAAAGTGCACAATTGTTAATTTGGTATCAAACTTACCACTGTTTCTTTTGATATCTATAAATTAAGTAGTAATTTGTACTTAAAGAATTTTATGTTTCCCTGTGCTATTCAGGATTGTGTTAATGAAAGAGTAAGCTTACTTTTACTAGTTTGATTCAACTTATCATTTTGTTTGAGAAATAATAACAAATGTGTTATTACTGTAAGTAGCCATTACAACTAAAATTCTACCAGAAAAAAAGTCTTACCTATGTTCTTCTATCCTTTCTAACAATTAAAACACCTGTCCTAAAAGAAGAGCAATACTATCAATAAAACCAGTAGTATAGCAGAAATGACTAATTAGATATTCTTTAGGCCATTGTAAATTCTCAGGCAGAATACAGAATGGGAGAGAGCAGTAGTAGTAAGAGAATCAATCTTAGCTTATTAAACACACAGGTAATTATATCATCAGAAATCATATTCAAGTGTTTTTATGTGCATATGATCAATACCAATGAAATGTAAAACAAACTGTCACTTTAGAACCTCTACCTTATGATAACAACAGAATACTAGAAGAATGGTAGTCTGCCTAAATAAAGCAGAGAAGTACAGAAAAGGACTTAGACTGAGTACAGCACACACTGTCACATGACCTGTCACAGGAATTCAAGTGTGCATATACATGATAGAAGTAACTGCAACTACCTGCTTAACTGAGCATGGTCCTTGCTGAAGGGTGGTTCCATTTGAAATTCTAATTCTGCTTTACACTGAGAATATAATGTTCTAAACACTTCAATCAGTACATCTTCCAGAATTACAGGTCCTAAAATATACAAATTAAGGACAATAGTTAGCACCTGCAAATCATAAGTATTTGAAAGGTAGCCAGAATAAAGGACATTTAAAAATAGATACTTTTAAAATAGGTACTACTCCCAAATGCCTATTTAAAGTATAGATTTACAGAAAGAACAGAATCTAGAAAACTGGTTTGGTAAACAGACAGCTTTAGCACCTTGGACAAGTTAACTTCTTTGAGCTTTTAAGTTTTCTAGTCCAGAATGAGAAGAAGAATACTTAAGTTATGTGACAATTTTGAGGATTAGGAAAAAAAATATTTGTAAGGTGTACTGCATAATTTTAGAATATGATGACTATTCAATAAATGCTATTTGTATCATTGTTAATTAAATTCAAAAATTCATGAGGCTAATTTTGTTATGAAACCAATTTTCTACCTACTGTTCCTCATCATCTACTGCCATTGATACCACACATTATCTTCATTTTTAAAATTTCCACTTTTTTTCTAAAATTATTCTGTTTTTAGGATAGAGGTTTGAACTCGACATTTACTAGACAGGTGCTCATACTACTAAGCCACATCTCTAACCCTTTTAATGTTAGCTATTTTATTTATTTATTTATTGCCAATCCTGGGCCTTGAACTCAGGGCCTGAGCACTGTCCTTGAAAGCCCAGTACTCTACTACTTGAGCCACAGCACCACTTCCAGCTTTTTTTCTATGTATGTGATACCACTGAATTGAATCTGGGTCATCGTGCAAGCTAGGCAAACACTCTACCACTAAGCCAAACTTCTGGCCCCAGTGTTAGTTATTTTTGAGATAGCATTTCAGTTCCTTCAAGACTGTACAACTGGGCCACAATCCACCCATTCTAGGTTTCCCTGTGTAGATAGTTCAATCCTCAGTAACAACAACAACAAAAAGATGGTGTAATCCAAATATTTCTGTTGAGGTACTTGACTTCTGTGAACTGTAACTTAGGACATGCCATGGAGGCCTTCACTTCAGTCATTTCATAAGGATTAACAGGTACACACTACTTTGTCGAGCTTTTGCTCTTCTCTGCCCTAGCTGGCCTCAGATCACAATCTTTCCAAGTCCAGCCTCCTGAGTGGCTGGAAGGAGAGGTATCAGCCGTGCCTCTCCACTTCTTTATTTTTGGTTGGTGGTGGGATTGAACACTAGGCACTGCTTCTGGGCTCTTTCTGCTCAAGGCTAACACTCAACTACTTTGTGTCACAGTGCCATTTCTGGTTTTCTGGTGGTTAATTGGAGGTAAGTTTTACAGACTTTCCTACATGGGCTGGCTTTGAGCCACCATCCTCAAGTCTCCTGAGTAGCTAGGATTACATTCGTGAGCCACCACCATCTGGAACCTCTTCACTTTTAAGAGCTAGAGAGTTGTAGCATATTCACCTAAATATCTGCATATAACCTGAAGAAATTATAAAATATGGAATTACATACAAATACATTTACAAATTATAAGTTTGTTTTGCCAGTCCTGGGGCTTGAATTCAGGTCCTGGGCACTGTCCTGGAGCTTGCTCAAGGCCACAGCACCACTCTGGCTTTTTCTATGTATGTGGTATTGAGGAATTGAATCTGGGTCTTCATGCATGCTAGGCATGCACTCTACCACTAGGCCATCCTCCTGGCCCCTACAAATGATAAAACTTATCATTTTAGATAATATTCAGGTTAAATAAATGTACCAACTATCATCTAACATATAAAACAGATTAAAAACATACAAAACAGAGCTGTTATAAAGATGGTACAACCTGGGCTGGGATGTAGCTCAGTGGCAAATCACTTGCCTAGCAAGTACAATGTCCTGGGTTCAATCCCCAGTACCAAAAAAAAAAAAAAAAAAAAAAAAAAGAAGAGGGTAAAATCCAAATATTCCTGTTGTGGTACTTGAATTCTGTAAGCTGTAACTTATGACATGCCATAGAGGCCTTAATTTCAGTCATTTCATAAGGATCAAGAAGAACTCAGATACATCTTTAAAATGACTTTTCTGCTAGAAGTGCAAGGAATGAAGCATGATGATTACCTATAATTTATAATACCTGTACCTTAACTTGGCACAGTATATTTTGCCAGGAATTTGTTGAGAACTTCGATTTAAAAGCTACTTCATGGTACAAGAAGCTTCCTAATAACTACTACATTTTTTTAATGAAATAAAAATACAGAATCATGTGACCCATGCCTTGGGAAAGTAGTATACATTACCAAGCTCAGGTTTGTCCAGTAGGCTGATTAAAATACGAAAGGGTTTTAGATCCTGCATCAGGGTGCTTTCTTCTCCACATCCATTCACTTGTAAGATTCCCACCATTGCCTTGACAAAAGAAAAGAACATTTGTTATTTATTAAATACATTCAAAGAACTTTTCCTAAGTTTTCACAAGTATAACCATATATCTAATGGAAATTATGTATATTTAGCTGTTCTGAATTCTTTTTTCCTCTGCTCAGAAAAAAGTTATAGATTCATCTGGCTGGAGAGAAAGAAAAAAACAGATTCTTAATTTTCCTTGGCAGCAAAGTAGAAGAATTAAAGAAATGAAGAAAAGTACATTCAAGAATTGTACTCCACATGAATATGCTTCTAGGATATGAACTCTGAACTATGCTATCTCATCATTGGAGTATTAGCAATTACTTCTTTACCTAGTGACTAAAAACTCAATGTAACCTGGGCATGGTGGCTCACCCCTATAATCCTAGCAACGCAGGAGGCTGAGATATGAGGAGCGAGGTTCAAAGCCAGCTCAGGCACAAAAGTCTGTGAGATTTTTATCTCCAATTGACCACTAGAAAACCAGAAGTAGTGCTGTAGCTCAAGGGGTAGGGTAGTAGCCTTGAGCTCAACAACAATGCCTTGGCCCAAAGTTTAAGTCCCACAACCGACAAAAAAAAAAACCAAAAAAAACCCCACAAAAACAACTCAGTGTACTCTTTCACTTAAAAATGTTCTAGATAGCATGTATTTATTAACTTACTTTGAAACAATTTGAATATAACTGAAGTAAAAATGGTATGAAATAAACTACGGGCCATTTTAACACTTCCATTGCAATAGCAATTTTACCACAGTTAAATTATTTGGATAGCCCAAATTTTCCTGGAGCTTTATAGGCAACAGTATAGTTCTTGGTCTTCTTTTGGAAAAGCTCCAACTTTCATAGTCAGACAAGTGAGAACTCTGTTTTAATGAAGTCATAAAGACAGCAAATAAAAAATATGTATCTTGTACAGTGCGTGGCTAACACCTATAGTCCTAGCAATCCAAGAGGCTGAGATTTGAG
The DNA here is from genome assembly GCF_031878675.1 of Megascapheus bottae. Taxonomy (NCBI): domain Eukaryota; kingdom Metazoa; phylum Chordata; class Mammalia; order Rodentia; family Geomyidae; genus Megascapheus; species Megascapheus bottae. Next base: position 62,164,551 of record NC_143516.1, read on the forward strand.
AATGATTATTTCAAAGCCAGCCAGGCAGTAAAGTCTGTGAGATTCTTTTCTCCAGTTAATTACCAAAAGCTGAAATGGAGGTGTGGTTCAAATGGTAAAATTTAAAGCAGACCAACTTTAGTCATGACAGCTCAGGGACAGCTGAGTTCAAACCCTAGGATAGGCACACATACAAAAATATTGCTGTATTTCTTTGGGAATCAGACTTCAGATTACTTATTTTATTATAGCCATTTTCCTGTTATTATTCTTAGGAAATTTTGAGTTTGTCTCCACTCCTTTAAGACAAGTCATGTTAAGGTAGGACTTTTGCTTTATACTTTTAAGTACTAGTGATATGAAAACACAGAATAACAAAAACACATTACCTGAACCAATAATTCTTTTGAAAAGGTAGTGAAATAGTATGTGGCATGTTCTTCAGGATTACTGTGTCTTGTGCTCCTGGGTCCTACGATAGCACCGTTGTTATCAAAACCTCCATGGAAACAAATCACAGAATGAATTAAAATGAAGCTCTCAAAACTATTATCCGCTCAATACCAAAACAGCAAATATCTCAAAAACAGCACTAAACACTTACCAATTAGTAGCCCATTCAATGTCAGCAAAAGAGATCATTTTAGATAGTTTAATAAGGGGAAACCAATTCAATACATAAGTATCATAGTATTCTTCCAGAGATATCCAGGTCTTTTGTCTTCTTTTCTCCAGTCTCACTAGTGAAATGACTGAAGACTCAGACCACTGAACTTAAGTGTCCTGTCACTTTAGGTACTAAGGAGTTGTGAGGACAGGCCAAACATTTGAAAAAAGTAGGGAAGAAAGAAGTGTGCACAGCTGCATTGCTGCCTGACTGTAGACTGCTCTAGTGCATGACTGAGATGCTTCCTAGTCTTAATTTCCTTGATTACAGGAACACTTTGGAAATTTGTTATTATTTTCATTTTGGTACTTACAGCACAACAATTTCAGCACGTGAGAGGGACAATTATCTTTGTCAAAGGGAACATGACCTTGAGGGTTTAAATAGCCTTTTGGACTAAGAAGCATATGAAATTTATTCACATAATTTACCAATACTTTTTATTTTTATTGTCCATTTACATTTCACTAAAGACATATATAAAATTTGATAATAGTTATGATACCAATGATCCCTCCATTTATTCCCAACCACGAGCATATACATCTGATATTTACCCAGAAGCCATGCATACAGTCTCCGGTTCAGGGACATATCTCTCCGCAGTACCACGTGCAGCGCTGCTGACAAGATCCTGATCATGTCTGGTCTCGTGGCCTGGAAAAGTTAGGAATGTGGTTGTACTTAAAGCACCTACAAAGCATGCCACTGTATTTTCTCTTAGAAATAAATGCTGAAAATGCTCAGAATATTAGGGTACAAAAGTTATTTTCACCAACATGGTTTCATTTGATTTTCCAAATGCAGGGAATTAGTACTTCCATTTTACAGATGAGAAAATAGGAAGAAAATCAGGTCACATGACTGTCTGGATTTATAGTTGACAGTGTAACTGAATTAGTTAACAGCCAATATCTGACCTAAAACAAGGAAATTAAAGACAAGATTGGAGATGCTAGAAAAGTATGTCATTAATCTTTCACATTCACTGTCAATATACAATAAGCTAGAAAACCACCATCTTCATTAGTTCTGAGGCTTTTTTCTTTTAGAAATCCTACTTGGGTACTTGTAAGATGGGTGTCAGTGACTCGTGTTATAAACCAAGCTATTTCTCTGCAGATTGCAGCGTGAAATCAACCTGGGCAGAAGAGTCTATTAGATTTATCTCAAATTAACCAGCAAAATGCTGGAAGTGGAGCTTTGGTTCAAGTGATAAAATGATGGCCATAAGCAAAAAAGCTAAGGGACAGTACCTAGGCCCTGAGTTCAACACCCAGCATTCTTTCTCTTTCTCTCTCTCTGGGGGAAAAGATATGACATTGACCAAGATGCACTGTCTTATAAATTGCTTTGTTAAATGGCAACTTCCTTTGTACAATGAAAGACAATTAAAAAAAATCTCAGTTGCTGCCCTGAAAAATGGTTTCCCTCATTTGTCATAATCTGTAGAGAACTTGGGCTCTGCTAGCAGAGATTTGCAATAGAGCAAAACCTTGATATATAAGGCCATATAGTATGAAGCTAATTGAAAGGACCTCCAGGATATTGAAACAAAAGCCATATAATGAATGATTGTTGTCCTTAATGTACTATGTTATCTCTCATCTCTTTTGCTGTCCCTTGGTTATATCATATTGTTACAGTATCTCACTTTGTTATCTAATATATTGGATATATTTGTATTTGGTTATTTGAAATAGGATAGGGAAGGGGGGGAAACAAGATGAGGGGTTGGGTGGGGGGGAGGGTAATGGGGACCAAGACATGTGAAAGGGTATCAATGTATGTGAATTAATGCACCTTCTATCTGGCAAATATCATGTAACCCTTTTATTAATTACAAAAACTATTTTAAAAAATTCTACTCATATATTTCAACATATATAACCTCCCCCCTGGCAAAACTATGTAAAGTACCTTTTTGGTCCAATCATTTAAGTTTAATATATTCAATTTTCTCTATCACTTAAATCAATTCATTTTTTTCCCCATAACCTTAATTAGGTTTTTGTTGGTTGTTGGTTTTTGCCAGTCCTGGGGTCTGAACTCAGGGCTAATGCTCTACCACTTGAGTCACAGCACCACTTACGGCTTTTCTATGTATGTGGTAGAGCGGAATCAAACCCGGGTCTTCGTGTATGCTAGGCATGTACTTTACCACTAGGCCAAACTCCTATTTAAAAATAATTAAAAATCTGCTCCTGAGCTTCTTTTGCTCAAGGCTAGCATTCTTCCACTGTCAGCTAAAACTCTATGTCCAGCTTCTTTCCTTGCTTGGGCTGGCTTTGAACTGAGGGCCTCAGATATCAGCCTCCTGAGGAGCTAGGGTTAGAGGTGTGAGCCACCAGCACCCAGCTGAGAAAGCTTTTTTCTATGCTTGTTGATAGTCAGAGAGGAATTCATCCAAATCAGAAAAAACCGAGATGCTGCAGAACACAGATCACCATGATGAATATATTCACTCCTATGAACACAAATGCCTATACAATATTCAAAGTATGGTTGCCAGACTCCTGAAAACGATGTGATCAAATTTCAGAAGGCCTACAGGGCAAAATCAGCTATACATATGCATAAAATAATCAACTATGCATATTTGTAACAATTCCTTTGTGTGCTAACAGTTTCCTAATCAGGCAATTAGTAGGTAAAATGGTTGGTACTTAATTATGAAAAGAAGCAAAAGAGCAGTGGCACCCACTGTACCAGTAATCATTGCATTATTACTGCCATGTTTTTGGAAAATAAAAAATACACAATAAAAAATGGGTTATGGATGTAAACTAGTGAGGGCTGGTAGATTAGTATGTTAGGCCATAGGTAAGACCCCCAGCACTAAAAAGAAAAGAAAATTAAAGCCAGTTTTAAAATTCTTTGAGAATATTGAGGAAACAGCAAAAAAGTGTCATTCAAGGTCCATCACTGAAGACATGCCTTTGTTTCTGTGTAATTAAATAGCAAGTACACTTACACACATCTGATACGCAAGTATAATGATGGTTGTCTCAAGGAAAATCACTTCTGCCGATCATTGGAGGTATGAGCTTAACAGCCAACTTTTTGACAAAAGGCTATTTCTGTCTGAAAGAATGATCAACTGGAACTATGACTACTCAAACTTTGATATTTGGAAGTCATTTTTTTTATAAGCAAGATATATTGCTACTTCAAGGCAACAGCATGCTACAAATGATAAAATTTGAGATTTCAATAGAAAACAAGAATACGGGAAAACTTAATTTTTGTTAAAGTTGTATTTTTTGAAGTGTACTGGGCTTGAAAGCTTCCCAATATTTACTACTGAAACCAGCAGTATTTGTAATAAATGTTCAACATTGTATAATGGAATAGGGCCACATGTGAAAAACCTAAACTGAGTAAGCTAGTTAATAACTGATCAAGATGTTACAATGCATATATAAGTATAATGCAGGAAAGACCAAGCGGAAAAATCAAGCCGATAGTGTGTGTGAAGACTGGAATTCAAATTCCATTATACTCTGTCTCTCTTCCTCCCTCCCTCCCTGTCTCTCTCCCCCTCTCTCTGTCTCTTTCTCTTGTTCTCTCTCCCTCCCTCCAAAAAAAAGGCAGAATAATGCCCCTTCATTAAAGATGACAAGGTCAAAATAGAAACTGAAGTGGTTTGGGTCCTATTTAGGAACAATACAGGCAATCAAATGGAAAAAAATCTTCCAACTGTTATGGAAATACAGCAAAAAGTTGAATACAGTAAAAATAAAATTAGGCAGTCAATGAAAATTCACTATAGATTTGTACTGACAGTCACTATGAAAATCCAAGTAATAGTATTTTCTGCTAACCCCTTTTTGGAAATAAATTTAGTTTTTCAAGATTAAAATTCTCTGCATCTTGTTTTTGGCAAGTATTTGTTTCACTTATGCTTGAAACTGCTCTTCCACTAATAAACTTAAGTTCCACTAATAAATACTTCATTCATTGTCAAATCTATAATAAAGGTACCAACAAGTGTCACAGTAAATATTTAACTCTCAAATGAGAGCCAGCTCTGCTAAGATTCTGGCCTGTTCCTGCAATCCCCAAAGGAACACGAGACAGATTCAAGTTCATGGGGAGGCCCCTCCTCAGCAGTTCTGGCTTGCCCTGAGTTAGCCATCAGCACCTGTTGCTTTTTATAAACATGAATTTTCAAACATATGAAAGAATCTGACCATATTCTTTGCAAGTGGGTAAGTCATTTTCATTCAAAGTTATTGCAAATTCTAGTTCTCAAAAGGGAACCTGTTCTTCATATGCAGAATAATTCAACATAAGAGCTTTAAAAAATAACCATGCACCATAAATCTGACTTTCCCTGAGTGACTCCCATGACCACGTCAGCACTGTTTACCTGGCTCATGTGGAACGGAAAGCAGAAGAGTATGAGGTCCAGTGTGCTCCTCTGTACAAGTACGCTCGAGTCCTGTACTGAAGTACTGACTGCTTCCACCTGAAATGAGACAGCCTTTTTAACAGGGGTCTATCATGGTGGCAAAATTTGAAATCGCAACAATTTTTCATTTCCTCTAATAAATAAAACCATGCTTCCAAAAGTCAAAGAACTCTAAAAACACTTTTTTTGGGGGGTGTTACTCCATACTCTGTGGAGGTTTCTGATGACTCTTCACCATCAGCCCTGGGAAAAACCACCTGCTCCTAACTGCTCCACACTGGGTAGAAGCCTAGCCTACTGTCTATTAAATGATGGCTGAGGTGGTGCTGTCATACAACAGAGAAATGGACAACCATATAAAGAAACCGCTGATACAAAAGCATGGAATGATCTCAAAATATGTTATATGTGGTAAAGTGTACTTAAAGACTAGTTGCATAATGATTCAACTTATATAACATTGTGAAAAAGTAAAATGAGAGATGGGCCGGGAGTGTGGCCTAGTAGTAAAGTGCTCCTGGGTACAGACATACACTGAAAAAAGCCAAAGTGGTGCTGCGGCTCAAGTGGTAGAACGCTAGCTCTGAGAAAGCCCAAGGACAGTGCCCAGGCCCTGAGTTCAAGCCCCAGGACTGGCAAAAAAAAAAAATCCAAAAAGCAAAAAACCCTCAAACCCATGTTTTCAAAATCCTGATAACTGAGCAAGGACTGAGGAAGTGTGGTGAGAAAAGGACACACAACTAGCTGGGTGGGTGGCTCATGTCTGTAATCCTAGCTACTCAGGAGGCTGACATCTGAGGATCTCGGTTCAAAGCAAGGCTGGGCATTAAAGACTGAGAGACTCATCTCTAATTAATCACTAGAAAATGGGAAGTGGGCTGTGGATCAAGGGATAGGGCGGTAGCCTTGAGCTGAAGAGCTCAGGGACAGTGCCCAGGCCCAGAGTTTAAGCCCCATGACACACACACAAAAGACACACAACTTTCTGGGATAATGTAACCCGCTGAACCTTGGCTGTATGTACTTGTCAGGATTCATAAAACTGTTCATGTAAGATGTAGGTTAATTTAGAGAATGAAAAATCAGACTTCAATAAATCTAATCAAAGCTCTATGTGAAATGCCAGTCTTGCCATTATTCCATGGAGAAAAAAATTATTATTAAACAAATAAAATTTTCAAAGTGTCCCGAGGTTTATTTTGAATCCTTCATTCATTTTAAGTGTACAGTACTGGAAACATACTTTTCTTCTATCTTTATCCTGAAATTAAAAAGGAAAGTGTAAGTGTATAAAAATCTAACTTACTATGTTGTGGTCCTGGAGTTTTAACTCAGGGCCTGTACAGTGTCCCTGAGCTTACTTCTGCCGGGGCTGGCCTTTTTTTTTTTTTTGCAAGTCTTGGTTCTTCAACTTGGGGCCTGAATACTGTCCTTAGGCTTTCTCAAGGCTAGAGCTCCACCACTTGAGACAGAGCCTCTTCCGACTTTTTTCTATGTATGTGGTACTGAGGAGTTGAATGGGGGTGGGGGCGGAAGGAGGGTCTTAGTGCATGCTAGACAAGCACTCTACCATTAGGCCAAACTCCCGGCCTGGGCTGGCTTTGAATTGCAATCCTCAGATCTCTGCATCTTGAGTGATCAGGATTGCAGATGTGAGCCATGGGCAAAAGTGTAACGCCTTTTTTATTAACAGTGTCTGGCTTGGTCTTATATCTTGTCACATATATTCTCCATGGAATTTAGCACACATCTTTCTTACAAAGAAAGCAGCAAAAAGAAGTTTCACTTTGTAATAATAAATGTGGCTGTGTGAACAATGTGCTAATCCATCAACACAGCAATTTATTAATTTGCTTGAAAAAGATAACAGATAATAGACATTAAGTAATTTCCTCTTTGTGAAAAAATTAAGCTTTTAATGACTATTTATTTTTTTCTATTTGTTGATTAAAAAAAATCACACTATCCTCACATTCATCTGGAAACCTGGCTCTAAATTAGTATTCGTGACATGAGACCTACCATTAGCTCAATGTCACTGCCAATGATATAAAGCTGATCTTCCATAGAGAGCTTCCTATTCAGGTGAGCAAGAACATAGGTGATTCCAGGTAGACGTACAGCAGGACTGGTGAGGAGACTACCCCACAGAGCACTGTAGAACGCTGACTGGTCAACGGCAGCAGCAACCTTTTCCAACAACGTGTTTGTTCTTCAGTACAAAATATAGTGGCATAAGAAAGAAAACATTTATTGTTATACTGACAGTAAAATAAAAGGCCTGTAATCATCCATCTTGTAGTTATATGCTGAACCCTGAAATAAGCAAGCAGTAATAAAGGGAGAATGTACAGTCAAATGCCTGGTCCATTACTTATTAACTGTGGACTTTGGGGAAATCACTTAACCTTTCAATTCTGTCTGCTCACTCATAAAATGAAAAGAACCACCACCAAAACATCACTATCTAACATCACTGTGCTATTTATCTGTTTTAATAAAATGCCACGATACACATATTAAGTTAATAGTAATCTTATCTATCATGTATTTCACTGGCTTTCTACAAAATCTTAAGACATTTGTAAGAGCTTGTTTTTGGAATCATCATTATATAGTTCACAATAACTACAATGAAACAGACTTGTGAGAAACAATGTATTAAATTTTAGTACAGTGCATCAAAAGAGAATTTGATGCAATTAACTCGTGATTTAATACTAATTTCTTCTGAACTCAATTTATCTATACATTAAAATAGTACATTTATAAAATCTTTTACAGAACTTGTAGTCAAAGGTCATTATTCAATTTCTATGTTAATCTCTGAATTGTAACTATTTAAAAAGTGGTGGTGATTCTATATGTCACTTAAGTGAATAGCTTTAGAAAAATTGATTTATAAGCTAAATATAATTTCATAAAACTCTGTGGCACTGAAGATTGTTGGCCCTTAGCTTTTCTGCTGGAGGCTGGTGCTCTACTACTTGAGCCATAGCTCCATTTCTGGCTTTTCCCAATTAATTGGAGAAAAGAGTCTCAAGAAATTTTCTGCATAAAAATCTTTGTTCAAACTGTGAACTTCAGATTTTAGCCTTTTGAGTAGCTAGGATTACAGGTGTGAGCCACAGTCACCCTGCTACATTTCTAAAATTTTATGCAAATAAATATTATTAAAAGAAAATGATAAGCTTTGAGGACAAATTATCTTTTTTTAAGGTAGCCAATAAAAATAAGTGAATAGGTTGTTACTACCTTGTGGAAACAGGTGTGATACAATAAAGTAACTTAATAAACTAAATTTAAATCAGTAAGTTTATTCAGGAAGTAAATTTAACATTGCCTGCTTTTGGTATCAAACAATTTTTTTCCATAAAAATATCAGCAATGACATAAGATTGATATAGATACCTAACACCACCAAGCACTGCCTGTAGTTTAAAAAATAACTGGAGTGCTGGTGGCTCACACCTATAATGCTAGCTACTCAGAAGGCTGAGATCTGAGGATCGGGGTTTGAAGCCAGGCCAGTTAGGAAAAGTTCTTGAGATTATCTATAATTCACCACCAAAAAGCTGTAAGTGGAGTGCTAGAATGTTATCCTTGGGCAAAAGAACCCCTTGGACTGAGTTTAAGCCCCAGGACTAGCACGCGCACACACACGCACGCGCACACACACGCACGCGCACACACGCACGCGCACACACGCACGCGCGCACACACACACACACACACACACACACACACACACACACACAAAAGGACTTCAAAAAGGATCAGATCATTTTCTTTTGAAAGTCCAAATATTAAAAGTACCAGATCCACAGTGAAATACTGTACTTGATATTAGTAAGTTAAAAATAATTCATTTTAGAGATGCTAAAATATATTTCAGAGATGCTAAAATATATTTAAGGCTGCCTTCGAGCAAATCATGATGTGGTTACATTGTGGTAACAAACATCACATTACCTCTCATAGTACTCTGATCCCTCTTCTAATCCAGGAAGAATACCAGTTAACAATCCTTGTAGACCAGGTTTCAGTGTTTTACCCAAAGGTAAGTAATATATCTCATATAAACTGAGCAGTGTTGGTTTCACAGACATAGCAGCATTTGCAAGAAGAGGAAATAATCCAGAGCTATGTTAAAAAAAGATAAAAGAATCAAAATAGTAAGTAACAAGATCTTAATCCATATGTGATTATGTATATAAAGTCCTTTAACTTTTGAATAAATTACACTGATTAACTAAAGTGATTCCTGTATGTACTAACTTCTATATTCACTGAGCTGGTATTCTCACCTGCCTTAAGTTTCATACTGTAAATCAGCACTACTTAGGCTCTTTCACAAAACCCTCATAGTTCACAACCTATTCCTTGCCCTGTAACTGACACCATAATACAGCTTATTATGAACCTTGCTGGAGCTATTCTTAATTTTTTTGTTTTTTCTTTTCAAGGCTAGTGCTCTACCACTTGAGTTATAGCTCTACATTTGGGTTTTCTGGTCTTAATTGGAAATAAGAATCTCAGTCTTTCTTGCCTGGGTTGGCTTTCAACCATATTCTTCAGATCTGAGCCTCCTGAACTGCTCCATAAAGGAGAACACGATCATATTTTCAATACCTTGTTGCAACAAATACTACCTTGAAGTAGTTTTTCTCAGTAAAACTTCTCACATTGAGTTTTCTGCTGCCAATGCACTTTTAGCATCTTTTAAGATTTGGTTACTGTGCAGGTGTGGTGGCTCATGCTTGTAATCCTAGTTACTTAGGAGGCTGAGATCTGAGGATCAAGGTTCAAAGCCAGCCCAGTCATAAAAGGACCTGAGACTCATCTCGAATTAACCTCAAGCAAAGGAGAAGTGGGGCTTGGCTAAAGGGTAGGTCTTGAGCTGAGGAGCTCGGGGACAGCGCCCAGGCCCAGGGGTAAGGTGGCAGCCTTGAGCTAAAGAGCTCAGAGACAGCGCCCAGGCCCAGGGATAGGGTGGTGGCCTTGAGCTGAAGAGCTCAGGGACAGTGCCCATGCAGAGGGGTAGAGTGGTAGCCTAGAGCTGAAGAGCTCAGGAAGAGCACCCAGGCCTACTTTAAGCCCCATGACCTACCAAAAAAAAAAAGATTTGGCTACTGGCTATTTGTAGCCTACAGCCACTAATCAATTTTACTGTATCCTCTACTCTAGCAATACTGAAGGATTCCTTGCTCATTCCTTTCAGAAGCTCTTTTCAGTATTCAGGCCTTTGTACTCAGATATGACTCCTGCTCCTGTACTTACATCCTCTTTGTATGTCTGAGTGATTCCTAAACTTTCAGTCTCTGCATGCATCATTTCCTTGAGAAGACTGTCCCCTAACTAGATTAGGTTCACATCTGATATTCTGATAGAATTTAATACTGTTTTATTAGAATAGTTACTGTTTATAAATACTAGAAACCAAGAAACGAGGGCTGTCTTTTATTTCTGCATTCAAGTTCCTAGCACCATATTCTATACTGATCAAGTGCTTGACACTGACTTGAGACTCCTGCTCCTAGTTTATGTAAAGAACAGAAATTATCTTTAATCTCCTACTGTTCCGGCTAATTCTAGGTAAAGAGTGAACTAATGTCATAGCCACAGTTTCTGTGTCTTTCCAGCCATGCTGCTATGGGCACAAGGCTTTGGTGATCCAAAGCAATAGGGTGTAGAAGTGTGACTCTGACGATAGATCACTAGTCTAGCAAGGCCAGGCTGGGTTCGAAGCCCAGCATCATCAAAGAAAAGCAGGGGTATAAATGATAGGAAGCTAGTGACAAGACCCAGGGCAGAGATAATGCTTAGACCAGAAACTGATAGTTAAGGTGCAGAGAAATGTCTCAGAAGAATACTAGACAGTTACTGAGCATTTACCACACACAACATTGCTCTGAAAACCTCTGTGAGGCTTGAACTCAGGGCCTGAGCACCATCCTGAGCCTCTTTGTGGCCAAGGCTAGCGTACACCTTGTGGTGGTGGTATTTTATGTCTCATGTGTGGGTAAGTTGACAGGATGGACAGTGCGCGTGCTCTTACCTGTATAAAAACAGGTCTTTGGCCAGGCGCTTGGGCCCGATGATCTTGAAGATGATCTCGTACGTCTCCAGGGCCTTGCGATGCACGCCCCCGGGCAGGGCTGGGTGCAGACACTGCGCTAGGCGTTTGCCTACCGTCAGCTTCCTGGGAACTACCTGATATTTGGCATTGTTTTGTAAAACCTAGAATTTTGTGTAATTGAGAAAAAAATGTTTTATTTCCATGTTCTGTCACAGTGTAAGAATTATCACTATAAACTTGTTTTTGTCAGGTACAGGTACTAATGTCTTACTCAAAATTAAAACTTAGAAAATTTAAAAGTATTAGCCTGTTTATTAAAACACACTGATAACATATTAGAAATATATATATGTAAATTTTATTTTTGATCAGTCATGGGGCTTGAACTCTGGGCCTGGGTGCTGCACCTAAGCTCTTCAGCTCAAGGCTACCACCCTAGCCCTTGAGTGTGCCACTTCCGATTTTCTAGTGGTTAATTGGAGATAAGAGTCTCATGGACTTTAGTGCCCAGGCTGGCTTTGAATCGTAATCCTCAGATCTCAGCCTTCTGAGTAGCTAGGCTTACAGGTGTGAGCCACCACGCCCAGCTTTAGAAATGTATTTTTAATGAGAAAATTATTTTGCAAAACAAATTTATTGTGAGAAGCGCTGTTTGAGATCTTTGCAAATGTTTACTATCTGACATAAACTAGATGGAATGTCAAGTGCTTCAAGCACATACAGATTAATGGATATAAAATGACTGCCTAAGCCTGTATAGTAGAAACAGTAGCACTAATCTCCTAGTCAAAGGCTGGAGGTGTGGCTCAAAGAGTAAAGCACTTGCCCACAAAGTGATGAGTTCAAGCCCAAGTACCACCAAAAGAAAGAGTATTTAGGAGCCAGGAGCTTGGCCTAATGGTAGAATGCTTGTCTAGCATGCACAAAAACCCGGGTTTGATTCTTCAGTACCACATGCATAGAAAAAAGCTGGAAGAGGTGCTATGACTCAAGTGGTAGAGTGTTAGCCTTGAGGAAAAGCCCAAGGACAGTGCTCAGGCCCTGAGTTCAAGCCCCAGGACTGGGGAAAATAAAAGGGTATTTAGAATATCTTCAACAAATATATTTAAAACTCGCCTTGGTAATGACATCTAATGTATACTTTTGAAAATAACAAAGACCCCCTGAAGAGGATCAAAATGGGCACCAGGTTCATGTATGTAATCCTAAATATTGAGTAAAGTGAGACCTGGTGAACTGAGCTGCGCAACCAGCCAAAACATAAAAGTCTTTGAGTCTCTATATCAATGAAACAGCAAGAAGCTAGATGGGAGGCATGGCTTGAGTAGTGAACTGCCAGTCATAAGCAAGAAAGCCAAATGAGCATGAGGTCCTGAGTTCAATTCTTGGTCCTATTACAGAAGCATATTTGTGTGCACATCACACACAGAGTCAAAAGGAAAAGCTAAGAGAGACCTATTAAAAACTATGGCTAACACCAGTCATATCACAAAGGGCATTCACAGTCAATCTTCAAGGCCCATGTGAATACAGAGCTGCTCTGGAAAAAGCACCACACTGTAACTAAGGGTTTCCTGGATATAAAGTGTTTTCTTTCTGCTATCTACCTGTCATTTTCAAAAGACATAATAGTTACTGATTTCCATTTACAATTTTTCAAGAACTATAGGAATTTCTGATATTCAATTATTAGGCCCAGAGTTAGCATAATGGTTTCCCATCTTGTTTTTATAGCTAATAACCAAGCACTGTTGTTTCTTGGACTCCGAACTTGTACGGTGTCTCAGTGTGTTGGCATGCAACTCATGAAATAAAATAGTTAAAAGAAGTAACCTAAGGATTGCTTTTTTACATTTTTACTTTAAGATTTAAAGAAATCTTAGGCTAAATGAATTTCTGATTATACTCTTCTTATAAAGGGCGAGACAAACATACCTTGTTAAGTTTTCCAAGTGCTGATATCAAATCTGCCCATTCACTGGAGTACTCAAAGTTCTTTAGTGCCTTGTCAATTGCGGCGACGTAGTTCCTGTACTTGGGGTCACTCAGTAGCTCCAGCTCCTCCGTGTTCATCCTCCCCCACACGGTGTCCACTAGAGGCCAGTGCCAAAGTCATGCAAAACCATTACCTGCAACAGAGCATGCCAGAGGGACCAAGTTACAAAGTGAGGTTCTGACATGGATTCATATGGTCTTAATACAGAGGTGATGGCTAGCTTTAAAGTGTTTAAGCCAGAAGCTGTCAAAATTCTGATCAGCTAATACAGGGGATGCTCAAAGTAGTTGAAGACTTTTCCAAAGAGAACACTTGTACATTCCTTCTTAGAAACTGAGAAATGGCCTTTCCTTTTCAAAAAAGAAATAATGTTTCTGACATGTATATTGAGAGAACATTTCTGATACATACTCATTTACTTCATTTTGTTTCTAAAATTTAGTGGCACTGGTTCACTTAATGGAAGCATTAAGGGCACAGGAGAGCAAAAAAATAAAAAACCAGAAAAAATGGCCTATTTTGAAGATCACTTTTTAAGTAGTAAGTGGGCATCTAATAGGAAGGGACATGAGATATTTATTTGGAATCAATTTTGGAGTGAAATCAACAAGAATATGTAGTTTAAAATACATCCACAGGATACGGTTAAAACCATCAACACAGCCGTGTTCACTGCAGTACTATTTACCCTACCTAACTAAAGTAGGCGCCAGCCCAGATGCCCCTCAATGGATGAATCGAAAAAATGTGGTATATATACACAACCGAATTTTACTCATCCTTTAGGAAGAACGGTAATATCATTTGTAAAGAAATGGAAAGACCTGGAAAAAATTAAGAAAAGTTGAATAAGTCCAGAGATTTAGAAGCTGCATATTTTCCCTTATATGTGGAAGCTAGAAATTAACTTACAAACATATAAATACATTGGACGATATGCAAGTGTATACAAATGTATTAACTGAAATATGGTAGATTTAAGGGAGAACTCAAATAGTGTAATTCCTTAGAAAGGCAAAGTCACAGTTCAACAAAATAAACACCAGAAAATGAGTACTTGAAAGGGGGAGGGGGTACATGAAGACCTGTGTGAGAGAGAGAGATTGTAGTAAAAATTCAGTGTTATCTTCTACAAAGAAAAGGTGAGTTGAGAAAGATGGTTAAGAATGTTGAAAAGTCTGACACTGATGATGCGATGTATTTATAAACTGCTTTGTTAAATGTACACGTCCTTTGTACAACTTGATAAAAAGTATGTACACAGATTATTTGATGTTCCTTTAAAAAAATTATGCCTAACTCTAGCCCATGAGCTTTGTGACTCAATTTTAAGGTAAAGAATAAGGCTGAAGAGAGTAAGAGTCCATCGCTCACTCCTGCTTTCTTCTCTGAGATGAATCCTGGGGCAAGCAGCTGGCACGTAAGGACACTGAAGGTGGTGCTCCGTGGAAGGTTCCTGGGCTAGGGGAGCAGAAGCTTTTTGATACAGTCTGTGAGTGAGTCATCTTAGAAACCAAGTCTCCATCCTCAGCCAGTCCCCGACTTCAGGACCAACTGACAACTTGTTTATCAATTCATAAAAGACCCCATATCAGAACTATTCCTAGGTAAGCCTGTCAAATTCATGTCCTAAAGGAAGTTTCCTGTATTAGGCTATCAAGTTTAGGGGTAGTATGACATAGCAATAGAAAATAGAAACAAAAGGATTTATTAGGGCCCAACTTAAAATTTACCAATGTATTTTCTTCATTTCTTTTGTATCCTGATATCTAACTGTCCACACCTTTCCCTAGAGCTAGGTTCACAAAATCCAGGAATGGTTTTCACGGGCATTATTACCATATCATGATGGTACAACTATCTTCTCCACTAGTGGCATAACAGATACCCATGTACAAAAATGAGTCATTCCTTAATTCATACAATACATACATACAATTCATACATAAAATGGATTGCAGATTTAAATATAACTAGAATGATAAAATTCTTAGAAAATGCAGTAAATCTTCAGGAAGTAGGAGTGGCAATGCCTCTGAAAAATAGTATAAAAACATAAGCAATCAAAGAAAATAGGTAGATGATTGGGTTTCATTCAAGCTGTTTTTGGTGGTACTGGGCTTTGAACACAGGCCTCAGTGCTCGAAAAGGCCACTGAGTCTACCACTTGAGCCAAACCTCCAGCCCTGGGACGGCCTTCAGTGACCCATCAGCTCCCAGTCTCTCAAGAAGCAAGGATTATAGTATGAGACATTAGCACCCAGCAAAATTAAATATTCTGTGCTCCAAAGGACATAACTGCAAAAGTGAAAAGGGCCAGGTGCTGGTGGCTCATGCTTTTAATCCTAATGTACATCCATCCTACTTAGGATGATGAGATCTGAGGATCTTAGGTTAGCCAATGCAGGACTATCTGCAGTACTGTAACTGAACTGGTAAAGCTCTAGCCTGGAGTGAAAAAGCTAAAGTGCTCAGGCATAGAGTTCAAGCCCCAGTATCTGTACATGATTTTGTTTATATATATATATATATATATATATATATATATATATATATATATATATATATATATAATTCACATTCCTATTATTCACATTTCCATCCTATCTGGGCAAAACTTAGAAAACCATCCATTATTCCTGACTAGCTCTACTTAGCCCCACAGATGCCATTCCCTGTTTCTCTTTGTCATTTACAGCTTTCCTGTGAAATGATGCTTGGAATGTTGATCCTTGTCTTGGTACTTTGCAATTCCACTCCTGCTTTGGCTTGCTCTTTACCTGGTATGTCTTCTAACATTTAGAAATATAGTTCACTTTATGCTACAATATTTAAAATGCACAGATACATTATGTTTCTGAAAGCTTCACCACATTCCTAAACACAAAATTCACTACCTTAACAGAGTATAGCACCACAGTGTTAAGTGTGTTCACACTGTCGTACAATTGGCCTCCAAGAATTTTTTGCCTAGTAAAATTCTGCATCAGTTATGACTCCTCCCTTCCCAGATCTTGAAAATTGTTAATTTTCTGTTTACAGGATTTTGTTTCTGTAAAGGTGACAGAAAAGTTTGTTAGAAAAGAAATACAACAGAGGAGAGCATTGCCATAGATGTACCACACAAAGACAGAACTTCAGCCCAAATCAGTCATCTTGGCTGCCTTCGTCCTTACAGAGTGGGGCCTTAGGTGACAATTAGATGGCTCACTGAATAATCCAGGCTTATTTTCTCATTCTTTCCTCAGGCAGCTTTTGGTTTATCAGCTTACCCTGCCCTCTACAAGTTTGATAGGCTGCAATTCCCTGATGACTCCTTTTTCTACTGACTTGTACAAGTTTTGGGTGGGAATGGTAGGTAGGGTGTACGCCTGTTAGACAGACATGACTGGATTAGAAATGCTTTTTATTCAACCTGTTTCCAGCCATGCATGAATGTGGGTGAAAACCCTATAATTTAACATTCAGAAGAAGGTGCGCCGGGAGAGGAACTCAACTGTTTTTGCACTTTATTTGCTGATTTTTAACTTAACATTTCTTTAATCTACATAGAGGTAATTTGAACTATAGACTTAATGTTCAAACCCACTGGGATCCATGCAACGGGTACATGAGAAAAAAGCACACTTCATTCTTCTCCCAGGCTTACATCAGTATTGCAGCTTGGCAGTCCAGTCATCTAACTCCTTGCTGCAGAGTAAATCACAGTCCAGAACATAACCTGGGAGTGTGTTCAAAATTCACATCCTCAGGCTCTACCTGAAGATGGATACCTGATGCTGCACTCAAGAGCAAGCATGGTGGTGTCTGTCGTCTTCAGCTTCAGCTCTGCCCACTGGCTGGCACTATGGATAATCTACAGGACTTGTCAGAACTCACTCTCCTCCAAGTTCTTCAGTAACCTCACAGTCTCTAAGTTACACTGCTTTTTGTGCACCTTCCTACTTTAAAGCCCCAATGGCACTTACTCTCCGCTCCCCCCAAGCTTTGGTGCCAGAACCTGCAGCCCTCAGTGTAGGAATGTACAGACAGGGCTTCAGTATAATTGACAGCCAGCGGATCCTGTGCTAGAGAACCAAGGTAGTCAGACAATAGGAATTAGGTAAGTTCCTGTTCACAGGAATCTGACTTTATATACCTCATAAGTGAAGCTATGTAATATTTATTTTTATTTTTTTGCCAGTTCTGGGGCTTGAACTCAGTGCTTGAGCACTGTCCTTGGACTTTCTGAAGGCTAGAGCTCTACCACTTGAGCCACAGCACCATCTCCAGCTTTTTCTATGTATGTGGTACTGAGGGATTGAATGCCCCCCGCCCCGGGGTCAGTCTTCCTGCATGCCAGGCAATCACTCTACCACTAGGTCAAACTCTGGTGCCAGCATTTGTCTTTTTAACTGGCTTATTTCACTTAGCATAATGTCCTTAAGATTCATTCATGTTGTGTCAGAATTTCCTTCTTTCCCAAAGCTGGATAGTCCTACGTGTTTCTTATACATCATGTGTACACACATTCAGATTGTTTCCACCTTTTGACTATTCCGCTATTCTGGATATATAACCAGAATAGGATTGCTGGATCACAGGATTATTTGGGGGGAGGAACTGTCCTGTTTTACATAGCAGCTCTTATCATTTTAAATTCCTGTCAATAGCACACAAGGGTTCCGGCATCTGTACTGTTGTTTTCTAGGGTTTTGTTTGTACAGAGGTCATTCTAATTTCCATTGTTATATTATTGGTTGAAAATTTAACAACAATAAATATCTCGGATACAGATGTGACTTTGGAATATTTCTTTTCATGCCACTTTGCCTTTTCACTATTGATAGTGTCCTTTGATACACAGAAAACTTTGTTTTCTTTAATTTCATTTGCCTAGTTTTGATTGCCTGCAATTTCCCAAAACCCAAGCTCAATGTTCTGAAGCCTTTGTCCAAGATTTTATGGTGTTAGATCTCTGTTATATTCAGCAAGAAGATTTGTGCATGTCAGGTCTGGTTTCATTCTCCTACATGTTCCTAGCACTTATCTGTTCAGAACGTCACTCTTTTCCTATTGGGTTATCTCAGCATTTGCAGGGAAGCCATTTGATTACATTTGAGGACTCTTATTCCAATGAGCTGTTTGTGTTTATGCCAGTTTGTTTACCACAGCTTTCTAATCTGTTTGAAAGATGTTGATCAACACATATTAGTTGCACAAGAGGGGATTCACTGTAATAATTCCACCATGTATACACTGTACTCCTAGAACCCTCCATCACTCTATCCCTCTTAAGACAAGCTTCACAGGCTCCAATGTTCTACTTTTACTCATGCATAACCTATCACCCTTGCCATTACCCCTCCTTGCACACTGGTTTAAGCCTCCCAACATAGCCTATTTCCCATTGTTCTATGCATATTAATACATAAAAAGGTTTTTTAAATCATATTTCATATGGGTATATAATTTAATAACATTTACCCCCTCTATTGCTCCCTCCCTGTCCTCTCAGCATCAGTAAAGTTTGTGTCTAACTTCATGCCTAGATAATGTATTGTGATATTATTGTGCATGTATTCTCATATTTATATACATCTCTGTATGTAAGTACATATGTCTAGCTACATCATTTTATGTATGTAACCTTATATACACATGCACATTCAATTTTTTTGAGTTTAGCTTATTCAACACAATGGTGCTCACATTCCTGAAAATGTCAAAGTGATTTTTTGATAGTGTTTCACATAAAAGTAATCAAAGATTGGCTAAGTCCCAACTTGGCAACATGGTCTGGTTAACACTTCTCATCCTACCATTCAGGTCTCCGATCTATCCCCCTCAAGGCATCTTCTCTGACCATTCCTTCTTGTCTCTGAATACATCCGACTTGTCTGTGAATACTTCTCACATTATACATTATACTCACATTAACGCAGAACTTACAGTGCTCTATTGTAACTCCCAGGGGCTATGATGACTCTTATCATTTTAATTTTCATATCCCTAGATCCTCACAAAGTGCTTTACTCATAATGAATAATCAATAAACATTATAAAAATTGAATGATAACATAATAAGCTCAGCTGGTAAAAAAGAACACATAAAGTTTACATGTTCATTCAAAAAGCATGGTACAGAACAGGGCTTATAATGCTATTATTTACATCAGAGGATATTATACATATACATAGGCACACATGCACACACATATCTTAAAAAGAATACACAAAGAAATGGACTTTCCAGTTTCAAGCAAACGTCCAGCTGCCTGAGCTCTAGACAACCCCGAATGCAATCTCACAGGAAACTCAAGCTAGAACTTCACAGCCCAATAACTCCCTTGCCCAATAACTCCCCTGCCCAATAACTCCCCTGCCCTTTCTGGTAGGATCTGTGAGATAGAATTTTAAAACATTATAGTCAGAAATGTATCATGCATAATATCTAAGACAAGTTTAAATAGTACTTTTCCTTGGTTAACAACTTCTCCAACTTAAAAGACATAGTACTAACCAGAAGTGATCACATCACATAGAACAAGTAACACAACATGACAATCAGTCTTGGAGCATGATGCTGGTGGGTCATGTTGTTTGTGGAGCAGGGTACCTGAAGACAGCCTTTCATTAAAATGGCAGATACCATAAAAATAATTACATGGCTAGAACCCCATCTTTCAGACTCAAAGCTGAACTTACAGTTGGTAGAAGTCTTAAATCTATTTCCTATAAAATGACTTAAAGCCTATCTTCATTTTTTAAATTTAATTTTTCATTTATTGTGTGTCATGGGGTCTGAACTCGGCCAGGACGCTGTCCCTGAGCCCTTCAGCTCAAGGCTACCACTACCCCTGGGCCTGGGCATTGTCCCTGAGCTCTTCAACTCAAGGCTACTGCCCTACCCTTGAGCCAAGCTCCACATCCCGTTTTCTAGAGGTAATCTGGAGATGGGAGTCTTGGGTCCTTTTGTGCCCTAACCCAGCTGGCTTTGAACCTTGATCCTCAGATCTCAGCCTTCTGGGTCGTAAGGGTTACAGGCATGAGCCACCATGCCCAGCTAAAGACTATCTTTATAACTAACAATATTTTACTTTTACTGGGAGGAGGAAAATTTTTCTTCAGGAATTTTTTTAAGGGCCAGGAGTGTGGCCCAGTGGTAGAGGGCTTGCCTATCATGCACAAAGCCCTAAGTTTGATTCCTTGGTACCACATACACAGAAAAAGCCAGAAGTGGCACTGTGGCTCAAGTGGTAGAGCATGAGCCTTGAGAATGTCCAAGGACGCGCTCAGGCCCTGAGTTCAAGCCCCAGGACTGGCAAAAAAAATTTAAGTGAGACATATACATAGCTAGTCATGAGTATATGTGTAGAAAAGACACTGTTCCAAGCTGGGCTCAGTAGCTCACACCTGTAATCCTAGCTACTCGGAGGCTGAGATCTGAAGATTGAGATTCAAACTCAGCCCAGGCATTAAACAATGTGAGACTCTTATCTCTAAGTAATCACTAGAAAATGAAAAGTAGGGCTGTGATAGCCTTGAGCTGAAGAACTTAGGAACAGTGGCCAGGCCCAGAGTTCAAGCCCCACAAAACAAACAAAAACACCCCTGTTTCAGTTATTCTATGTGAAGCAAAGTAACAAGCATGACTAGTGATCTGAGATCACACTTAGGTATACAGAGCACTCTAGGAAAGTTATTTGGAAAATGTGATGAAAACAACAAATATCCTACTGATTTTGGACAGCTAATTTTTATAGCTCTCTTATCACACCATCAGAAACAATGCAGGTGTGTTGACCTGGCTAATTCAAAGGATAGACTGCCATGCTTTGTAGTTTTTCTGATTACTAAGTTGTCATTCCTCAATACGGTTTATCCACACTGTCTCTATACTACTGTTTTATTGTACAGAAGAAAAACAAGAAAGAACCCAGTTGTTTTGGAAAGGGTCTCACGAAACTGATTGTATATATTCCAAATGGCTCGACTTCCAATTTGGAACCTCAAATCAGAACCTTAGAGTAATCGCAGCCTATCTTTGGGGAACAGTAAATTATTGTGTGTTTTGACTGTTATCACCACTTACATTGTTTTCCATGTACAGGTGAATTTATCTGAGCTCTTTGGTCATGAACCTAATAGGTTTATAATCTAGATACACCATTATAATCATACATCCTTATAATCTAGATACATCTTTAACACAGCAACTGAAAATGTAAGATGTGTTTTGAGACATACAAAGGAAAGGCAAAGAACTTATTTTCCTGCTGGTTCACAGGAAACTCCTTCCATAAGATAAGAGAATGTGTCATTCTTTTTCCCAGAGGAAAAAGGCTAAAAATGTCCTTGGCAGGATGAAAATATAAAAACATAACTATATAAAACTGAAGTGACAATAGAAGTGGATTACCTAACTCTTACAGAAGCATTCAGATAAACATTAACATTTTATCATTCCAGTACTAACAGTCATTGCTGATTCTATTTTTTAGATTTAAGCTTTTTCCTTTCAATTAGGTTTACCTGAAAGATAATATCTAAATAATGATATGATGCTGTTTTATTTATAAAAGTAACATTAGGGACACTTTAGAAAAAGACACTTATTTGATTCAATAGTATTGGATTTACTCTACTGTAGTTTTAGAGTTAGCTCTAGTACACTTCTACATGACAACTGAAGCTTTATTTCCCGATTGAAATCTAGATTGATCCAGTCCCTCTCCCGGAAAGACTGGGCTAAGTGTCTTGTAATCAAGTGAGCAATACTTACACCTTCTTCCTGCTCTTCCAGTTTCTGACTGTACCTAGATGAAAGTTTGCTGCCAGCAAAGTATCAACACTGAAATTCTGATGAGTCTCCTTTTAAGCAGAGGGCATCCAGTTCTCTTTATAGAACTATGTGTAGTTAGAAACCAAGAATGTTGTTTTATTTTCCTGTTTTTTGGTTGGCTTTGGGGCTTGGACTCAGGGTCTGGGTGCTGTCCTTGAGCTCTTCATTTCAAGGCTACTGCCCTACCCTTGAGCCACAGTGCCACTATGGGATTTCTAGTGGTTAATTGGAGATAAGACTCTCATGGTCTTTAGTACCCAGGCTGGCTTTGAACTGAGATCCTAGGATCTCAGCCTCCTGAGTAGCCAGGATGACAGGCGTGAACCACCGCACCAGCTGTTTTTCTTGTTTTGATCTACATGTCTACCTTTTGTTTATGGCAAGGGTTACCATGTTTTAACATATTTATTTTCTTTAAAAGTTTAATAATCACACTGATGTAAAGAAATGATATATGGGAAATATGCAGGTAAGGCCAAAATTTTGCTGATGATGTAAGTTTCAGAAAAAAGACATCAATCCATCTGATCAATAAGTGTTTGCTATGGCTTAGCCATCAGAGTGCAGAGGATCTTAACACACAGGAAGGTCAGAAAGGAGAAATTAAAATGAGGTGATCAGAACTGGACTCACAGACAAGGCAGAATTTGAACTGGCATGTAGAAAGAATTCTGAGAGGTGAGTGACAGCATAACCCCATATTGATTTTGTTAAAGACCACTGAAACATACTGCAAAATAGGTGCATACTGTATGAAAATTTTTCCTTAATCAATGTAATACTATCATTGACCTACAAAAAGAAAGGCTATTGAAACTTCAGACTCAGCTTGGGTAAGAGGAAGAATGAACAGAAAAGGGGAGCCAGGTGCTGGTGGCTCACATCTGTAACCCTAGCTTTTCAGAGATTAGGAAAGTTGTGGTTAGTGGATAATATGGGCAAAAAGTTAGTGAGATCCCATCTCAACAGGAAAAGCTAGGGAATATAAATAGGAAAATCACAGTCTGGAGGATCCAGCAGATATGGGTCAAAATCAAGATCCTTTCTCAAAAATATCAGAGCAAAAGGGCTCAAAGTGGTGGAAAGCCTGCCTAGCAAGTTTGGAACCCTGAGTTCAAAGCTCAGTACTACCAAGATAAGCAAAGGGAAATCACTTCTCCTTAAACACAAAAATAAAATAAATAAAACCAAACTAGGAGCTGGTGGCGTGAGCCTGTATTTCTAGCTACTCAGGATGTTGGGGTCTGGAGGATCAAGGTTCAAAACTAGCTCTAGTAGAAAAGTCCTCCAGATTCCATCTCTAAAATAACCAGCAAAAAACTAGGCTTAAGGTACAACTCAAGTGGTAGACTGCAGGATGAACAAGCTTGAGGACCTGAGTTCAAACCCTAGTAACCAGCAAAAAATATAAAGCAGAAAGACACGGGAATTAAGCTATTTTAAAGGGTTCTGCAGTATACCTGTGCCAGCTGATGTGGTATGGGTAGGAAGCATCCCAAAGGGCTCCCACATCTGAAGGTGTGGTCTTCAGATGGTGGGGGGAGCCTTCGTGGGTGGGGCAGAATTGAAGGAAGTGGATTCCTGGGGAGCTCTAGGGCTTGTATCTTGTCCTCAGTGTCTGTCTGTCTCAGCCTCCTGTCTACCACAGCCTTCTGCTGCCAGGCTATTCTGCCTTACCACACTGAGTTCTGAGACAACACAGCCAAGGAATATGGAGGGACACCTTGAACCCTCTCTTCCTCCTCTTTAGTAATGCCAAATGTTTTGTTTTTGCCAGTCCTGGGGACTGAACTCAAGGCCTGAGCACTGTTCTTGGGTTTTCTCAAGGCTCTATCACTTGAACTACAATACCACTTCCAGGTTTTTCTGTATATGGTAACTAGGAATCTCCCAAGTCTTAGTGCATACTAGGCAAGCACTCTACCACTAGGCCAAACTCCCAGCCCCAGTAATGCCAAATATTTTATCACAGTGACAAATTGCATTCAACACTTAGATACTGTTGTTTGCACTTTAGAAATAACTGTCTCAGAATGTACTTGAACTCTTAACTACTTTTGATGACCTAGTTAACATTATATGCTTATGAAATATTGGGTACATTTCAGATAGCACATAGTTTAAAGAACTCATAACTAGAAGGGGTAATCGTCATCACAAAAGTAATGTCATTATCAAAAAGTCTTCACTTTCTGGACTTTTAAAATACCATGCTGAATAAAATCAATGAGGACTATAAACTCAAAGTATGAATTAATTCTACTTCAAAAAAAGCATCATGAGACTAGGAAGCTATCCTATTGTAAGTGGACAGTAAAGACTCACAGGAGATGTGTATATCCCTAATACTGATGTGTCACTAAGAAACAGTAATTTTTTTGGGGTGGGGTGAATCATGGGGCGTGAACTCTGGGCCTGGGAGTTGGCTCTGAGCTCTTCAGCTTAAGGATACTGCCCTACCCTTTGAGTCACAACCCCACTTCCCGCTTTTTAGTGACTAACTGGAGATAAGAGTCTCAAGTTCTTTCATTCCTGAGGTGGCTTTGAATCTCGATCCTCAGATCTCAGCCTCCTGAGTAGCTAGGATTACAGACGTGAGCCATTGCGCCTGGCTAGGAACAGTAATTCTTTTGTTTGATGTTCTAACAAATGGAATTTGAGTTTAAAATGGACTGGGCTCAAGTATAGCAATTTTCAAATTTTATTCCAAGAGATGCAAATAAGTTAGCTATAAGAAAACAGGCTCTCTGGCTAGGTAAACTTGGAAAATGCTATGGAACCTACTTCAGAAGCTTACTATATAGAGATATAGATATGTGTGTGTAAGCACAGTCTTAACTTTTGAGGACTCCTGTCTTTGTAAGAAAAATGCTTATGTCAAAAGTTGCACTTAATCCTGTGTGCTTCCAGCTCTCAAGTCATGGGATATTAAAACTTTTTTTGTGTGTAGTTACTGGGGCTTAAACTCAAGGCCCCAGTGTGGTTTCCTAACTGTGGTGCTCTACCACTTGAGCCACAGCTCCACTTTGTCTTTTGTTGGCTAAAGGAAGGTAAGAGTACAACAGACTTTTCTTCCAGGTTGGCTTTAAACTTTGATCCTCAGATCTCAGTCTCCCCAGTAACTGGGAGGTTATTAAGCATTCTTTAGGGGAAACCTAGCAAAATGCTTTTGTATGGTGTTCAGGGGAAATAACTTGGAAAACTCCAGTCTTCAGATTCCCTTACAAGAAAACAAAAGAAGTTTGCCCCGGGCTGAAGGGGTAGGTCAGTGGATAGAATGCACAGGGGACACGGGCCAGGACCTGGAGTCCATCACAAGCATTGCTAAACAAAAAACAAAAGCCAAGAGCACACCTCAATGCCTAGGTTTCGAGAGCACACAGTCACTCCTCAGGCCACACTGCTTCCCTATCTTCTACAGGACAGGACCTCCAGCATCAAACATTAAATTGATAACAAAATGTATTTAACACCGAGTTCACAAAGTCCATTTCCTGGTTTACCTTCAATGTGCATTAACTCCTGGCGTGCTTAACTGGTGCAAATTAACTTCGGGGTTTTTAATGCTTTGTTAAAAACTAAAACCCCAATAATGAAGTCCAACTGGAGATTGGGATTGCATAGCCATTCTGTGAAATGAAGTTCAGCTGGAAGTAATCATTGACACAAGACCTCTAACCCACTCAGGGCTGTGATTTACTCCCAACTGGTGCTCAGTACTCAAATCACTGCGTTATCAGGTGAGGTTATTTCAACATGTCTACACGTGTTTTCTCTAAAAGCCCCATAACAATTACAAACAAAACAAATGTCCACAGAAACAAAAGCCAACAAGGAAACAGATGATTCTTTCTCAGGCTCTCCACGTTTCTGGGCTTGTCTTTTCTGTCATCTTTTGATTGTCCTGCCTAGTCCTAGGACGTCGAAGTCCCTAATCAAGCAAGAAGTTTCTCCAATTCCTTGGAACTTTAGGATAACTTCAGGGTAGCACTACGACCACTCCACCCTCACACTCGCACCCACACCCCGGGCGGGCCTCCCGCCCGCGCGGGCTCGGCGAGGACCGGCGGGGAGCGGGAACGCGGACCCCGGGCTGGGGCGGCCCCCGGGCAGAGCCGGAAGGATCAGGAGCAGGGCCCCGCCTTCCCGCAGGCCCCCGCCGGCCCGCAGCCCCGATTTCCACGACCTGGAGTGGGCTGGGCGCGCCCGCCCCGCAGAGGGCCCGGCTCGGCTTCCCGCTACCCCGGCCCGGGGCAGCGCGGCCCCCGCCTCCGCGCCTGGCTTCCCCGCGCAGCTCCCGACCCCGAAGCCGGCGGCGACACCTGACGCCTCCACAGCCGGAAGGGCCGTACAGGGCCGGGCGGGCCCCGGCTGGGACCGGACCGGCTCGCGGCCTCGCAGGCACGGACGCGCGGGGAGGGGAGGACGGACGCGGTCACCTGTCGCGGGCTCGCGGAAAGACGGAGGCGGCCACCTGTCGCGGGCTCGCGGAGGACCGAAGCGGTCACCAGTCGCGGGTTCGGCGGCTCCCGCCGGCGCCGCTCTCCTGGCAACCGGGAAGCGAAACGGAGGCCCGGACCGCGGGGCCTAGTGACAGCTCCCAGCGTGCACCGCGCGCGCACGCCGGCGTGGACGTCGGCGGCCTGGCTCCGGGACCCCGCCCCCGACCCTCGCCCGTCCCTCGGGGGCCGGCCCCGCCCCTGCCAGCCGCAGGCCCCGCCCCCAGGCGGGCCCGCCCCCTCGCGGCGTGGTCCCCAGCTCTCCGTAACCAGCAAAAAGCCGTAAGTGGACCTCTTGAGCCATAAGGCCGAGAGGTGGTGGAGCGCTACCCTTGAGCAGAAAAGCTAAATAACGTCCCCACCCTGATTTTTAAGCCCCAGACCAACATAAAGGAAATTGAAAAGCAAGAACCTCCAAACCGCTCCTTGGACAACATAGTATTAGATACATTAAAGATTCGTTCCACAATGCTTCCAAGTTATATTTGGTATATGGTAATTACGATCTTGAGACGACAAACTGGAACTTCGATGGCTTTTTTTATGAACCTTCACTGCTTGTTTTAAACAGCCTTTTATTTTTCGAGAAGTCCTAGACTGTTACTGAGGTCCTATAATTTTGTACTTCGCCGGAAGTACTCGTGATCCACCAGATCCCTTGGTTTCAACATTTTTTCCAGTACTCATGAAATTAGGATTTCTCTGAGTTACTTTTACTTCTGTAAAACATTGGAGACGCGCACCTGGAGATATTCTCGTTTTTTATTTTTACAGGTTCGCCTGGAGCTTCCCCATAAGTGGTTCTTCAGCCATGTTTGGCAGCTGTTTCGGTCCTGGTCAACTCACCAGCCTGGCTTCGGGCCCCGCCCCCGCTCCCTCAGGGTCAGGGTGGACGCTAGCCGCCCGGCAGAGGGCGCTGGCCGCACGCGCCAGTCCTGGAATCGCACAAGCCGCTTCTGGCCCGGCGGTTCCGGCCCCGCCCCGCCATCGGGCCCCGCCCCCATCCCGCCTCCGCTCTTGGCCACCACACCCCTCCCGACTCAAGGTCCCGCCCCCTCTCCAGCCCCGCCCACCGCCGTGCCCTGTCCCGTTCTCAGGCCACGCCCTGCCTAAGGCCTCGCCCATATCTAGCTCAAGACCCCGCCTCTGCTCTTGGCCACGCCCCTCGCGACTAGTGTCCTGTCCCTCAGCTTCCAGCCCTGTCCCCGCCCACCGCCAGGTGCCGCACCGCCCCATGCCTCCGCCCCTTCCGCTGCCGGTTCGCCCCGCCCCAAGCTCCGCCCTCATCCGCCGCCCAGTCTCGTCCCGCCTGCTGTAGGGCCACGCCCCCATCGACGCGAGGCTCCGCCTCCGCGCTTGGCCACGCCCCTCGCAACTCGGTCCCGCCTCGCGTCGGGCCCCGACCCTTCCCATCCCGAGTCCCGCCACTCCCCAGGGCCGCTCCCACCCGCCGCCGATCCCCCGGCCCGCCTGCCGCAGGGCTCCGCCTGCCCCACGTCCGGCCCCGCGTCTCCGCCCCGCCCAGCGTCCCCGCCCTGGCGCCAGTGTCGCCTGGCGGGTAGAGGCGATGGCGGCGGAGACGCGTGCGTTCCTGGAGGTTCGCCGGCGCCTGCAAAGCGCGCTCCTGGTGGCGGGGTGAGCGGCGCGGGGCGCGGGGCGGGGCGCGGGGCAGCCGTGGCACCTCCAGTTCTCCTCCCAGACCTCTCCCGGCCCACGCCGGTGTCGGTCCCTCACCGGCCACCTTCGCGGCTCCGGAGGCTGCGATCTGAGGCTCGCGGCCGGGCGAGTGTCCGTGGGACCCTCCCGCCCCTTCGCCCCCGAAACCACGGGAGCTGGGGCTCTGGTGGAGCCGTGCAAGCCGGAACGGGAGCTCGGGACACGCGTGCAAGTGACCGTCGGCGGTGCACGGTGCGCTGTGGGCCTGGGCTCCCGCGGAAAATCGCCGCATCCCCTTCCCTCCTCTCCTGCCATGCGCGTGTGGGGGCGTGTGCGGAGGGTGGTTCACACCCCGTGTGTGGACGTACGGGGAGGGGGGTCACACCCCGGGAGTGGACGTGCGCGGAGGGGGGGTCACACCCCGGGAATGGACGTGCGCGGCGACTCACACCCTGTGTGTGGACGTGCGCCGAGGGGATCACACCCCGTGCGTGGACGTGCGCGGGGACTCACACCCCGTGTGCAGGCGTGCACGGGGACTCATCTGTGTGTATGCAGATGTGGACGGCCACTTCACATTTCTGTGTGCAGATGTGGACAGTCACTAACACACTGCGGGTGTGGACATCACTAAGTGACTAGCGCACCTGTGCGTGGGAATGTGAACACATTGTGTGTGCAGATGTGGATAGTTGCGAACACCTGTGTGTGCAGATGTGAACGGTCACTAACACCTGTGTACCTGTATGTGTGTGGTTGTGGGCCATCACTAGGTCACTAGCATGTCTGTGGAGGGGAATGGGAACCATCCCTAACACACCTGTGTGTGCAGACATGAAAGGTCAATAGTCCCTAACACACCTGTGTGCAGGGAGCACAGGAGAGACCACAGACTTCTCACTGGACCTCCTTGCTTCTTTCATTCCAAGGAGAGATCTGCACACTCTGATCCTGCTAGTGACTACACAAACTATGAGGGAAAGAGGTATTTTTTTTCCTCCTTGGTAGGAGCAATTTTAACCGTTTTTGTGGACCCAAGACTAAATTTTGTGTATTTTTCTTGTGACAGCTCTTTCACAGAGAGAAAGTAATAACTTAATATCTGGAAACTTTGTATTTCTTGTGCCAGTGCCAGAACCTGGGCACTGTTCCTGAGCCTTTTCATTCCCACTTGGCTCTCTTTCACACTTGAGCCTCAGCTCCACATCCAGCTTTTTGCTGATTAATTGGCGATAAGTATCTTACAGACTTTCTTGTCTGGGCTGGCTTTGAACCATGATCTCATACTCATATCTCAGGTTTCTGAGTAGCTAGCTGATGTTCTAGGCACAAGCGTTCAGCTTGTGGTTTTAATGCTGGTTTGAGGACCCTAATGTTAGAGCCTTTGTGGAAGAGCAGCTGAGATCCTTGTTGGTTTGTGTTTCTTTCATCATAGACAAGGAATTTATTTCAATTTTACTTTTCTATTACCAGAGAACCCAAAGGAGGAGACCTGCCCTTAGAAGTGTGTGTAAGGCAGTCCTCGCTGCAGGTGAGAAGTCCTGAGGGCTGCACCAACATCCAGCTGCCAGCAGAGGTCAGGCTGGCCCCTTCCACCTGCGGTGGGCTCCAGTATGTGCCTGGAGATGGACTGCACCTGCGCTTGCAGGTCTGCGCTGAACCCTGCTCTCGTGAGTAACCCAGCTCCTCGGGACTTACTTGACCAGTTGGCTGTGATTTCCCTTCAAGTTCTGCTTTGCCTAGGGGAAAAGACTGCTCAGCAGTGGCTTGGGAGGGTTCAGAACCTCAGTCAGCCCTGCCGAGGCTTGCTTGCTTTTTAGTGTTTGTTTGTCTTTTAAGTAGACTTTAAATTTTAGAACATTTTTAGGTTCATCACACTTACAGGTACAGAGATTTCCCCTGTGCCATTTGGGACCTCTCCCTCCCTCCTTCCTTCCATCCCTTCCTTTCTTCTTTCCTTTGATTTTCCTTTTCTTCCTGCTTCTTTCCTTCTTCTTTCCATCCCATTACCCCACCCCCACCCCAATTCCCACACACACTTTGGATTGCTATTAGGGTTTGAACTCAAGGCCTCAAACTCTCATTTGGCTTTTTACTCGAGGCTGGCATTCTACCACTTGGGCCACACCTCCATTCTGGTTCCCCGCCTCATAGTTAGACCCTCACAGACTTTCCTGCCTTGGCTAGATTCAAAGTGTGGCCCTCAAATCTCAGCCTCCTATGTGAACCAGCTGCACCTGGCTTTTTGTTTCTTTAGTGGTAAGATTTCCTGGCCCACAGAGGAGATGAAGTCAGGTGGTGGTGGTGGGAGAACTGACTGGTTTTCAAGCATTCCTGGAGATCCACTCATTCAGACAACACTTTAGCTCGTATTATGTACAGGGTACCGATGTGGAAGGAAACACACTTTCTTGGAGCTTGCCTTCTAAGGGGTGGGCTGTGATCGGAACAAGTATAGTGGAGGGCATGCTTAGGAAATTACTGAGGTTAGGCAGAACCAGAGAGTGGTGTAGGCAGCGATGTAGGCTTGAGTAAGAGATGGAAAGTCAGGAAAGGCCTCTCTCATAGTGACCTCTGACCATTGGACACAATGGTGGAAATGTCTCTTGTGCATAGACTGTTCCAGATGTAGAGAATCGTGCATGGAAGGTCCTAAGGACAGAGGTATGGATGTGATTGTCACTAGAGGATTATAACTTCAGTGTTGGGACTACATACACATTCAGCGGAGTAGTGCAAACGTTTCTTCCTATAAGATCTCGGGCTTATTTACTGAATAAGAGTGACTGTGGCGTTGAGGATAGTCTGTGAACGACTGATGTTGGCAGAGGGAAGCATGCATAGTTTTTACTCTGCCTCAGACTCATTACCTCTGGAGTGAATCTTTCCCTTGAGCTGCTTTGAGCCTGGAGGTGGGGAGAAGGACTGTCCTGAGGAGCCACCTGATGTTGAGAGAGTCCCCTGGCTTATTTTCTGTGTGTGTGTGTGTGTGTGTGTGTGTGTGTGTGAATGCATGTGTACCCATGCTGGTCCTGGGGCTCGAACTTGGTGCCCTCTTGCTTGGCTTTTTCCATTCAAGGCTGGCACTCTATTACTTGAACTAGATGTCCACTTGCAGCTTTTGGCTGGCTAACTGGAGATCAGAGCCCTGTGGACTGGTCTGCCTAGACTGGCTTTGAACCTCAGTCTTCAGGTCTCCATCCGTTGATTTGTGAGGACTGTGCTGCTGCCTGGTTTCCTGGCTCATGAAAGGAGAGAGAAGATGAATTTCCCCCTGTGTCTGTAATTCTTACTGAGGTTCTGGGTTTCTGGCTCATTAGCGTGTATGGTGCAGTGGTCTTTTCACAAGGGGTGGGTCTCTAGTGGCACAGGGTGAGCACTAGGAATGGAGGTGGACTTGGCGAGGAGGAGGAGGAGGAGGAGTAGCACACAGAGCAATTTTGCTCTGAGGCTGCAGCTCCAGCATGTCTTGGCTTCCTCCTGTGTCAGTGGTCACCCTACAGGAGACTATGTTGATTGAAGGCCTAGGGTGCACAATGGGATCTTAGGTGGGGAGGAATTGAGAGTACTGACCACGTAGTACTAAGTTATTATTCACATACAAAATGAAAAATTGGAAGTTCTTTCCACAATTTAAATCAGCATATGCTGTTTAAGTCTTAGCTGCAGGACAAGAGTGGATATGCTTATTTGTGCTCCTTGGCCTCCTGTTTCTCCAATTTATTAGAATGTATGGAAGGCGGGTTCTCAGAGGCCTGTGCTGTGGTGTGGGATGGTGTATGCAAAGCTGGTTCCAGGGCACTTAATTGCTTTAGAACCTTCTGCCTGAGATGTGGGAAATCAATATTCTGTGCGTGAATCATCGTCAAGTAGATCGCTCTGACCTGAGCATAAGTCAAACTATGTTGTCCAACCTGAGCTGGAAGTTTTAGCACTGTGGAGATTTAGGTGGCTGTTTTTTTTCAGCAGGTGACTTTGGAATTGTGAGAACCCCCTTTCAGCATCAGTGTGCCAAGCAGAGGCACCTGTTTGCCCATTCGCAGTCCTGCAAAGGGTCTGCTTTTCAAGCTGGCCCAGTGTCCAGCAGAGGGCAGTGTTACACTGGAAATTTTGTTTATTGGCTCTGGAAAGAAAATTGTGGGTTCCTTAGCTAGGTTGTCTCCTTATCTGCCCATAGTTAAAGTATAATACAGTTTATTTCACCTTAATGCACTAGGGATTTCTATGGACCCTGACAGATTAGGCCATGGTATTTTTAATTATTGCCAAACCTTAAACTTCCCAGTACTTGTGTGTGTGTGGGGGGGGGGGGGGGGAGTTGTAATTCATAAAATTCACACAGATTAACACAAACTTAATCAAGACTGCTTGCTTCTTCTAATGGCTACAGCTCTCATTTCTCCAACTTTAAAAAAAAGGGACAAATACTTGAGTGGTTTAATGTTTTAGAAATGAAAGTTTAAATGAAATAGAAGTGACAAATGCCATGTGGCACAGAATGCCATGCTGTTTCCCGTAACGGTGGAAGCACAGATGTACCTGATGCTGAGTTTCACTCTTCTACATGCTGTCCTGTTTTCAGAGAATTTTCTCCCAGGGACCCCCACCTTCACTCACCATCCCTCTGGTTTGCATGAACCACCAGTGTGCCAGAGTTGACACAGACTTTGTTGAAATCAGATTTAACTTAAACTTTAGAAGTCTCTCTTTCATGCTGGTTCTTATGAAGGCAAAAAAGCATTGTGCTCAGAAATACTTGGCAAAATCTGTTGTTTCTGAAAGCTTCCTCATAATGCTTGTTTCTGATCGAGTCATCACATATCCTAGTTAACCACGTACTTCTGGGGCAATGGTAACTGGTGTGTACTGATGGTAACCTAATGTGCCTCCTGAGCTTGGTAAGTACGTTAATTCATTTGTTCCAGTTGTCTAAGACTTGCTATTTTATTGATTTCTTCTAGAACTGATTTCAGTGTTTAATCAAAGCCCACAAGCCCAGGAACATTACACCTTTTATTGCCAGTCCTGTGGTGATGTCGTGATAAGGGACAGGTAAGGGGTCCTCGTCACTCTGATTAGTTCCACGTCTGGTGGTGGCCTTTGGTTTTTCTGTTGCAGTTCTTCAAGTCGTTCCCAGGGTAGCTGTCCTTGAAATGATGGCTTTGAACAGAACCAGGCACTGCTCACCTGCAGTGAGAATGGTGATGAGGGAGGAGGACGGTTTGGGGAGCATCTGGGCTGATCTGATGAGCAAGGGCGGCTTCCGTGTTATGTGAACTTTGTTTAACCAGCCATTTCCAAAACACCTGCTTTGATAAAATCCATTTCCTGTTTCTCCTGATCATTAAAGGCAAACACACCCATCACAGATAACCTCTCTCCTGTGTTAGGGTCCTGTCCTTTGCTCTTCTCTGCATTCCCAAGTTGGCTTTGAGTTTCACGTTATTGTCTTTTTATCCTCTCTCCTCTTGTCACCCTCCTCCCCCTGGATTCCCAGTGTCTCATCAGTCATCCTAAGCTGAAGAGACAGATGAAAACCTTGTTAATGTGATTGGCTGGCT
Organism: Megascapheus bottae; assembly: GCF_031878675.1. Classification (NCBI taxonomy): domain Eukaryota; kingdom Metazoa; phylum Chordata; class Mammalia; order Rodentia; family Geomyidae; genus Megascapheus; species Megascapheus bottae. The sequence goes on from NC_143516.1 coordinate 62,198,226, forward strand.
GTGCTAGGGTCTGACCCCAGGAGCTGGGCCTCTAGCAGTCGGGAGTGCCGGTGTTTCTTCCCCACGTGCTAGCTCTCTTTCTCTGCCTCTGACTCCACTAGGCTGCCCCATACTAGTCCTGGGGCTGTGGCTACTTCACTTCTTCACTTAGGAGCTGATTCTCCCATCCCCAGCCTGGGACGCAGGGCCAGCTGCCTACCTGCTGGGCCTTCTGGACCCCATCCCGCCAGAATGTTCCAGAAGGCCCTGCTCCTCTGTGCAAACCCTCAGAATCTCAGAGTCAAGGCCAGGCCCTGAGTTCAAGCCCCAGGACTGGCACCAAAAAAAAAAAAAATAGCCCTTAGCCGAGAGTTGGGGGAGGTGTAAGACAGCTAAGTGGTTAGGTCCTTCTGTGGGAGTCTGCGCCTGTGGTCCTTGTCATTCTGATCACTGCCCCAGGCACAGTGCCTGGTGAAAGGGGTGGGCAATAAATTTCTACTGGCCTGGGTGGAGTAAACTTGGGCATGTTTGTCTTGACTTCTTTCTTGCCTGCTTCCTACACTTGGTAGCATCCCCAGGAAGAGGACATGAGGTCCCGTGCCCGGCATCTTCTGTGTTTTCTTCAGTGGTACAGGTGGGGACTGGAGTTGGCACAGGAGAGTCGTCCCACGTGTTGGCGTGGTCGTCCCACGTGTTGGCGTGGCTGCTGGGGGACAGGCCCTTGCCACCTGACAGGGCCGAGAGGTCTTTCTTAGTCTACGACAGGCTGTTTTCATTCTCTGGAAGTTGCTAGAACGCTCCCTCCTTATACAATACCAGACGTTCTGAGCATCCCAGTGTTTTCTACTGCTGTCTGCAGCGAAGTTGGTCCCTCATTGAGTTTCAGCAGCAGTGGGACCTCGCCTCTAGTGCTCATTGATCCAGGAGCCCTCAGTGTGAGGAGTTGAGGACTGGAAGGATGTGGAGCCTTCTCCCCCCAAGCATGGCATTCACCATCCTGACTGACCATGGAGAGTTTTTGGGCTTGGAGGCAGACTTAGGGTCTCTACTGTACCTGCCCCATCTTTTCCAGTTTCTCCTCTCACCCCCCATTCCCGGGGCTTTAACTCAGGGCCTGAGCACTGTCCTTGAGCTTTCTCAAGACTAGCACTCTACTACTTGAGCCACAGTAATACTTCTGGCCTTTTCTGAGTATGTGGTACTGAGGAATTGAACTGAGGGCCTTGTGCATGCTAGGCGAGCACTCTACCACAAGGCCATACTCCTGGCCTCCAGTTGTTTCTTAATAAACTAGGAAATTAAGTCATTTAGGGTTTCCACATTTATGGCCCAGGGATGTGATTCACATAGACTGTGCACGTCAGAGAAATGAATCCTCTTTCTCTGAGATTTTTTTTAAAAAGGACATCCTCATTCCCATAAGCACTCCTTCCATGAGAGCCTGCGGGCTCCTCAGCAGCCCACGAGACCAGCCCTGCTTCACAGCTCTCCATTAATGGAGACCTGAGCTGCTTCTCTTAAATAAGAAGCCAGGCCAAACGAGCTTGTGCTTGTTATCAAAATCCACTGATTGGCCAGGTGCTGGTGGCTGGCACCTGAAATCCCAGCTACTTGGGAAATAGAGATAGACAGATAGAATCATGGTGCCAGGCCAGTGCCTGGTCTATGAGATTCTATCTTCACAGAGGGGAATCTTGATCCTAGGGACACCGGGAGCTCCACAGAAGGGATCTTGATCCTAGGGATGCCGGGAGCTCGTAAGTGGGTGGTAGTAGCTCAGGTGTGTGTGTACCAGGCAGGCAGTGAAATCCTATCTTTAAAATATCCACTAGGCACACAGCGGTGGAGCACCTCTTTGCCAATCATGAGCACTGCTTCTAGCTTTTTGACTATTTATTGAGATAATGGTCTCAGGCCCAGGCTGATTTTGAAACCATCTTCAGATCTCCATCTTCTGAGTAGCTAGGCTTATAGGCGGGAGCCACAAGCACATAAGTAATTGTGAGGTTTTGTGTTCGGATACTAATACTACACCTTCCCCGCCCCCTCCCCCCCAACTAATGATGTCCTTTCTATAGAAGTAGGAGGACTGGAGATGGGACATTCCTCAGTAGTGTTGTTCATCTACTTACTTGCTGTTCTTTCTCTTGGAATGGCACTTTTGGTCTGTTCCTTACCAGTAAAATGGTGAAGCTAGATTAGATAAAAACCTCGGAGCAGGAAACATCTCTGATCTAGGGACCTCCAGAAGTTGTACTTTGGGATTCTGAGAGTCAAGATATTTTTTGTTTTGTTTTTGCTTTTGTTTTATTAGTCCAAAGCTAAAAGCTTTTTTGTTTTTGTAGTAAAAGATTCTTGTCATGGGAAGCACTGGATTAATGTGTAGAGGATAATTTAACCCTGTAGGCCTCCTTGACCACCTCTAGTACTTAGCATCTGAACATGTGGAGTCTGCCAGATACAACAGCCCTTTATTTTTTTAATTATTTATTTATTTTGTGGGTCATGGAGCTTGACCTCTGGGCCTGGTCATTGTTCCTGAGCTCTTCAGCTCAAGGCTACCGCCCTATCCTAGAGCCACAACCCCATTTCCTGTTTTCTAGTGATTAATTGGAGATAAGCATCTCCTGGTCTTTTGTCCTAGGCTGTCTTTGAACCTCAATCCTCACATCTCACCCTCCAGAGTAGCTAGGATTACAGGTGTGAGCCACCGAATAGCCCTTTATTTTTTAATAAGGAAGTCCAGGAACATTTTCTTATGCATATGTCTAAGTTATCACCTAAGACGTCAGTCTTGCATTTTTAAGGTTATGTGTATGTATGTACACACACACACACACACACACACACACACACACACACACACTTTTTTTGGTCAGTCATGGGGCTTGAACTGCCTAGGCATTCTCCCTGAGCTCTTCACCTCAAGGCTAGCACTCTATTACTTGAGCGACAGCACCACTTCCTGTTTTCTAGTGGTTAATTGGAAATAAGAGTCTCTCAGGACTTTTGTGCCCTGGCTTGCCTGGAGATGTGATCCTCAGATCTCAGCCTCCTTAGTAGCTTGGATTACAGGTGTGAGCCACTGGCACCTGGCAAGGTTGTATATTTTAAGTTATTTCTCAGAAGTTTAGTCTCAATGTGCATTAAAAAAATCACTATCAAAGTTTACTATCAACCCCTGCTGTTTATCATAGACTCTTAGATTGAGAGAAAAATTTAGCAATCATTCTATTCCCTCTGAGCTCTAACAGGTTTTTATCTAAGCTACCTTGAAAAAAAAAATGGCATCCATTTTATTTTGAAAGTTCCCATGAAAAGTGGATCCTATCAAAGGTTTTAGGTAGATAGACTTTCAGTGGCAATGTGATTAAAACTTATCTTTTGTTCTTAAAGGTTTGTGTGTTTTTTCCAAACCTCAGAATTTTTTTCTGCTATACAACTCCTTTTCTGTTTGTGTGATGTGAGAAGTAGGCTCTTTCTGGCTCTCCTGATGATCCTACATAGATGGTGAAGGAGGTATTATGGCTTTTGTTCATTGTACCACCAGTCGAGTTTGAAATATCATATTTTGTGTTAATGTGCCCTGGGTTCGTGAAGTATCTATAAAAGCACCTTTGTTTCTTTGATTGCATGTGGGATTTCAGCACTGCTGTCTTGATTGCACTCTATTGAAGACTTGTTTATTGTTTCTGCATGCAAAACGTCAGGAGACAGAATCTCAATGCTGGGGAAGATCTAGGAGTCAGTTTAGACCCTTTAGATTCTTTTGCTAAACTTACCTTCTTTTATTGGTAACCAGTTAAATCTGACGGGTCACTGCCCTGCTTAAAAGCCTTTCTACCTGTTGGTAGTTCACACTGTCCCCTCCCAACCCACCAGGTACTTTACACTTACCCCCTGCCACCATCCCTGCCATCTCCTCCCCTGCTCCTCTGAGCTGCCAAGGAAAGATCCGGATTCCAGAGGGAAGAGTTAGTCTTGTAGCAGGGAGACTGGAATTTGGCTTGACATCACTGGTCACCTCTGATTCTGTGACCTTGTGCAGATTACTTAGCACTGCTGAGCCTGTGCAGCTGGGAAGTGGTAATTCTTAATATCACGGACTTGTGAGCATTAAATTTATCAAAGTGTGTGTGTGTGTGTGTGTGTGTAGTGCATGGTGGACTAGAGGAGGCTTTTGTTGTTGTTGTTTTGGTTTGGTTTGGTTTTTTTGGTGTTGGTTCTGAAGTTTAAACTCAGGGCACAGGTGCTATATCTGAGCTTGTTTGCTAAAGGCTGGTGCTCTACAATGTAAACCACAGCTCCTCTTCTGCCTTTTTGCTGGAGTAGGAGTCTCATGGACTTTCCTGCCTGGGCTGGCTTTGAACTTCAATCCTCAAGTCTCAGCCTCGTGAGTAGCTGGGATTTCAGGCAGGGGGCACTGGTGCTCGTGGAATGGATGAGTCCATCGGTGCATGCACACTCTGGGACACGAGAGCCTCACGTCTTGCCACCCTGTTGGCAACATGGCTTCTACAGCGCCTTTTGTAGGGGCTCTGCTGGAGCTGGCAGCTGCACACTGGCCTGTGGATGCACGTTTTTCCATGTAATGCAGCTCCAGGTGTAAACACAGAGGCTTCTGAAGCAGCCTCTCCTGGCCTCTGCACTGTGGTTCCTAATGATTCCCCGCAGTGTTTCTGGGATTTCCCACAAAGACTCCATTGTAGGGAGCTGAAAGCCTGTCTTCCTCCTCAGATGTTTACAGCTCATTCATAGTTCTTTCTTGGCCACATTCAATTTACCAATCAGGGTTCATTTTTTACTGTAAGCCATGTTGCCTAGCAATATATTCGATGCCCACAATCTTACCTGGTTTCTAGGGTAACAGAGTTTGGCAGTGAAAGCAAAGCAAAGGTTAGATTCCCAAGCAGCACAAGGAAAACATGGTTAACCCTTCATTCCAGGCCTGGGGCGGGGATGGAGGGGGCAGGGAGTGAACACATACACAGTGGTCCTTAGAATATTTAAGGAGGCCTGTCACTCAGTAGGAACTGAGTGTAAGATAAACACTGAGCCTGCATAGTTTTTCTTCTGGAATGCCCTGAAACCTTCCTGTTGCTTGGGGAATTCCTTTTTTTTTTTTCTTCTGATGTTCTTATCTAACCTCATGCCCTCACAACTTGTGTGTATGACCTTGCACAAAAATTTAGAGAAGTAGATTCTGTAAGAGTTTGTGGTATCCTAAGTCCCTGAAAATAAAATGCAGGTCTTGGGTTTTATGCCAGAGTATGGGCGGAAAGGGGCTCATGCTGTTATGTGTGTTTAACCCCTGTACCTCCTGAGTTTAGAATCTCACTTCTATGAGCAGTGTGTGTGTGTGTGTGTGCACTTGCTCATGCTCATTTGTGTGTGTGTGCACACACTCATGCACACACATGCTTGCGTGCACCAATACTGGGGCTTAAACTTAAGGCCTTACACTCTCCCTTGATGTATTCTGCTTCAAGCTGGCACTCTGCCACATGAACCACACCTCCACTTCTGGCTTCTTGCTGGTTAATTGGAGATAAGAGTCTTTTGGCTTTGTCTGCCTAGGCTGTCTTTGAACTGAGATCCTCAGATCTCAGCTTCCTGAGTAGCTGGGATTGCAGGCATGAGCCACCGGCACCAGGTTTATTATGGGCATTTTCTTATATATGGTTTTGTTATTTGCTTGTATCTCTATATTTCCTACTAAACTCTGAACATTGGGATGGACTGTAAGGTTCATATCTCAGGCCATCATAATGCCTGTTTCATAGCAGACATGAGGGAATGTGAAGAAAGTGCCACTTGTTAGGAGTGTCTTGTGGGCCAGGCCACCTGGCAGATACCCAGGGGGCAGCTTTTCCTGGTCTGTGTAGTGCACTCAACCCAGCCTTACTTGTTCTTCTCTGTGCTATCTTATAAATTAAGTTGGTTCCCTCTTTGTTAAGGAACTTTTTGTGAGAGTCACAGTCAGTGAACCATGGAGAATTGGTTAACATGGAGGAATTGTTAAAAAGAGAGATAGAAAATCACATTTACTATGAAGCGATACAATCACATTTTAACCTGAGACTTCAAACATGGATCTACTAATGTTTCCGAAGTAGGAGAAGCAGTAGATTTCACTGGCTGGGGATCAAGACTCCTGTCCCCAGTGGTGAGTGATGTAGACGAGGGACCTGTGACATGGTGAGCTCATAAAATAGAGTCCTAGAAAAAAAAAATGGCAGAAGAAAGTGTTAGGCAATCTGAAGTTTAAAACACCATAACCAGCCAAACATTGGCGGTTCATGCCTGCACTTTTAGCTACTGAGAGAGTTGAGATCTGACAATCACAATTTGAAGCCATCCCAGGCAGAAAAGTTCTCAGAACTTCATCTCCAAAATAATGGGTCAAATGGAGGTATGGCTCAAATGATAGAGCACCAGCTAGCTAAGTGAGCAAGCCAGGCTGGCCCAAGAGCCTAGGTATAAAACCTGGTACTTCTTCCCCCTCAAAAAGAGACCTAAATCAAATTAGAAAGCAGTAATACTGAAAAGTATTTATCAGAAACGATGGTAGGATAGATAATGTAATACGGCATAAATTTTTATAGATTAATACAGATATAGTAATACCTCACTGGAAACTAATGATTGGTCAAAATTCACAGAAAAATAATGGTCAGTAAATAAAGTACCACTTCAACCTCACTACTAAGGTAAGAGTGGCTAATTGGGGATATTTTTATGTATTACTTGTGTGTAGATGGAAAAATGGTAGGATTTAATTAAGGGTAAGTAGAAGAATTACAGATTGGTACAATGTTTATGCAAAGAAGTCTGCTAGATAGATGTTGAGCTTAAAAACATTCTCGTCATCCGTGCTTAGAATTTCACACAAGGTGGTTTTTCCCAAGCAGTAATCAGTTGCGTACAAACTTTCTGTCTTCACTTTTTGTTCCTCACAGGAGTATTGGTAATAAAGGACTCCATCTGTAAATACCTGTCAATGAGGGAATGATCCAGACAGCTATGAAGTAGACAATTGTAGTCATAATAGAATATTGATAGTCATGGTGTAACTAGATAAACTCAATCAAGATACAGTCTGCATGTGTCCTCTGACCTGACTCCCTGAGCATGCATGCATAAATGTGCCTCTTGAAAGAATGATAAGAACCATACCATCCATCATGTGACAGAATTACTTACCTTTGGGTGATGAGGAACGGGTGATGGGGTCTGTGCTTTGAGTTTACGGTGGGATGGAGTGTCAGAGCTCCTTCCATCTCCCACATCAGATTTTCTTTAGAAAATGGTCCGTTTTGCCTGATGGAAACACATCTTCCCTCTTTCCAAGCAGAAGGCTGCTCAGGGTGCTTCCGCTGCCTGGTGCCAACTGGGCGGCTCTGGTGGAAGAGTGGTGCTGTCACCCGGACCCCTTCTCCCACAAGTCTCTTCTCCCAGGACACGGAGACTGCTTCATTGGAGACACCTTCTACTTGGTGAATTTAAGAAGCCAACCGTGGCAGGTAAGACCTCAGGTCCTCTGGACATGTCACTTACTTTTCATTTATTTTTTTGGAATTGTTTTAATATTGATGGGTACTTCCCCATAGATACACCCTTACCAGAGCTTTTTGTAATTTAGAACCTGCTTCCCAGAGGAGGGGTGCCAGGGGAGGGGCAGAGGAGGGGGTGGGGGGAGGGGGTTCTCTGTGTAAGAGAGCAAGAAGTTGGTCCCCCAAGTCAGTAGCTTGGCCCACAGGCTTCCTCTCTTACAGTCCTTTTGGCTTTGAGGCTGTTGTGGCATCTTGGTTGAGTCACTATCTGCTTCCTGTGAAGGGGAAAGGCATCTGTCCCCTGTCACTTACTGACGTCCCAGAGGAGCCATGGTGGCTGTCCCTCCTTATGCTGCCCACACTGTTCTGACTCTCCCTCAGAGCTGTGTGCATGCCACCCAAAGCAGACACATTCTACTCAGGATGTTCTATGCCTCCCTGTAGTGTAGACTTGAGTGTTTGAAGGTAGAACAAAGGATGAACAAATGCAGCAGTGGTACTCACCAGACACCATGTGAAAAATGAATTACACCTCTTATGGGTGGGGACGAGAGGGAAAAACTGGGAGAGAGCAAGGGAACAGGAGACATGGTTCAGAATGAACTGTACTCATTACCCTTCTCTGTATATCACCTGTACAATAACAATCAAATATAAACTAGCAAAATAAAGGCAGATGCTTCTAGCACCAGTAGCTTGGGCCTATAATCCTAGCTACTCAGAAAGAAGACTGAGATCTGAGGATTGTAGTTCAAAGCCATCCTAGGTAGGAAAGTTCACATGACTCTTGTTTTGTTTTGCCAGTCCTGGGGCTTAAATTCAGGGCTGGAGCACTGACCTTGAGCTTTCTCAAAGCTAGATCTCTACCACTTGAACCACAGTACCACTTCCAGTCTTTTCTATGTATATGGTACCAAGGGATCGAATCCCAGTCTTTGTGCATGGTAGGCAAGCATACTACCACTAGGCCAAACTCCCGGCCCCACAAGACTCTCTTCTCCAATGAACTACCAAGAAAAAGCCAGCATAAAAGATGGTAGCATCCAGGCCCTGAGTTCAAGCCCCAGGATACACACACACACACACACACACACACACACACACACACACACGCGCACACGCACAAACCATCAGGGGGACAGAGAAAGAGGACTGAAATGACACAGAGCTCGGGGGGTGTACCACTTGAGACTACCTCTACTTCTCACTTTTTGCTGATTAATTGGAGGTAAGGACTGGACTTTTTTCTTGGACTTTTCCACCTGGGCTGACTTCAAACCACAATCCTCAGATCTCAGCCACCCGAACAGCTAGGATTAAAGGTGGGAACCATTTAAAAATGCATTCTCATGGTGTAATGGAGAAAGAGTGAATTAGGGAAGCTGTTTAGACTTTTCCTCATACAAACAACTTTATCAGTTATGTGCTGACATTCTTAGGAACTCTTCCCTGTAAGCAACGATCTTTTATTTCATATTTGAAAGGAAGATCTTTCCTACCTAGACACTACTCTTCTATCAAGGAGATTGTGGGAAATGATTGTCAGGAGAGGTGGTGTTGACAAGATTGTTTTTGCATTGGTCCAGCTGGAAGTTGTGCTTTAATTGCATATTGTAGCAGTTGAAAGAGTCTGTCGGAGACCAAAATAGCAACAAAAATTCGGAGAGACTGCCTAACCACTGCCCCACTGGCTCCAGAGGCACCTGTGCTATTGAAAGCCAATTTCTCCTATTACCAAGTCTAGTCATTGAGCAGGAGTCTGAAATGTCACATGGTGACCCTGCCACATAGTGCTATCTCTTGGGAAGTGTGTATGTATGAATGTATGAGAGTGTATGTGAATGTGTGATATTATCAAGGGTCCTTAGAAATTGAAACAACACAAAGAAAAAGAAAAAGAGGGCAAGAGACAAATCTCCATCCCTGAGAAGCACTGGCAGGTCCCAGATATATTGATTTAATTAGTTCCCAACAACGTCTGCTCCTAGCGTTCCCATACTGGTTGGTAGGGGGCTTTGTTATACAACTTGCTTTTATTCTTTGCAGCTCAGATTAAGAAAAATGCAGTACAAAGCAGAGCTGCTCTTTAAGCAAAATTAACGTGCTACGCTATGTTAATTAAAAAGATCTGATTTTAAAAGCAGCCAGAGAGAACCTGGCACCATCTCATTCCCTTATTCTTCTTAGAATTTGGAGTTTTGTTTATGCTTCCCACAAGGTGGTAGTATGTATTTTCTGTTTTCTAAAGATGTCTGCTGAAGGGTTTTCTAGTTTGGTGACTCAGTCATTATCTCTTGTATGAATTTTTTGTGTGTGTGCCTGCCAAGACACTGAAATAGCACCCCATCCTTTTATTTAAGTCTTAGAAACTGACCAAGGTAGAATCTCAGTGTTGTTTTGGTTTACATTTCCTTTATGGCCAGAGATGTTGAGCATTTCTTCATGTGTCTGTTGGCTATTTCTTTCTTTCTTTTTTTTTGGTGGGTCATGGACAGCCTGGGTGCTGTCCCTGAGCTCTTTAGTTCAAAGCTACCACCCTACTTTTAAGCTAAGCCACACTTCCCACTTTCTAGAGGTTAATTGGAGATAAGAATCTCTGATCCTTATGTGCTTGGGCTGGCTTTGAACCTGGATCCTCAGATCTCAACCTCCTGAGTGGCTACAATTACAGGCGTGAGCCATCACACCCAGCTTCTGTTGGCTATTATTTTGACTACCTCTAAGAAGTCTTTAAGTCATTAAGCCATTTATTGATTGGGTTGTCTCTGTGAAGGTTCAGTTTTTGAGGATTTAATTTTTTTGAGCTCTTAAGTATATTCTGGCTCTTATCTGTTCCACCTCATCCCAGTTAGAATGGTAGCTATAAAAAAACCCCCAAACAAACAAACACCCCACAACAGTTGCTCATGGGGATGCAGTTAAAAGGAACTCTAATACAGTTGGTGGCAATGTAAGCTTGTTCAACCTCTCTGGAAATCAGGATGCAGTGAAACCACCAGCATGGCTGTGTATATTGAAGTAATATTCACCATAGCCAAGGCATAGATAGCCCCAAGGCGCCTCAGTGGGCTAATGCACTGGGAAAATGTGATATATACAGAGAAGAATTTTATTCATCCGGTAAAGAATGATACCATACCATTTGTTAGGAAATGGAAAGACTTGTAAGATTACATTAAGAGAAGTAAGCCAGTCCCAGAGAAACAAAGTTGCATTGTTTCCTTCATTTGTGGTAGCTAGAATGTGCCTATAAAATATACAATGATCATGTTGGGCAGTAAGCACATGTTACAAATGAATTAACTGAAGTGCGGTGGATTCAATGGAGAGCTCAAACATTATAATCTTTTAGTAAGACTAGGGCCAAGTCCAACAAAATGGACACCAGGAAATGGGGGACACTGGTCAGATGCATTGTATGCATAACTGTTATATTATACACCACCTCCTTTGTGCAGCCACTTGAAGGTAAATGAAATGATTTTAGTAAAAGAAACTATGAGCAAGGCATGGTAGCTTGTCCTCTGTTCTGGAGAGGCTAAAGTAGAGGATTGCTTGAGTCTGGGAGAAGGAGGTCCATTCAGGGTTAGCCTGCTACCTCGGGAGACCCCAGGCTTGCTGCCTGCTGAGGGCAGTGTGCTGGGTACCAGAGTGTCAGTGCAGCAGCTAGAGATGGCTCAGGCTATGGACTGCACTAAGAGTGTTCTAGGTAAGAGACTGAGCCAGGTGTGAGCAGACCTGGCCATAGAAAGATGACAGAAATCCTGCAGCTAGAATTGGGAGGAGTGGGTAAGATTTTATCTGACTGGAGGTTTCTTCCCAAGGTCTTACATGACAAGAGCCAGGGGGGTGCTTTTCTGTGTTTTTACTGGATAGTAAGTGTTTGAGGCTGGATGAAAGAGTGAATCTTCAATGCAGGGAAACAGCTCAGTGAAGCCCCTCCCCCCTTCCCTTTTTTTTCTTCAGGTAATACATGTTAGTAAAAATGGGAACAAAAGAGTGAGTCATAGACAGAAAACCCCAGTATAAGTTGTGGAGTTGCTTTTGACTATATGATCTTGAGTAAAAAGAGGAATGATTACATTAAGAACTGATCATACTCCAGGCGTGGTGGCTCACACCTTTAATCCTAGCTACTCAGGAGGCTGAAATCTGAGGATCGAGCATTCTATAAGCCAGCCTTTTATAAGCCAGCTGGGGCACTAAAGTTTGTGAGACTCATCTCCAATTAACCACTAGAAAATAGAAGTGGGGCTTTAGCTCCAGGGAAGTGAGCTGAAGAGCCTAGGGACAACACGCAGGCCCAGGGGTAGGGTGATAGCCTTGAGCTGAAGAGGTCAGGGAGGGGGCGGGGACTAATCATATATAAATACAACATCTAATCATATATAATCAATCATATATAAAGAGTTTCTTGAAGCAGTCACCTATTTTATTATTATATATGTACCTACATATATATCTATTTATATATTGATATATCGATATATAGATATATAGGTTATTGTTGAATGGATTAATTCCATGAATTGATTCTTCATCATTACGGCAGGACCTGTAATTTTTGCAAAACCCTTAACACAGGCTTTACAATCCGAGATTTCTGGATTTAAACATCATCTCTGGCCATTATTAACAGCTTCTTGCTAATGGATTTCAGTTTGCTTCTTATGTAACCCAAAGGAAGTACTTGAACAGTTCAGACTTTTTCTGTTGACTGATATGTATTTTAACCCCAAAAGAAAGACACTGTCTTTATTGCCATTTTTCAGGTGGGGTTCCCTTAAGTGTCCAGTGTTACAGAACTTCTTTCCACTGGCTTCCATCTCCTCATTTTTGGGCAGTACTAACTCTGCTGTTTTTTTTTCCCCCTAATTATTTTATAGCAAATTTTTTTTTCTGGCAGGCTTCAAACTGTGATCCTCCAAATTTCATACTCCTGAATAGCTAGGATTATGCATGTGAGCCCATGGCATCTGACTCCATTATTATTACTGTTACTTTGTTTGTGAATCATGGAGCTTGACAGGTCCCACAATGATGATATGAGGGGGTTACTTGTTATATTTCTACATCTATACAGTATTCAGCAATCAACCTATAACTCTCTTTTACCCCTTATCCACTTGCGTTTTTAGAGATCTATTTCGACCACATTCATCCAGCTTGTTCACCCATCCCCTCTCCCTAGTTATCCATGCACTCAGTTCCTCCAGGCCTGTGAGATGTGGAGGTATCTCTTGGTTTATAGAACATGGCTTTAACAAACTCTTTACCATGGTCATGAGCAGGAGCTGCCTTTGCTTAGCAATTAGTCTTTTTTTGTTGTTGTTTGAGTTCAGTAGGCATATAGCTCATTTTTATTATAGAAAAATATGTCTAAATAAGTAAAAGGAACCATGGCACTTGGTCCTACCATTTGAAACCAGTTTACTTTGTGTATCTTTCTTTCCAGATTTATTTCAATGAACATATATGACTAATTCTTAAAAAAAAAAACAACAACATATCATGATTACCATCCATAGTGATTATCCTGATGTCATTGAGACATTATTTGGTGTTCATATAGTCCATTAGAATGAATGATCTCCCTCCTCTGTGGACAGGGAAACTTATTGTCTTTCGTTGAGTAGTTTTGTTGAATTAGTATGTAGAAAGATATGGCAGATCCTGTCTCGGGCAGCATTTTTGTGCATCCATCTCTGGAAAAAGAGATAAAAGTCCTTGAGATGGAATTAGGAGGTAGTAAGAAGACTTCCTATCTTCAAAGTGTGTCTACTCTATTCTGCTTCCACACCAATTCTGTGTAGCCAGTGCTCCAGCTGCAGTTCTCCGTGCAGGTGAAGATAGCCAGGATACCCCAGTCAACCTCTCGTCCAGTCTGTCTGCTGTTAGGTGGTTCAGCAGCTGTGGCATGACCTGAGGAGAGGAGGTGTGGGAACATGGCTTCCACATTAGAGCTACCTTCCATACTACCATGCTGATGCATGTGCAGCCATGCATCAAAATTTTACTATGATGTCCATGAACACAGTAGGGTGGTTATATATGGAAAGAGTCCAAATTTAAGACCATACCTGGAATTCAGATATTCCCTTGGCGCCACAGGGCCAATTTGGAATATCTATTTCCTGAGCTGTATTTTCACCAGAAACCCAATTGGGCTCAATATCTCTGCCACGCTGGAGAATCTGGTTCAAGGGCTATCTTGAGTTCTAAACTTCTGGAAATGATCTTTCCTAGACTCAGGCTTTGCCATGGAATGCAGGTCTCCCTCAAGGGCTTCACCATAAATCCTGTAATCTCAAAATCACCTTTTTACCCAGGACTTCAGGCACAATCTCTATGAACAGTTTTATATTCTGGAAGAAGAGAACTGATGGTCTAGAACTGTATGGTCCAGATTACCTAGCTGTGTACAGGCCACCTCAAGACCCAACCTCCAATCTGGCATCCCATGCTCTGACCTCAGCAGTGTGCCTGCTGGCATCTTGAACATGTTTTAGAACCTAACCTACCACCCACCTTGCCGAGATAAGCTGTAGACTTAGGTTGGCTATGCAGAGATTCTCTTGCTCCTGAAGCAGGGTTCTCATATCATGGCTCCTGTGAATAAAGCCCTCAGCCCAGCCATGGCCAGCTTTAGGCGCTGGCCACTTTGCTGGGCCCAGCACTTGGGCCACCCCACAACCTTGGACCTTGCTGGGAGCTGCTGGCTGCACAGTCTCCAGGCCCAAGGGTCCGTGGCAAAGCCCAGCTCCACCCTCCAGAACTGGGAAGCCGCTACCTCTTCCCAACTTTTAAAGTCTAAGAATGTTTTGAGTTTCTTCCCAACACTACCCAACTTTCCATTTCCAGTGCATATCGTAAGTGGAAAAAAATAGATTTACATGAACACACTTGATATTTTTAACTTCTGAATTATGGATGGCTATGAGTTATAGGTTACTTTTACATAAGTAACACTGGATGGGGAGTCAGAATAATATGAGCTCCAGTTCTTACTCTTTTTCTCCAGTTCACATTCTCATGTGTTCTGTAAATACGAGCAGGGGCCAGTTCTACATTATAAGGCATTTGAAAGTGCTTTTTAGCAATGCACACTGCTTATTGTTCAAATTATTTGGGAGCATAGATTATCAAGAAGTGGCTGGGTTTGGACAAACCAATCTGTATATTATTCTCCCTAAGAAACAAATGATGTCTGTGCATGTGAATTATGTATATAAAACTAAATGCATTCCCAGTATTTAGTAGAGGTCAAAATAAAATGTAAAGTTCAATGTATACTCTGTATATTCCTTTTAAGAAAAGCTGAATGACATTTAAATGACATTTTTTTTTTCTGTTCTACAGGACCCAAAAGCAAATAGCAAAGTAATTTGCAAGCGTTGCAGGGTAACACTGGGAGAGACTATGTCACCAGGTAAGACCAATTTTATAACAAAAAGCCAAAAGGATTTCCTTTTATTCTAAAGATAGAATGAGATTTTAATAGTGTACAAAAGGTGTAAGATTAATATATTTCACAGAATCAATGCTTTTGAAAATAGAAATTTATTAGCATTTCATACAATATGTATGTATATGTATTTTGAGCTTTTTTTTTTTTTTTTTTTGGCAGTCCTGGGGTTGGACTCAGGGCCTGGCACTGTCCTTGGTCTTTTTCTCAAGGTCAGAGCTCTACCACTCGAGCCTCAGCACCATTTCTGGCTTTTTTCTATGTATGTGGTACCGAGGAATGGAACCCGGGTCTTCGTGCATGCTAGGCAAGCACTCTACCACTGGGCCAAACTCCCAGCCCCTATTTTGAGCTTTTTAAGTAAAGAGTACTGAGGGGGTTTTTTGGGGGGTTGTTGTTGTTGTTTTTTCTTTTTCTTGCTGTGGTGCTTGATCTCAGAACCTGGGCACTGTCCCTGAGCTTCTATGTCAAGACTGGCATTCTACCACTTGAACTACAGCATTGTTTCCAGTTTCAGGTGGCTAATTGGAGAAAAGAGTCTCATGGACTTTCCTACCTGGGCTGGCTTCAAACGTTGATCCTCAGATCAAGGATTATAGCCGTGAACCACAAGTACCTGGCTCAGAATTGGGAGTTTTAAGCAATGAGAAGTTAGGTCATTTCCAGTGATTTATATCCTCTTTCTAGTAAAGAAGCAATAGCACAAAATTTATACTTGAGTCCATCTTAAAGCATCATGAGGCTTTTCTCTTAATGTAACTTTTCAGTCAAAAGAATTGGTGCCCAGAGGTAGAAAAGTTGCTTTCCTTGGCTGTCATTCACCTAGGCTATATTTTGGGAGTAGAGGAAGGAGAGGACCTGTTAACATGGAAGAAAAACACATTCTGAGTGTAACTCTTTTTCCTAATGGTGTTAATCATATTTTCTGTAAAAAATATGTTATACTGCTTTAAAATATAATATGAAAATCCCAGTAACTAAAATGCTGTTAAAAGATAAAATTTCAAATGTCTAAAATGCTACAACATTCTGTGTTAGATTAGTAGGTAATGAGTAATTGTTTTTAATATATTTAGAAGAAAGTTTAAGTGAAGCTCTCTGCATTTAAGGCAGTGGTGTTTTCTTTTGTTGTTGTTGTTTCTGTTTTGCTTTTAAATAGTCAAAATCTGACAAATTGCATGCTCTGAGTGAATCGTTAAGCATGGTTTTTTCAGTGTCATTAAAAAATTTATTATTATGTAGTTGCAAAGAGGTTACCATTTTATATGTCAGGTTATGAGTACAATATCCTCCTCCTCCTCCTCCTCCTCCTCCTCCTCCTTCTCCTTCTTCTCCTTCTTCTCCTTCTCTTCCTCCTCCCTCTTCTTTTTTTTGTTGGTACTGGGCCTTGAACTCAGGGCCTGGGCACTGTCCTTAGACAATTTTTGCTCAAGGCTAGAGCTCTGGCACTTGAGCCACGGGACCACTTCTGTGTTTTTCTGAATATGTGGTATTGAGGAATCGAACCTAGGCTTCATGCATGCTAGGCAAGCACTTTACCACTAGGTTATGCTCCTGGCTTACATTGCCTGTTTTTTTTGTAAATCAGGGGGCTTGAACTCTGGGCCTGGGTGCTCTTTAGCTCAAGCTAGCACTCTGCCACTTGTGCGACAGAGCCATTTCACAATGACATTTTTGAGACTAAAATGCAACCTTTGAGAGTCTGGTAGGTCATGCCTATAGTCATAGCTACTCAGGGAGACTGAGATCTGAGGATTGTGGTTCAAAGCCAGCCTGGGCAGACATGTAAAAGACTAATCTCCAATGAGCTAGCAAAATACTGGAAGTGGAAGGCTGGCTCAAGTGATAGAGCACCAACCTTGAGCAAAAAAGCCAAGTGGGAGCATGAGTCTCCAGAGATACTCTCCCCACCTCCCAAATCTCCATATACTTAGGACAGTACAGATGGGCAGGGGGAAGGATACTTAAATGAAGAGTTATTACTAACAGTGCATTAGCAGTATTTAACAGTTCTCTAATAATGCTTAACTTCTAATGCCAAGCCCTGTCTGGCACCCCAGGAGAGGTGAGTCCTCATCCTCTGAAAAGAGGACATGATTCCATCCCAGTGGCCATCCCCCACTTCTTCAGCCCGGCCACACTTCGTGAGGTTTCTAGAATTCCCTGAGATAATGCCACACACAGGGGACCAGTAATGAGGCTGGGAGGGACACTGCACTTTCACACCCCAACAGCATTGTTCACCAGAGCTAACAGAAGGTAGGCAGCAGAAACAGAACTGTCACACATAAAGGGTGAAACAGCCATGCTTAGTACATTTAACAGTGCAAACACAGGATCTGAAGATGTCTGAACTAAAAAGAAAACTATAATGATGTATTTGAAAAAGAATAGTCCCTTATTGTCATTGGAATAGAGAAAACATCTGAGAATGGTTAGTAACTGATTAGATACAACCTGAAAGAATTAACTAAGAGAAGAAATTAACAAGTCTTTAATGCAGCCCAGAGACAAAAAGATAACAAATAGAAATAAAGTGAATACCAGGCATGGTGGCTCACGCCTATAATCCTAGCTACTCTGGAGGCTGAGATCTGAGGATCAAGGTTCAAAGCCAGCCCAGGCACAAAAGGACTCCTTATCTCCAATTAACCTCTAGGAAATGGGAAGTGGGGCTTGGCTCAAGGGTAGGGTAGTAGCCTTGAGCTGAAGAGCTCAGGGACAGCACCCAGGCTGAGTGCAAGCCCCAGGATCCACCAAAAAAAGAAAAAGTAAATTAAGGGATCAGCACACACATGCACAAAGTTGATGCTAACAAATACCACCTAGCCTATTATCATATGTTTATTTGTTTTTGTCAGTCCCAGGCTTGAGCTCAGGGCCTTAGCATTGTCCTTGGGCTTTCTCAAGGCTAGTGCTCAACACTTGAGCCACAGCACCACTGAGGAATCAAACCCAGGTCTTTGTTCATGCTTAGCAAGCACTTTACCATTAGGCCAAACTCCCGTCCCTGTCTTGTTTTAATAGCCAGAAATCCAGATTTAGTGAGCACTATACAATCAGTGAGACTGAGGTCAATCCATGGGTTAGGATCACAACCTCCAGGAAGTATTTGTGATGGGTTGGGATGTAGCTAGAGAGTGTTCCTCAGTCACTCCCTGGGTGTGGCTAGTCTGTAGGAAATGAGGAGGACCAATACCTAATTTCTACAAAAATGGGCAGAGTCTGGGTGGCGGGCCACATGTGAGCAGAATCTCACTCTAGTTCCACATGATTTTCGAAACAGCCTGCTGTTGAAAGCCTTGGATGTAACCTGTACTTATTACATTTATTTCTTATTTGAAACTAAATTGTTCTGGGGAAATGTTTACTGAACACTAATTTGGCTAGTATATTGAGTTTTCACTCACCTAAAATAATTTGGTATGTCATCATTAAGGCCAACATTCACATAATGAAAATATTGGTGTATTGGAAACATTTTTAATTTCTTCTGTTCTGTTTCTAGAAACCACTAAGTTTTATATGACAGAGATAATTATCCAGCCATCTGAGAGACCTTTTCCTGTCATACCAAGGTACAAATAGCAAATTGCTTTGACTTCTTCACTTCCATGGGAGGAAGTGATGAGGTGTGATATCTATCAAGTTGTATTCCTTACAACTGGTTTGTTGAGTGGTAACTCTTTTGCACAACTAACAATAATAGAAATAATTTCAAATGTAGGGGAACTATAGCTACAACTAATTATGTATTCATAATTAGTTTTATTCATAGCTCTTTTAATCTAGAGAGGTGAGGAAAAAGCCTTTGGGAAAGATTGCTAGTTAAGCTACATATATAAACAACGTAGGATTTCTTTAGCTACGATACTATAGACAACTGTATTCCTAGAAATCTAATTCTTGTATGTACGAGATAATGTAACCTGACTCTCAATATGTTTTTGAAAAAATATGTCTGATTTTAATTTGACATGTTTAAAAATTTTAAGAGGTCAGTTCCAAATGACTCCTATGTTAATAAAAAAGTGATACCTCACCTTTGTGCTAAGGTTTCTTTTCCTCATTTTTTATTTGCAAATGTAAGTTTACTATAATGAGCATTTATTGAAGAAAATAAACCTGTTTTATTTGGGAGGAAATTTCTTACCTTCTTAGGTATGTTACAACACAAATGAAGTAGTAACGTGCCCAACCTGCCTGATTTTTATGTTGAGTAGGGGGAATTGTTCGCTTTGGGGTGGGAGATACATTAATACCCACAGAAAGTCCACATTAGGGAAAATTGCAAGGAATGGGCCAACGATAAGAAAGTGCGGTTGTGCGGCGTGCCGTCTCTGCCCCTGGATGGCCTGGCGTACTGTTCGCCTCTCTGGGGAGTTAAGATTATTAGGAGAGGTGCAGGGTGAAAACTGTTTTCTTTTCTAACAGGTCCCAGTTTGTTCAGAGTGTGGTTGCCCAGCGTCTGGGGGAGCTGGCCTCTGCCCGGAGCACATTTAGATTCATCATTCAAGATCAGGATGGCAAGGTGTACATCCTGGTAAGAAATTACTCCATCTACGTTTTTCTTTTGTCTAGGATCTCAGGTATTCTTAATTTTTATCATTATTTTTCTTTCTAACTCAGCACCAATTTCTATCAGTTTGAGGCCTCCATTTGGAGGCAAGAGATCGAGTGCAAGGGGCAGCCTGGACTACATAGTGAAGCTCTGTCTTGTCTCACCAGAAAAAGAAAAGAAAAAAAAAATCTTTGTGCCCCACGTTGGGTAGGTCTGCTCTTTAAGCGGGGCACAGGCATGATGGCTCACACCTGTAATCCTAGCTACTCAGGAGGCTGAGATCTGAGGATCAAGCTTCAAAGCCAGCCCAGGCACAAAATAACCCAAGACTCTTATCTCCAATTAACCTCTAGAAAATGGGAAGTGGGGCTTGGCTCAAGGGTAGGATGGTAGCCTTGGCTGAAGAGCTCAGGGACAGTGCCCAGGCTGAGTTCAAGCCCCATGACCCACAAAAATAAATAAATAAATAAATGAATAAATAAAAAAAAATCAAAGGACAAAATTGTACCATAAAAATAAGATTTTTCATTCAGTTTTTAATGGCTTTTCTTGGTGAGTATGGCAGTATTTCATCTCTTTTTTTCCCGGAACCCTGTTTGATATTCCTAACTTAGTTTTTACTGCTTCTATTGTTTTTGATTACCTGGGTATCTTGATGTCTGAGACACAGTGGGAAGCTGCAGGGAGAGGCTCTACAGCAGGAAAATCTTCCCCTGACAGAGCCTCAAGGTGCTAACATATTTCCTCTATTCACAGTAGTGCTCTAGCCAGGCACCAGAGGCTCCTGCCTATACTCTTAGCCACTCCAGAGGCTGAGGTCTGGAGATCATGGGTCAAAGCCATCCTGGGAAGGAAAGTCTATGAGACTCTTACCTCAGCTGGTTCAGTGGCTCACGCCTGTAATCCTAGCTACTCAGGAAGCTGAGATCTGAGGATATGGGTTCAAATCCAGCTGGGGCGCAAAAGGACCTGAGATTGTTATCCCCATTTAACCTCTAGAAAATGGGAAGTGGGGCTTAGCTAAAGAGGGGGGGGGTAGCCTTGCTGAAAAGCTCAGGGACAACACCCAGGCCCATAGTCCAAGCCCCATGACTCACAAAATTAAATAAATAAATCATCTCCAGTTATTCACTAAAAAGCAGAAAGAAGAGATGTGGCTCAAATAGTAGAGCACCAGTTTTGACTGAAAAAGGGCGAGAGCACTCAGCATATATTTGTTGTACAAAGCAACTGATTAAACATTTGTGTCAAGTCTCCCTGTCACTCTCCCTTCGTCCAGTTCCACCCCTTCTTAAGCCAGTTCCACCTGTTTTCTTTAACAGACTACTTCCACCATATTTACTGAAGTACTCTGAGGGGAGGTACTACCCTCTGCCCTGCCTATGTTTCTGTTAGGTTAGTTTTGTTTCTTATTGATTTCTAGGAGCGCTACACATTGTAGGTTATAACATTGCTTATGTTTTAAATAAGCAGTCATCTTGTTTATCCTGATCCTTAAGCTGAGGGCCCGAGCACTGTCCTTGGGATTTCTCCAGGCTAGAGCTCTACCACTTGAGCCACAGCACCATTTCTGGCTTTTTTTTTCTATATATGTGGTACCGAGGCATCTAACCCCGGTCTTCGTGCATGCTAGGCAAGCATTATACCACTAGGCCAAACTCCTGGCCTTGTCTTGTTTATTTTTAATGCTATGATGTATTGGTTACTTTTTCCAATGCTTTGCTATTTAAAAAAGTTACATACATGATTTTCCTCTGTCTTTATTACTTTAATTTTTTTTTCTGCTTTTGTAAGAGGTCATAAGGAATTTCTACCAACTGGCAATGAATGTTCTCCTAACTGTTCTTTTTTTTTTTTCCCCACACCTTTAGCTCTGGCTTCTAAACTCAGACAGTTTGGTGATTGAAGCTTTGAGGAGTTCCAGAAGTGTCACAAAGTTCCCACTGTTGGAAGAGATGTGGACAGCAGATTCCACTTCTGCTGGGAATGCGGTCAAGGTCCTCTACCAGCCATGCACCAAATGTAGAAACGAAAAGTAAGCTGTGCTCCCGGGTTCTCTCTCTTCCTGATGTCTGGGCTGTGTCCTGCTGAGGAAACTGTGGATGAGCCGGGCGCGGTGGCTCATGCCTCTGGTATCCTAGCTATTTCCAAGGCTGAGATCTGAGAATCACAGTTCAAAGCCAGCCCCACCATGAGAGTCCATGAAACTCTTACCGCCACCCACCTGAAAACGAGGACTGGCGCTGTGGCTCAAATTGGTATAGCAAAATAACATAAGCCCTGAGTTCAAGCCCAACAATAAAGATAAAATATAATAATAATAATAGGAATAATGAATGACATAACCCAGGCCACTGTCCTGCTGAGGGCTCCAGAAGCTGGGAGTACTCACTGATAACACTTTTCAGGCTTTTGGGATAGGCAGCTGTCAGACAGACCTTCCCTCCTTCCCCTGCACCAAGAGCAAAATCCACACTGCTCAGCACTTACCTGGCTTTTCCTTTGAGTACAGGATCTGTGCACATCCCAGCTTTTCACATCCTCTGATCCTGGGAGTTGAGTGAGGTTAGGAATGAATGATCCATCGTCTCAGTGGGGGGAAGGATGGGGGGTGGAAGCCCAGGACAGAACCCGGAGGTTGAGAGTGGGCGGAGGAACTATCAAGGAGGTATCGAAGTGGGAAATTGGAAGGGAACGAAGTGATGAGCCATGACTTGGGGGGAAGCCATTCCAGCTCAGGAAACAAGCATTTTATATGGTGATCTTGGAAGTTTTTACTCGTTTAGTATGTTCAGGTGGTCACATTTGTGTTCCAGACAGAAAACAGAAAGATCCTAAGTGGTTTTTGTTTTTTTTGCTGGAAGTAAATAAGGCACTTAAAAAAAAAAAAGACATGGACTTATAAAAACTATTCAAGCTTTAGAAGTCATAAAACTTTCAAGAACTCAGAGCACTGTGTACCACCATATAAACACAAGCTGTGTCTTCAGAGCTTTTACGAGTACCCATCAAAACCATCAGGTCAGCCAAGGGTCTCACTGGCACAGAATTCTAGTCAAGCCGTCAAATGTGGGAAAAGCAGTGCTCTAAAGAGCAACAACTAAACTCAGAAGAGCTAACATCCAAGAATGAAAGCTAAGAGAAAACTGAAAACTTGAAGTACAATTATTATTCTCACAGAATTTGAGATATTTTTGTGGTTTTGTTTTTGTTTTTTCCTTTTGTGCTAATACTGAGGCTTGAACTCAGAACATTGTTCCCTTAGCATTTTCCATTCAAGTCTCAAGTCCAACCACAGCGGCACGTCTGGCATTTTGGTGGTTCATTGGAGATAAGGATCTCCAGGACTTTCTTTCCTGAGGTGACTTCAAGCCATGACCCTCAAATGTCAGCTTCCTGAGTAGCTAGGATTACAAGCATGAGCCACCAGCACCCAACAAAGCTATTTTTCACTGGCACCCAGATTGTTCTTGTACTTTGTGCTCTTATGTTCCCCAAGGTAGGCGGGATGTCTTGCAAGTTGGATAAACATTCTGTAAGGTATTTACTTGTGTTTTCTAAGGACACGGATGTCTTCCTTTTGGGGGCATGACTGAACACACTGAGACTCCCTGGCATATTTTTGACACATTGGGTGGTGCATGAGTTATTTTGGTCCACCTGGGAAGAACTCTCTTCTAGTGGAAGTGTGTCTGTGCCAGATGGCATCTAAAAGAGGAAAATAGCAAATGGAACTATAACTTCATTTCCTTGAGCACTCGCAAAAATTGGCATGCCATATTTTTAGAATGTTCTTTCTTTCTAGCAATCTCAACATTTTGAAGTGCTTTTTATTTTTTTTTAACTACCCCTTCCTTTCTTGTTCCAGCCAGCCGTTCACATGACAGTGAACACGAATGTTCTTTGTTGGTGTTTTTATTGATCCATGTTTCATGGTAGTGGAATATTTGATCCTGTAGCTCCTGTTCTTCAGTTTACACATCAGAGTTTGTTTCCTGTGTATTGAACTTTCAGATGTAGACTCCTCCCTCTGGAGTTTGCTTGTCAGAACTGCATGTGGCCTCAAATCCTGTAGAGTGAAGAAATGTTGCCCCATAAAGGGACAGTTGGTAAAATCTGGGGCCCTGTGATTGTCACAGCTTGGGACGGGGAGGATAACTGGCATCCAGTAGCATGAAAGGGGTACACTTAGAGCACCTTATGATTCATTGGAGAGAGCCTCACAGAGGGGTTTTTTGTTTTGTTTTTGGCTCACAGTGCCTGTAGTACCAGCGAGTATTGAGGACTTGTTCTGGTCTCCCTCTCTCCCTCTCCCCTCTCCCCCCCTCCCTCGCTTTCCCTCCCTCCCTCCCTCCCTCCCTCCCTCTCTCTCTCCCTCCTTCTCTCTCTTTCTCTCTCTCTCTCTGTCTTTATCTCTATCTTGATTGCTCTCTCCTTTTCTCTTAAATCATGTTTATTTTAAATTTAGTTTTTTGTTAGCTTGTTATCTTTTTTTGTGTTATTATAGGGCTTAAACTCAGGGTCTGTGCCGTATTCTTGAGCTTTCTTGCTCAAGGATGGCACTCTGCCACTTGATCCACAGCTCCACTTATAGCTTTTTGCTGATGAATTGGAGCTAAAAATCTCATGGACTTTCTTGCATGGGCTGGCTTCAAATCACAGTCCTAGTCTCATGACTAAAGTGTGATCCACTTATGGCCTATATATTTGCTTATATACATATATTTTATATATACATATTTTATATGCTTATATATTTTGTATGTAAATTTTTAAATATATATATGCATATATATAATTAAGTAGTGTACAAAGGAGTTACCATTTAACAAATCAGTTTTTAAGGGCAATGGACCTGTAGATTTGGCTATAGTTGAAGCCAGAATAAGATTGCCATGAGCAGGATTGTGCAGCAATGAAAGCTCCCACATTTATGGGCAAAATAAAGGGCAGTAATGCGGAAGGAGGCAGTGGTTTTGGTCGGATGCTGATGATGTTGGTTAAATTACTAAGGTCGTTGGCTAGAGGCAGTGAAAGAAAGGCAATGTGACAGAGGTTAGCAAGAATGGCTGCTGTTTCAGAAAGACTGGTGTAGAAGGGAAGGAGAGAAGCCTGCCTGGATGGGTAGGTACAATTGTCTCCCAGCGTCTGTCAGAGGTGGAACAAGGTTGCTGTTGGCAGTATCAGGTGAGAGAGGCAGAGATCTAGACGAGGTGTGAGCACTGGTGTCTCAGGCTCCTATGAGCAGCTAGCAGTGCCCAAGGAAAGGAAATCGGATGGATGGATGGGACTCAGCAGATGGAATCAGTACATGCATTTAGTTAAAGAAAATCTTGCTGTTCTCTGGCTTGTATGAAGGGAGGGTACTGGACCTAGAAGTGTGAAGGGAAGATTTTTTTATTTTTTTTTTTGCCAGTCCTGGGGCTTGAACTCAGGGTCTGAGCACTGTCCTTGGGTTTTCCTCAAAGCCAGCACTCTACCATTTGGGTCACAGCACCATTTCTGCGCTTTTTCTGTGTATGTGGTACAGAGGAATTGAACCCAGAGCTTCTTGCATGCTAGGCAGACACTCTACCACTAGGCCATGCTCCTGGCCCCAAGATTTTTTTTTTTTTTAAATCTTAGTTGATGTTATAAGGTGTGGCACAGAGGGTTACCATTTTGTAAGTCAGATAATGAGTATGTTTCTTTCTTCGTCCCACTGTCATCCCTCCTGAGGGAAAGTTTTAAGGGAACCTTTGGGTGGAGAGGTAAGGGACTGGTCTGAGGTTTGCGGCCCTGCACCTATGTGTTTTCTTCCTCCCCAACCTGTGACCTCCTCCAGCTTGTCATCTAGTGAGCACAGGCACATGTAGAACCATCGCTGGGCTCTTTGGGGCGATGAATGTGCTCTTGTCTTCTTGTGTAGCTCTTGTGTTATCAAGTGAAAGACTGAAGAAACTATGTGGTCTATTTTAATGAATGTTGAGAGTTGGATTGTGACTTTTAATCACTTACTGAAACTTGGCTGTGGTTTTGGTGAACACTTTTAATTAGATAGCTGAAGCTTCTCAAAATGTTATTTTTAAAAATACTAATGATTGTTGATGGGAAATGAACTCAGGCTCATAATGGAATTTTAGCACTTATTCAGAGGAATGCCTCCAGCTAAGAATTTCTTGAGAATTTTCTTGGTGAGTTGTGGAACATCCATTTTGTAAGGACATTTTGCCATCATATAACAATGTCAAGAAGATGTGTAATCAATAGTATCTACCTGGGTTTTACTTGGGCATTGTCATACACAGCGACTGGAAAGTTCTGGTTGGTTCTGCTTATTTAGGTTGAAATCTGAACTTTGAAGTCGCTGTAGTACAGGGAAGAAGTCAGTTTCGTTTACTGTCACTTGGGTTTTTTTCTTTTTTTTTTTTAAGTATACAGACTGCTATGCGGACTCTAGGTACAGGCATGTCTATAGAAAGCTGTGATGAATTGGACATTTCATTCTTGGCCTTCCCATGGTTGAACCTGGCTCTCAAGAGGGCTGAGGTAGGCCCCAGACCAAGGCCTCCACTGCACTGCACTCTTGCGCCACGTGGACTCTTCCAATCATCATTTCCCACGATGCTGGACAAAAATCCCTCCCCAACTTAGAAAAAAAGAAAAGATCATTTCTGAGCATTTTCTTGTAAAGTCATTTCCAAATTCTAGGGCCATCCTTCAGTTTCTTCAGCTTCTATCAGGAAGTCTAATCCTGCCTCATATATTATCAGTGTCAGAACAATGTGCCTCAGACCACAGCTAGTCATGTACAGGTTTGTATGTGCCACTGGAGATAACACACTCTGTTTTCTTCTTAATATAAATCATGCATTAGAATGTGTAATAATAATGCCTTAATATGGCTTTGTAGTTTATTCTTCCATGCGGCTTGTATCTTCTTAGTATATACAATTATATCTCTTTTTTTTTTTCCCAGCCCTGGGCTTGAGCTCAGGGCCTGAGCACTGTCCTTGGACTTTCTCAAGGCTAGAGCTCTACCACTTGAGCCTCAGTACCACTTCTAGCTTTTTTCTATGTATGTGGTACCAAGGAATTGAACCCAGGCCTGAGCACTGTCCTTTACAGCTCTACCACTTGAGCCACAGCAACACATCTGACTTTTTCTATGTATATATAACAGAGGAATTGAACCTGAGTCTTGGTGCATGCTAAGCAAGCACTCTACCACTAGGCCAAACTCCTGGCCCTTATATCTCATTTTTTAAAGGTTGATCTGATATTCCATACTGTGGTCTGATATTCCATAATATCTAAACACTGTCTTTGAATTAATTCCCATTTTTCTCTGTAGTGAAAACTTTTGTACATCTCTTATGTGCATCTGTCTTCAAGGATTACTTTAAAACAGACAGAAAAAAAAGCAAAGTTACTATACTAGGGACATTTATGCAATTTTTAGAAATAACCTTTTTTTTTTTTTGCAAGACTGAGGCTGGAACTCAGTACCTAACGCTTTGCTCATTGGTTGGCTCTGTACCATCTGTGCCATACCTCCTCTCCTACAGTGAAACTTTCTTATTTTGGAGTGGATTTTACATTTATAACAAAGGTAGTGTCTGTGAGCCGCACACCATTTTTTTTTTTACATTTTAATTTTCCTTTTACATTACCTTTGACATCTTTATCAAAGACTAACGAACCCTGGTACTCCTTTAAACCATATTTCTGGCTTTATTTAGATTTCACCAAGTATTTCAATAGAGAAGGGTTTAATAGCATAAAGAATGTATTTATTTTACATAATCTAATGTTTTGGATTATTATTCTATTAACTTATGGCTATTTATACATTTGTGTCATTGCTCAAATCCTTTCAGCTTCTGCTCTGGGGAGCTCTTTCCAGGCTGGCCCCCAAGTCTCTGAGATATCTTCCCACTTTTAACCCAGAGAGCTTCCTTATTTCCTCATCTTAATGATTCTCAAATCATATTACTGAATCTCGAATCAGTCTTGGATCCGTTGATTAGAGAATCGTATTTACTTGTATTCACTCATTTAGGTCTGGTTCAATGGGTGTCTCAAGTGCTGTTGTATAGGTGTTATTACTCTCTCTTACAACTGTTTCAGATTTGATATTAAGTGGCTAATTATTTTTAGCCTACTTGGTATTGTTTTTATCTTTTTAAAAATGACTTTCCTCCAGGCACCAGTGACTCACACCTGTAATCCTAACTACTCAGAAGGCTGAGATCTGAGGATTGAGATTTGAAGCCAGCCCCCAGTCAGGAAAGTCCGGAGACTCTTATCTCCAGTTAACCACCAAAAAGCTGAAAGTGGAGCTACAGCTCAAGTGGTACAGCACACAGTAGCCTTGAACAAAAAAAATTCAGGGAAATCACCTAGGCTTGGCACATGTGTGTGTACACACATACTCACAGACAGACACTTAGCCCTCATTGTTTGTTTACTACTGTCATTTTGAATCTTAGACATTTGAACTTACTTTTCTGTGAATAGTATATTCATATTTTTGTAGACTTAATAGTCTGGTTATAAATATCAGTCCTTTAGTAGTGAATGTGTTAATACTATGTTCATTCTGTCACTCAGTTCTCAGCTTTATGATTTTTTTTGACAAATGGTTTTGTTTTACTCCTGTCAGAGCTAAAATCGTGCCGTGTTTTTCGTGCCGTGTTTTTTCCCCCCCATATGTCTACATATGCTCTATACTGAGAATTGACTGCAACTGTTATGTTAAATGAACTGACTGGGGAATATTAAGTGAACACTTGGTAAGCAAAATAATTTTTTTCTGTTCTCTAGTATTTAATATTCACCATTTCTTCTTAGCAGTACTTAACTTAATTTCTGATTTACTGTTCTCTAGTATTTAATATTCACCATTTCTTCTTGAAATACTTGCCTTAGTTTCGGATTTACTTCTGTCCCTTGATGTCTTCACTGTCCTCTTTTGAGCTTTGCATTCCTTCCTCTGTATCATTTTTACTTTGTCTTACAGCCTAGTAATAGAGTGCTTTTTTAAAAATATATTTTTATTGTAATTAATAAAAGGGTTACATCATATTCACCAGATAGAAGATGCATTACTTCACAAACATTGATACCCTTTCTCATGATTTTGTCCCCCTTTCCTTCCCTCCACCCCCTCCCCCATCTTTTTCCCCCCTTCCCTATCCGATTTCAAATAACCAGACATATATACAGAAAACAAAGTGAGATACTGTAACAATATGAGATAACCAAGGAACAGCAAAGGAGATGAGAAATAACATAGTACATTAAGACAGCAATCACACATTATATGGCTCTTGTTTCTATATCCTGGAGGTCCTTTCATTTAGCGTCATCCTATATGGCCTTATGTATCTAGGTTTTGCCCTGTTGTAATCCTATGCTAGGAGAGTCCAAGGTTTATACTAATTATGACAGATGAGGAAAACCATTGAGCTTATGTTCCTTTGAGTCTGGCTTACTTCACTTCATATGATTTTTTCTAAGTCTTTCCATTTCCTTCCAAATGGGGTGATGTCATTCTTTCTGACAGCAGCATAGAATTCCATTGTGTATAAATACCACATCTTGTTGATCCACTCATCAACTGAGGGGCATCTGGGTTGATTCCATTTCTTTGCTATGGTAAATATGCTGCAAGGAACATCTTTGTGCTAGAGGCTTTAGTATATCCTTGTTTCTGGACGATTGGGCAAATTCCAAGGAGTGGAATTGCTGGATCATAGGGGAGCTTTATGTTTAGTCTTTTGAGGAACCATCATACTGCTTTCCATAGTGGTTGAACGAGTTTGCACTCCCACCAACAGTGTAGTAGTGATCCCTCCTGGCCACATCCCCACCAGCATCTGTTGTGATTAAATTTCTTGATCATGGCCATTCTAACTGGAGTGAGGTAGAATCTCAGACTTGTTTTGATTTGCATTTCTTATGTGGCCAGAGATGTGGAGTATTTCTTCATGTGTCTATAGGCCATTCTTATTTCCTCTGCAGAGAAGTCTCTCTTTAAGTCTTTGGCACATCTTTTAATGGGATGGTTGTTTCTTTGAAGATTTGTTTGGGAGTGATTCAATTTTTTGAGCTGTTGATATATTTTAGATATGAGGCCCTTGACTGTTGTATGGCTAGTGAATATCTTCTCCCACTCTGCAGGCTTTCTATTTAACCTGCCAGCTATGTCCTTTGCCATACAGAAGCTCTGCAGTTTAATGCAGTCCCATTTGTCCAAACTTTCTTTAATTTGTTGTGTTTCTGGATCTTTATTAAGAAAGTTTCAACCTGTGCCAAGGAGACCTAGTGTATCTCCTATTCCTTTTTGTAAAGTTTTCAGAGTATCTGCTTTTACCTCAAGGTCTTTGATCCATTTGGAATTAACCCTGGCAGGGTGACATAGAAGACTCCAACTTTAGTTTTCTGCATGTGCTTAACCAGTTCTGCCAAGACCACTTGTTGAAGAAGCTGTCTTTCTTCCATTCTATTTTTTTTTTTTTGGCTTCCTTATCAAAGTTTAGGTGGCCATAGGTCTGCAGGTTGATTTCTGGGATCTGTGCCTTTTTCGTACATCTTCTCCTTTTAGCAACATAAAGTAATGATACCTTTGATAGTAAAGTAACTTTACCTTACTGTGTGTGTGTGTGTGTGTGTGTGTGTGTGTGTGTGTGTGTGTGTGTGTGTGTGTGTGTGTGTGTGTGTGTGTGTGTGTGTGTGGTGTGTGTGTGCGTGTGTGCCTATGCCTGCCTGTTCACCTGTCCTGGGGTTTGAACTCAGGGTTTGGGTGCTATACCAGAGCTGTTTGGCTCAAGGCTAAAGCTTTCACTTGAGCAACAGCAACAGTTCCCTTTTCTTTGGTGGTTAATTGGAGATAAGAGTCTCAAAGACTTTTCCTGCCTAAGCTAGCTTCAAACCAGGATCCCCAGATCTCAGCCTCCTGTGCAGCTAGAATTATAGGAGTGAGCCACCAGTGACCTTGCTAATTCTTCAATGTCCAGTGTGTGTGTGTGTGCATGTGTGCACATGCATACACAAATACAATAGACTGCCCAGTTTTCTTTGGGGGAATAATATTTTTCTGTTAATTGTAGATCTGTGTATTTTTTTTAGATGCTTTATATAATCCCTTTAAGGTCTTTAAGGATAAATATTGTGGTTTTCAGTGATCTGATCCTTACTTTTGTAGCTCAATCTTTTATGATGCATCTAACTTGTGCTGAGCTCTTTAATAATTTAACTTCATTTAGTTTCTATAACATTTTTGAGGGGAAGGTGCCTTATAAACTTAAGGGTCACTGGCCACTAGGCATAGCTAAGCCACAACACACTTTGTAAGGAAGACGTCTAGCATCAAATTCCTTGATTACCAACTCTTCACCAGAAACTACTGCCTGTGGAACAAAAGAAATTAATGTTAAATTATTGTTATAATCTATTCATCTTAATCCATCAATTTTTAATAGAAATTAAAATAGATGATTTTTGTTCAGAGCTCCTTTTAGACTCTCATCACGGTACCTGCACACTTTGGTCTTTTTTTGATACCAAAAAGCCTAAGTTTGGTTCTGAACCTAATTTTAGTATCTACATTCTAACCTTCCAACGCCTAGCTACCAACACCATTCTTAACTGTCTGCCTCTGAATCCACCTAGAGTTATGGTTACATGTCCATTGCTTCAAACCATCTTGTCCCCTTTGAGCCAATCTCTTTCTTCCTTTTCACATTTGACTGATCTTTTCAGATACTATTGTTTGTTTATTTGTTTGTTTGTAGGCTGTGGGGCTTGGACTCTGGGCCTGGGCTCTATTCCTGAGCTCTTCAGCTCAAGGCTACCGCCATACCCCTTGTGCCACAGCGGCACTTCCAGTTTTCTAGTGGTTCATTGGAGATAAGAGTCTCAGAGTCTTTAGGGTCTTCAGTGCCGGGCTGGCTTTGAACCTTGATCCTCAGATCTCAGCCTCCTGAATGGCTAGGATTACAGGCGTGAGCCACCACTCCTGGATTTTTTTTTTCTTAGACCTCAGTACAGCCAGTATTGAGCTTTCCTTTTTATCACCTATTTGGCATAATTTCTTTAGGCATCAGTTTACATACTGCCTCACCTCCTGTCTGGTTGTTAGTGACCCACCATAGCTTACCAGCTGCCTTTAACCTCGAGGATGAAATCACCTAGTGTGTGTCTAAAAACCTCTGAAAGAAGGCCCAGCTTTGGGTTATGGAGAGTGCATGCTGTTAGCAATAGTTCCTGCCACACAGATCTTCAAATACGTATAAATCCAGACAACTCGTTTCTTTGGGGTCTCATTCATCTGGTATGGGCTACAAGAGTAGAACATTACTGGAGCACTGCTGCTTTCTACATCTTTTCTACAGGAAAAGATTGCTCAGGTTTGATAGTCTTTGTAGTGTGGAGGCTTTGGCACTGAAGTAGGACAGTTGTGAAAATACTTCCTGCATAATAGATACTGTGATGACTTGAAACTCTTCCTGTATTTACAAATTATAAATACTCTTTGGTATTTTGCCATGGGAAGAGGAGGAGACTGGAAGCAGACAAGGGATGTGGTCCCCTATTGTCCATTTGAAGGAAGGAGGAGGAGGAGGAGGAGGAGGAGGAGGAGGAGGGGGAAGAAACTGGAAGCACAAGGGATGGGGTCCCCTATTGTCCGTTTGAGGGTAGGAGGAGGAGGGGACTGGAAGCAGATAAGAGATGGGGTCCCCAATTGTTTGTTTGAGGGTGGCCATGCCCAGCTCAGGCTATAGTACGACCTTAACTCAGATCTTAATTCTCTGCGGAATAGATATATTGAATAATTTGCGATTTTATGACTTTGGGAGTTGTACAAGCATCTTAAAAAATACCATCTCAAGCTCTTTTGTATATTTGATGTGCCTCATAAACTGAAGGTTTCGTTTTTCTCTTGATGCCAAGTTTTTAACAAAGATAGTGCTTAGCTTCAAATTCACAGGAAATTTTTTTAGACTTCCTGTGTGCATAGCTTCCTGCCATGAGGTGTTGGAGGTAAAAGTACAAATAGGAAATAGGCAGAATTCTTTTTTGGGGGGGGTGGGGTGGGGTCATGGGGCTTGAACTCTGGGCCTGGCATTGTCCTTGAGCTCTTTGGCTCAAGGCTACCACCCTACCCTTGGGCCTGGGTGCTGTCCCTGCACTCTTCAGCTCAAGGGTATTGTTCTATCCCTTGGGCCATAGCCCCATTTCCCATTTTCTAGTAGTTGATTGGAGATAAGAGTCTCACATTCTTTAGTGCTCTGACTGGCTTTCAACTGCAATCCTCAGATCTCAGCCTCCTGAGTAGCTACGATTATAGGCGGGAGCCACCTCACTCAGCTGACAGAATTCTTGTTTCCAGTCTACTACTTTGTCTTAGAAACTGACAGCTTATCTAAGAGCTCTGTGATGTACATGTGCTATGCGTAATGAGAAAGGCGCTTTCCAATGAACTCTAGTTGTAGAAAAGTTCATGAAGAAGCTAGCACTT
The DNA here is from genome assembly GCF_031878675.1 of Megascapheus bottae. Classification (NCBI taxonomy): domain Eukaryota; kingdom Metazoa; phylum Chordata; class Mammalia; order Rodentia; family Geomyidae; genus Megascapheus; species Megascapheus bottae. The sequence goes on from NC_143516.1 coordinate 62,231,288, forward strand.
GTTCTGAGAACTAAGGTATAGAAAGACAAGAGAAACAAGAGGTAGAAGAGGAGACTGCCCTAGCAAAGGTACAATTGTAGGCGCGACATGGTAAGATACATTTCCAGAAATACAGAGTATCTTATTTGGGGTGTGTGTGTGAGAGAGAGATGGTGGGGGGAGCTCAATCACATATTAGTGAATGAGACCATCTTTGTAAAACATTGCTGTTTATATATTGTACCTGCTGTTGATAGCATTTTTGTCATTAAATTAATTGTGAATCGGTTGATGGTGTAGATATTTTTTCAGTTATACTCTTTTACACCTATGTGGGAACCTGTATGATCCCAATGGAATGGTTTTCATGAGCAATACATTAAGTTTTGGGAGATTACAAAGGATAACACATGTAGATCAAAGTAAATATAAAAGGACTAAGTTGCTTGATAGCAATTGAATCAAAGTTGAAAAATAGAAGTCTGCTGTGTGCCACTGGGCCACACCTGTCTGAGGATCATGGTTCAAAGTCAGCCGGGGCAGGCTGTGAGTTTGTAAGACTCCTATCTCCAGTTAGCCACCAGAAGAGGCAGAAATGGAACTGTTGCTCAAGTGATAGAGCACTGACCTTGAGCAAATAATTTCAGGGACGGCACCCAGAACTTCAGTTTAAGCTGGCACCAACACAAAGAAAAATGTTTAGGGAAGAAGGGAATTGGAGTGCACATGTTCATGGGGCAAGGCCCTTTCCATGCAGCAGGCAGCCTTTAGCTTGGTCACAGTTAAGCAGAGAGAGCAGATGGGGGTGACAGTTATGTGTTCGTGATTTCTAAGAGTGCCAGTTCATTAGCAGAAGGGAATTCAAAAGAGGATTTTTATTTACTTAAAATTTTTATATTCATACTTCAAAAAAGTTATTTTTAATTGCCCAAAGGGTTTCAATTGAAAAAATGAGTTTATAAATGTAGTGCATCTTGATCATTGTCACTCCTCTGTGTGTCTCCTCATGATAAAGCACTTTACAACTCCTGCTGGCTAATTATAGTGTGCACTTTTCTGTTTCTGTTTCTATGTGTTTCTCTTTTGCCCTCCTTTTCCTTACCCACCCCCCTTCTCTCTCGTCTGTCCTACTGGACATAGAGTGCTGGTACAAAGTCTGTTACTTACCTATGCATTCACCTCTTCAGTGCTGTATGCCTTGGTGAATGAAATCTATGGGAGTCTTGCTTCTGTGGAGGATACAGCCTGGTAACAAGACAAAGCTGTATCTGGTACTATTGGCTTTGCAAACCATCTTCACTTATCTGGTGACTGACTACATGAGAAACAACATCGCCATGTTAGCCCTTTGAAGAAGACTCCAGGCCGAGCCTGGGGTCATTTCCACGGACTCTCACTGTCCGTCCCAGCTTTCCTTACTGACCAGTGTTCAGACCCCTGAGTGTACAGAGGGCAGATAATTTCATGAATAGCCTCCACACCAGAGGAAAGAAGATGAAGAGGGAACCAGCATCCCGAAGCCATGGTCCCTGAGCTCACATTTCCATTTGGAAATTCAGCTTCTCCTTTCTTCCTTCCCTGAAGCACAGGGATGGGTTACTCCTGTGGACTGGCTTGAAGCACCCCTCTTTACCCTGGAGCTGGGACAGTCAACTGTGCAGCTTGGAATACTTACATAAATTCTGTATGCATTTATTTGTACCCAAGCCCACAAAAGAAAATACATTTTAGCTCAGAACTGTCATTTTACATGAAGAATGTATTGTCATTGGTTTGCTTTTCTGAGGGTTTAAACTCATAGCCTCCTGTTTGCTTGGCTTCTTGCTCAGCCAGCATTCAGTGCTTTAACCATGCCTCCAACTTTTTGCTGGTTAATTACAGATGAACTTTCACAAGAATAGTTAATCTTGCAACTTTTCTTCCCTGGTTGGCTTTAAACTGTGATCCTCTAGATCTCAGCCTCCTGAGTGGCTGGGGTTACAAACATGAGCCACCAGTGCTTGGCTGAAGAGCTTAAATTTTTATTGATGCACTACATATACATTGTAGGTAACACTGATGAATGCTAATGCAACGTGTACACCTGTTTTTTCTGTATCTCTATCATAGCTGACAGCTCTGTCTTCTGAGGCCATGTTACTTGTCAGGCTCATAGATACATAGAGCCTAAATTAGGGAAAAAAAGTCTTAAGGGCAAATTCAAAATTTGGAGATTCAGGAAATGCTCCAGGCAGCAGTAATTTTCAGCTCAGTGAGGAAAATTGTAACTGGGTAGAGATTGTGATGCTTACTTTTTTTCCTTTTTAAAAAAAAATGGAAATGATAAATTTGCTCTAACAATTTACCTACTTTGTATTTAACCTTCTTATTTAAAGTTTTCCTAAGCCAAAACAATCCATTCTTAAGTTAGGCATAGCTCAGAAATTGCTGTTCCTTCTTCATTACGTCGTTTGTGGTGGTTCGATTTAGATTCTAAAATTGTTTACCTTCAAATTCACAGGCTTATTATGAAAGCCTCCAGATTCTTTCTAGCACACTGTCAGTAAATTTGGATATTTTCTCAGGAAGGACTGTGGTGATAGTGTGGGAACAGGCAGATTAAGCACAATCCTCCCTCCTCTGTTCCCTTTAATTACTTGTAAGTTGGGGTTGCCTTTACAGTATGTTCACATTGTCTCCAATATTCCTTCCTGTTAGAGGTGGAGCTCAATTTTATTGTCTTGAGTATGAATAGCCCCAATGACTACTTCTCTCAGAAAGGACACAGCCATGTGACCATGAATTGAGACAGTAGGTCCCAGAGACACAGTGGATTCGCTGCTGTGTCTCAGATCACTGGCTCTGAGAGAGTCCAGACAGCAGCCCGAGAAGATGAGGTAGTAGAGAGCAGGGTGGGGAGGAGCCCTGTGAAGACACACTTCTGCAGGCAGGATGACCCGGCCCTGTCCAGCTGCTGGATGCCTCTCACCCCTGCTGATGTCTTGACTGTCATCTTTTGAGAGACTGAACCAGAGCTGCCAGCTAAGTTGGCAGATTCTCATCCTGCAGAAACTGCCAGATGTTCCTTGTTTCAAGCCAAAATTTGGAGGTATTGCAATACAGTGATATGGAATGCAAGAGCTGTGACAGGAACCGTGAAGCATTGCCGTAACCTCCAAATTTCAGGATGACATTCAAGCCTATAAAACTGAATTTAGGTCATGCTTGGTAGTCCTAGCTACTCAGGAGGCTGAGATCTGAGGATAATAGTGGGAAGTCAACCTGGGTTAGGAACAGTTAGTGAGACTCTTATCTCCAATTAACTACCAAAAAACCCCCCAAAACGGGTGGGGGTTGTGGGTAGAGGTGTGGCAAGTGGTAGAGTGCCTAACCTTGAGTGACAAAGCTAAGGTGTGGCACGCAAGTCTTGATTTCAAGATTGAAGCAAAACATATGTTGAATTTAAAGTTGCATATGCATATGTTGTTTTTGACAAGTATCACACTACATACCTTTCTCTGTTTGTCTGACTGTTTCTCTGTCTCTGTCACCAATACTGAAGTTTAAACTCAGAATCTCACACTTGTTAGGCAGGTAGTCTGCCACTTGAGCCACACTGTCATAGTTTTTATTTTTATGCCTTGGTTGTTTTTGCCGGGTGCTATCCTCAGATCAAGATTTTCCTACCTGTGCCTTCTTTGTAGCAGGGATTTCAGTTATGCCCACTTAACCTGGCTGTCTTCACCAGTTTCCAAAAGGCGTTCTTAATCTGAAAGGCTGTACATCCTGCAAGTGTGTTTTATTCAGAAGAAACAGGGCAGTGACTGTATGGGAAGATTCCCCTTAAATGTTGATACGTACGTGTTGATTTGCAAGTCTCCTTCAGAAAGTGGTTGCTTTAGAGCAGAGTGGTCAAGCCATAGCCAGCTGGACAATTGCAGGACCTCTTCCTGCTTTGGTAATTTGACTAAAATATAAGTGCACTATTTGTATGCATACTGGCTTTGGCTGCTTTTTCCATACAATAGCCGAGTTGAGTTATAGAAACAGATATTCCACAGACAGCATTGTTTATGGCCTGACCCTTTCTGAAACTGTGTACTGATGTTTACTTCTGAGTGTTGAAACGAGAGTGGCGCTCTTGTGGCTGTAAGGGCAAGTACAGTGCGTCTCCCTGGCCAGTGAGCCAGCCTATATGCAATAGATGGTCATCCAGCTAAGTAACACATTTTGTTTCTTCCCAAGTCCTATAGCAGTGATTGCTGTGGCCATCTAAGGCAGCAGCCTTCTAGAGAAATGAGATTTGTGGAGCAGAAGGCAGGGTTAATGATGCTAGGCCAGAGGTGAACACCCCAGGGCCTTGAACTGCAAGCAACAGTTCTTTATCCATAAGGGGTATGAGTAGAAGAGGCCTGCTGGTTTGTGTCAGTGGAAAGGAGCTCTTACTTCTCTGATTTCATCTCTCTCTGATAGTTTTCTTTTCTGGGTGAAGCACCTCTTCAGTCTTGTCTATGAATGACATGTACATTCTTTTTTACCTAAGAGCCTAGAGGGATGGATTCTGGGCTATTTCCTTTCTTTTGTTTTCTTTTGTAGTGTATGGTTTTGTGCCAATACAGAGGCTTGAACTCAAGGCTTTGTGCTCTTGTTCCATTTTCTTGCTCAAGGCTTGTGCTCTACCACTTGAGCCATGGCTCCACTTTTTGCACCTGAGCATCAGAGCAACTTAGCCTACATTTAGGCTTCCTCTGGTCTCTCAGATTGCAGTTGGGGCCACACATCCACCTTCGCTCTGTGGAGGCAGTCTTTGGGACTTCTGTATTCAAGTTGGTCTGGCACCTTGATCCTCCTCATTTAGTGTGGGACAACAGACAGGTACTACTGCACACAGCTGTGGGTTGAGAAGGGGGTCTTAACCTTTTCCATTAGGTTGGCCTCAAACCATAATCTTCCTATTCTCAGCCTCTCAGATGCAAGCATGAGCAACCAGTGCCTAGTAGCTGTGAGCATTCTTGTTATTGTAAATACATGTGAGCTTTTCTTCTTTAACACTAAGAACTAGATTGATTGGGTCCTAGTGCATTTTCTATATTATTAGATAATGTCAAATGGCTGTTCAAATTGCCTGCACAAATGTATACCCACACCAACATTAGAATGATTTCCATTCTTCACCTAATGGTCAGCAATTAGTATTTTTGCTGATATTTTGCTTTTATAATCTTATTTTCCTGATTACTAGTATGGTTGAGCCTTGACTTTAATTTACTTAAGAAGTTTTAAATGTTATACCATGGGTGGCTACTGGTAAAATTCAGACTCAACAGGATGAATATAGCTTGATTTCTTCATTTAAGTGTGAGTAGAGGAAGAAATGACAGAAGGACTTTGTAGTATAGATATTTCTTATAGCTATCGATTGTATTGTAAGTATAGATAGTAGAGATGGACAGACTGCCTATAGATGAGAAGAAACAGAGATACTCACCTACCAGGATAAGGTGTGGGCATTATTTGGATGTTAAGCAAACTAAAGATAAAATAGCTAATAACATGGGAACATTCAGTGACATTGACATCAGAATGTTTTCTTCTAGAGATTGGGTTTAAAATATGAGTTCCCAAAGCACCTATATTGTAATGTATATAAATCACAAAATTGGCTCAATATTCAGGGAACAAAAGGGTCAGTGCAGACATAAATTAATTTGTTCTCTGAGAACATGCTTGATTACTTTTTTGGTTCGTTCCCTCCCTCCTTCCCCTCTTCCTTTCTCTCTCTCTCTCTCTCTCTCTCTCTCTCTCTCTCTCTCTCTCTCTCTCTCTCTCTCTCTCTTACTTTTCTCTTTCCTTCTTTCTTTTGTATTTGTAAGTAGTTGTACAAAGGGCTTTCAGTTCAACATGTCAGTTTATAAATATAGTGCATCTTGTTCCCCCTTCACCCCTATCTGTCCCACCCCACCAAATCCAAATTAGAACCCTAAAGAAAAATGGTCACCTATATGTCTACAGGATCTGGTTTTTGCTCCTGGCACAGGTGGTTGCCTTGTGCTTTGGAGAGAAAGAATAGCAGTGTTAACAGCACCTGTGATGTGAACAATTCCCATTCATAAGTATTTATGTAAAAGTAGAGATTATCTGCATATGAGTGATTGTGGCAACAAAAGCCTGCCTTTATACTTCTGCAACACACACATACACACACACACATACACATGTTCGCTGCACATATATAGATAGATACCTACATATAGATAGATACACACATACCTACATATGTATTTGTTTGTTTTAAAAAGAAACCTTTGGGATTTGAAGGACAGGTTCAACCCCAAGCCCATATTTACAGCTGAAAAGATGGGGCTTCCAGGTATATTGGAAAACAATCAGTAGACTGTATTTGAGTCCTGCTTCCTTTGAGTGAAGATCATGGTAAGCTTTATTTAAAAAAAAAAAGGGGGGGTCGCTGAGTTGGAATGCACAGTTAGACAATTAGGCTGGTAGACGCATCCATCTGAGTGAGTCACTTTTGGAGGGAATGAGTAATGTAGATTAGAAAACCATTAGGGAAAAGTGTTACTTTGTCAGATTTTTTTTCTGAGTTGCTCAGGCTCTGAAGAATAGATTTCACTCTGTAAAGACAGTCCTTCGGGGCCGGAGCATGGCCTAGTGGTAGGACACTTGTGTAGAATGCACAAAGCCCTGGGTTCCAGGTTCCATATCTCGGAACCAAATACAGAGGAAAAGCCAGAAGTGGTGCTGTGGCTCAAGTGGTAGAGCACTAGCTTTGAGAAAGCTCAAGGACAGTACTCAGACCCTGAGTTCGAGCCCCAGGACTGGCATGGAGAAAAAATAAAAAAAGACTTTTTGTTTGAGTGATTCTGTTACTGGAGTTTTTCAAGGAAGACCAGACAGCCACATGCTAGAAGTATGACAGAACGGGCTAAATTCTCTATAGCTTCCACCCTGACATTCTATCATTGGAATCATTTTCAGAGGAAGGTGGCGATTGTAGGTTATTTCTTAATTGGTCCTACAATTGGATAAAAATCATGGAAGATGGTTCTTTGGCCAGTTCTGGGGCTAGCCTCTATGGAAGATGATTTCTAAGCTGATTTTTTTAGTTTATTTTTTATTATCAACTTAAAGTAGTTGTACACAGGAGTTACCATTAATAAATTGATTTTACTTCTTAAACAATTCATTTAGCATGTTTACAAAGCACTAAGTGTATTATACATGCTGTGCTGGGCCCTGCAGCATTTTTCAAATGCCATCCTAGCCATCCAGCGTTTAAATGTAGGATTCTGTACTATTTGTAACCATCCTGAGTTTTTAAATATACCATGTCAACCTTGATCTTCCCACATCTTGTAAGAGAAGTGATAAAATGCTAACATGGCCCAGGACTCATGTTCATCTCATTCCAAATGATTTAGTTTCCAATTTCTTGCACTTTCCTGCACTGAATTTAATTCTCCAGGGTAGAGTCAAAATGTGTTGAAATGACCTCTTTAAAAAAAGAAAGGGAAAATAGATCACCTGGTACAATGTATGTTTTTGTATCCCAGTCTCTGAGGATATAAAATACGTGTTAAGATGGGTAATGTACCAGAACCTTAATGCTATCTAAACATACAGATGGATGCGTTGTGTGTATTTTAAATTGAGAGTTTTGTTTGAACAGTGTCTTCTATTGGATGTATTTCATGGTGATTTATCACAATAGACTGCTTTAAATCATTTGAAATGGCGAGACATATGAATTTTAGCAATAAGTTCCCCAGGGCTAAAGAAGCTAGCAGGAGCTCAAACTGCTAGGTAGACATTTTTTTTTCAAACTCATATGCAAGTATAAAACTTTCACAAGGCTACTTTAACAAGGTCCTTTGGGATTTTAAGGTTATTTATCTAGGCTCTTATTAAAAATGAACACTTGGCTATGTTTAGCCCCGTAAAACAAAACGGATCCTAACAACATTGTAAGCTGGAAGGACCAACCCAGTTCTGCAGACTGAAATAAAGTTAAGGGACTTAGGAGCTGGTGTCCTGGGCACTAACCTTATGGCAATAGGATAGCAATGGTCTTACTGTGTTTTCAAGTCTCCTTTAATTAAGAAAATTTACCTCTCCTGCACTTGTGATTTAGGGCGTGACATGATTTATTAAAATGACTTCCAGCCCTCGCCCTCAGATGCCTGCGTTGATCTGAGTCAGCTTGCCCCAGCGCCACTGCTCAGCACCAGCTCTGTGAACACCTTTCCATTTACAGTCTCTGCGCCGGGAAGCGGGGCTGGGGAGACGCTGTTTCTTAGATTAATGGGCCAGGATCATTCTGTACATTGCCCAGCCGAAGAGCTGGAGCTGCTGCAGGAAAGATTTTGTAATCTAAAAAACATGTTCAGCCTCTCCGTAGGTATGTTCAGGTTTTGATTAGTCTAGATCTGGCAGTAAATCTATTCTTAGACCCTGGGAGCTATGGTTTCCAGTGATATGTAATGCAGTACAGTTGTAAGAATACGAATCTGTAAGGGGAAGAAACCATGTTAAAAAGTCAGGATGAAAGTCCTCTCCAGGCTTGAGGAATTTAGCTGGGTAACTTAGCTTGGCCCTGTACAGTCCAGTTGGAAAAGAAGAGAGGGTGTGGATAGATGGAGGAATGGATCATTGGAAATGGACTGAGTAAAATGGGAGGGGGTGAAACTCCATAGGTGAGTGTTGCTAAGCATGCACACATCACTGACTTTAATTGCCAGCACCACATGAATAAAAATATGGAAGTGAGTGAATCACGAATACATAGCTTATGCTAGAAAGGTTAAGTACAGATAGATGGGTTATCCGGGAACCACAGGCTAATGGTTATTGTGATGATTGTTGATGAATAGGTTTCTGTGGTGCAGAGGAAGTGTGGATAGTTGTGCAAGCAGATGTATCTGAAAAAAGAGTGTGATAACAAAGGCAGAATTGTGAAGGATTTATAAAATGATTTTAAATTAAAACAATAGTTTTGGATTGTTGTTTTGCCTTGATTGTAAACTCTAGTAGTATTAAGTCACTAGAAATAATTTTTTTCCCTTCTGGGGACCTGTGAGCCTCTGTGTCAACAGAAAGAAAATGCTGCTTCCAAGACAACGGGAAGAGGAGATGGGGCGAGCACCCAATCCCAGTGAAGGAAGCAGAAAACAACCAGATAGCAATTAGAGCTCAGAAGGAGGAGGACACAAAGGGCAAATGCCGAGAGGGATGGAGATGACAGCATTGTCTGGAGGTCAGAGGTAGAGGCAATGCAAGTATAAAAATTTAAACAGGTCGGAAAATGTCAAAATGCACTTAAGTTTAGGAACTTCTGAAGAAATTTCATAGCAGTGGCAAATAGGAAAGACTATATACGCACTTGGTTTTTGACTCTTCAACTTGAGCAGCTGTTTTAACAGTTGAGTTGCTAGGCGCTGTCAGGAATAGAACATTTTAATTTTGGAGAAACCCAACTGCTAAAACAGCTGTGTGATCTGTTAGACATCAACAGGCTGGGATGTGGTTGTAGGGCCTAATGGGGTCACAGCGCCAGGCAGACTATTACTGCAACTTGACTGGACATAATAAAAACGTGGGTGATGAATGCTGGTTGAATGTTGGTTCATGAGCGGCTGAATGTTTGGTTGGATCCTTGAGTCCACAGTGGAGTTTGTTTTGGCAGATGCAGATAACATCGGCTTTTTCCCTGTTCCAGTTCATGGAAATTACCTGAACACTTTGGCCTTTCATTCCTTGGATGTGAGCTTTTCTCCATTAGCATCTAAAAAAAATAAAGTCTTCTTGCTTCTATTTCTTTATTCTGCATTTAATAATACACGGTATAACTACTGAAGTCACTTGAAGTAATCTGATTTGTATTACTCATTTTGTATTTTTTGTTATTGAAGGACCGTATCCATGCAATCACCAGATTTGTCAGCTTCTAAGTATTGCACAAGAACAATTTGAGTGTTGCTAACAATGATTTGAAAAAAAATTTCCAACTTTCTGATGTCAGAATAGAATTCCATTGCGTATAAATACCACATCTTCTTTTTTTTCCTTTTTTTATTGTAATTAATAAAAGGGTTACATGATATTTGCCAGATAGAAGGTGCATTAATTCACGTACATTGATACCCTTTCACATGTCTTGGTACCCATTACCCTCTCCCCCAACCCCCCCACTTTCTTTTCCCCTCTTCCCTATCAAATTTCAAATAACCAAATACAAATAAATGCAATATATCAGATAACAAAGTGAGATACTATAACAATATGAGATACCCAAGGGACAGCAAAGGAGATGAGAGATAACATAGTACATTAAGGACAACAATCATTCATTATATGGATTTTGTTTCAATATCCTAGAGGTCCTTTCAATTAGCTTCATACTATATGGCCTTATGTATCAAGGTTTTGCTCTATTGCAGATCTCTGCTGGTAGAGCCCGAGGTTTCTACTGATTATGACAAATGAGGGAAACCATTGAGCCTAAGTTCCTTTGAGTCTAGCTTACTTCACTTAACATGATCTTTTCTAAGTCTTTCCATTTCCTAACAAATGGGGCGATGTCGTTTTTTCTGACAGCAGCATAGAATTCCATTGTGTACAAATACCACAACTTGTTGATCCACTCATCAACTGAGGGGCATCTGGGTTGGTTCCATATCTTTGCTATGGTGAACAATGCTGCAATGAACATTGCTGTGCTAGTGGATTTAGTATGTCCTTGTTTCTGGATGGTTGGGTAAATGCCAAGTAGTGGAATTGCTGGGTCATAGGGGAGCTCTATGTTTAGTCTTTTGAGGCACTGCCATACTGCTTTCCATAGTGCTTGAATGAGTTTGCACTCCCACCAACAGTGTAGTAGTGATCCCTCCTGGCCACATCCCCTCCAGCATCTGTTATTATTCGTTTTCCTGATCCTGGCCATTCTAACTGGAGTGAGGTGGAATCTTAGAGTTGTTTTGATTAGCATTTCTTTTATGACCAGAGATGTTAAGCATTTCTTCATGTGTCTATAGGCCATTTTTGTGTCTTCTTCAGAGAAGACTCTCTTTAAGTCTTTGGCCCATTTTTTAATGGGATGGTTACTTTGGAGATTAGTTTTGGAGTGATTCAATTTTTTGAGTTGTTGATATATTTTAGATATGAGGCCTTTGTCCGTTGTTTGGTTGGTGAAGATCTTCTCCCAGTCTGTAGGCTTCCTAATTAATTTACTAGCTATGTCCTTTGCCATACAAAAGCTCTGCAGTTTAATGCAGTCCCACTTATCCAGCCTTTCTCTGATTTGTTGTGATTCTTGATCCTTATTAAGAAAGTTTCGACCTGTGCCAAGGAAGCCTAGTGTATCTCCTATTCCTTGTTGTAAAGTTTTCAGTATGTCAGCTTTTACCTTGAGGTCTTTGATCCATTTGGAGTTAATTCTAGCACATCTTCTTGATCCAGTCATTTACTGAGGGGCATCTGGTTGGTTCCATATCTTAGCTACGGTTAATAGTGCTGTAATGAACATCGTTGTGCTAGTGGATTTAGTAAGTCATTGTTTCTGGACAATTGGGTAAATACCAAGGAGTGGAATTGCTGGGTCATAGGGGAGCTCTATGTTTAGTCTTTTGAAGAACTGCCATACTGCTTTCCATAGTGGTTGAACTAGTTTGCACTCCTACCAACAGTGTAGTAGTGATCCCTCCTGGTCACATCCCCACCAGCATCTGTTGTGATTAAATTTCTTGATCATGGCCATTCTAACTGGAGTGAGGTCGAATCTCAGACTTGTTTTGATTTGCGTTTCTTTTATGGCCAAAGATGGGGAGCATTTCTTCATGTGTCTATAGGCCATTCTTATTTCCTCTGCAGAGAAGTCTCTCTTTAAGTCTTTTGCACATCTTTTAATGGGATGGTTGTTTCTTTGAAGATTTGTTTGGGAGTGATTCCATTTTTTGAGCTGTTGATATATTTTAGATATGAGGCCCTTGACTGTTATATGGCTAGTGAATATCTTCTCCCACTCTGCAGGCTTTCTATTTAACTTGCCAACTATGTCCTTTGCCATACAGAAGCTCTGCAGTTTAATGCAGTCCCATTTGTCCAAACTTTCTTTAATTTGTTGTGTTTCTGGATCTTTATTAAGAAAGTTTCAACCTGTGCCAAGGAGACCTAGTGTATCTCCTATTCCTTTTTTTTTTTTTTTTTTTTTTGCCCCTTTCTCTTTCTGGCCCCGCTCGCTCCGGCCCTGCTCGCTCCGGCCTGGCTAGGCCCCCTTTCTAGCTCAGGCCCCGCTCGCCCCGGCCCCGCTCGCCCCGGCCCCGCTCGCCCCGGCCCCGCTCGCTCCGGCCCTGCTCGCTCCGGCCCGGCTTGGCCCCCTTTCTAGCTCAGGCCCCGCTCGCTCCGGCCCCGCTCGCTCCGGCCCGGCTAGGCCCTCTTTCTAGCTCAGGCCCCGCTCGCTCCGGCCCCGCTCGCTCCAGCCCGCTCGCTCTGGCCCCGCTCGCTCTGGCCCCGCTTGCTTCCGCCCGGCTCGCTCCAGCTTGCTCTTGGCCCCGCTCGCTCCGGCCCGGGTCACTCCCGCACGCTCCTGGCCCCGCTCGCTCCGGCCCTGGCTTGCTCTGGCTCTCCTATTCCTTTTTGTAAACTTTTCAGAGTATCTGCTTTTACCTCAAGGTCTTTGATCCATTTGGAATTAACCCTGGCAGGGTGACATAGAAGACTCCAACTTTAGTTTTCTGCATGTGCTTAACCAGTTCTGCCAGGACCACTTGTTGAAGAGGCTGTCTTTCTTCCATTCTATTTTTTTGGCTCCCATGTCAAAGATGAAGTGGCCATAGGTCTGTGAGTTGATTTCTGGGTCTTCAGTTCTATTCCATTGTTCTCAGGCCTCTTCTTGTACCAGTACCAAGCTGTATTGGTTACTATAGCTCTGTAAAAGTCTAAAGTTCGGTATTGAAATTCCTCATGCACTGTTCTTTCTGCTAAAGATTGTTTTTGCTATATGGGGTCTTTTATATTTCAAATGACATTTTGGATTGCTTCTTCTGTTTCCTTAAAGAATGACATTGGGATATTAATGGGTATTGAATTGAATTTGTACATAGCCCTTGACAAGATTACCATTTTCACGATGCTAATTCTTCCAATCTTAGGAGCATGGGAGGTTTTTCCACTTCCTCAGTTCTGCTTTAATTTCCTTTTTCAGGTTTTTAAAGTTTTCATCATAAACGTCCTTTACATTCTTTAAGTTAATTCCATTGCAAAAATGAGTTGCTTTCTTGATTGCTCCTCTTGTTTTCGGCATACCGAAAGGCAGTTGATTTATGAGGGTTAATTTTATACCCTGCTACCTTGCCAAAGTTTCAAATCAGCTCAAGCAACTTGGGAGTGGAGTCTACAGGGTTGTTTAAATACATAATCATGTCATCTGCAAAGAGGGGAAGTTTTATTTCCTCTTTCCCTATTTGGATATCTTTTACACTTGTTTCTTGCCTTATTGCTCTGGCTAGGAATTCTAATACCATGTTAAAGAGGAGTGGAGAGAGCGGGAAGCCTTGTCTCGTTCCTGGTTTTAGAGGAAATGGCTTCAGCTTTTCACCATTAAGTATAATGCTAGCTGTGGGTTTGTCATACACAGTCTTTACTATACTGAGGAATGTTCCATGGATTCCTAGTTTCTCCAGAGCTTTTAGTGTTGGATCTTGTCAAATGCCTTTTCTGCCATCCATTGAGACAATCATGTGATTCTTGTCCTTGGTCCTGTTGATGTGATAGATTATATTGACTTGTGTATATTGAACCAACTTTGCATCCATGTGATGAATCCTGTTTGGTCATTGTGTATAATTTTTTGATGAGTTGCTGAAGATGACTCACCAGTATTTTGTTGAGCAGTTTTGCATCAACATTCATCAAAGCAATGGGTCTATAGTGCTCTTTCTTTGATGAGTCCTTGTCTGGTTTTGGGATGAGGGTTATAATGGCTTCGTAAAATGAGTTTGACAAAGAGCCTTCAATTTCAATTTCATTGAAGAGCTTGAGGAGTATTGGTGTGAGCTCTGCTTTGAAGGTCTGATAGAATTCAGCTATGAATCCATTAGGTCCTGGGCTTTTCTTGGATGGGAGGTCTCTTACTGCCATTTCTATTTCAATACTTGAAATAGGTTTGTTTAGTTGGATTAGATCTTGGTTCAGTTTGGGCATTTTAATATTGGCTGGAAATTCATCCATTTCTTCTAGATTCTCATATTTGTTGGCATAAAGGTTTGAAAAGTATTCCCTTATGATGCTCTGGATCTTGGTAATTTCTGTTGTGATATTTCCACTCTTGTCCCTGATTTTGTTTATTTGGATGTGATCCCTTCTTTTTTTTTTGGTAAGATTTGCTAAGGGTCTGTCAATTTTGTTAATGTTTTCAAAGAACCAACTTCTTGTTTTGTTGATTCTTTCTGTGTTTCTTTTTTTATTCCAATTCATTTAATTCTGCTTTGAGTTTAATAATTTGCTTCCTTCTCCTGGAATTGGGATTAGTTTGTTGCTCTTTTTCCAAGAGCTTAAGGTATACCCTTAATTTGTCGATTTGAGATTTTTTCCAATCTGTTAATGTAGGCCCTCAGAGCTATACATTTTCCTCTTGAGTACTGCCTTTGCTGTGTCCTAAAGGAACTGGTATTTTCCTTTTTGTCAAATACCATAAACTGTTGAATTTCTGTTCTGATCTCCTCAATGATCTCCTCAATGGTGATTCAGTAATGTGTGGTTTATTCTCCATGAGTTACTGGGTTTTCCTTGGTGGATATTTGTGTTCAGTTCCAGTTTGGTGCCATTGTGGTCTGAGAGAATGCAGGGAATAATGTCAATGTTTCTGAATCTGCACAGATTTGCTTTATGCTCTAAAATGTGGTCTATTTTATGGACTGTTCCATGTACCGCTGGGAAAAAAAAACATTCTGGTGTTGCTGTATGGAATATCTGCAGATGTCTGTTAGGTTCAGGCGGTCTATTCAGTTGTTCAATTCTGAGGTTTCTCTCTCTCTCTCTCTCTCTCTCTCTCTCTCTCTCTCTCTCTCTCTCTCTCTCTCTCTCTCTCTCTCTCTTTTTTTGCCTGGTTGATCTATGTATAGGTGACAGTAGTGTGTTAAAATCATCAACAATCACTGTGTTTGGATCTAGGTGTGGATTTAGTGTAACTAAAGTTTGCTTGATGAAGTTGGGTGCTCCTGCATTTGATATGTACATATTTAGGATGGTTATATCCTCCTGGAGGAGAGATCCCTTTATTATGTAATAACCTTTGTCTCTTCTCACTAATTTTAGTTTGAAGTCTTATTTTATCTGATATGAGGATGGCAACTCTAGCCTGTTTATGGGGGCTGTCAGCTTGATAGATTTTATTCTAGCTTCTTGCTCTCAAAATATGTTTTTTGTTTGTTTTTTTTTTTTGGCAAGATGTGTCTCCTGAAGATAGCAGAAAGATAGATCTTGCTTTTTGATCCAACTAGACAGTCTGTGCTGTTTAATTGGAGAGTTAAGTCCATTGATATTGAGGGTTAGGATTGAAAAAATATTTACTAGTTCCTGCCATTTTTTAAATTTTGTTAGGGCCTATGGGTTGTCAATTCTTGGTATGATTTTTAGGTGCCATTTCTCAGTCAATAACATGTTTGTGTTGATTTTCAATGTGTAGAAGGTCTTTGAGAATTTTCTGTAATGCTGCTTTGGTCGCTACATAATGTAACTTTTCCTTGGAATGGAAGGTTTTTATTTTTCCCTCAGTTATGAAAGAGAGCGTAGCTGGGTATAGTATTTTTGGTTGGTAGTTATTTGTCTTGAGGGCATGACATAAATCATTCTAAGTTCTTGTTTTTTATGGTCTCTGCTGAGAAATCTGTGGTTATTCGGATTGGTTTTCCATTATAGGTGATTGTTCTCTTCTCCCTGGCTGCTTTTAGGATCCTTTCCTGATCTCTATTGATCCTGTACGGATTATAATGTGGCAGTGGGATGTCCTTTTCTGGTCAGGTCTGTTTGGGATTCTAAAAGCTTCTTGTATCTGGATGGGCCTATCCTTCTGGATATTTGGGAAGTTCTCTGAGATGATTCCCTGAAGTATATTTCCAGTTTCATTGATCGCCTTCTCCAGTCCCTCATCAATACCCATTAGCCTTAAATTAGGCTTCCTAATTGTATCTTGGAGCTCCTGAAGAGATCTCTTATTTCCTAGACTTGGTTTGACTATTTCTAGTCTTTCTCTGTAATATCTAGTTTATCTCCCACCGTGGAGATTCTCTCTTCTGCTTTGTCTAATCTGCTATCAATACTTTCTACTTTGTTCTTCATCTTCTTTCCTTCCAATTGGTCATTTTTGTTGTCTTGCATCTCTTGTTTTAGATCAGTATATAGACTTCTTTACCCCCTTGATTTCGATTTGAGTGCTCTCTTTGAAGTCCTTTAGCTTAGAAGCTTTACTCTCATTGGACTTTTGTTGAAATTTAGTCAGCTTTTGTTTGTAGATTCTATGAATTCCTGCATTATTCTTTGGTTTCCTCACATTCACGTATATCCGTCTTTTTATGGCTTCTTCACGTTCATGTATATCCTTCTTTATGTTTTCAAACTTTTCATTGATCATGTTTACCAACTGCATTTGTAGAGCACTTAGAGGACTTGCCTCTAGGTTTGCCATTGACTGCTCTATTGCTTGTTATAAAAGTTTGTTATAAAGAATTCTTGAATGAACCTCTTAACTAAATTACCCATAACAGAACCAACAGATTTCAAAACACTTCATAGTGTGTTACATACAGAGCTTAAAGTTTTTCTTTAGGGCCTGGCAGCAGTGGCCTGTGCTATGGTGCTGGCTGTTCCAGGAGGCAGAGATCTGAGGATTTCAGTCTAAGGCCAGCTTGGGCAGGAAAGTCCTTTACACCTTTTTGTCCAATTACGCACCAAAATTGCTAGCAGTGGAGGTGTGGTTCAAATGGGATAGCACCTGAGTCCAAGCCCTAGGACTGGTACAAAACAACAAATCCTTGTTAAAACTTTCTTCTTTAGTTTTCAATAAACTATAATTAAATAAAACAGACATGCTATGTCTCAGTGCCAGACACAGCTTCATGTAGCCTGCAGAGGAAATAAGGAAAGAGGTGGAGAGTAAGCCCAGAGCCACTGTACTAGACCTAACATTGGAATTTTTGAGAAGATGCTAGCCTTTTTTTCTATTCTAGAGAAATGTAAAAAATGTTATATAATGAACAAATGTGGAAAGAAAAGCAGAACCAATCAATATAAAAAAATATCTTTTGAAACTCAGAGAAGATATGCAGACTCGCTCTTGCTGAAGTCAGATGGTTTGAACCCTGCCTACTGCAGTGCAGCTACTTGGCAAGTGCTTTAAAGAAGCACTAGGTGCTACCCACATGGCCCTGGCATCAGCATGATAAGTGCCTGGCTTGGAGACACAGCTGAGCCGTGGCTTATGTCCCTGTGGCTTATGAGTTGGCATTGCCAAGGTAGGCTTATAGATATGGTCAAAGGAGCACAGATACATAGTAGATAGGGAAGTACTGTTTGTTTTTAATTTATTATCAGAGTGATGTATAGAGGGGTTACAGTTACATTTGTCAGATAGTGAATACATTGCTTCTTGAACATTTTTACCCCTTCCCATGTTTTTCTCCCACTTCCCCTCCTCCCACCTCTTCCTCCCACCCCCTCCCAAGTTGTAGAGTTCATTTCCAATATTTTGTCCTGTGAAGATCGATGTTACTCTGGTTAGAATGGTTTGTTCATTGAGCCCATCCCTGGGCCCTCAGAGAAGGCCTGGGTGCTGTTGCATCACTTTTTCCCTCAAGGCTGGTGCTCTGTCACTTGAGCTATAGCTTCACTTCCAGCCTTTTGTTAGTTAATTGGAAATAATCACACATAATTTCCTGAACACATGGGCTTTGCACCTCTATCCTCAAATCTCAGCCTTCTGCATAGTTGGGATTACAGAATTAGCCACCAGCTCCTGGCAAGTACTGTATTTTTAAAAATATGTATTATTTTTTAAAACATAGAACACTGATAAAAGATAAGTTGATAAGGGATCACACAAGAAATGCCTAAGTAAAAAATGAGTGATTGAACTTGAAAAAAAGAAGAATTAGAAGCACAGAACTCATGTATTTTCTCATTTTCATCCAGTGACACACTCAAGTCTAGAATCCCCTTTTCCAGAATCTTCCCTTTACATGAGCACTAGGTGTAGAATGGGAAAAGCAGAGTTCTGGCCTGGGTATGTCACTCTCCGCATGTCCTCCCTGTCTCACTCTGCTCCCTATCCTCTTCTTAAGCTCTCAAACCAAAGACGCCTTCAGATGGGCTGTCTGGGGCCACCAGGGATGCCCCTCCTGTGGCTTCTTCCAGCCAACTCTCCCCTCACAGGTCCATGCTTCTGACAACTCTTACACTCGGAATACAAAAAGATGGCCTGCCTGAGCCATCCCTGCCTCTGGCAACGGGGTAGCCATGTTTTGGACACAGATTCTATGAATTTCTACTTCATTTTATTTCTGCTTTTGTGCAGTGCCTCCCCCCACCCCAACTACTGGAGGTTTTCTTCTGTTGGAGGTTTAAAAAGGTTACAAGGATGCACGTGTGAACGTTCACCTGTGTGTGTGTGTGTCCAGGGCTGTCCATGAGTGGGAGAGTGACCTCAGCGTCCACTCGGTCATCCTGCCCTCCGCAAGCTGCCTGGAGCTTCTGCTGATCCTATGCTGGAGCACTGCCGCCCTGCCCCCGTCCCTCCGCCGCATGAATGCCTTTCAGGTAAGACCAGCAGACTTCTGGAACGTGGTGGTGCTTGTTTACCAGGGAGCTTGTCTTCCCGAGCCTGGAGGCCTTGGTTGCAGGTGGTGGCAGTGCCAAGTAGAAGACCTGTACCTCGCTAGCTCATTCAAGTCCACGAACAGGTGGAACCTGGGGACAGATGAGCAGGTGTGTAGACAGCACAACTCTAGAACTCCAGAGCTTGCTCTCTGAAGCATAGACTCATGGCCCTTATGTGTGGCTCTGTTACTTTTCTTCTGAAGTGAGGTTGTCAGACAGATGTTCACAGGAGCAGGACAGACTCCTCACTCTCAGCCCCCCCCCCAGCACCCCTCCTTCTCTTCCCAGCTCCTCCCTCAGCAGCCTCTGCAGGGGAGCAGGGTGGAAATTATTTTGTGTTCTTAGTACACTTCCATGCCTAAGGTAGCCCGGCCAGCAGGAACAGTCCTTTCCTAGTAGCCAACTAATTCTCACAGGAGGTGGCAAATGAGAATGAAGATGTAAGAGAATGTAAGAGAATTTACAGCAGTGGAAAACTCCACATCCTCAGATGATCTGGGACTGCCCAGCCTTGCTGAGAAAAGGGCCTCATCAGTTCTTGTGGGCTCAATGCCTGTGTGGTAAATATAACTCTGTATACCTCTGCTCTGTGTTGACGCAAGGCAGGTAGACTTTCCCATGAAATCTGTCTCAGAAAGTTCATTAGAAACTAGCTCCCAATCTCATTGATATCCTCATTCTCTTGGAAATCAGTTAGCTGTTGTTTTCTGTGGATGGCTTTGTTTCTGGGCCTGGGTGCCACTACAAAGTTCAGTGTTTGACCTTAGCAGGCCTATTAAGCTTTGATCAGCTTTAATCACATACTTTGGAAAGGACTAAAAAGAACGCCCCATTGTATAGGAGGGGAAACTGAGGTCCAAAGAAAGATTGAGGTTGCCAATCTCAGAGCCATGCTAATTTGCATGTTACTTGTGTCTCCATCTACTCACCCAGTACTTACTGTGTCTTCTATCTTGGTGCTGTTCTAAGTTCTATGGGTACAACACTGAACATAAACAGGCCTCCCACACGTTTCAGTAGGGGAATATAAAAACCAAACAAATAAATGAATATGATCACTTCAAAGAGGAGGAAGAACTGATTGGAAAAGACAAGGGAGAGTAATAGAGCAATAGAAACAGAAAGCGAGGACTCCAGGAAGGGGTCAGGTTAGACTTAGGCAGGAGAATGACCTGAGAGTCAGGTACTCGAGACCTGGTATAGGGTGTTCTAGAAACAGGGAGAATAGGTGCTACGTAGAGGCTGTGGCAATAGCAAGCTTGCAGTAAAGAGAGGAAATAGAGCCAATCGTGAGGAGTGCAATACATGAGAGGGAGGGGTAGTGAGAGAGAAGGGTCGGCAAAGGAGGCCAGGCCAGGGGACAAGGAGTTTGGCGTGCTTTTCTTATATCAGGAAGGATTTCAGGTAGAGACTGACATGATAAGGAACCAGAAGCAATTTTATGCCTTCTTCTTAAGTTCCCAACAGCTATAGTACATATGTGCTTGGCAATATGTCTGTGGCTAATCCTACATTCTATTTTAGATAGCCACACTAGAGATATAATGGGATATGATAGAGTAGAAGTTAAATTGTGATACCACCACCTGAAGACAACCCCTGTTGCTCTAAGAGAAGCACTGCAGTGTGATTTGAGAGAATTTTATATACCTTAATGGCTTTCATTAAAAAGGGTAAAGCTGTGATAGCATGCAGAAGTTACATTTGAACCTAAAGTAACAGTTTTTCAGAAAAAGAAGCATTGTTTACAGTGATTGGTGGAAAGTAAGAGACTGGAAATTTTAAGTTGGTTATTAGAGTAAACCGCCACATGGCCCAGGCAGAAAAGAGTTTATTAGAGAGCAAACAGCTAACCTATCCACAGCGAGGGTCCATGGAGAAGCGAAAGGGTGACCCTGCCAAGATCCAAGTTTAAGTAGGATGAGGGCGGGAGGAGGTGTGGAAAGAAGGTGGTCCAGGATGTGACCTC
This sequence comes from Megascapheus bottae, assembly GCF_031878675.1. NCBI lineage: Eukaryota > Metazoa > Chordata > Mammalia > Rodentia > Geomyidae > Megascapheus > Megascapheus bottae. The sequence goes on from NC_143516.1 coordinate 62,252,097, forward strand.
AGAAATGGGAAGGAACCTGCCTCAAAGTGTACTAGTTACCTAGGTAACACAGGCTTAACCAGAGGGGCAAGTCTGCCCCAGGGGCGGGAGGGGGAGCACAGGAGTCTTCCTGGGTCTTCTTGGGTGACTTTACAGTTATCTATAGCAAGTGCTAATCCACTACTTTACAACTCTTACTAAAATATGTGGCCATATGCTAGTATCCCTGGCCTGTAATCCCAGCTACTCAGGAGACTGAGAGCTGAGGATCAAGGTTCAGAGCAAATCCAGGCCAGAAAAACTCCTGTCTCCAATTAACTAGTAACAACAACAACAATTGCCAGAACTGGAGCTGTGGCCCAAGTGGTAGAGTGCTAGACTTGGACACAAAAGCTCAGGGACAGTGTCCAATCACTGAGATCCAGCTCCAGGACTGGCACCAAAAAATAAGTCAATAAAAAGATAAACATAGAAGAGAACTTCCAATTAAAAAAAAATAAAATCCAATGAAAAAAACTTGCTGGCCCTGCCCTGGTGGCTGTAACGAAGGACAAAGTAGTTGTTCCAGTGGTGAAAGGCAGATCTGTGCTCCACAATGCTGTGCTGTTCTCACCAATCCGTCATCTGGAGCAGTCCGGGCTCTGGTACATTCCTGAGGAGAAGCATTTGGGAAACAGCAGGGATGAAGCAGATGTCATTCATAGGAAGGATTCTGCCAAGTTTTTCTGGGCTTTAGAAGTTAGAAGGGGCGTGAGCTCTTGATGATGGAGCACAAGCCCTGGGGGTGAGAGGTGCCCAGAAATCAGTCACCAGCCTGCTGTAGCAGCTCCGGGGGAGAACTCTATTGCTACCAGCAGCAGGCCAGGCTTTCATGCAGCCCAGCTCACCACCCAGGCTTGTGGGGGCTGGACTGGCCCTGCCTGGCTCAGGCTGGCAGCTCATGCATGCAATTCTAACTACACAGGAGGCTAAGATGTGAGGGTTCAAAGTTAGCCCAGCCAGAAAAGTTCAGTGAGCCCCTAAACAGCCAGAGGAGGAGCCTTACCTCATGTGGTAGAGCACTAAGCCCTGAGCACAAAAGTTAAGGCAAGGGACCCTGAGTTCAACCCTCCCCCTACGCATGTGCACACAGGCACATACACACACACATACATTCACACACAAAGTCAAATCCCTCACATTGTTTAGATTACTCTTTTATCTTTAGTCTTTTTAAGACTTGTGCTCACATTACTGTGTAATAAAATTATTTTCAATTTATACCACACATGGAAGACTGTCTTAGTTCTCTGAACATGGAAGAATCGTCTCTCTTGCTGCTCATCCACCCATGGTATAAGCTCTCATGTGGTCTGAAAGAGAGAAGGAAATAAAAAATAATTGTTTTACAGCTCCACTGTCTTGAGATCATCACCGTTCAGTTTCTTGTATCTCTCTCCATAAAATCTTGTGGCCCTATGAACTTCGGTTATTTAGTGCTCTACGTACTGAGCAACTCTTGGGAGGTATATGGATTAATATTACCAAATATCGTTACTATATAGAAATTTAGCTCATTTGTAATTCAGGCAGTACACAAGTAAGGATTATTAGTTGTGATAAAATAGAGGGGCGGAATTTGGGCATCCCCAGTACATCCAGTATCCCTTTATATGTCATGCCCCTCTCCTGTGGCCCCAAGGACGGACTCCAGGTAGGAGGCTGGGAGCAGCCTGGGTAAGGTTTGGCACATTGCTCCATCTCTGCCACTAGCCCACAGATACTTGTACTGTAGCTGTTGGGAACTTAAGAAGACTAACCTATTCTATTTGAGAGGATTGAATAACATTCTTATCCCAACAGGTGGGTAAAGCTAGGAACATTTAAGTGGTTGTTGGTACTGCCTTTTCTGCCAGAGGATGCTGATTTTTCTTTTAGTAGAGAGGTTCTTTCTGTATTAGCATCTCTATTTTACAGGACATAGGTTCCTGAAGATGTTATTAGATGTTTTAGGAAATAAGTAAATCATCATCATCAACAAACACTAATGGAAATGAATGCTGATGGAATTAGTGTCAGCCAACATTGATTGAGTGCTTTTGGTATTTCACATATTGTATTTCTTTATTTTGTATATTATTCCCATTTCACAGCTGTGGAGGTAAACTTGTGCAAAGCTATAGAGCTAGTCAGTGGAAGAGCATGGGTATAAAGCCCTGATTCATAATGTTCCAAGCTAGTATTGTTTCTTTTACTAGGTCGTTTGAACAGTTGTGTTTTAGAACTCCAAGACCTGTAGGCCTTTCATATGCTTAAAGAGCAGCGTGACCTGACTTGCCAAGGTTGACAGGAAGTAGTATGTCCCAGTGTCCTTGGCAAAGGACTTTTGCCTAGCACAAAACGGGAGACACTGCCCGTGCTCTTAAGCTCTGGGTAATGAGGGAGAGTGCTGGCCTGTACATCCGTAGTACTGTCTTGCTCATCTCCGGTTTCAGAACCAATTGTCAGGAAGACACCATTTCTTCCTTTGTCGTTCTCCTCCATCGGGACCACCTCCATCAGTTGATGTAGTGGGAGGAGACGGGCCTTGACATTACCAGGTAGAATGGGAAGAAGGGCCCACAGGCCCTGGTGGAGTGTTTCATCCCACTTTGCCAGCTCCGCAGTTGCTTCCATTCAGCCTCATTTGCCCTGAACACTGTGTACCTAGAGGGTAATGTGGCAGATGTTGTGCTGCTGATACATTGAGCCATCTGGCTAAACCCTACCTCCCTCCTAGTTTATGGCTTGACTCCCACTGAGAGTGCACAGAGGACACTTCCTGGGAACCTGGGCTGAGAAGGTGTGGGCCACTGCCTCCATCCCCGAGCTGGTGGAATTGTTTTGTTCACCTCTGTACCTGTCCTCCTAACCCTCCAGCGCTGTCCGGCTGCTTCAGGCCCTCCAAGCCATGTGGGTGGCTTCTTCAAGGATACAGAGCTCCAGCACTGGAAATTCTTTTTATTTTCCTTCCCAAGTAAACCGTGGCACTCTATAACAGTTTTGAATACGTTCACAAACATTGCTCCCTGTACAATCCTCAAATCCACTCTCATTTTTTAAGAAAGGAAGTAATCTGGGCAAGTCTATCTAAATACCACCATGCATGGCATGTTTTAGGCCTCAGGCTGTGATTTAATGATGCATTCCAGTGCATGACAGGTACATCAGACAAGGGCCAATTGGCCCTTTGACATTCCTGGCTCATGTACATTTTATTTCACTCAATCATCAGCAACAATAGTAGAGCTTTTATTAATATCCTTTAAAGAACCACAGATCTTTAACACATAAGCAATGTGAGTAATATTCTAAATCTGAATTCTGATTTCCCTTTAATCAGTTTTACTTTTATGTAAATGCCAGGTGTGTTAGTAATACAATGAAAATAAAAAGCAAAAAGGGAACAAAACCTTTATAGACTTTATTACTACTGGATCATTAGGTCATGAATATTTTCTCAACAGATTTAGAGCCAACACTGTTCAGCAGATAAGAGAATAGCAGTTGACTGAATATGAGGCCCTGATGTGGCGTGCGCTCGCGCGCTCCACCCCCCCCTCTCTTTTTTTTAATGTTGGTGTAAAACCCAGAACCTTTTGTATGTTAAGCAGATCCCTAAGCTCTGACACTTAGTTTCATTTTAACTTTAAGTATCTGCTGATACTTAAATTTAATAATTTCCAGTATGAGAATAAGTTTATATTCAACTCTTCATTAATCAATAACTTTACAACTCTCACATCCAAGTACCTGTTTGCTGCCTATTAATATTTGTCTTGAGAACTTAGAAAAAATCATATTAAGTGAAGTAAGCCAGACTCAAAGGAACATAGGCTCAATGGTTTCCCTCATTTGTCATAATCAGTAGAAACCTTGGGCTCTCATAGCAGAGATTTGCAATAGAGCAAAACCTAGATACATAAGGCCATATAGTATGACGCTAAATGAAAGGACCTCTAGGATATAGAAACAAAAGCCATATAATGAGTGATTGTTGTCCTTAATGTACTATGTTATCTCTCCTCTCTTTTGCTGTCCCTTGGTTATCTCATATTGTTACAGTATCTCACTTTGTTATCTGATATATTGGATATATTTGTATTTGGTTATTTGAACTTGGATAGGGAAGGAGGTAAAACAAGATGAGGGGTGAGGGTGGGGGGAGGGAAATGGGGACAAGACATGAGAAAGGGTATCAATGTATGTGAATTAATACACCTTCTATCTGGCGAATATAATGTAACCCTTCTATTAATTACAATAAAAAATATATGGAAAAATATTTGTCTTGAGAGAAAAAAATAAGATGTGAAAATTTGGTTATTTTGCCATTTATTCATCTGCTTCACAGGTGAAACACTTGATGGCATCGAAGTTGGAAGTTGTGATTTAAACTTAAGAACTTCTGAAAAAATAATGTAATAGCACTTGCACATAGACCTGGGAATTTTATAGATGACTATATCAGTGGGCTCGAAAGAAGAGAAAGTGAAGCTTAATTTCTCCGTTTTTTTTCCTGTCTACTTTTGCACATTGAGAAATACACAAATGGCCTCATATGCCCATTATATAACATGCCTGTCTGTGGATAAAGTTTAGCCATTATAGTTTTTTTTTATTGTTTTGTTTTGTTTTTGTTTGTGGATCATGGGGCTTGTACTAGGCCCAGGTGCTATCCCTGAGCGCTTCAGCTCAAGGCTACCACCCTATCCTTGAACCAAGCCCCACTTCCCACTTTCTAGAGGTTAATCGGAAATAACAGTCTCAGGTCCTCTTGTGCCTGGGCTGGCTTTGAACCTTGATCCTCAGATCTCAGCCTCCTGAGTAGCTAGGATTACAGGTGTGAGCCACCTGTGCTTGGCGCCACGCCTATACATGCACCACATGAGGTCACACGTACCACATGAGAATACACACACCACATGAGGACACACACACACACACCCCACGAGGACACACGTACCATGGGAGGACACGTGCACCTCACGAGGACACACACTCCCCTCAGAGGCCCTGGGAGGCTTTAGTTGGTTTCCTCTGGGGGTTCCGCTTCTTCACTTCACCATGAGGGGACTGGGTTAAATTGCAGACATGTTGCAACAGAACAAGCACACCTGCTTGTTTTATCTGGCCCCACCTTCTTGCGATTTGTTCTCCAGGCCTGCTGAATCGCTCTATTCCTTCAAATGTACTGGGTCTTAGTTCTTTAGAGCTTCTCATAGATAAAGTGGATTGTGTGGGAGGTCTGTGTGTGTGTCTGTATCTGTCTGATCTTCAGACAACTGCAGGGCAGGGTGGGTCCAGCTCTTGCTGCCTGTGAGGCCTGGGTCCTCCCTGCATATGGAGGCAGCAGCTGAAGAAGGAGATTGTCAGAAAAGGAAGAAGCCTGGAATGTTCTCTCTTAGTCCTTCTCTTCCCTCTCACCAGCTTCTGAGTTTCCTCCCCTTCCTGTTGTACCCTTTATCCCTAACCCAGTTCGCACTGGACAGCTATCCTGCAGGCCTCCCCTGGTAGCAGCTGCTGTTGGTGGTTTACTTCCAGGTGTTTCTCCAAGGGTGTCCTCCAGACTGTGAACCTTGTTTCCTACCTGCACTATGCCTGTGTGTTCACTGGCTTTCTGGCTTTACTTTTCTTTGCAAAGAAGGCTGGAGACCCATTCTGCTTTTAGAAACAAACTCCTACCAAGATAGAAATGACTGCAGTCACTTTGTTCCCGAAAGGAGCTGTGTATTGTTCAGGGTGCTTCTCTGGCCAGCCTTCACAGAGTCAAGGATTAGAGGGGAAGCTACCCTAGTCCTGGGCTGAGAACCTCTATGAGCCTTCTGGTGATGACTAATTGCTTTGGCCAAGTGAACAGATTTAAAATAGAAAAGGTGTTGAGGGATCAGACCAGGCAGTCCTGAGGAGCAAGAAGAGAGTCGGTTTGTCATTCTGGTCCCCTGTGGTGTGGTGGAGGAAAACCTTGGAGTAGAGATGCAGGGGGCTCAGCCAGCATCTTGACCTGTGGCTGGGTTTAAGTCACTGCCCTGTAGAGATGCTAGCATTTTCTGCCCTCCAGCTGCCAGAGCTGGCAGCAGGATCCAGCATTGTGAAAGCCATTTTGCCTTGCCTCTGGGCGCAGCAGTGGTCTGTAGGGGATTAGATATCCTGAATGATGGAGGCACAGCAGAGGTGGGGGGCACAGTGAAGGAGTTCTGTAGCTTCGGCCAGGGGCTCCAGGCAGCTAGCATCACAATTAGCTTTCAGTCATTCAAGACATTGCAGTCCATCTGTGAGGGTGTCTGGTGCGAGGTCCAGAGCTGTGACACCAGAACACAACCTAAGTTGGAGAAAAAGTTAGCAGAGCCCTCATCTCCTCTCTTCAGAGAGAAATGCATTCCTTCAAGGAAATTCTACTTGTCTAATCTTTCTGGCTCTTTTCCTGCTAGTTTTTGTTGTTGTTGGTGGTGGTGGTGGTAGTGGTTGTTGTAGGGCTTGAACTTTGGGCCTAGGCACTGAGCTCTTCAGCTCAAGGCTAGTGCTCTACTACTTGATCTGCAGTGCCACTTCTAGTTTCTGGTTGTTAATTGGAAATAGGAATCTCACAGAATTTCGTGCTTGGGCTGGCTTTGAACCTTGATCCTCAGATCTCAGCCTCGTAAGTAGCTAGGATTACAGGCATGAGCCACCAGTACCCTGCCCTGCTAGTTTTAAAGTATTGAGCTTCCTTCTCATGACGGCTTGTGTAATGAAGTAACATTGAGACATTGTCTGATTTTCTCTCTCTTTTTTTTTTTGTTGGGCTTGGGCCCTGTGCCTGAGCTCTTCGGCTCAAGGCTACTGCCCTCCTCTTGAGCTACAGTGCTACTTCTGGTTTTCTGGGTTAATTGGAGATAAGTGTCTCATGGACTTTAGTGCCCAAGCTGGCTTTCAACTGTGATCCTCAGATCTCAGCCTCCTGAGTGGCTAGGATTTCAGGTGTGAGCTACTGCCCCTGGCCATTGTCTGTTTTTGAACCATCACTGCTTTCTATCAATAGGGCCACAAACATGGCCATGTTTTAGCCGAAAGCATAGGAGATGTGGTTCTTGGAATTTTTTTAACCTTCTTTATTGTGCCTTTTTTAATTGTATTTTTATTGTCAGGGTAATGTATAGAGAGGGGTTACAGTTACATTCAAAAAGTAATGGGTATATTACTCCTCAAACCTTGATACCCCTTCTCTTGTTTCTGCCCCTTTCCCCCCGGTTCTCAGAGTTTTTGTTTTGAACAAGTGAGTTGAATCTGTTTGAGTGTATTGTGATTACTAATACTGTTGGACTTAGGCCTGCCACTCTGGAGAGTGGGGTGAGGCAGAATGTGTGGGGTTTTGGTTATCAGATTTTACTTGATTTCTTCTTGCCCTATGATGAGTAGTTGTTTTCTTTTTCTTTTTCTGCATCAGTGCAGTAGCTTACAATTTTCTTATACACAAAATAGGATGTTTTTATTTTTAGCAAAGATAAATGTGTTCAGTGTCTTACGGTTTTCCAAGTACCTAATGGGCACAATCTCTCTTTTACTCATTGCTACTGTCTGTTTGTGAAAACCCACATGTTTTTAATTTTTAGGTATATTGATAGTCAATATCAATAAGCAAATCCATTGTCAGCTGTGGTTGTTTTGTTTGTGTCCCGCATCTTTTAGTAGTCCTTTCATTGGTAAATTTTGAATGATGAGCGTGTATGTATGGATTCAGTTTGCTCAGCCCTGAAGGGTGGCAAAGGGAGGTACAGATCCCATACCCCTTCAGTGACCAGTTCAAAAACTTATCACCCATTCCTCTGCCATCTAAATTGGGTTGATAGGACAGTGGAGTAGTAAGACTAGTGGCTGTTCCTCTCATGATAAACTGTCACTTGCCTCCACTGCCCTGGGAGATGTCTATCTTTGTACTTGATGTGCTGCAGTTGTGCACTGATGCTACACATACATTTACTCTACTTCCTGTTTGATGATTTCTCTATCCAAGATCTCCTATCTTTAATTATTTGTGGAAAATTGTCAGCTATTATATATTAAGTTTCCATTATGTGTCCTCAGTTCCTTCTTCCCTGTTAGTCATATACAAGTGTCTTTGTGATCTTATTATCTTTCTTAACTCTGTGTGTGTGTGTGTGTGTGTATGTGTGTGCGTGCGTGCATGTGTGTACACATGGTAGATTACACAAACATATACAGTCAAATCCCAGTCTTTACTCAGGACAGATTTCTCACTGATTCAGTTCATCCATTCTAGTTTTTAACCCCACTATTGAATTTTATATTTGTGGATAGCTTATATTCCTTCTTGGGGCATTAGAAAAATCTTCCTGGGGATATTAAAGATTGTTGCTAAGACTTGGCATACTTTAGGTGTGTTGGATTTTGAGTTGCAGTCTTACCTTGACTTCTCTGTGTCCTCTTTGACCCCTTCCCACAACTTGTCCTGATAGATTTGCAGTACCTTAAGTCCTCAGGCCTCTAGTCCAGCACAGTACTCAAGGGTGCATCTCTGTAGTGATACTGGAGCTGCACTGGACCACCAACTGATCAGTCTGGGGGTCACCCACTGTCCAGCCTGGGGCCCCCGGACTGACCAGCCTGGGGGTCACCCACTTTCCAGCCTGGGGCCCACAGACTGACCAGGCTGAGGGTCATCCTTTGTCCAGTCTGGGGCCCACGGACTGACCAGCCTGGGGGTCACCCACTGACCATCCTGAAGGCCATGGACTGACCATCCCAGGGGTCACCCACTGATTAGTCTGGGGCCATGCCCTGACCAGCCTGGGGATCATCCGGTGACTAGCCCAGGGGCCACCGACCAGCCCAGGGACCATGCACTGACCAGCCCCAGGGGCTATGCACTGACCAGCAGGCATCTTGAAAGCAGGTGAGAAGGATGAACTCCATTTCCCCATTTCTCTAGATAAACATTTACAATACCCCTTTCCTGTCAGCAGCATTTTCAGGAATCCATTCTGTCACATCAGAGTCCAGCATCGGGCCTCCTCTGTCCAAACCTAGCCCTGACGCTGCCCATCAGGCAGGCCTCCATGGTGCTTTGAACCTCTGCCTCCCCATGGTGCTTCTGGTCCCTAGAAAGGCTTAGCTTAGCTTTTGATTGTACCTATGGCTTGAAATTCTCTCTAAAATTTTATATTTTTTCTATTATTCTTTTTTTTTTCTTTCTGGTTCCAGTCCTAGGGCTTGAACACAGGGTCTGGGCACCATCCCAGAACTTTTTGGGTCAAGGCTGGCTCCTTACCACTTGGGATATAGCTCCATTTCTAGCTTTTTTGCTGCTTAGTTGAAGATAAGAGTCTCACTGACATTTCTGCTGGAAAGGAATTCAAGGGCAATATTAAGATTTAACCTCGGTCTTCACATCTCTAGAACAAGACACAACTGCCCTTCCTGCCTGGGACAATACTTTGTGAAGGATAAAGGCCAGATTTGGCCATTTTTATAATTAACGTAATCAGTATTGTGTTTCACCATTACTGTACTTGAGTAAGGACATTTACTGTGGGTGGGTAGAGGTGGTATAGTACTTTAGCCATAATAGAATTAAGCATCCCCAAAGATCTAGTTGTGTGCTAAGTGCTGTCAGCAATTAGGTCATAAATTACATAGTGGTTTCTTGAAGTAAATGGATTGTGGCTTTCTTTTTCTTTTTCTTTTTTTTTTTACTTTTAAAGTTGCTTGCTGGATTTTTCTTTTTTTAATTAAGTTTTCACCGAGCATTGTCATCATTTATCATTTAATATTAGGTTCTTTTAATTGTTATTGTAAAGGTGATATACAGAGGCGTTGAGGTTACATAAATCAGATAATGAGTACATTTCTTTCTGAACAGTGTCCCTTCTTCCCTCCTTTTCTCCCAGTTTTCCCCTCCTAACTCCCCTTCCCCACAAGTTGTATGGTTAACTTTCAACATAATGTCTAGAGAGTATCACTGCTGTATGTATTCACCCTTTGTCCCAGATATTAAGTGCTTTTATATGCATAAAAACTGGCCAGACATGGGAGGCTCACACCTGCAATCCTAGCTATTTAAAAGGCTGAGATCTGAGGATCATATTTGAGAGCTAACCTAGGAAGTAAAGTCTGTGAGACTCCTATCTCCAATTAACCACGGAAACAGCTAGAAGTAGAGGTGGGGTAGAGCTCCAGCCTTGAGTTGAAAAGGCTAAGGGACAGGCTCTTGAGTTCAGGCCCTAGTACTTGTACATGCATATGTATGTAAACCAAACTTGCTGTGGAATCTTTGTTTTTCAGATAATCATCTCTTGTTTTTCTGTATTCCGTCTTGTAAACCGGGTTGTATCTTTCATGTCCAAAGCAAAACAAGAAGCCATGCTTCCTCGAGTGGCACAAATCAAAAGAAGTGATTGTGTACATAGTTTCTCTCTTTATTAGTGGTCATTACTGGAAATAGGCTGGAGCCTGATTTGTGCTTTCAACTGGCCTTTTTAAAAATGAGAAGGGAGGAAAGAAGAAGAAAGGAAGGAGATTATTTTTGTTCTTTCATGTTCTTTTACATCCCCTCGTCCAGAACTGTTTTCCTGTACCATTGTAGGTGACGGCCGTGTAGTCTGTGTCCCAGACTGAAGTCAGGTGTGGAAATGGCCCCATGTTGGTTGCCAAAACGACCAACATCTGTGGACCAGTAGAAACAAGCAAAGCCAGAGATTGCATTGCACAATTCCTCACCATTTTCCTCAGCTCCACTTCCAATGTCCGTGGAGAGCAAAAGTGGACTTAGAGAAACCAGAAATAGAAAGACATGGGCTGCTGAAGCTGCCTGAGGGAGATTTGTAGCAGGATGATGGAAAGATTAAGTCAAGTCTAAATGTTAAACTGCTGAGGAAAAGTTGTAGCAGATGAGAGGCACAGGAAGCAGGGAGCAGAGTTTACATGGCATCATCCGATGAGCTGAGGCCATGTGGATGCACCAGTTAAAGAAACAGGCCTCACTTAAAGCACAATGGAAAGGATGGGACTGTTGTCCAAACCTTCTGCTTCCGCTGACAGGTAGGACGCCGACAGTTGAGACTAGCCTGAGTCAGGTGAGCCTTTGTTGTGGTGCTGCTACTGGGCAATCACTTTGGTGTTCTAGCTCCTAACTTAACGCTTGTCCTCCTGAGAAGATGGCATGGCTGCTATTTGAATTCTCCTCGAAGTCTTTATCCAGCCTTTTGTCAGAGGGGAAATTGCCCTATGCATAATCTGAAATAATTGAAATAACTGGAAGCATAATGAGAACCAACAGGTAGATGCTCCCTTGTGCTTCTTTTCACTTTGCAAAGTGAAATAATCGCTGATTGTACTCTGCTTTTAGAATTTAGGCAGACTTGGTAAATGATTTCTGTTTTCTAGATGTGCATAGGGACCAATATAAGGTGGTTGGTGTCCCAAAACCAGGTGTTGAAGATCTCTTTAAGCTTCCCAATATATTTGCAAATTTACCATGATGAAGTGGCAATGTACAGTGTAAAGCTGACTACAGAAATCGAGATATAGCTGAAATATATTTTTAAATTCATTCATATTGTTGCCTGTTCTTTTTCTCTTGATACATGTAGCAGCATCAGTAATGTTCTTATATGTCCTTGAGAGATTGGTTTTTAGTGATTAGTAGGGAATTGGTTTTTTAAAAATGGTCTTCAGGGTGCTTGCTGCGGCAGCACATATACTAAAATTGGAACGATATAGGAAAGATTAGCTTGGTCCCTGCACAAGTATGACACACAAATTGGTGAAGCATTCCATATTTTTTTTTCTGGCTGCCTTTTGCTTGGGAATAGCCTCAGCTACTCCAAAACATGACCAGAACTTAGACGCAGAGTGGTACCAGTGGAAGTCAACACACACAAGACTATCTGGTTTGAATGAAGAAGGATGGAAGAGAGCAGTCTGGGAAAAGCACATAAAATGACTGAAAGGCATAATGGGGAATACAGCCTAGGCAGATGTGGCTTCACCATGAAGATGAATGCCTTTGGGGACATGATCAGTGAAAAATTCAGACAGGCGATGAATTCAAAGCACAAGACAGGGAAAATGTTTCAGGAATCTGTATTCCTTAAGCTCCCCGAATCTGGGAATTAGACAGAAAAAGGTTACGTGACCCCCGTGAAGAATCAGGGTCAGTGTGGTTCTTGTTGGGCTTTCAGTGCCACTGGAGCCCTGGAAGAACAGATGTTCAAGAAGACTGGAAAAGATCCCCCTCAGTGAGCAGAATTTAGTGGACTGCTCAGTCCCAAGGCCATCAGGGCTGCAGTGGTGGCCTGATGGACTTTGCCTTCCAGTATGTCAAGGACAGTGGAGGCTTGGATGCAGAGAAATCATATCCATATGAAGACCAGGATGGGAAGTGTAAGTATGCTGTGGCAAATGACACTGGATTTGTGGACATCCCTCAGAGGGAGAAGGTCCTGTTAAGGGCAGGGGCCTCTGTGGGGCCCATTTCTGCTGTGATGGAAGAAAGCCATAGCCTTTCAGTTCTATGAATCAGTCATTTATTTTGAACCACAATGTAGTAGCAAAGACCTGGATCAAGGTGTTCTGATTGTCAGCCATGGTGTAGATGGGAATGGGCCAGATGATAAATATTGGATTGTGAAGAACAGCTGGGGTCCTCCGTGGTGGGTGCAGGAAGCTTTGTCAAAATAGCCAGGGACAAAGACAACCACTATGGACTTGCAACTGCAGCTAGCTACCTACAGTATGAACTACCAAACACATGGATGGAGGACTTACAAGGCAGCATGTCTGGAGAAATTCTATCTCAAAACTGCCCAAACCAAAACAGAACACTGGATTCATTGAGGATCCAAGTTACTATGATTTGGGACATTTTTACAAGAGTAAAATGTTAACACTACTTTTAAAGTCCTACTATAAATAGCTTTCTGATATTGAAGACTTGTTTAATTCTAAGATTTGAGTTTTTCTTTTATAAAAGGATGTATAAAGCTTTGCCTTTAAAAAAAAATAAAATTTAGTTCAGTAAATTAAAAAAAAGTGCTCTTCAGGATCTGTTTTAGTCCCTAACCATGTTTTACATTGTTACTCACCTGGTAAGAAACACTTATAGGTTCATAAAGAAATCAAGAGGCACACACAGATTTCCCATATTCCCCTTGTGCCCACATAATTATGACATTCGTCCCCACCAGAGCAAATACATGCCCTGCAGGACTGGCAGGTTATCACACATCAACTTTATCATTATCAACAGCTGTGGTTTACGCTGAGTTCACTCTTGGTGTCAGATGTTCTGTGCTTGGTGTGGGGGGACAGGTGTACAGTACATCATTGTATTGTACAGAATGGTGCCACTGAGCTAAAAACACCTCTGTGCCCAGCCTAATCCCCAGCTGGCACTTACTGATCTTTTCACCATCTCTGTAGATTTGCCTTTTCCAGAGTGTCATCTCTCTTGTGTTCACAGCTACTATGACCTGTTTACCCAGGAAATCCTAATGAATCAACAAAACTGGGATTAATAAGCAATTATAGCGTTGTTGTGGGATACAAGCTTAACATAAAAAAAAAAGCTAATTGCTTTCTTCTATGCCAAGAATGAATAGTTGAACTTGAAAATTTCAGATAATCGATATCTACTTTGGTACTGCTTCAAGTAAAATACTTTGTTATAAATCTAGAAAGTACATACAAAGTCTTCCTAAGAAAACTGTAAAACTCAAATCAAAAAGCTAAATAAGGACTGGAAGTTTTGCCTAGTGGTAGAGTGCTTGCCTAGCATGCATGAAGACCTGGGTTCAATTCCTCAGTGCCACATACATAGAAAAAAGCCAGAAGTGGTGCTGAAGCTCAAGTGGTAGAGCTCTAGCCTTGAGAAAGTCCAAGGACAGTGCTCAGGCCCTGAGCTTAAGCCCAAGAATGGCAAAAAAAAAAAAAAAAAAAAAAAGCTAAATAAATGGGAGAGGCATCTTATGTTATAGGTCATTTTGTTATAAACATAAACTTAGGCAAATTCAACCAAAAGAGAGAAACTCATTTTTCCTATCTCTTAACTAGTGCTGGCCTCTGTCCTGCACCATGGGCACACGGCTTGCTCTCCTCCACTATGGAAATAATGACACCTCAGGAGGTGGCCACTTCCCACGTTTCCCTACTTGATACTTTTTCTTTAGATGTTGTTCTGATTTTTCTTGCATATTTTTCTTTGTTATCCTCTCCTCTTAGCTCTGTGATTCAGCTAGAAGAAACAGCAATTCTTTAAAATAACAAGATTTCTCTTTTAATTGTAGAAGTCATACAAAATGATTACTGGACTGAAGAGTCTAAGCAGTCAAGTTGACATGGACCTGGCTTCTGAGTTAGCATTTTTGTTTCTATTCCATGCTTTCTCTGTACAGTTATGCTTCAGGGGCAGCATGGTGATAAGAGACAAAAGCCAGGAAATGGTTTTTACAAGACTGGAATAAACCTGTGAACGAGTAAATAAAAGGTTGAAACCTGCTTTCTTCTTTCATGTCATAAGCAATTTCCTGTATCATTCAATAATAATAATAATGGTAAATATTTATTGAACATTCCATGCAATAATCATCCTCTGAGAAAGCCCAAGGACAGTGCTCAGGCCCTGAGGTCAAGCCCATGACTGGCAAAAAAAAAAAAAAAAAAAAAAAAAAATCCTCCTCTGAATGAGTTTACTACAATCATACAATCACTTGCTTAATTTTTCCAAGAGACCTTGATGTCACACCAGTGTCTCACCAGCTTGACAAAGGTTCCCACCTGAGGACTTGGTGCCAGGGAGCAGGGAGAGACTCCAAAGGTTACAGATGGGTGAAAGCAATGTGACCATTCTGACCATACCTGAAGGGAGGCTACACAGGCACTTTTCATGGCCTGTGTCCTGGCCTGCCCATCATCTAGGTGGCCTGAAAGGCAGGTGAGCGAAATGAGCAGGAAAGCCAGGACAAAGGCAGAGGGGGTACATGAGTGTAGGCAGCTTCACGACTAGAGATCTCTTGTGGGGGGAAGAGTGATCCATGGAGAGGTGACCAGGACACTGGGAACTCCACAGTGGTCTCCTATGTGCCATGAGCAGAAAGGGAAAGTGACACTTCCTCAGCTTACCTAGACTAGAATGGCCTGGTGAAAACACTCCATGAAAGCTAGACGGAGACACAGCTCCTGACCAGTGATGGCCACACAGATTGTGCAGAAAAACCTCGGGAGGGCAGGAGTGCAACTCATATCCGTGCCCCACCACTACCACGACCAAGAGAACTTGCAGTCCTCTTGAAATCCACTGTGGGGGCAGCTGTGGTGTGAGTAAAGTGAGCATTTGTAGGGAGAGGTTTCCTTTGATCCTAGTGATAACTCATCCAATGTCCCATAAATATGGACTCCCCCCACTCCCTCCAGGCCAGCTGACATGGGTGGGCCATAGTATGCCAGCCATTGTGACTGCTAAAGAAGCTCAGCTTTGCTGCCATGCTATTATATGTTTGGTCTCTCTCCATCTCACTCCTCCCCCCTCTCCTTCTCCTTGTCTTTCCCTCTCTCTCCCTTTATTGCTTTGTTTTGTTACCAGTCCTAGGACTTGAACTCTGGACCTGGCACTGTCCCTAGATTCTTTTTTCTTTTCATATATTTTTATTGTGATTAATAGAAGGGTTACATTATATTCACCAGATAGAAGGTGCATTACTGCACATACATTGATACCCTTTCTCATGACATGGTCCCCATTTCCCTCCCCCCACACCCCCCTTATCTTGTTTTCCCCCCTTCCCTATCCAATTTCAAATAATCAAATACAAATATATCCAATATATCAGATAACAAAGTGAGATACTCTAACAATATTAGATAACCAATGGACAGCAAAAGAGATGATAGATTGTTGGGGACCGACTGTGGGATCAATGACCTTGGACCTGACCTTGGACCTACACAAGGAAGTAACTCTTATCAGGATGACTTTAAGCAATGTCAATCAGTTCTTATCATGATGACTTTAAGCAATGTCAATCTGTTCATATCATGATGACTTTAAGCTATGTCAATCAGTTCTTATCATGATGACTTTAAGCAATGTTAATCCTTTCTCAATTATCCTATATGTGATTTGTTTACTATTTTGTATGAATGTAGCCTCTGGCAGTTCCCTAGTTTTAAGAAGAGTATTTAAGGTCGGAACTTAAAATAAACGACACAGTCTTAGGCAGCAGTCTGGAGCTCACAGTCTTCTTGGACTGCTGACTTGGGCTGTAGTCCTCCCGAACTCCATCTGTTTGTCTCTCTTCTATTTTTTCCTAGTCCTTGCCCCTATTTCAGGAATCCCAATCCGCGAACCCTGGTTTGCTGCCGGCTGGCACCGGCAATAGATAACATAGTACATTAAGGAAAACAATCACTCATTATATGGCTTTTGTTTCTATATCTTAGAGGTCCTTTCATTTAATGTCATATTGTATGGCCTTATGTATCTAGGTTTTGCTCTATTGCCCAAGGTTTCTACTGATTATGACAAATGAGGGAAACCATTGAGCCTATGTTCCTTTGAGTCTGGCTTACTTCACTTAATATGATTTTTTCTAAGTCTTTCCATTTCCTAACAAATGGGGTGATGTTCTTTCTGACAGCAGCATTGTGTACAAATACCACATCTTGTTGATCCACTCATCAACTGAGGGGCATCTGAGGGGTTGGTTCCATATCTTTGCTATGGTGAATAGTGCTGCAATGAACATCGTTGTGCTAGTGGGTTTAGTCTGTCCTTGTTTCTGGACAATTGGGTAAATACCAAGGAGTTCAATTGCTGGGTCATAGGGGAGCTCTATGTTTAGTCTTTTGAGGAACTGCTATACTGCTTTCCATAGTGATTGAACGAGTTTGCACTCCCACCAACAGTGTAGTAGTGATCCCTCCTGGCCACATCCACTCAAGCATCTGTTGTTATTAGTTTTCTTGATCCTGGCCATTCTAACTGGACTGAGGTGGAATCTTAGAGTTGTTTTGATTTGCATTTCTTTTATGACCAGAGATGTGGAGCATTTCTTCATATGTCTGTAGGCCATTTTTATTTCTTCTTCAGAGAAGACTCTCTTTAAGTCTTTGGTCCATCTTTTAATGGGATGGTTGTTTCTTTGGAGATTAGTTTTGAAGTGATTCAATTTTTTGAGCTGTTGATGTAGTTTCAATATGAGGCCTTTGTCTGTTGTATGGTTAGTGAAGATCTTCTCCCACTCTGTAGGCTTCCTAATTAACTTGCTAGCTATGTCCATTGCCATACAAAAGCTCTGCAGTTTAATGCAGTCCCACTTATCCAGCTTCTGAGATTCTTTTTTTGTTAAAGCTAGCACTCCCAGGCCGGGAGTATGGCCTAGTGGTAGAGAACGTTCCTAACATGCATGGAGACCTGGGTTTGATTCCTTGGTACCACATACATAGAAAAAGCCAGAAGTGGCAGGAGTTTAGCCTAGTGGTAGAGTGCCTGCCTAGCATGCACAAAGACCTGGGTTCAATTCCTTGGTACCATATACATAGAAAAAGCCAGAAGTGGTGCTATGGCTAAAGTGGTTGAGCTCTAGCTTTGAGAAAGCTCAAGGCCAGTGATCAGGCACTGAGTTCAAGCCAGGATGGGCCAAAATAATAATAATAATAATAATAATAATAATAATAATAATAGTAATAATAATAATAATAAAAACTAGCACTCTACCACTTCACACAGTATCATTTCTAGTAGCTTATTGGAGATAAGAGTCTCTTGAGCCGGGCACTGGGTCACACCTGCAATCCTAGTTGCTCAGGAGGCTGAGTACTGAGGATTTGTGGTTCAAAGCCAGCCTGGGCACTAAAGTCCATGAGCTTCTTTATCTCCAATTAACCATGAGAAAACAAGATGTGATGCTGTGGCCCAAGGAGTAAGGTGGTAGCCTTGAGCTGAAGAGCTTGCCCTTCCCCACCTGCTACAGCCATTCTTCCCTGACCTCAAGATTCCTCATACCTCAGCGGGCTCAGACAGGGCCGTCTTTGTGTGCCTGACTCCACTGACCATGTGATCTCAATTCCCTCCTGTCATGGCAATGAGAGGTCTCACTCCTATCCATGGTCAACTCCTACTTCGTTGTATGGAATACTTCATTCACAGGTACCACAGTTCTTTATCTGGTGTTCTAGTTGTATTACACTGAACACTGGCTCTGTGGCCTGTCACCTGGTTCCTGTAGTTCCCATGAGACTGTTCAGTACTTCAGTAGCTATGGAGCCAGATGTGTCTTTGGGAAGCGCCGCCATTTTGCCTTTTTCCCTTCCTAAACGTTTAAGATTATTCAGGTTTTCTATTTCTTTTTGAATATATTTTCATGATTTATGTTTTTCTAGGGACTTGTCTGATTTCACCTAAATTTTCATAATTTTGATAACATTTAGAATATGCCTTTTATACCTGCTGTAACTATTGTTTGGTTTTAATAATGTTTCTTTCTGTAGATATTTGCCTTATCCCACAAACTCCTGATAACAGGTTTTTTTAACAAATCTTTTTCTTTCTGCATGAATGAATGCTTCTTCAAATCTGCCTATAACTTTGAAATCCTCTTGTTTCCCTGGCAAACTTTCTGCCTCTTTATCTGTTTAAACATATCTTTTCTATAATCTTCTATAATGAAAATATCCCCAGTTTTACAAGGTAAGTTTGGTAAGCCATTTCTGTTTTCTTCCTGCATGGTTGGTGGATTTTATGATAGTAAGCTTGTGTTGGCTTTGAAACTTTGTAGTTCTTGGAGTATGGGTTGAAAGTGTGTTCCTGCGGGGAGGGATGGGAAGGGGTCCCTGTCTGTGAGGCCCTGTCTAGAGTGTGAATTACAAGTGTGCCACAGTGAGCCACACCAGCTCCCACCATCTACCACTAGAGGGCAGATCATTTCCAGTGCATGTACTTGGGGGCCTTGGTGGGTTGGGGAGAGGACTAGAACTAATTACAGGACCCCACACCTGAGCCCCCAGCCTTCTACAGTTCAGAGCACAAGCTTCTGTTTTTACCTTCACTCATGAGGCCAGAGCTTCAGCAAGAGCAGGCCTCCTCTATCTCAGAGGATGCCATTATTTTCCCTGACTGCACAAGCTGTGTGCTTAAAAGTTCTTTTAAATATTTATTCAGCATTTTAAGACTTCTATGCTGAAAAAGGTTTCTTCTGACTTCCGAGTCTTTCCATATTAGAAGAAAAGAGAATTTGAATCTTGCTTCTAAAATTGAAATATGAATTAAATTCTTATGTGGTACTTCTTTAGAAGTTCCAACCCTGTGTCAGTTTAGTGTTTTTAGATCCTGGTCAAGGACAGAGAAGTAGGACATTTGCAGTAGCTGCCATTTGGGGTTAACTTAATAATACGTAGCGTGTGATCTCACTTAATCCACAATCTCTGTGAGGTCTGTTCTACCATTTATATAGGAAAGGTAAGGTCACTGGGGCTGAGGGAGATTCAGTTTGCCAGCTCTATGAGATGTGTTCTGTCATTCATGTAGTAAAGGTGATGTCACTGAAGCCTGGGAGAGAGTCAGGAGACTTCTCCAAGGTCATTGAGCAAACAGTAATTCCTAATGGTAGCCTTGGGTCATTCAGAAAAGAAATCATGCTTGATGAAATCTGTTTGCACTTGGTGTTCTGCTTTTACAAGGCATCAGATTTAAATATCCATTTAAATTCTTTTGCCATAGATGAGCGTGGAATTTCCCTATTAAAAAGATAAGCATAGCAAAGGAATGAAATTTACCTTTTCTTTTCTTTTCTTTTCTTTTTTTGCTGCTTTGCTTCCTCTAAGAAAAATTACTCATAGAAAACCTCCAAGGATGTTTCTGGATATCAGATCCCAAAATGCATTTGTCAGCCTGCATGAAGGTGTAAACTTTAGCCAAGGACTTCAGAGCTGAACTGCTGAGCATGGATTCCCTTTCTGACATAAGGCATCCCTATCCATTTTTTTTTTTAAATCTCTGGTCAGCCCTTTAGTGTTGTATTAATAGGTTTCTTTGAAAAGGTTGGTTTTTATTTTTTAAGAGCTTCATATTTTTCCTTAGGTTTTTTGCTCAAGGCTATTGCTCTCCCACTTGAGCCATCCCCCAAAGTCTGGCTTTTTGCTGGTAACTGTTTGTCCAGCCTGGATTGGAAATGAGATCCTCCAGATCTCAGCCTCCTGAGTAGCCAAGAATTACATGTGTGAGCCAGTGGCACCCGGCTCCACTTACATGGACCTTTGTGCTCTATATGGAACTTGGAAACTGACTTCCCTGTACACTGGTTTTTGTGTGGTGATGCCTCGGGGTGTTGTGTTCTTTAGGAATATTTTCGAGAACCTGTTTTTTCCTCGTGTGGCATTGTTTCCACATTCCTGGTTTGGGGGCAGGTAACAAAACTGTAATGCCTAGGTGCTTTTCTTAAGGAAGTTTTTGTTCTCCTACAATAACAACCAGGTCCATTCACCCAGAAAAGTCAGGACCAGGAGAATAAGAAAGATGCTCTGGATCCAGGGGTCAGAGTCCTCGGTGACTCCCTCTGCACAGGGCTGGTCTTTGATACCAAATAACCACCTTCCGGTGCCTGCTGGTAACCCCTCTTCCCATCTGCCTTCCCAGATGCGGTGGTGTGAGTTCCAGGCACTGGAGGAGAGTGAAGGTCGCTGTTACTCAGCAAGGTCACCTCCCCTTATGCGTGGTCTCTTCTGTCCTTCCATTTCTCTTCCCTCCACAGAGCTAGGCAGAGGAAGGGGACAGGGTCAGGATGCCAGCTCTAGGGTCTGCTGTCCTTTCTACGCATGTACTACTTTATATTCTTTTGTAAATGAAACTGAAACAACCAAGGGGACAACACTTCCTTTATATCTTTGCAATTCATCCTGTTATGCCAAATGTTACGTCTTCCAGCCCTTGAATTGCCTAAGTGCTATTCTAGACAATGCTTGTGTCATTCTTTTTTTTTTTCCTGTCAACGTTTTCATCTAGTAACTCAGGTATGTTTCTTAATACCTGGTATCCTGTTCTCATTTATAAAATGACTTTTTAAAAACCTGTACTTGATGGTAACTTCCTTCCCTCTTCTTTCTCTTTCCCTTCTCTTTATCCCCAGTTGAGCTGTTAAAATCTCAGCAAAGAGTGAAAATTAATCTTCTTTTAAGAATTTACTTCTTTATTCGCATGCTAAGGATTTGATGCATGTGGGTGGGTGGGGGAGGGGTAGTTTGTGAGAGCTTTTCCCTGATTTTTTAACCACCTATTTTAGAGAGGCAGGACAGAGCCCGATTTTGAGGCTGAACATTAGTTTGTTTGTTTTTTTCCTTGCTTTCTAAAGGGTCCCATAATTCCCTCTACCATCATCCCCATTCGTTTCTGAACTCTGTAGGTAGGAGCCAACCTTCAGTGACTTCACCAGTTGATTGATGGGGCAAGAGTGCGAAGCTGGGTAGGTAAAGCAAAGGGTCTCTTGAGTCACTGAATCAAGCTGTCCCTCAGTGCCTATGGGACTGAAGGTTCCCGAACCCACCTCGTCTCAGAAGCCACGGATGTGCAGGTACCCTGTTTGAAATTACACACTTACTTAGATATAACCCATACAAATACTCCCATATACTTTAAATCTTTTTAGTAGTTCAGTCTTGAGCTGTTATAATACCTAATGTAATGCAAATGTGACATGAATAGCTACTAAACTGTTGTTTCGGAAATAATGACAAGGAGGAGAAAAACTCAGTATGTTCAGTGCAGACACAATTGTTCCTGAACGTTTTCCCTCCACTGTGGACTAAGTCCTCAGGTGTGGAGCCCGGGATACAGGGCAGCAGGAACCGGAAACTCCCGAGTTGACATCAGAGGCCCGCCGAGCACCACCGGTTACATGCAGCTCTTACCTGGTTGCCAGTTCAGACACGAGTGTACCTTCTGCTGGCTTTGTTTAAGCAGCAGATGGTGCCAAGCTAAGTACCCTCTCTTTACACTGGACATGGGCCCCGTTTCTGTTTGTTTTTCCACTGTAAAAGGACTACTTGAAATGTATGTCAAGTTTGTCTATAGTTGTTCTCTTGTAACTGCACCATTAAATCTGAGATCTGCATCTTTTTTCCACCCACCAACACAGAATTTAACTGTTGCAATACTGATAAATATCAAGTCTGCTCAGTAATCATTTGTTGGATCTAAATAGCTAATTTGTTAATTGTGAATATATCCTAAATGGGCTAGCCTTCAATAGGAGTATTTAGAAACTAAATGAACTGACCTTTGATGTCTCATGGTCGCTCTATGGTAGTAGTAAATATGTAATGTCAGAAGTAGAGAATTATTCTACACTTGGATGCCAGTAAGATTTCTGTAGATACTTCTGAATATTTTATAAGCTTTGCTACATTTCATAATTGAAAATGACAGACCGCAATAACACAAATTTATAGCCTGTTAGAAATGACAGAAATTGGGAAGCAGACTGGGGTCCTGGGGTCAGTAATTGGCTGAGTGTGGCTTGAAATCCTAACCCCGTACACACTGGCTGTTGAGCTTCAAGAAAACATGTCTCCTTTCTTTGTGTGTGTGTGTGTGTAATATCCATTCTTTATGAATATTACAATGTTAAAATCAACAAATACATGTCCTTCAAATATGACAAATGCTAAATATGTGGTTATGACTTTGTCTCTGGGACTAGACCTTCTGTTTCTAGTTCTAAACATTCTGCTACTGCCAGAGAGCAGCCCCTTACTTCCAGTCCCTGCTTGGTGATACAGCACACTACAGAGCACACAGTGGGACCCGTGCTGGTCTTCCTTACCCCTTGGCCTGCCTGGTCACATGCTGTGTCTGGCAGCTGCTCCAGGGTCCCCACAGGGCCCTGTGACAGCTGAGTGCCTTGCTGAGGAGACGACTCTTGGCAAGACCTGGCTCTGACGCTGGGCTGTGGGATGTTGTTCTGAACTTGACATGCATAAGTACTGGAGTAGATAAATCCAAGATGAAGGACAATAAAAATCTGATTTTTAAAGCTGGAGAGGGAAGGGGTGACATTGTTCAAAAAAGACATGTTTTCATTACCTGACTTATGTAACTGTAATGCCTCTGTACCTCCCCTTTATGATAACAATAACAAATTAAAATTAAGAAAAGTGTAATGGAAAGTTTTAGAAAGGAAGCCTGAAAATAACAGGTGAGCATCCAGGGAAGAGGAGGGGAGAGGATGAAGGCATGATGGGGAGATGAATGGGAATGAACACGCCATGCATGTGGCTGGAAATGCCATGCCAGCACCCATTGCACTGTGCAATCAATTTATGCTAATTCTTCGTAATTTAAAGCTATACTTAGAAGAAAAGTTATTCTAGACAAGTGACATATTCACAACACTCAGAACCTTTCTGGGCATAGGTCTGCTACTCTGTGAAAGAATCTAAGCACGCTGATCCCAGAGGCACATATTGACAAGGGTAGACAGGTTGTGATGCTGTAAGACAGCGGGGTGGACTTGAACCTGTGACGGTGACCACCTCCCCTCCCCTTGAAACACGCACAGCAAGGATACAGAAGCCGAGAGCCTCAAACCTCACAGATGAATGGGGTTGCAGGATGGCCATTTTTCATCCTGGCATGCATACTTGAAATCGTATGCTCATCTACCCAGTCACCGAGGCCGGGCTGAGTGTGGATGTTCACAACTGGGTCTGTGAGGGAGATTGCTCACCAGTTGCTGCTCATGCTCGTGTAATGTCTTGTAATCTACTTTGCCATATTGTAGCTCGTTACCCCAACACAAACAACATTATTTAGGCTTGTGTCTTAGGGGCATGAAGCTCTAATTTGGGATGAAAATGACCCAATATATTGCTTTCTAAGCTTTAGTGCTTTAGGCAAGTTCTCATTTTTTCCCCACCCCAAATTACGGAACATTCTATAAACCTTAAAACTTCTTGCTTCTAAAACTATGCACTTCACTTTATTATCTATGGGGAAAGAGTGTTTTATAGGTTATTTTATTTAAAAAAAAAAAAAGAAAGAAAAGAAAAAGAAAAAGTGAGCAATGTGGCCAGAGTTCTTGGACAAGTGAAGCCACCTCAGGGCCTTTGGAATGGGGAAAGTCCAGTGAGAGGCAGATGAATGGGAAATGCCATTCCCGCCACCTCGGGGTGAGAAAGATGGAGGCAGGGTTTTTTTTTTTCTCACTACTTGCAGTTGTTCGTGCCCATTTTCTTTTTTACTTTTCTTTTTTTTTTTTCTTTTGTGCTGATACTGGGGCTTGAACTCAGGGCCTTGGTGCAATTCCTTAGCTTTTTTTCCCCTCAAAGCTGATGTATGGCCAATTTTGCCTCAGCTCCACTTCTGGTTTTCTACTGGTTAATTGGAGACTGGAGTCTCTCTGAACCATGATCCTCAGATCTCAGTGTCCTGAGTAGCTAGGATTACTACGTACTGGATTACAGGCATGAGCCCACCTGTGCCAGCCTGAGACCTCATTTTCTAGCACAGTCATCCGTGGAGATACGGGACACGAGGTAGTGCACTGCTTGTTACACAGAAAAGTATGAAGGAGCAGCCATGCAGTCATTAGAACAGGGTCCATTATCCTTTAAGAAACAGGCAGGCTCCCCACCTTTGGGGCCCATGCAGGATATGGTCTAATGATGTTTCTTGCCTCCCACTCCAGAAGCAGCAGCCTTGCCTCCAGCAGCTTAGCAGCAAATAGAAAGTCAAACTGACCTCCCTGAAGCAAAGGAGCACTGGGCACTAGGCTCTGCCTGCCCCTCCCCACCCCTCCCCTCCCCTGTCTGCGCTGAGAATCAGCCCTACTTTCTCTGGTCTCTACCTGAACACCACTGCATTTCCTTTTGTCTGTGTGTGTGTGTGTGTGTGTGTGTGTGTGTGTGTGCGCGCGCGTGCGTGCATGCGTGTGTGCGTGCATGCGTGCATGCATGCGTGCACGCTGTGTGCATGTTTGCCCATGTGTGCATTCAGTACCTTTACTATGGCTACACAGGGCCTGGGTACCATCCCTAAGTATTTTTACTCAAGGTTGGTGTTCTACCACTTGAGCCACAGTGTTATTTGTAGCTTTTTGGTGGTTCAGTGAAGGTAAGAATCCCATAGACTTCCACAGCCCTCAGATCTCAGCCTCTTGAGTAGCTAGAGTTACAGACGTGAGCCACTGGTGCCCGCCTCCTTGTCAGAATATCATAAAAGCTTTTATAAAAGTATATCCACTTACAGCCTTGTGTTTTACTTTAGGGAATTCCCTTACCATCCCCGCCTCTGCCATCACTGCCACCGCCAGGCTCAAAACATCAACTCTCCTTCCCTACCACACCCATGTCTGAGCCCGGGTTTATTCACACTGGGCAAAATGAAAGCAAAATCCACTGTCATTAAACCACTGGACCACGCCACACCCTTGCCATTTTAAATCCTTTTTTGGAATAAAACCAGAAGAAATCTAGACTCCACTTTGAGTTCTGGAGACACTTAGCTCTTTTTTTTTTCTTAAAATAATAAATGTTTATTGTCAAGTAAGTCACTGTACAAAGGAGTTTCAGTTTAACACATCAGTGTATAAGTACAATGCATCTTGATCAATGCCAAACCTTTCTACCATCCCACCAGGTAGCTGGGATTACAGGCTCAAGTCTCCACCCTTATAAAGTTCTTCTTAGGGCATTTATACTCCAACTACTAAGATTCCTTTGTGCAGTAACAAGTAGACTAGCAATTATGCCACTGTCCTTGGAATAAGAACTGGACTTAACATTGTAGTGATTGTGCTTGCTCTGTGACTAGCACTGCACCTCCCCCCATTTCCTCTTGTTCATCTACCCCTGTCTCTTCTCTTCTGTGCCCAGCTCTGGTGGTAGGTACATAATTCTTCGAACCCCTGTAAACTGAATATGTGAAGCCAACACCGTGTTGAATGGTGTCTGCCGTTGAGTTTGACCGTGAAGTCCTGTGCTGTTTTTCTGCCCTGTTATCTCTATTCGCATCTTCACAGTCCCCTTACTCCATGCCCACACAGAAAGAAAATGGATTTCCCTTTCCTGGCCTCATTTCAAGCGATTAACTCTGAGTTAAGCCACAGCAAAATAAGTTTGGGTGGGGTAAGATGGTGGGGTGCTAGTGGGGAGAGGCACTCGATGACCTTATGACTAGGTGAGCAGGGGGGGGCCACACTCAGGAGAAGAGAGGCAGGTGAATGTGTGTGTGAGGTGGGGTTTTTTTGGTGTGTGTGTGGTGGGTGGGCTTGAACTTGGCCTGTGCACTGTTCCTGAGCTCTTCAGCTCAAGGCTACTTCCCTACCCCTTGAGCCACAGCACCACTTCAATTTTTCTAGTGATTAATTGGAGATAAGAGTCTCGGGGAGTTTAGTGCCCCAGCTGGCTTTGAACCACAATCCTCAGATCTCAGCCTCCTGAGTAGCTAGGATGACAGGCAAGAGCCACCGTGCCCAGCTGGTTTAATGTTTTTGATAGCTTCTAATTCCTTCCTCTGCTTGGCACAGCAGAAGAAAACCGAGAACATAGTGGTGGTGGAATGAATGCAGGAATCATATGGCTGTGTGCAGTGTTGGAGTTGAACTCAAAGCTCTGCACTTGATAGACATGCACTGCACCACCGAGCTTTGCCTCCAGCCTTTTTCTCAGCTGGGGCCTGGCATCCTGCACATGTGTCTGCCTGGTCTGGGTGTCCTTCTGCTGGGCTGGCTGTGCCCACCAGCCATGGTTCACTCCCCCACCGAGCTGGAATCCTACCACCTTGTCTGCCCCGGCTGGCCTTGACCCAGGGTCCTCCTGCACTGAGGCTCCCACGTAGCTGGGGTTGCAGGCACGAGGCTCCAAGTCTGAAGTATTTATACTCCATCTCTTAAAATCCCTTTATGCAGTTCCACATAGAAAACTCATCCTATCACTGTCATTAAAGGAAGGACTGGCTTTACATTGTAAGGATTGTACTTGCTCCCGGACAAAACCTGGATGTTTAAAAAAAAAAAAAAAAAACACTTTTCCAATTTAATAGCTCAAGAAAGAAGATTGTCCCTAGGGGACATATGACACAATTTTACAGTTTACTCATTGTACAATTGTCCTTCGGTGCTGAAATGGGAGAGAAAAAAGATGAAGGTGGAAGGAAAAACCTAAAACACATGACTAAGCTTGAAGGTCATTAATGACAGGAAGTAGAGGAAAACTGATAAAGTGTATACAAAATCATGTTCTGTGAAAAAAATGAAATTGGTTTTAGCAAGCAAAAAGCAGGGGGAAAATAGAAGACAGAGGCAAGCATTTGAAGGGGAGACTGCACCCCCAAATAAGCAATTCTTAGTCGGAACCGAAGAATGGGCTGTAGACTTCAACGAACTCCTGAGCAGATTATTTAGAAAGGCTCTTCCATTAGAGCTCGTTAATAGGAGACCAGTCTGGAGAGGTGTTTCTGGTTCCAGCTGTCAATCTGCACATCCAAGACCTCACTCGTTAGAGGCACAGCACTAATTGGAGAAGCTTTTGAGTCTTTCTGACCAGTGTTGGGAGAGAACTTTAATCAGGGTAGCTGTCAGCCCGTCAGCCTTTCCTGAGATTGTACGACTGGCTGTGTGACTGGCACGAACCCACTTCCGGTTCTACCCTCCTCTTGTACCCCTGACTCCCATCCATGTGGTTGAAGGCTGTGACAATAGAGCAATGATCAGAACCCAGTTCTTTTGTGCAAATTCTCTTCTTAGCTGTGATGTTGAAATAGAAGTCTTAGCAGAAATAATACTAGGCCCACGGGGGCCGAGGGCCAACGTGACCTGACCGCTGACCTTTGTGGTGATGTTGTTGGTGGCTAGGAAGTGTTCACATTTTTGGTGGGTTTTTATTTCCATGCCTTAGGAACAACGACAAAAACCATCTGCTATCTCAAGTGTGAGAGCTCTTTTGGATTCACATTTAAGAAAGAGGCTTTTTGCTATGCCCCTTAATACTCAGTTCCAGTCCTCTGCCATGTGAGAAGATGACTGGAGTACAGAAGGAACTATGATCAGGTTTTGCACTGATGTAACTGATGAGGAAGACTGTGTCATGAAATGTGTTCACATCCACTCGAGGTGGCTTCTTTTTCATCTCGAATGTTCTTGCTGTGACCTACTTCTGCACATAAGAAAAATGAATTTGCCCTCCTCTGTGACACTGTGGTGATGGGGACCCTCCCGTGTGATCTGGTAGTGGTGGCCTCATGGGAATAAGCATTAATTCTTTCCAGACTGCCAATGCATCAGCCTGGTGTGTCTATATTTGTCTTCTGAGCTGCATCACCACTCTAATTATAGGTGATCTTGTGGGATTTGATCCTCGGAGTTATTAGACTTGCCTGAGAAACTGTGCATGGAAAGTAATCGCTTGAAAGGTTGGTGAGCCAAGGTCATTGCCAGGACCCCAACTGCCAATGGCTCTGTGTCTGGAGTGGGCGCAGTGCTGACATGGCCACAGCCACCGCCTACCTCAAAGCAAGTTTACATTTGCAGCTGGAAAATATATCACCTAATTCCAGTTCTTAAGATCTTAGGATGTTATATGAACAGATGACACAGAAAATCACCACCCCGGGGGGCTGGGAGTTTGGCCTAGTGGTAGCGTGCTTGCCTAGCATGCATGAAGACCCGGGTTCGATTCCTTGGTACCACATACATATAAAAAAGCTGAAAATGGTGCTGAGGCTCAAGTGGTAGAGCTCTAGCCTTGAGAAAGTCCAAGGACAGTGTTCAGGCCCTGAGCTTAAGCCCAGGACTGGCAAAAAAAAAAAAAAAATCACCACCCCGGAATCCTGGCAGGCTTCTCTCGGCTGGTTACCTCCTGGCAGAGGTAGGGACAGCTGTTAGGGCCACTGTCCCTTGGTCTGGACTCTGAAGCTGTGCAGAAAAAAAGCGTTTTTTTTGTTGTTGTTGTTGTTTTGCCAGTCCTGGGCGTGAGCTCAGGGCCTGAGCACTGTCCTTGGACTTTCTCAAGGCTAGAGCTCTACCAATCAGCCTCAGCACCACTTCCGGCTTTTTTTTTTCTATGTATGTGGTACCGAGAAATCGAACCCAGGTCTTCATGCATGCTAGGCAAGCACTTTAACCACTAGGCCAAACTCCCGGCCCCTGTTTTTTGTTTTTTACGTAAGTTTTAAAAATCAAAGCTGAGCACTAGTGGCTCATGCCATAACCCTAGCTACTCAGAAATCTGAGATCTGAGGGTCATAGTTTGAAGCCAACCTGGACAGCAGAGTCTGTGACAAAGACTTTTTATCTCCAATTAACCAGCAAAAAATGAGAAGTGAGCTGCAGCTCAGGTGGTAGAACACCACCAGCCTTAGAGTAATGCCCTGGTCCTGAATTCACTTTGGGGTCAAATACCTTAATAACATTAAGGTATTGGGGTTGAAAATATGAAACCTTTTTTTTAAATAATTTTTATTGTGATTAATAGAAGGGATACATTATATTCACCAGATAGAAGGTGCATAACTTCACAAACATTGATACCCTTTCTCATGACATGGTCCCCATTTCCCTCCCACCCTCCTCCCATTTATCTTGATTTCCCCCCTTCCCTATCCAATTTCAAATAACCAATTAAGCACATATAAAATATATCAGATAAGAAGATGAAAAATTGTAACAATACGAGATAACCAAGGGATGGCAAAAGAGATGAGAGATAACATAGTACATTAAGGACAACAGTCACTCATTATATGGCTTTTTGAAACCCTTTTTAAAAAAAAAAATCTGTTGCTCAACGAAGTAATTTTCAGTGATATCCTGTAGAAAAGTGGTAAGCCTGGATTCTAGTTGTATAATTGAATTATATAAATGTTTGTATGATTTTAGTGTTGGTTCATTCTCATCGGTCAGCAGACATTCACTGCAAACCTGCTGTGTGGACATGCCATTACCCGTCTGTGCTGGTGTTTGTTGGCACTTTGAAGTTGGTATCTAAGAGCAGGTTTAAAAGTCAGCAGGAAGAGGCCCACAGTCCATCCCTCAGTGTCTTGCCTGGCCAGGTTGGCTCCAAAGCTCTGTCACCACAGGCTAGGAACTAAAAATCGCCAGGGTTCGTGTCTTGTCTTGACAAGTAGCTTTCTGGAGGTAGACCCTGTGTTCAATTTAAACATGGGGTGGTAGCCAGGTTGTTAGGCGCCCCTTTCTCCCTGCCCCCCCTTTCTGAATGTGGACACCATTAGGCTTGGAGGGTGCGGGGTGGGGGCAGAGAGGAGGGCATCTGCTTCCATTCTCCAGGAATGAGTGCCAGAGCTTGTCAGCTTTCCAGAAGAATTTAGCTAATGGGCTTCAGGGCGCAGACTCGAATCCCAGAGAGTCGGTGTGAAGGTTAGAGACAGGCACAGAAGAGAGCTGAGAGACTGGAGCGAGGTTTGGGGGACGGGTATTTCTGATTTGAGGTCTAATTGGCCCCACTCAAACTGTAAAACAGCTGGTGGGAAGACTTGGGTTCAGGTTCAGCTGATTAAAACTGGAGGACCAGGTCCTTGGCTGAGGAGAGGCCACCCATTGATGGAGCGCTGGCCCAGTTCTGAATAATGCTTGCTGGGCCCGAGGTGCTCAGCCTGGTAATAGGAAAAGCTGCCTCCAGGCTGCCTCCAGCTCAGTCGAGGTGCTGGCGATCGGCATTACGGACAGCCTAGAAGTCACTGGTGGAAAGGCTGATCTATGAGGCATAGATTCCCCGAAGGAAGAAATGCTCATGAAATTCAGCTGTAGTGGCCTTACCCAGGAGCTACTTGTTTTCTGCAAACTGACATCATGTTCTCCAATCATTTTTCCTCCCTCTCCCCCATGTCAGCTTTTTACTTCATAATCAGGTCTTCTCATGGGTTCAGAGAGAGCCACAGAGATCCATTGCAGGCTGGCTTCCACAGCTGGGCAAACTCCCTTCAGGCTCCATGCTTGCTCTTGGTGTGGATGTATGCTCGATACTGTTGGAAATGCAGTTGCTGGATCCCAGAGTGCATATTTATCTAACTTGCATTATTCTTCTGTTTGAGTGTGTGTAAGTATATTTCTAGTGCTGGAGTTTGAACTCAGGGCCTCACACTCTTGCTCAAGGCTGATACTCTACGCCTTGAGCCGCAGCTCCGCTTCCTGTGTGTGGGACTCCTCCTAAATCAGCGATCAGGCCTGCAAGATGCACAGCCCTTGACTCTCTCTGGCAGGGGAGCATGCACTCACCTAATGGTAGGCGGGTGGAAGGTTGTAAATACGTTTGCTGTTCTGGAGATTTCATCGTGATTGTCTTTTGCATTTTCCATGCCCAGTGGTATTTAGCGCTGTGTTGGTTATTTCTCTTCTTTTGTGAAGGATTTAATTATTTTTATGCTTGATTTGTGGACATCTCAACCTGCCACCCACAGCCCCATAGTAAACTAGAATTTCATAAGAGACTTAGGGACTGAAAAACCTTTTGCTCTCTGAATAAATTGGATCAAAGCCATGAAAGCTATTAGGAAATATGCCTTTCTGTGGGTGTATGTGCGCATGCATGCACATGTGCATGTACACGCAGGTATGTACATATTTCCCCCTGTATCTATCACATTGCAAGATTTAGGGAGTATTTACTACTCTTAGTGAGGTTTGCAAAGCTCTTTCTAATTAGTCAGGCAAATATGCAGAGCTACTTTGATTTTTTTTTTTTTTTGAGATAGCCTTCCAATATCCATGGCTTTTCCACAAGAATCATCCCTGTCTTGCTCCCCTGACAAGCAAATTCACAATAGGAACTGGTCCCCACACAAGACCCTGCCATACCTTTGCAGCTCCTGCCCTGGAGAGTTTCTTGGTAAAACTTTTTCTGGAAGCAATTATTTCTCCCTGCTGCCTCTTTTCTTTTACCCACACAGGACTGTCTTTATTTAGTTGTTTTTTTTTTTAAAGTTAGCTTTCTATTGAGGAAGATGATTTTTTTCCATTTCTCTTTTCTGGTTCCGGAGCTTCACTACTTGCTCCTCATCCTAGTGGAGAAGAAGAGACATGTATATTGTCTTTGTTTTGAATCTGTGTGGTTCAGGTGGTATTTTTCTATCTTGCCCTGCTCTGCTGCCTGGACAGAAAGATTCCTCTGGGTATTTCTTGGGATACTGTTTGAGAGCCAGGAAACAGAACTGGTGGGCGGGGAGTCGTCTTGGTGCTAGAAGTAGGCACAGCAGCTGATCTGCAGCAGGGGCTCTGTGTCCTCAGCATCCTCTTTGGTGCCATCCCTGAGGGGTGTCCCCCCCCCCTCCCGCCCCAGCTCCTAGCCCAGCTCCCTAGGACAAGGTCAAGCACTGTACAGGTGAGAAGTACATAAGACCACACCTATACACTGCACAGCACAGGGAATAGGGCTGATAACTGCAGGCCCGGGTTTTGGTGCCCAGGGTGTGAAAATTGGCCCGAGTAACTGGAGGACAGGGATGGGGTTGGGTGGGGCAAGATGGGAAGGACTTTGGCAGGGTGGCTTTGACCTTGAAGCAAGAGATTTGTAATCTGACTTCTGCAATGGAAACCCCTTTGTATAATTATGGTACAAGGTTCAAAGCCAGCCTGGGCACAAAAGGAGACTCTTACCTCCAATTAACCTCTAGAAAACGATAAGTGGGACTTGACCCAAAGGTAGGGTGATAGCCTTGAGCTGAAGAGCTCAGGGACAGCACCCAGGCCAAGTTTAAACCGCACAACCCACAAAAAAAAAAAAAAAATTAAGGGTCTGGGAGTGTGGCCTAGTGGTAGAGTGCTTGCCTAGCATGCAGGAAGACCCTGGTTCGATTCCTCAGGACTGCATACATAGAAAAGCCAGAAGTGGTGCTGTGGCACAAGTGGTAGAACTCTAGCCTTGAGGGAAAAAGCCCAAGGACAGTGCGCAGGCCCTGAGTTCAAGCCCTAGGACTGTCAAAAAAAAAAAAAAAAAAGGTAAAGTAAGCTGGGTGCTTGTGACTCACCCCTGCAATCCTAGCTACCCAGTAGGCTGAGTTCTGAGGATCTCAGTGAAGCCAGCCCAGCAAGAAAGTGTGAGACTCATATATCCAATTAATCACCAGAAAGCTGGAGTTGTGGTTCAAGTGGTAGAGCACTAGCTGTGAGTGAAAAAGCTAAGGGACATTACCAAGGCCCCGAGTTCAATCCAAGGACCAACACTAAAAAGAAACAAAAAGGGCAAGTAAACCTACCGTTTGAACACCTAGAACCCCTTTTACCCTGCCCCAAGGTATTTTTGTTTGTTTTTCTTTTGTTTTTCCTGTACTGGGGATTGAACTCGGGGCCTTTCATTTGACAGTCAAGCATTCTGCTGTTTCCCCCAGTCCTTTTGCTTTTCACTCATTTTTCAGACCAGGTCTCTTGCTAATTTTGCTAGGCCAGGCTTGAACCATGATCCTCCTGTCTCTGCCTCCCTAATAGCTGGAATTACAGGTAAGACAACAAGGCCCAGCCCTATGCCTCATTGACCTAGTAAAGCTTTAGGAACAATTGTGTACTAAAGTACCTCCTGCATTGTGTATTTCCCTGGAGTCTAAAGTAAGAAGTCAGCTCTTGGTGAAACCACTTCCTGTTCCCTTTACTCCCTTTTGCCCGTGGGAGATTTAATCTCGTCCCTTCTACTTACAAAATCTTCAAAGGGATTCTTTTACCCTTCCTTTAAAATAGTTTTAATTATGATTTTATGATTCCTGTTTTATTTCCACCCAATAATAGACTTAAAAACTACTTGGGTTTTTTTTTTAATGGACATATTAGCATCTTTTTTTTTTTTTTTTTGCCAGTCCTGGGCTTGAGCTCAGGGCCTGAGCACTGTCCTTGGACTTTCTCAAGTCTAGAGCTCTACCACTTGAGCCTCAGCACCACTTCTGGCTTTTTTCTATGTATGTGGTACTGAGGAATTGAACCCCGGTCTTCATGCATGCTAGGCAAACACTTTAACCACTAGGCCAAACTCCCGGCCCATATTAGCATCTTTTTGCAAGATTTTCATGGATTACACATTATATTTTCAAAGCAGTGTCTGCCTGGCAAATGGCTAAAAACATAAACATCTGGTTACAATTTGATTCCTCTCTCTCATCAATCCTTAACTGTTAGTTGAGTTTTTCCAAGTCATATCTATATTTTTTTTTAACTGAGCTGACTCCACTTTGTCAGCATGACTTACGATGCTTTCTGAACTCACTATTTCTTTCTAAGGTTTTAGGCCAGGTTCCCAATCCTGTTGTCTCTTTTTCTCCTCTAAGCAAAGAATCATTTCTCTTTACAAGAGGGTTTTCATTTGTCATTCTAACTCTTCTTTCTGCTCTTGACAATAAATTTGAAAGGAAACAAGGTCTTTATAAGATAGGGAGGGTGTCTTATGTCACTTATAATTTGAGATTATAGCTTATTATGTTAGAGCTCAAAATTTGAAATATTTGCTGGGCCCTGATGGCTTTCACCTAACTGTAACCCTTGCTACTTAGGCAGATGACATCTGATGATCATAGTTCAAAGCTAGCCTGAGCTGACAAACCCTGGGGATTCTTGCTGCTGGTGAGCCAGCAAAAAGCTAGAATTGAATTTGCAGCTAAAAATGCTTGAACAGGAGCTTGAGGCCCTGAGTACAAGCTCTAGTACTGGCACACATACATACAATTGGAATAATATAGATTTCTTCTTCAAAGTAAATTACCACAGCAATTTTCTCTCCCTGTAAATAGATGGAAGGTAGCTTTTATGATGAAATGACTATTATTAGTCAGGCTTAGAGACAAAGACTTAATTACAATATGCAGCATTATTACTAGCTTCTGGCCATGAGCAAAAGTTACTTCTCTGAACCTCGGTTCCTCACTTATAATCTGGGGACACAATTCAATTAGATTTTTATCTCTGAACCTCAGTTCCTCACTTATAATCTGGGGACACAGTACAATTAGATTTTTAACTCAAGTGAATTTAGTATGGATTTAGTGATATTTGCACAAGACCAAAACATCTAAAGGAAAAAGAACGGGAACTCAAACATTTGAGAATGTTTACACTTACAGCAATTAAATAAACTCTGACAAAAGCATTAACACATCATTAAAAAATAAATTAGCACTAATTAGAAGAGAACTATACTCATTGGGGGAAAAGTGCATTAAATTGTAATAATATGCATACCTTTCCGTCGAGAGAACCTATTTCTGGGACTCTCTCCTATGGGAATAACCCAACATATAGAAAAACTAATCTGTAAACAAGGCAAGAATTATTTCATTACTACTAATCAGTAGAGTGTGGAGCCACTTAGGGTTATAGCAAATTGTTATTGGTAGACTGTTGTGCAGGAATTAATATAAGAATAATAACTTATGAAGCAGTATGGGAAAGTATCTAAAGCTGTGCACGTATAACTAATATGAAAACAGTTCTTACATGATAAAGAGGCAAAATAGATCAAAATATTTACTACAGCACCTGTTTCTTCTTGCATTTTTCCTGTTTCATGTTTTTTTTAAATGTTAAAGTAGGAGTTTCAGTTTAAATATATTCAGTCATGGAATGTCTGTTCTGTGTTTGGAAACTCTGCTGTGGCTTTTTGAGTTCTAGAAGATGGGGGACTCTTTCCTAATTCTTTACTGTAAGTTAATAGGAAAGAAAATGTGCTTATGATACTAAGATAGTAAAATCTGTGACCAGGCTGTCAGCCCGCCTCCAGCCTTGACAGTGGGCAGAATGCACACCCTCTGGATGAAGTGGTCCCTTGTTTGCACCTCTATTAGAAGAATTACTGTTTACAGCCAACAGCAATTTCAGAATGACCACCAAAATCTGTTTAGATGACAGAAGCTACCCATCTGTTATGGAAAGCTATTTTTTGTTCCCTGCTCCCAGGACTTCTGGGATAAGAGTGGCTTCTTTTATGTGTTGTGGAAGTCTTCTTGATCAAGTCTCCTTTCCTCAAACAGTGGAAAGTGTTCATTGATAGAATATATTTGCTCAGAGGCGCATTACTAGCAGGAACCATCACACTAGACTAGGCCAGACCTGCAGCAGTAGCGCCATGGCCTTGTGCCAAGTTATTCCACAGGAAGAAAAAAACAAATGGACTTAAAATAGGTTGTAAGCATGTATTTATTGAGGTAGCACTATTTTACATCCTGCATTTTCACACCACTCACACAGTATGGTTGCTTCCTCATAAATATGTGTTGTGCTTGAGGCAGTACCTTTTTATGCAATACCCAGAGACTCTTGCCGCATGTAACACTTGCCCCATGGGCTTGCTGCTGTTTGTCAAGATGCTGAATTTTTTTTTTTTGCATAACTGGGAGCATGAGAACTGCTTGTTCTTCATGGTTTTTCTGTCTCTGGAGCCTGCAGTGTTCCAGTCTGCTCGTCCTAAGAGACATCGTTCAGAGCTGATGCCCCGAACACACTTGTTAAAACCTACAATCAGATTCAGTGGCTGAGGCGTGGGTCCATGCTTTCTTCGGCTTCTAGAGATGGACAGAGAACATCCTCAGACCTTTCTGTGCCCCTCGCCTCCTTCCCATGGTGGAAGTGTCACTCGTGACTTTGATCCTGGATGTCCTCCTGGAAGCCAGCTAAGCATTATCTATTCCCCAAGGAGAATAGTAGTATGCGCTCAGTAGGTGAGTTAATCAAGAAAATGTGGTATGTGTACACCATGGATTTCTATGCTTCCATCAGAAAGAATGACATTCGTAAGGAAATGTAAAGACTTGGAAAGAATTATATTAAATAAAGTAAGCCAGACCCAAAGAAATATAGGCTGTGGTTCCCCTCAGTTGTAATCATTAGTACATGTCTAGGATTTTCTTAGCAGAGAATCATAGTAACCCGGTAGCTGTACAGTTGACCATATAAAGTGAACTCCAAGATAGGGAAAGAAGAGGTTTTTCTTTGTTGTTGTTGTTTTTTAGGCACTGTGTGAAGTTAGAATAATAATAATATCAAATATATATAAAGGCAAATGTGCAAAAAAAATCCAAGGTAAAGATTTAAGTTAATCTCTAGATAATTTGTCCCACTTATTTTGTTTCCCCACTTATTTTCATCCCTGTGGAATGAGGGCAGAAGCCGGCGGGAGACTGCTCAGCATCCTCACAGCCAGTCGGTTGTGTCCCCTGTTAAGTAAACACCTATCACTGCCCATTTGGAATTAGGAGGCCTCCCCTGTGGACTGCTTCACTTTGTCCTGTTGGCCCACCACTCCTTCAGCAAGCCAGCATCTTTTTGTGGCGCAAGTGTGTACCAAACAAACTCTGCGCCATGCCAGATTTTACTGCCTCCCTTTGCCATCACAGAATCCCTATTAGAGTAGTAAGTACTTCCTTCAGAGGGGATTCAGAAGTCTGTCGTCCAGTCATTAAGAGCATTGTATTGTTCCTCAGTAGATGTTGACATCCATCTTCAGCTCATGCCATCTTACTGGGATGAGCTCACTGGTGGCTCTGCACCCTACTCCCAGGTTAACGTGTGTGGACCTTCTTTCCTGTTGGTCTTCGGTCAGGATGGATGCAGGCAGGCATGCGGGGAGCTCTTGTCCTGGAGTGCCTAAGACCTCCTGCTGTCCCCACCCTCCCAACTCTGGAAGCAGGGTCTAGCCAGGTCAGTGTTACTGAATTTGTGGGTGACAGCTGCTAAAACCCAGTGTTACTTTAGGGTGTTAAGTATATTTGATAAGTGCTAGAAAACAATCAGATTTAAAAAAAAAACTTGTCTGTACATTTATAGTGAATTCTTTATTTTATAAATGAATCTTGCACCCTAGAAGCTGCATTTTATAATTTATAGTTTATCTGTGCTGTGAAGACAATCTACTGCAGGGCAAAACTTTGAACATGAGCTATATCTAGACAAAAACATTACTGTTAAAAAAGTTAAAAAATAGAACTGTTTTAATGCTAACAATGCTCTTTAAAAGGGCCTTTGCATAAGCTGTACAGAATCCTTTCTCAAGCCTATAATAAGGAAATGCAAGTTTTCGAGTATTTTATATTTTTATCTGTCTTGTTTATTAGGAAACCCTAGAACACTTTGCACACCTTTAAAAAAATGAAAATGTTATCTCAGGCAGCCAACCATCTCTGTATTGATTGAAATTCCAAATCTCCTTTAACAACTAAAAAGTTAACTGTGTGGCTTTGTTAACTAAGACCAAGGAATAATTTTAAATGTTTCACGTGCTACACGTATGTATCTACAACACCCCAAGTGTTGTGGAGACATAGCATCCTTCAACACGCTACATCCATCACTTGGGTCATCACTGTTTATTATGATTTCAGAACATTGTTCTCAGTTGACTCACAGCATGAGGATTATTTTTAGACATCTTACTCACTCCCCAGGTACCTAGAATTCCGAGTCAGGTCTTACAGTCATAGAAAGAGTGCCTCTTTCCTTGTGTTTAATAGGTTATTTGTGCTTTGTAACTGTACATTCCAGAAATGGAACCACCGACAGAGTGTGAGGCAGCGATGTATGTCTACATCTGGAACCTTGTAAAAGTTGTACTTTGGGGAATAAAATGAAAGAAAAAAAGAGGAAGGAAAGAGAGAAAGGTTCTTTTTTCTGTATAGTGGTATAAAATTATCCTCTTTTAAAATAAATGCTAGAGGAAGAAATTATTTTTCCTGTCATGGATAAAAGCTATAAAACACAAAAATCAGCTTTTCAAAGATGTTAACTCACTGTTTTAAATAAAAAGCAACAAAAATGCACTCGTATTGTACCTGTTCTGGGTGGTGATTGCAGTTTTGTTGTTGACATTGTTATCGAATCCTAAAAATTTATATACATGGCAGGCAAAACTAAAAGCTAGATTTAAAAAAAAAAAATAGAGTTGGGAGCTGAGTAGCCTCTTAGCTACTCAGGAGGTTGAGATCTGAGAATTGCAATAGGAAGCCAGTAGGAAAGTCCTTGAAACTCTCGTCTCGTCTCGTCACCAAAAAGCAGGAAGTAGAGCTGTTGCTCAAGTGGTAGAGCGCCAAGCTTGAGTGAAAGAGCTTCCTTTCAATGCTATGGAGTCAGAATAAGCTTAGTAAACTTTGAGGATTTTCACTAAATCTGGGCAGGTCCTGTTTTGATTCCCATCTTGCATGTGGGAAAAGGTTAAATGGGGCCAACAGCCAGCCAGAGAACAAAGTTTATGTTTCCAGTCACTCTCTTCAACATCAACACAGTTGACATTTGGGTGCTGATGCTTCTTCTTTGTTATGGGGGAGGTGGCCCGGTACATTTTAGGATATTTAATGAGTGGTGATCCCTCCTGGTTGCTGGAAACCAAGCATTCCTACAGACACCCACTGAATGCTTCCTGCTAGATGGAATCACCCCAAGTTGAGGGTCCCCAGTCTCATTCCAGAGCTAAAATTTATGGTGGTATTTATTAGTATTAACGTTGTGCTGAGAGGCTGCTCTTGGTAATATGTTAACAAAAGAGATAATGAGCAGGGTGCCTGAAGCTCACACCTGTACCCTAACTACTCAGGAGACTGACAACTGTCCTTGAGCTTTCCTCAAGGCTAGTACTTTACCACCTGAGCCACAGTACCACTTCTGACTTTTTCTGTGTATGTACTGAGAAATCACTACCACTAGGCCATACTCCTGACCCCCTGAGTCTCTTATCTCCAATGAACCACCAGAAATTTGGAAGTGGAGCTGTGGCTCAACACTAGCCTAGCACCCAGGTCCTGAATTCAAAGCCCATGAGTGACAAAAAAAAAAAAAAAAGAGAGAGAGAGAGAGATAAGAATCTGCCGGGGCCTACCGGCAGCAAATTGGGGTTCCTGAAATAGGGGGCAGGGACTGGAAAAAATAGAAGAGAGACAAACACATCGGGTCCGGGAGGTCTACAGCCCAGGCAAAAACTGCCACGCCTCGTTTATTCTCAACTCAAAGCTTATATCCCTTCTTGAGACCAGGGCACTGCCAGGTGTTACATCCAGATGGTTAATCAGGGAACTGTTGGGGGTTACATTCATATGGTAAATCTCAGATCAATTGAACAGGAGAAGGCCAAAAAACAATAAGACAATCAAGCAATTATCTGATGCAAATCAAAGTACAGTTTGATTCCACTCTTGCTCCCAACAAGAATCCATTGACTTTTTATTTTTTAATGTAAGAAGTGGCATTCTCCTCTGAAGTAGTAAGTTCCCTGGAAACCTTTTGTGTATAATAAGCATGTCACCTGTGGGAGTGGGGGCTGTGAGCCTGATGCCAGGCCCGTGCAGCTCTAGGCTCCTCTTGCCAGAGTTTGGCCGCTATTTCCTAACAGGACTCAGGCAGATCCATCTCGGCTGGCTTTTTCTAGTCCCTTCCCATCTGACCCTCGTTGAGAGGCTTCTGTTAGATCAACTGAGATAAGGAAGGAGACCTGGACTTTCATAACCATCGTCTCCTCTGATCACTGCTGAGCCCTTGATGGTTGTGTCACTTGACGGTTCCCATTTTGCTGTGGCCTTGTCACCTTTCTCCTTCAGCCTGGTGCTCCACTGCAGAACTCTCACAGAAACTCAGCAAGAGGCTGGTGTGGAAACACAGCCCTGCTCTCCTTCCAGACTGGACAGCGAGGGATGTCCTTCAGAATTGCACACCATTAAGCCCTTGGCTTTCAGCCCCTGTGCACTTTCTTTCCTTTCCCCTGAGCACAAGTCATTAAATCCACGTATTTGTCATGCGGTGGCCCCGTGGCACAGCCTTCCTAAGAGAGGACAACCTTCTCCACACCCCCAAAAGTGCAAAGTGTGCATCTGTCTCCTGAGCCCCCTCACTCTCCCGTCATGATTTCTGTGTCTGTCTCTTCCGAAATTAGCTCCGTTCCCAATTCATAGTCATCCCCAAACTAAAACTTCCTAACATTTGTGATTGACTTATTTGTAACTGTGCTACTAAAACCATTGGGAAATTAGATGCATTGGAGCTGGACCTCATTCATCGTTGGAAAATATTTCCCATATCACCCCTAGATACTCAGATTTTCTTCAAACAGCAATTGGTCTTAGATGAATTGCTACTGACAAACCTGGTAAATACAATTGCATGGGATTACAGTAGGCCTGTGATAAGGAGATACTGGAGTGATTGCCACTGTCATTACAGCCCTCAGCCTTGCTTCCTGCAGGGCCACAACAGCAGCATCAACTAATGGGGAAGAGAGTTGGATTACTTTGTGACAATATAGCTTTAATGTCAATTAAAACGCTGTTGTTTTCTTCTTTAAAGTACACAGGAATCACCACTCCGTGGTTCACTTGAAAATAAAAAGACTAATTGGTTCTTGGTATAAAATATAGTGTCTGATTCTACAGTCATTTTTCTTTTGAATCAGTGCCTCATTGACCAGACTTAACCCAGTTCTGGTTTGCTGTGCATCACATCATACCAGCAAAGCATGATGGGCTTTTCTTTTCCAGGTGGCCTTTCTGAAGATGTGACAGAGGGAACTCGGGCATTCCTGTTCCCCACATACACAGAGGAGAACCTTCGATGTGTGGGCATCCCATGCAAAGGAGGAACCAGAGCTGCAGAGTGAGAGCACTGCATGGAAGAGTTGAGTTTACTCATCTGTGTGTGTGTGTGCGTGTGCGCGTGTGTGTGTGTGTGTGTGTGTGCACGCGCACACGCGCTGTGGTAAGAAGAGCTGACTCCGATGGATCTGAAAGCCCAGGGTCGGCTTGTGAAAGACAGAAGCGGTGTCTACTTCCCATGGAGAGAAGCGTCGGAATGTGATGTGCTCTGCCTCAGCTCGCTCACCCAGACCCATCTGTCTGTGAATGCAGGGAGGAAGTTCCCCTGGAACTGTTGTAAATCCTAGGAAATAAACTTGTAAAGAGCTTCTTGGATTTGTTGAAAGGAGTCTTTTAAAAAACTGAAAATATGGAGCCTTCTGTTCGATACTCAGAGGAGATGTTCATAGATGCTTGTTGAAAGAGTGATTATCCTATTTAAAGTTCTCCTGCATGCGCACCCACACCTGCACACTGGCACTGGCGTTCCTTTACCACACACTCGTACCTCGCTGGTATCCTGGTAAGAACACAGACTCACTCGCCATATTCCTATCTGCCGGAGCAGGGGCAGGAACACACTCAATGAGACCACAGAACGCAGCCCAGCTTCTCCTCTCATGGAGCAGGTTTGAGACTTGCTGGGCTCCAAGCCGGGACTGGAGGGAGCTGGGCATCAATTTTTTATTTTTTCTGCTCCATCTCCCCTGCCTCCCGTCGTGGCCCGGCCCCCTCCACTCCCACTTCACTGCCCAGATTTGCCCCAGTCCCTGCCGCCTGAGGAGCCTCTTGGCGTGGGCCCTCCCTGCCAGCACCTCATCCTCTTCCTCAAACACCGGAGTGTTCCATCCCTGTTTCCTGTAGGTATTTCCGCTTGTCCCTTGGCTAGGATTTGGTGAATCAGCCTTGGTGCCTTTCCTGGGTTTCACCAAAACAGGTGTCCCCCAGCAGGGCGGAAGTAGGTCTCCTGAGCCACCAGTGGCTTTGATCTTGCAGTGTCACTCTGTTAAGCACATGTTGATGCTTTGGAGTTCATGGTGTAGCCATGATTCACAGCCTTAACTAGTTCGGCTTCACTTCCGCTCCCAGGCGATAGCCACTGGGCTGACTTTTCCTGCTTTGGGTTCCTGTCTGTCACTGGCAGATGAGGGTTCTTAGGCCTCAGCAGCACTGCTGACCACGAGGCCTGGAGAACTCTTTGCAAGGAGTCCGTAGACGCATTGGGTGTTTAGCAGCAGTGCCGATGTGTCTGCCCACCAGACAGCAGCATCCATTCTCTCCTTGCCCAGCTCTGATCACTCACGCTGCAGCATCCATACAGGCACTGTCCTGGACTCCTCAGGAAGTCTTATAACAACGGGCAGCCCTGTACCCTAGTTGGACAGGGTTTATAAAGGCAAAGACCATGCACAGGTGGTGTGCACACGCAAGCAAGCAAAGTTATGGAAGCAGAAATTAGTCGTTAGTGAAAGCAATTACAACTCATGTATATGTCATAAATCATTAAGCAAAACAACAATTTTGGTAACAGTTATCGACTATCAAGCAGAACAAGGTTCACATTCTAGACTGTTCAATTTTTTATTGTTTCTGGAATTTCCTGGTGACAAGCTAAAATGTCTGCAAGCTAAGTGTAAAGGTAATAATGAGGTAGCTATGCTCCGTTTCCTTCATTCCTCTCTCTTAAGCAGATTTATGGGCCATTTTCATGAGGAATTTTCCTAGACAGTATCATAAGGTTACCTGCTGGTGCC
The DNA here is from genome assembly GCF_031878675.1 of Megascapheus bottae. Lineage (NCBI taxonomy): Eukaryota > Metazoa > Chordata > Mammalia > Rodentia > Geomyidae > Megascapheus > Megascapheus bottae. The sequence goes on from NC_143516.1 coordinate 62,295,363, forward strand.
ATTAGGGATGGAGGCACTTGTGCAGCTGTCCCTGGGCCTCAGAGATAACACATGGGGCATTCCACTTATGCCACTGGAGGTACAAGCAATTTCAGGACTGGGGGTGAGGCTAGCACAGGCTACATCTAATTTGAGGAAAGGGCTGAGGGTTTAACTAAAAAAAAATCTAACATTGGGTTCTTACACTGGTGGCTCACACCTGTTATCCTAGCTACTCAGGAGGTTGAGATCTGAGGATCGTGTTTCAGTGCCCACCTGGGCAGGAAATTCTGTGAGACTCTTTTTCTCCCTCCAACGAACCTACCAGAAGGCCAGAAGTGGAGCTGTGTGTGGCTCAAAATGGTGGAGTGCTAGCTTTAAGTGCAAAAGCTCAAGGATAGCACCCAGGCTCTGAGTTCAAGCCCCAGACAACCACCACATAAAGCTTATCATGGTGAAGTTCCCACAATCACCATTCTCCATGGATCTTCCACGGTTGGGAAGGAAGGGGCCGACTCTCTCCCTGGTGCTCATGCTCCAGCTGTGCGCATCCAGTGGATGGGTGGAGGCTGCATCTGGGACCACTGAGAGAAGAAAACACAAGTGAGTTTTCTAACAATGCTTTCTGTCTAAAGAGAAACTTTCTGTAGGTATATGTGAGACACACACACACACGCATGTACGCACACGCACACAGCATTAAAGAAATTTAAGTAGAATTAAACCACAGTAGGAGGACTAGAAAGAAAACAGGCTATTTAGGTCTACAGTGAACCATTAGCACTAGTTTCACATTCATTTCCTATATCCTGGGGATATAATTCCAGACTCAGTAGCATTCCTAGAAAATAGGACCACAGAATTTTGACACTGTTAGGAGATTAGTAGGGATCTGAGGCATAGTTAATATACTTAAATAGCTACCTGTCCATTTTAAAAAAAATCTCTAAAAGCAGTCATGATTAGGTTACTATGAGCCACTCATAAAATTACAGTAGATAGATCTTGATGAAGACTCCCACTGGCCACCAATTTTCACAAAGTTCCTTACTGAACAGCTACTACATGTCAGCATTACAGCCACTGCAGTAAGACAGTGAGGCAGAGTTCTTAGCCCCCACATAACTCACTCTCTCAGGAAGGAGCAGACAAAATAAAGGAAATAACCATGTTTCATTATAAAAATACTTTCTCATAGTATCAGAAAATGATAAGTTCAATAAGGACAAATGAAGCAGAAGGAAGGAGACATGAAGAATGGTGCTGCTTCAGACAGGAGAGTAAGAAGAGGGGTAGGGTGAGTGTGCACAAGCCATTCTATCCTGATTGACACCTATAATCCCAGCGACTCAGGAGGTTATCATCTGAGGATTGTGGTTTGAAACCAACCCAGGCAGAAACCAGGTGAGACTCGTCTCTCCAGTTAACCAGCAAAAAGCTAGGAGTGGAGGTGTAGGTTAAGTGGTAGAGCACCAGACGTGAGTGAACAAAACAAGGGATAACCTGGGGTCTTGGGTTCACACCCCAGTACTCCTGCCACACACACAAAGAGTGACTGGAGATGCAATAGGAAATGTATAGATTTGTGATTAACTGCACTTTGCCTCATTTGCCAAAAGTAGCTGGCAAAGAGTAAAGAGCCACCAATATTGGCAAGACCTGTGTAAGTGCAATGATTCCAGAAAGAAATCCAACTGGACTCAGGCCCTGGTGAACTGCCTTGCCGTAGTCCTCAGATAATTAAGCTTGCTTAGTAGCCACTGTGGAAGAAAGCGCTGACAGCGTTCAATAGGTTTGCATGATGAATGAACATAGCCTCGCTGTATCTCTGTACATTTATTTTTGTGCTTAATGTGGAACAGAGATTAATGAGGGCCCATGTGCTGCAGGATGTATTGATGATTGGGACATCGTGGTCTAGAGTTAGAAAAACTTTTATGTCAGAGGCATGGCTCTCACTAATTGCTCATTGAAAACTTAGATACGCTATTAATCAATTTAAGTACAAAAGACCACCAGTGTGACATGCTATGACAATTCCTTGGACCCTTAAATGTATCAAGATTCCATCTACATAATCAATTCATCATCTCTTAATCTGGGAAGGGGGGAAGTAACATGGAAGAGGTAAATTGTGAAGTCTCAAACACTGATGTCAGAGAAAAAATGCATTTTCAATGAACTTTACAACATGGCAATGGGGTGAAGGGGTGAGGGAGAAGGAAAATGGGAGAAAAACATGGGAGGGGGGTAACAAGGTTCAAAAATCTGGTGACCTTGGCAGTCTTCCTGGTCAGGATGAGAAGTGGTGGCCAGGGGATATGGTGTCTTTACCCAGCATCCTCCCCGATACTCAGACTGACTCGGACTGTTTTTAAATCCCATTTATTACTACTATTTTTAAGGAGTTGTACAAAGGGGTTATAATTTCATAAACTGAATTGTAACTACAATGTTGCTTGGGTAATACCCATTCTTTGGCTTTCTTTCATTTTCCCCTCCCATCTCTTCCCTCAAGTTACATGGCTCCTAATAGTTCTTACATAGGTTTAACATAACGTATCTTGAATACTAGGATTGCATTTGCTTACCCTTCCTACCTCCATTCATGTGTCTTCCCTTTTCCCACCCCCTCCACAAAAAGAAAACTAAAGCCTAATGAGCTGAATAAAAACAGTACTAAAAATAAGCAGGTTTCTACTTGGAATTTGTTTTGATAAACAGCTCTTTAGATCTTCAGAGGAGTTATGCCTTTGGATTCCTCCTCTTCATATAACCTCTTGTCTATTTGCTTGTGTTTTAGATCTAGCTTCCACATAGGAGAGAAAACATGCATTGTTTGTCTCACTGAGCTTGGCTTACCTCACTTAACAAGATTTGTTCTAGGTCCATCCATTTCCCTGCAAAGGACATAAACTTATTCTTCCTAATGCATGAGTGAAATTCCATTGTGCATAGATTCCACCTGTTTTTGTGGGGCATCTGGGCTGTTTCTATGATCTGACTATTGTGAATAGTGCAGCAATGTGAATGGATGTGCTGGTGTCTTTATGATATCCTGGTTCCTGATGTTCGGGGTAGATGCCCAGGAGAGATATGGCTGGGTCATTGGGAAGAGAGCTGTGATTAGTTTTTTGAGGAACCACTCCCCAGAGTAGTTGCATTGGTTTACATTCCCACCAACAGTGCAATAGGGCTCTTTTCTCCCTGCCCCGACCCCTATTGAATGTTGACTAATCTAACTAGGGTGAGATGGAATCTCAGGCTTGTTTTGATTTGCATTTCCTTTATGGTCAGAGATGATGACCATTTCCTCATGTGTCTATTTGCCATTCTTAATTCTTTTAGTTCCTTTGCCCATTTTATTGATTGGTTTCTAAATAGGTTTTTTTTTCTCTGCATAGATATTTTCATATTTTTATGTGGAAACTTTTATAGCTTAAAACTTGTCTTATTACTTGCTTTGGTAGCAAAAAAGGGTTCGAACATTTTTATTGCCATAATTTGTTTATACACATTCTACTAATTAGTGTTCTGGGTTCAAATTTCAATACATCTAGTAAAAATACTGAATTGCAAATACAACCAGGGGATCACTTAATTTAAAAATCACAGCACACCACCAAGGGATCACTTAACTTAAAAGTCACAACAATAGTTGGCCCCTTTGAGGATTGCAGTTGCACCTTTACTAAACTCAATAGTAATGGAGTTTATTGCCGTAACAGAAATCCCAGCACAGGTTCCTGCCCAGCCAATAGATGCTCACATCACACCATAGCTACAGCTGGTGCCTGGAAATGATAGAAATGATATTTTATGGACTTTTTTTTGCCAGTCAGGGCTCTCTCAAGGCTAGAGCTCTACCACTTGAGCCTCAGCACCAATTCCAGCTTTTTCTATGTATGTGGTACCAAGGAATCCAACCCTGGTCTTCATGCATGCTAGGCAAGCGCTCTACTACTAAGCCAAACTCCCAGCCCTGGTGCCTGGAAATGAGATGGTAGTGGCATCTCTCCCCTCCTCTCTATGTCTTCTCTTCTCCTCTCTCCACCTCGCCTCTCTTCTCTCTTCTTTATGTTCTGTCCCTGTCTGAACTTTTCTTTTTCTGTCTTTGTATGTGTCTCTCTGTTTCTCTGTCTCTGCCCTCTCCCTCATGCTACCCTTCCCTCTCCATCTCCTTCCCTTCTTCATTCCTGCCTTCCTGGCAGGGAAGTAGAACTTTCCTAGCACCTCATTGCCTTTCCCTGCCAGAGTCTGTTGTGATCCACTAGTGGGATTGCTTTCAGTGGTGATGGCACCTTCCCTCTGAATATCAGTGACTTCCTCAGGCCTAGTTTCCAGGCATAGCAGGAGGACAGTCCTCAGTCCCCCAGTGCTGGAGCCATGGTCAGGCAGGCTGAAACTGGACGCAGGTGAGATAAAGGTCACAGGGTTCTCACCACTGTCCAGGTCTGGGCCTCTAGTCTCACTTCTGTCACTCCCTTCCTGTGGGGGTATGCCTACTAGATCTCAACTACTAGAACCCCAATTTAGCTGGGGGCCTTCAAATACCTACCCTTTGCCCAGAATAATTTCAGGCTTGAGAAGGCCATGACAGATTTCTTGCAGTTAATCTGGGAAAAGAATCGCAGGCACAAAGCCCACATGACACCTAATAATGGCACCTGCTATTTCTTCCTGGGGAATGGGATGCGGCCAGCCCCGGAGAGTGGGTCTTTCCTCTGTGTTTCCCCTCAGCAATGCCTCAGTGAGGAAAATGAGACACAGTGGTGGCCTTGGTCACTTCTGTATCCTTCGTTTCATGGATCCAGTCTTAAGGGTTAGCAGTTACATAGCTCTGTAACAGAACACATTGAACCCTGAAAGTATATTATCCACTCACCTTCCTGAAAAATAAAATGACCTGATTATAGGTACTCTCCCTGAATAACAACCCCTATAAAGGGTCCTGTAAATTATCTAAGTTGTTCACGTCCATATAAAGTTTAGTGCAACAGCTGAGGAAGAAGTTTTGAACTGGCTTCCATTCCTACATCCACCTTATAGCCTATGCAAGACCCTGAAGTCACACTGGTGACTCGATGCACCAGGGTTTGAGTGTGAAATCATCCGTGGGATTGAAAGAGTTTTCACATCCCCTAAGATGGTCAGACAGTCTTGGATGGCTCAGAACAAGAATCTAGATACTATCCTATTGCAGAAAATGTTCTGCTGCCAGACACAAGTGCTTCATGTCTGTAATCCTGGCTACTCAGGAGGCTGAGCTCTGAGGATCATGGTTTGAAGCCAGCCCAAGCAGGAAAGTCTGTAAGACTCCTCTCTAGTTATCTTCTGAAAATTAAAATGGTGGAAGAGGATCTGGCTCAAGAGACAGAGACCAGGCCTGAGCTCAAAACAAAGAACAAGAAAAGTGCCCTGAGTCTACCCAGGGCATTTTATCAAGTGTTTTACGAAATGTTTTAATAGAGGGATTGTCTGGCACAGAAGCTCACCAAAGTATAGGCTTTATTAGAGTACAAAAAGAAGAAAAATGAAACTTTGGGAAACCTAAACAATGTTGGTAAAGCTTGTTCCTAGTTTTATTATTTCCTTTCCAGACAGCGGAATGTGTCTTTCTTGGCACCTCTATTTTGGATTTCTCTTTGGCAAAGCATTCTCCCAGGTGGAAAGTTCCACCAGACCATTTACTTTGCTGCCTGCCACCCACGCTTGGTTTTGGTAAGTGTAGTTTGCCTAGGAGGTACAGAAAAACACTCTACTCAGCTCTCATACCAGGCTGGAAGAAAGATTGCTCTGTAGAAAATCAAGATAAAAGAAGTCAGAAGGGGCCAATTTGCTTCAAAATAACGATTTTAACATTTTTAAAGTTAACTGAAATAGTTCAATATAATTCCAGTTTCTACTTAGTAAAGCATCCTTCTTCTATTTTTAACACATTTCTATAACAAAAATAACTTTTTTCTTTCTTTGTTTCTTTCCTTCTTTCTATTTATTTATTTTTGGCCATAAAGAGAGAACTATAAATTATTCCTTAGTCAAGTTTCCTTAGGCACATAAAATATCTAGGGCATGCTCTACTCTAATAAATCAAAGCTTCAAAAAAGGACCAGAAAACTAATCGGAGAATACAGCTTCCACTAACTAGACAATAAAATCCTGAGTCTGTCATCTTTGGAATTAATAAGAGATAAAGAGCTACTCTGGTCAAAGTTTCTAAACCAAGTCAGAAAACCATACAGACACAGAATACATTTGTAATCCTGGTCATTGTACTCCATAAGATCTTATAATTTAATATTTTAAATTTCTTCAAGGAAAAAATATTGGAAATAAACCATGAAGGATATAGAACATCTTAATAAATGAGGAAACATTTTGTAAAAATGGATTGATTTACATTATAATCTATTTACCCAACTTTCCTTGATTTCCAATATTAATGTCACTAACACAGTAATTAATGAAACTGAAGTTTACAGAATTCATTCTCTGTGTCACTAGCACAGGTTTAAGAAGATGGATAAAATATTGGACCTACTTTCAGAGACCTCTCATTCTTCAGAAAGATCAATTGTTGCTTAATTTTGGAATCCCTAAATAAAACATATGAATCATTGATTCTTCTTCTTTTTTTTTTTTTTTTACCAGTCCTGGGCTTGAGCTCAGGGCCTGAGCACTGTCCTTGGACTTTCTCAAGGCTAGAGCTCTACCACTTGAGCCTCAGCACCACTTCCGACTTTTTTGTATATATGTGGTACCAAGGAATCAAACCCGGGTCTTTGTGCATGCTAGGCAAGCACTTTAACCACTAGGCCAAACTCCCAGCCCATCATTGATTCTTCTTTTAATTTCAATTTTATTGTAAAGGGATTACAATTATTTGAGTAAGGTTATTGGTATATTTCTTTTTGAAAAGTGTCACCACCTCCTTAATTTTCTCCCACTTTTTTCCATCCAGAACTCCCTCCCCACCAAGTTGTAAAGTTCATTTCTAACATAGCATCTTGTGAGTATCACTGCTGAATTGTTTCACCGACTATGCCACCATTTATGTGATTCCTCTTCCCCCCAAATCAAATAAACTTAAATACAAGACAAAGGGAACAGAATTTTTTTTAAAAAGTGACAAGAGAGAATAAACCAAGGAGAGGGGAAGAAAACAGAAGTATTTGCAAACAGTACACTAAAAAAAACCTTTTGCTTCCATTTCTTGGATGCTTAACTAAGCATCATTTTACATGATTATATGCGCAGACCTATTGAGCCATTGTGATCCTCTCCTAAAAATATCCTCCTGTGTTCTCACTGTGTGTTGTTTAATTAACCATGTCCAAGTGTAATTTGTCTTTTACTATCTATTGGATTAACTTGTAGATTTATAGACATATTCTGGTTATTACTGGTGAGGAAGACCATGCAGCCTATATTTGTTTGGGTCTGGCTAACTTTGATTAACATAATTTTCCCCATATCTTTCTATTTCCTTACAAAAGTGGTTCTTTCTGAAGGAAGCATAGAATTCCATCGTGTAGATATGCCACATTTTCTTGATCCATTCATCCACTGAGGGATGCTGTGCTGATTCCATATCTTAGGTGTGTTAGATAATGCTGCAATGACCATGGTTGTGCTGGTAGCTTTAGTGTGAGCTGGTTTATGGTCATTTGAGTAAATTCCCAGGAGTGGGATTGCTGGGTCATAGGGGAGCTCTATGTTTAGTCTTTTGAATAATCTCCATACTGCTTTCTAGAGTGGCTCCTTGGCACAGGTTGAAACTTCCTCATTGAAGATCCAGAATCACAATCGGATTGCACCAAACCTAAGAGTTTCTGCCTAGCAAAGGTCATAGCTAGCCAGGTAAATAGAAAGACCATAGAACTGGAGATCTTTACTAGCTATGCATCAAACAAGGGCCTCATATCTAAATTATACTTAGAGCTCAAAAAATTACCTCCCCAAACAAATCCCAAAGAAACAACAACTCCATTAATAAGTGGGCTAAAGACTTAAAGAGAGACTTCTCTGAAGAGGAAATAAGAATGGCCAATAGACACATGAAGAAATATTCAACATCTCTGGCCATAAAAAAATGCAAATCAAAACAACCCTGAGTACCCTGGAAGCAAGGTGCACAACTACCCCACCAGTTTGGAGGTGCTCTCAGGGTTCCCAGCTCCAGAACGTGATGGCTGATATAGCAGGTAATCATCCTGCAAGATATAAAAGAGCAGTGAATTCAACTAATGAAGTCATGGTTCTTCTATCACCACCTAAGAAGAAAAACACTAAGATCCTTCCAACCAATCAGAAGGAGAATCCCATCTTAAGGACTTGGCAAAGGGAAAAGATGACCACAAGATTAGAGCAATGCCTAAATCAAATGATGTGCATAAATGGAAGTGTGGGAGACCTAAAGGAGTCATTAACGCAAAACTTGCACTCAGGAAGGAAATTAAGAAGTTGGGACAAGGATATGAAGAGATCTTTGAGTTGCATGAGGAAATGCAAGAACTCTGAAATTTAATAATTTGTTGAATATGCTATCCATGAGATGAAAAGATTCAAAAGTCTAGAGCTAGCCGGTGCAGTGGCTCACATCTGTAATCCTAGCTACTCAGGAGGTTGAGATCTGAGGATCAAGGCTCAAAGCCAGCCCAGAAGAAGACCTGAGATTCTTATCTCCAATTAACTTTAGAAAACAGGAAATGGGGCTTGGCTCAAGGTTAGGATGGTAGCCTTGACCTGAAGAGCTCAGGGACAGCACCCAGGTCCAGAGTTCAAATTCCATGACCCCCCCCCACACACACACACACAAAGCTATGAGCTAATTAAACACTTTGAGCAGACACTGAAAAGCATCAACAAGGAACTGAAAAAAGATAACTAAACCACAAATGCATAATCCTCTTATGTCAGTGCTCAATAAGAGGAAAGAAGTAGTGTCATGGTATATGTGTTTTTAGCAAATTGCCTTCCAAAGTCAAAAGATAATGAGTGGAACTTTTGAATGTTACAGATTTCTTTTAGTAAAAGTTGGGCTGTGACCCTTTTAATTTGCTTTCAAAGAAAAAAAACAAACAGTGAGATTCCACCTCACCCCAGTTAGAATGGCCATTACCAAAAAAAAGTAACCATTATAGACGCTGGTGGGGATGTGGCCAAAAGGGAACACCACACTACACTGCTGGTGGGAGTGTAAATGGATCATCGATTAAGTTCTTAGATTTCACAGTGATTTACTCAGTAAAACCAAATCAAGTAGTCCAAACACAGAGGAGACAGTTTTTGTGGGATAAATGTAGTTGCAGAAATCTAAATTCAGTAAACTCTTAACTGGACCAAAGCCATGAATTGAGGCATTCTACCTAACTGTTCACAGACACACACCGCGCACGCACGCACACACACACATAGATTAATGCTTCTAACACTTATATAAAAGTAGAATAGACAAAAATATAACTGTATTTGGAGTTCTGACATGGACTCAAACAGTGGAAACCCCTAAGAATGTACAGTCTGCCTCAGTGTTTTTTAAAATAAGAAATAAAGTGTGTATTTTACCTGTCTAACAACTTATGATACTGTCTTATAGTTTGACAAAGCAGTTTGAAATCAAATTCTATCACATGATTTTATTCACCCTCTCCTTCTAGCCCCCCCCCCAAAAAAGATAACATGCTTCTTCAGAGGAGAACATGGAAGCTTACAGGTTTTCAGAACTTGTGCACAGTTACTCGGAAGCTTCGGGTTTGAAGGCAACTGGTAACTGGAATAATTGTGACCAGACCTGTCACTCTCAGGGTCTGCCTCAGTTTTAACATGCAGAACCAAGAGTCTTGGGGAAGGGAGAAGAGGGGAAGGGAGGGGGATTATTTTGAAGAATTCTGCTATGGGCTTAGTTTAGAGTTGGTGTTTTAGTGTATTTGATACTCAAAATTATCCTCAGTTCCAGCCCCTAGAAGTGATTAAGACTCCAAATAAAAATTGTAATTGAAACAAAAGAAAACCTTCCACAACTTTGACAAATTCTGTACCTATAGAGACACTGATCTGGCTTTGGACCTTGAGGAAGAAGGGGGAGGGGGAGGTAGGGGGAAGGGAAGAAGGGGGAGGAGAGGATGGGGGTGGGGGGAGGAGGAGGAGGTGGTAGTGGTGGTGGTGGTGGTCCATGGCCTCCTCCAGCCCTCTGTGCCCTCTGTGTCCCCTGCGCTGAGGCCCCGTGGGGTGGTCCTTGCCTTGGGGCTGCAGGAAAGCCCGGAGGACCGGCCTTCGGTGGGGCTTGAAGCCCTGGTCGTGGTCAGTACCTGGGGAGCTGATTCTGGTTCATCTGTCCTCACTCGTCCACCCCAGCATCGGGTCCTGCTGGAGGGAGGGGGACCGCGGGAGGGTGACGCTGATGAAGAGGGACAGGGGAGGGGTGACAGTGATGAAGATGCATAGTACCCACACCTGACACATTGAGTGGAAACCGTGGTGTACAGCTACATACTGATCATTTTAATAATAGTAGTAATGATGATGATGATGATGATAAGCCACAGTCCTGCCTGTAATCCTAGCTACTCCAGAGGCTGAGATCTGAGGATGGCAGTTCAAAGCCAGCGGAGGCAGGAAAGTCCATGGGACTCTTATCTCCACTCAGTCACCAGGAAAAGCCAGAGTGTGGTTCAAGCGGTGGAGCCTTGAATGAAAAAAGCTAAGGGATAGTGCTCAGGCCCTGAGTTCAAGCTTCAAGATGGGCCCCAAACACCTAAATAAATACCTAGGAATGTCTAAAGGAATATAGAAGCTCATGAATAATTGATATTGAGTCCTAATTCATTTCTTCAAGAACAAACTGAGCTAATCTCTAAGAAGAGTGGTGCTCTCTTGGCTGGAGGTCAGTCATCCTTGCAGGGTGTCTCCTCTCCCTTGGTGACCTATCAGGGGATTGCACACAGCCACCCCATCAAGACCCAGAGGAGGGCCTGGCTAGGCTGGGAGAGAAATGGAGGAAGGAAGGAAACAAAGAAATGGGGTTTGCTCACCAGAAGACACTGCACTCTTCTTCTGAGAACTAGGCAGCTGGGAAACGAAAAAGAACTCCAGTCTCTGGGAAATTATAGTAAAGGCAAATTGAACTACCATCCACAAGCCAGCCCTCCTGGTACTCCTGGTGGGAAACTCCTGGGACAGTGTGGTTTCCTCCTGTGAAGCGGTTTTTTTGTTGTTCTGCTTTCGCCACAGCTTTTCTGTTCCCAAAAGAAGACTTAACAAGCACTCTCCTCAGAAGGTTTGTGTGAAACTGCTGTCAGTGGCTCATCCTGTCCCATGGTGGAACAAAGCTGATGGGTAATGTGGAATTGTACTTCCCATTGTGCTTTTAATGGTCTTCAAAATTAATTACACATAGGAAAAGACTGGTGAAGTTACTAGATCAGGGTATTCTTCGACAGCTATTTGTATCTGTGGAGTCTCTTCCTGCATTGCACTGATACATCTTTTCTTCTCAGATCAGATTTTCTTTTCTTGTCGGGGTAATGCATAGAGGGATTACAGTTAAATTTGTCAGATAGGAGGTGCATTAGTTCTCACACATTGATACCTCTTCTCATGTTTTTATCCCCTTTCCCTCCCTCCACTCCTCTCAATCATCTTGTTTTCCTCCTTCCCTTCCCTATTTCAAATAAACAAATGTATATCAAATATACCAGGTAACAAAGTCAGATACAGTAACCACAAGAGATTAACCATAAGGGAAAAAAGGGAAAAGAAATAACTGCACATAGTACATTGAGAACAACAGTCACACAAGATAAACCTCATGTTTCCATATCCTATGTACATAGCTTTTAAGCTATTGTGATCCTCTGTTGGGAGAATCCTAGATGTATACTAATTATTATAAATGAGGGAAACTATTGAGCCTATGCTCCTTTGGGTCTGGCTAACTTCACTTAATATGATTTTTCCAAGTCTTTCCATTTCTTTACGAATGGGGCAATGTTATTCTTTCTGATAGCAGCTAGGTCAGTTTTTCTAATGAGTCATGACTATATCATTTTTTTGATTAAAAATCCTAGAAAACAAATTCTGTAGGGTAGGGGTGGAGTGGCAGAGAACAGAACATTAGAATAACCATTATGTTTAAAATGTTTTCATGCTTCATGTCAAATGCAAGCATTAACTCCAATCATTAATTGATATTGTGCATGCATTAACTCCATTAATAGAAAACACAAAATAGGTGCTATTTGCTTATCCACTTTTATTAATGAGCTTAAGGAAGTCTTTCAAGCTTGCATAGGTGGCATTTGAGCCCAGGTAGACAGAGTAGAGTCTTCTCACTCCTCTTTTTTAATTGGGCTTCAGTTTTAAATTAGCTTGTATTCCAAAGGGATTTTGTTATGCCATCGCATAGATGTGTGCTTGGAGCAACTTCATTCCTCTGTTTTGTTCCCATTTTACCTCCTCCAGTGTTTAGTGGAGTTCACTATGCTGCCATCACACATATACAAAACCTAATCCAATCAATCCATCTTTCCCTCCAGGTCCTCTCCTTCCTCCACCTCCCATCGATTCTCAGTGAGCCTGTCTTTTACATCCATGGCTCATCACCATCATCATCATCACCATCATCATCATTCACCTTCATGGTTATCTTCAGTCAAGATATCACAGAGGAGAGAAAGCTTCATTCAACATAATGATCTCCAGTTCCATCCATTGCCCTGCAAATGGTGTTTCATTTCTCTTTATGGTGGAGTAATGTTCCACTCTGTGTGTGTGTGTGTGTGTGTGCAGGCACACCTGTGCACATTTGTGAGCCTGTGTGTGCACATGTGTGTGTGTGCATGTGTGCGCTGAGAAAGATTCCAGCTTCCTCTCCCAGCCTCCACTTCTGACTTTTTGCTAATTAATTGACTATAAGACTCTTTCACATTTTCCTGCCCAGGCTGGTTTCAAACCCTGATCCTCAGATCTCAGCCTCCTGAGCAGCTACGATGACAGGTGTGAGCCACCAATGTCTGGCAGGAATTGGGATCACTCTCCAGCCCAGCCTTTCATAGTGTGAGGTGTCGCAGGTCATCCTTTACTTTTGTGGTGTGTGTGCAACTGGCACAGGCCACATCTGGCAGGAGACACAGAACAAAATCCATGCATATTATTTCAAACACACATAATTGCACATTAGATAATAGGCCAGGCATAGTATAAGCTATATGGTCATTATATATATTTACAGGTTACAGAGTGATGTTACGAGTTTGTCTTCATCTGGTAGAGCAGTAGGCTTGAGCAAAAGAGCTCAGAGATAGTGCACAGGTCCTGAGTTCAAGCCCCCCAACAGACCCACTCACCAAAAAAATGTGCCAAATCACAAGTGGAAATTCAGTTTTAGGGTCCCTCTCTCCTCTTGTCTGTGAGCTCCATGAGTAAGAGACAATGTCTGTTATGTCACTCCCCCCAGGGCCTAGCACTTAATAGGTGCCCAATAAGCAATTGCTCAAAATATGAACAGATAAGTAGCAAATCTGTTTGTATAAGATTCTGTCTTTAATTTTGCAGTTGGATTTTCTCCTTCACTGTAGCACTTCACTTTGTTAATGTGGGGTACATTTTTTCTCCTTTGCTCCCAGTGATCAAGATCATACTGTATTCTCTCTCTCTCTCTCTCTCTCTCTCTCTCTCTCTCTCTCTCTCTCTCTCTCTCTCTCTCTCTCTCTCTCTCTCTCTCTCCCCCTCTCTGGTGTGCATGCATGCACTATGTGGTAATTGCACTCCCATCTCATTGCCATTTGCAAATGTAATGAACACTATTTGGTTATTTTTCTGGTTGGGAGCCAGACGAAGAAGACATGTTGTTCTGACTGCTGCTATGTTTGGGTCATTTCAGTAATAAGAACACTGAATTGTCACAGAGAAAGTATCTGCTTTTTCCTCAATGAGATGCTGGTTGTAGTGTGTGAGAATATTAATGAACATAGTATATTACATAATGTTTGTTTCTGGGAAATTTATATGTTGATGCTAGGATACATTTTAATTTCTAAAAAGCATTCTCACAAGCCAAAATCGATTACACTTCTAAAATACTATCTAATTACATAATTAAACAATTTTCTTTCAAATCTGTCTGTTGGAAATGCCTGTTCTGGCAAAATGAGCTGCAACAGAGAAAATGGAAGCCCTCACCCAGGGTACCAGTGAGGACTCTGGTTAAATTGTGTTTCTTTTGTTCAGTGATGGCTTTTCTGAAATAAAACCTTAGCCACTACTGGTTACCCAGCATACATCTCCCCTCTTCGCCCACAACTCTTGCCCAGGGAACCGTAACCACACCTATGAGTCTGAAACTCTTCCAGGGGACAAGAGTGCAGATGGTTAGGGTAAAGAGTTCTCAGAGTAGTCCCCAGGCATCTACCAGCTAAGGGACCCTTTCCAGCCTATAGCATCAAGGCATTAGAGATTAAAAGCGACTTTATTTATTTTATCGTGTGTGTGTGTGTGTGTGTGTGTGTGTGTGTGTGTGTTTTCTTTCATGAGAAGCAACAAAGAAAAAAACCTCTTGCTTCCATTTCCTGAAGTTCATTCTGATAAATAATATTTTTCACTCCTCGCCTAAGAATATCCTCCTTTGGTCTCACTGTGTATGAATGTCTAGGGACTAAACATAGAGCTTCCCTGTGACTCACCAATCCCACTCCTGGGCATTTATCCAATAGAACACAAACCAGAGCACACTAAAGCCACCAGTACAACCATGTTCATTGCAGCACTGTTTGCCATAGCCAAGATATGGAATCAACCCAGTGTTTAAACAGATCAAGAGAATGTAGTACATATTTGTAATGAAATTCTACTCTTCCATCGGAAAGAATGATACTGTATTATTTGTTAGGAAATGGAAGGACTGTGGGGGGTGGGGGAAGAAGTGATTTAAGCCAGACTCAGAGAAACACAGGTTGTGTGTAGTTTCCCTCATTTATGGGGGCTAGAATGCGCCAATAAATCTACAAGTAAACACACTGAATGGAAAAAAGACAAAATATACACCAGGACACAATAAAGTATACAGTAGCTAGGATTACAGGAGTGAGTCACTGCATCTGGCAAAAATTGTCTTTAAAGACACAGAGGATTCGATTCAACATGCTAGTTTGCATGTTGAAGGGGTGACCCATGTCACCCCTTCCCTGCTCCCCCAGCAATCCCCTCTTCCCCTCAAGAGACTATTCCCGCATATGTGCACTGAGGATCCTGACTGCACTTGCTCTCTCTCTGTTCATCTGCACAATGCATATCGAAGACTGTAAGCCAGATTTCTTCTAGGGAAAGTGCTGCACTGGCATTTTGTCATAGAGGACAAAGATGGGAACCAAATCCAAAAACAAGCAGGACCTACCAGCCAGGGATTGGAGTGGAGATCAGTGGGCATACAATGGATGAGAAGAAACACGAGGGAAGAGAAGATCCTGGCTAATTGTACTCTTTGTGAGGACAGTGGGAGAGGTGAGCTGTCAACTGAGGCCGATAAGGCACCTGATCACACTGGAAGGCTGCAGGATTGAGCTAGGTCAGGGGAGTGGCATGTTGCTATTGTTTGTTTTGTCTTGTTTTCCTTCAAATAGATGCTGTAAAGACTTGCAGGCAGGACCTGCAAGATTTCAAAGAGAAGTGATTCTGAGGCCTGGCGAGGGCAGATCTTCCAGGTGAGTGGAGGGACTCGGCAGGTTCTTGGGTTGCTTCTTACACAACCTGACACCAGGGAAGTAATGAAGTAGGATGGGAAATGATGGCCCCAGGTGGCCTGTGTGTGAGTGGGAGATGTGTGCTCTCACCACTGCACAGTTCAGAGGTGCCTTCCCTGGATGTTGGAAAAATCCAAACACATTCTCCCTGATGGCCAACAGGGCCTTACTTTCGGGAGGAATCTCAGTCAATGACTTCTTTCTGCATTCTGAAGAGATCTTCAGGGAGGTTTTACACACATCCCCCGATTCATATGTTAAAGGTAATTGGGCCTGGATCCTTCCCCTCTGCTGGGCCTTACAAACTTACTTTTATGACTTGAACTTCCACCACTCACTATTCTTTTTGTTCCCTCCCCCACATTAAAAATGATCTGGAGCTGGGTGCTGGTGGCTCATGCCCAAGTTATTGGAGCTTCACAGTTCAAAGCCAGTCCAGGCAGGAGAGTCAGTAAAACTCTTGTATCCAATTAACCATCAAAAAAGCCAGACATGGAGTTGTAGTTCAAGTGGTAGATTGTCAATCTTAAACACAAAAGCTCAGGGACAGCACCAGGCTGAGTTCAAACCCCAGGACTGGCATCAAAAAAAAGAAAAAAAAACTAGTAATAACTGACCTTGAGTTCTTCTTATTAGTTTTTCTCCACTTCGACTTCTTCAACTAGTGGGATGAGTTGAAAGAGAGTGATCTTTGAATAGTACTCAATGCACTTGTTAATTGTCTTCGGGTGATGTTATGGTAACTATTACTATTGATATGAAATGTAAAGCAACCTAGAATCCTGCCAACAAATGCTCACTGAGCACCTTTCCTGCAGCCAGCATTGTGAACCTGTGGGGTTGCTCCAGGCCAGGCATTTACAGTATAATAGTGTCATCACACTTTCTAATCAGACTAGGGGGAGAAAGAATCGAAAGGTATTTGTTTAGGGTGTATGCTAACACATTGAAGTATAAATATTCATAGAAAATGAAGTAGACCAAAACAATTTAATAGGATTAACTACAGAGTTAGGACTATGAAATGTAATATGCAACAATTGCTCTTTCTAATCATGTTTTAGTAACACCTGAAACAATTTCTCAGGCACTAGAATGCTTTGCAAGGATTTCATAGAGGATCAAAACTCTCTTAGATAATGTTAGCATCTGATTTATGATCAAAGGCAAGACTCCTTTGCCTCTTTCAGGGATAATATATAATACAATATGAAAGGGCGAATACTAATGGATACATTCAATACAAACACTACCGAAGACATTATTTCAAAACCCAGGCACTGTTTCTCAGAGTTTACTTTTTTGGGGGGCCCATCACAACATTGAATATTTTACATACCTCAAGTAGATAATGCAGGGGTTTCACTTTGTTTTTTCTCTAGCTATATTATGTGGGGAAGAAGTGGGGGCGAGGTTGGTAGATCCCCAAATGTGGCAGGTGTTTATTTTCCACTCAACTTGCATCATTTGTTTTGTGCAGCAGCAGCTCTGAAATGTTAATACAAAAAATGGCCTTAATTCAACTTTGAAAACAAATATTTACAGGCTGAACAATTAGTGGTTAGGTGACACACCTGCTACTCCTGCATACATATTTCAAGAAAATGTCTAGTCCTGGGCTCATGGACATTAATTGAACTTGGTTAGCCACATGGTAAATAGTAACCTGACATCACTCTGTGGATTGAATGGAGAGTAGGTGAATGACTAGCTCTGAAAGTGGTGAGGTGGCGTGGCTAGACTAGACCAATGGTGGCTAGCTTCTCTAGTCACAGGCAGCTGAGTTTTGAGGCGCTGCAGAGGCAGCCTTGCAAACCCACTCTCATCTGCCAGAGTTGACATGTGGCTGTGGCTGCTGGTAAAGACACAAGGTCGCATTCCCAAATGATATTTACCAGATTAAGTATTCAGGGGCGTGAGTGATGCACAGGTCATAATTGTGA
This sequence comes from Megascapheus bottae, assembly GCF_031878675.1. Taxonomy (NCBI): domain Eukaryota; kingdom Metazoa; phylum Chordata; class Mammalia; order Rodentia; family Geomyidae; genus Megascapheus; species Megascapheus bottae. Next base: position 62,313,022 of record NC_143516.1, read on the forward strand.
GTGACGTCACTGGACCTCAGCCTATTGGAATGATTAGTATCACATTTGTGTGTGGATTACAGAAGAAAACCAAAACAAAACAAAACAGCCCTGAACTAACAGAGCAAGGAGCTTCCAGAAATTCAAGGAGTTGCCAACCCTCAACAACAACTTTTCTAGTATAAAATAGAGGCTTTAGAATGCAGAGAAAGAGAGAAAAGAGAAGTAGTTTCTCTTCTGTAATGGGAATAACATTACATTATAAGCTGGGGGATTGGAGATAGTTCACATATTCAGATGAGCCTCTGTAGGATGAGGAAGGGGGGCGGGGCTTTACTTTCTGCTCGCCTCTGGAGAAAACCTGGCAGGCACCAGCAACACAATGGTAGTTTTATCTTACAGTAACCCATCAAGAAATTTATTGGCAAAACACCTCCGAGGAGTGTTCTGTTAGAAAGCTGGCATGTGTCTGTGTGGTGTCTCCAGACAGTGACTGTTCCTTCGCCTTTGTTCTATGGATGGCCCTGCTTTATGCTCTTTCAGCAGGAAGCAATTTTACAAAGGTGCACAGAATGCTCTGAGGAAGTTATAACTAATAAAGGCTCTGAGACGAGGTGCTGCCAAGAAAAACTGGGGCACACCAAAGAAAACACATTCATAATCAGAAAATATGGGCAGATGGAAGAGGGCGGGCCTGCACTCCCCTCTGACTGAGCAAACAGTGAGCCCTCCCCAATGCATCTTTCTATGCATAGCTGCACTGTGACCCCTGTCAATGTCTCATTGTATTAGAGGCTCCCTATCATTCAGCAGTCAGCTGTTAGCGCTATTATATGGCCTTTGATCAACAAGCTTCATAGGCCTTATTTCCTCCATGGAACTGAGAAGCTGAGCTGGGGCTGAAAATCACCTGTACTGTTGACTCCTTTTGAAAGCTAACCTGAGAGAGACTTTAATGTAAAACTCCCCCCAGTCCAACTCAGTGCTCCCCTCACTTCCCACCCCTTTACCTGGGAGTCCTTCCTCTCAGACAGGGTCAGACATTTGTCCTCAATCCCAGAGGCTCTGGGCTGGCCCCCTTTTCTGTGTGGCTTGTGTAGGGACAGACGTCCCCTTCCTCTTCCTCTACACCCATTTCTTTTTTCTTTACTGGACAAACTAAATCCATTCTCTAAAGATTCCTTGTCTCACAGACTTTTTATAATGTATTACCACATGAGGATATCGTTTCCTGACCATGATTTACACAAAATAATCTGCAAATCTTTACATAACAAAATGCCCGAAGATTCTGGGCAAGTAAAATAGTAAATCTATCCATTCTACGGATAAATAACTTCACAGAAGGAATAAATAGCCCTATGACACTCCAGCAGCCATTGCAATCATGTGTGTTTGTGCATGTGTGTGCTTGCGTGTAGGGAGATGTGTGGAAAAGTCATAATAAGCTAGGGATTTTGATTTTCATAGCATGAGAGAAAGGGGACAAGGTTTAGGCCTTGCAAGGAGCAGGAATTGGCTCCTAGACACATGCACTCTGCTGGGACTCTGAGGCCAAGAGTAAGAGTGACTGGATAATAAATCCTCTCACCCACACAAGGCGACCTTGTAGTCTTCTAATTAAGCTTGGTTGCCAGGGGACTGGGCTCTATCAGATGTTTATCATAGCAGGCTTGCCATCTCATGGGTTTGTGGTTCGACTATAAACTATTCAGTAGGAAACATGAACCCTTAAGTTGAAAATCCACACAGGAAGGTTTTCAGGCCAGAGGGATGCATCATCCAGCCTGTGAGGACTCTCACAGGAGGAGCCACTCTGCGGATGAGCACATACTCCAAAGTTACATGATGTTTAAGGAAGTAATTTACTCTGAAGTAGAATCTGCAGAGATAATGTGCACTTATCTTAATAGTAGAAATTCAGAGGTTACATTATAAGTAAACTCTGTGTGTGTGTGTGTGTGTGTGTGTGTGTGTGTGTGTGTGTGTGTGTGTTGATCCTGGGGCTTGGACATAAGATTCGGGTGCTGTCCCTGAGCTTTTGTGCTCAAGGCTAGCTTGTTACCACTTGAGCCACAGCACCACTTCAGACTTTTTTTGGTAGTTAATTGGAAATAAGAGACTCAAAGGCTTTACTTCCTGGGCTGGCTTTGAAGGGCAATCCTCAGATATCAGCCTCCTGGATAGCTAGGATTAGCCCACCGGCACATGGCTCATTTAAAAGTTATATTTAGATGGTTGGGAGGTGAAATACATATCAGAGAGATCACATAGAATGTCTAGAATCGGAAAGTATAAATGAAATGCAAACACATCACATCACATTAAACGTGATAGTAGATAGAGATGAAAAAGGGTATTAGCAAACTGGAAGGCAGATCCAAGGAAAATTATTTGTAATGTGACTCAGATCAAATTATGGCTATGAAGCAGAGATAAAAGGCATAAAGAATACACTTTAGACTCTGATATAATGTCTGATATCAGTTAAAAAAGGAAGAAATAAAGTTGTCTTTTATTATTCTTATTTTGTGCTCGCATTTCTCTCTGGGATATGGAAGACCTAAGTAAATAGAGTAAAAAAAAAAAACAAAAAACGGAAATTGGAGGCCATTATTCTATGGGTGTGTCATTAAGTGTGACTTAAGAAGAAGCAATCATACTTACCCCTTAGTGAGGAAAGTCAGGTCTCCTAGACGTCTTCTGCTTAATAAATTCTGCAGAGCAGCATTTCAGTCCTAACAATGTGATACAAGCCATGGTAATGGAGACTTTAAGAGATAATTCTGGCTACTTAGGGATGCTTATATAACCAGTGCCCATTCCTTTTTACTGTTTTTTTTAAAAATCTTTCTTAGATAAAAACATTATTTTGTGATAGTCTATGAGGAGGAAAATGCCACCCTCTAAGCTGATGGTTGTTACTTGAGGAAGCTGTCAAGCAAGAAAAACAAACCCATCCAGAATGAATACTAAGCTGGGGCTGGTGGCTCAGGTATGTAATCCCAGCTACTCAAGGGGCTGAAAATCTTGGTTCAAAGCCAGACCAGGTTGAAAAGTCCATGAAACTCTTGTTTCAATTAATCACATAAAAAGCTAGAAGTAAGCCTTGTGCCTGTGGCTCACTGTTGTAATCCTAGCTACTCAGGAGTCTGAGAGCTGAGGATCATGGTTCAAAGCCAGGCCAGGCAGAAAAGTATGTGACAGTCTTACCTTTAATGAACTACTCAGAAAAAGCCAGAAGTGATGTTATGGTTCAAGAGGTAGAGTGATAACCTTGCAGCTTAGGAATAGCTACCAGGCTTTGAGTTCAAGCCCCAGGTCCAGCTCCAAGAAAACCAACACAACAACAACAAAGACTGCTTATATTATTAAGATAGTGTGGAAAAATAGTAGATCTACTATTATCAGCTTTAAAATATAACAAAAACATTTTTTCTTGTGGTGGTACTGAGGCTTGAACTTGGGGCCTGGGTACTATCCCTTAGTTATTTTGCTCAAGGATGGCATTTTATCACTTGGACTATAGCCCACTTCTGGCTTCTTGATGAATAAATGGAGATAAGATTATCATGGACTTTTCTGTCTAGAGTGGCTTCAATCACGATCCTCAGTTCTTAGCCTCCTGACTAGCTGGGATTAAAGGAGAAAGTGAGCCAAGGGGAGGGGGACGTGTCTAAAAAAGTTCATTTTTTCAAAGGCAGAATATTTTACCATGTTCCAATTTAAGTGATTTCATGTATCGTTTTTCATTTCACTGGTTTTTTTTGAAGTTACATGATAGTATATGTACTTTCAGATCCTTCTATTACTGTTCTTCCAGTACATTTATGGTGATAAATTAAACCTAAACTAAATTTTATTACCTATGAATATGACTTTATCACATTTTATGAGGTTATAATTATGCTTATCAGCAGAAATTGATCAAAACAACACAACTGTATTATACATTTTAACCTATATAATTAAACAAACAGTAAAACTTTGTTACAAAGGCATTGCTTGCTTAGAGATACTTCCACTTTATTTCAGCTAGCTCAAAGTGTTGATAGAGAAACAAGAGTAAATATTAATTGTATTCCTAACTCTTCGGGGATTTTTGTATTAATTCACTTATCTCTTACAACAATGACAGGGTAGGCAGAGTAGTGTTCATACTTGAGGAAATGGAGACTTTGAGAAGTGAAATAATTGCTTGAAGTTGAATATGAACCTATGTTTTTAACTTATATGTCTTTCTAGATAACAAACAAGTATGCTTGTGTGTGTGTGTGTATGTGTGTGTGTGTGTGTGTGTGTGTGTGTGTGTGCTATTCATCTCCTCCACATGCAATTATTATTCATTTAGTTATTCATTTACAAGAAACAAGAAGGTCTTTTGTAGCGTTTTTGTTTTGACACATACACCTTGCTTTTGGAGTCTATCTGAAACTGAGATCCATCACCTTTAGGCAGATCCACCTGCTGGCAGCCAACTGGGCATCTGGAGCATCTGGCAGGGAGTTTCAAAGGAGCATGTGAGCCACAGAGACTGAAGCACTTCTGAGACAGGAGCAACCTTGGAGAGGGCTTTTGGCTCGGTCACTCTGCTTCTGAGTTCTACAGAAAAGGCTGTCTTTATATAGAGATTTTACTCCTGCTAGGCATCATTTTCATTTTGCCCTGGGCTTCCTGGCACAAGCCAAAGGTTCATTTGCAAAAGTAATTGTTCTAGCAATAGTGGCTTATTATATTCCTCTGGTATCTAAAATGATCTACCTCCTCCACTCACCACGAGATAATTATATTTTCAGAGATTAGAAGGCTGAGGACGTGGCTGGATGAGAGAGAGCACTGTCTCAGCATGTGCTAGATCCTGGGTTTGCACTCCAGCACAGCAAAACAAAAGGGGTTGCACTATCTGGTGTGTGTTCTTGTGACTGAGGGCCACCCTCTGGTGGTTGTAGTGTGTGCCTCGGGTCTAGAATGTTCCCTCAGCTTAGGGCACACATCTCATCTTGTTTCCTCATATAGAGCTCAGTGCACACTTTGTTCAGCTTAGTATGTGCATTGCATAACTACTAGCTAGCCCCCAGCTCTGTCTGCTGTGGCCATGGAAGGTCCTGCCCCTGAAGCACAGAGGCCTCATATTTTATTTTATTTTATTTTGTATGTGCCTGTACTATAGCTTGAACTCAGGACCTGGTCTCTGTCCTGTAGCTCTTTCAATCAAGGCTGGCTCTTTACCAACTAAGCCACACCTCTCCTTTTGACTTTTTGCTCATTGGCTATAAGAGTCTCAAAGACTTCTACCTGGACTGGTTTTGAACCATGATCTTTAGACACCATTTCCCTATTTGGGCTATGGAATTAGACTCACTGACTGTTAACTCTCCACGGAAGCCAGTCTTGCTTTACATCTCCTCTCAGTGCCTGTGTGAGCTGTGTCCTCACTGGTGACTCTGAACTCTGCAGGTCACACAGTGAGTGACATCTGTCGCTGCTCTGTTTTGGTGATGGGCGCTGTTGTGTGCTTAGCTTTCTCTGGAGTGGAACCCTTGGGTAGAACAAGGGTCCCTTCCTTAACAAGGGGTCAAGCTCACCTGTTGGAATGGTACAGACACCCGAAGCTGTGAATAGGTGCTTGTCCAAACTTTAGGAGCTAAAATCCAAATTATTATCACAAATGAAAAATAAAAGTTATAGTCTCACCACTAAAACACAATCATGGTTAAGATTTTTCTGGGGAATTTTTCTTCTAGATTTTTTAAAAAAGGAATAGATCCCTTTCCCAATGGACAAATGGATCAAGAAATGTAGTATATGTACACAGTGGAAATTGACTCACCCACCAGGAAGAATGATACTATATCACCTGCAAAGAAATGGATGGAGCTGGAAAATACTATGTTAAATTGGATGAGGAAAGAGAAAGGATGCATCTTTCCTCTCATATGTGGAACTAGACCTAATTCATAAATGTACAAGTGACATATATGGGATTATATGGAAGTGTAAGCAGATGTACTAACTGAAATATGGTAAATGCAGAAAAAATCCAAATGATGTAATTCCTTAGGAAAAAAACAAACAGTCCAACAAAATGAATACTTGAAAGTCATGTCTGAAAGATGTGTGTGGGGGAGTGGTCAAGAGGAAGGGGAAAGAAATGGAGAGAGGTGGGGAGAATATGTCATCATATTCAATGCATTTCCCATGAAACTAGGAAAATTGAGGATGGAGTTCAGAGGGATAGGTAGAATGATGAGAGGGGTGACATTGATCAACATATATTATCCCTACAAATTGATTTGCTGAATGGTTAAACTCCTTGTACAACTAATTAAATAAAATGTAGTTTTAAACAGTGTAGAGTTACAATATCAAGATCCGCATGCACGCTGCACCCAAATTCTCCTTTTATTAGCATCTAACATGTTTTTATGATTGATGATCAATACTGATACATTATTACCAATAATGTATTTCTTTCTGATTTCCTTAGTTTTTACCTGATGTCCTTTCTCAATTCCAGGATCCCATCCAGAAAGCCACATTACTTTTAATATTTGCATCTTCTTAGGTACTGCTTGTCTATGAGAATTTTGAATATTTTCTTTGTTGGGCTGTGAGTTTGTTTTTCTAAGGAATTACACAGTTTGATTCTCACTGGCAAATAACATAGTTTGGTTAAAACGGCAGGGCCCTAAACTGAACAGATATTTTTATACAATACAAAAAAATAGCATTGAAAGTAGCATGAATGGTTAAAAAAAATACTGACCCATTTTCTCAATCCCTAGATACAAAGGAATAAGAAAACAAGGTAGAATTGTTTCCCAAAGGCTGTCAAAGTTAGCCTTAGAGAACTGTTAGAGAGACAGGTTTTAGCCCCCAGGTAAAGAATGCAAAGAGCTTCCTGTGACTCTGGGTAAGAGAAGCTGTTTACCAGGCTTCAATGGAAACCTTTGGGGAAGAAGAACCAGTGAAAGTCCGCAGGAGAGGAAGCCCACAGGGCCCCAGGGACATGGGAGGAGTCAGGGGTAAGAGTCATGTCAGTGTGGGACTGTGGCCAAGGAAGACATCATGCCTCAAGGGTTTAATGAAACTGTGGAGTTTGGTGCCTTCCTGCTTCTGCCTTCGGGGATCATGGCCAGTGTTCTGCGGGACAGCCCCGGGGTCAGGGGAGGCCATGGCTGAGAACTCTACAGGAAGCTAGACGCAGGGTAATGAACAGTGCAAGCAGAATTGTTGCCCCTAACTTGCATTAGAAATAGCCACGCTCCAGCCCTTGAGAAGTACCCATTTATCTTCTGATAATTGATTCATCAATTACAAGTCATTTAGACTTTTTTTTTCTCTTAACACTAATGATTCACCTCAGTCTCTTAGAAAAACAAACCTGGGTTAATCCCCAAGCCAGCAATGGGAAGAACTAAGGAAGAGGAGCTCACAGGTAAAGGAATGCGGCACACGTCAAGGGACCCTAGCCCGCCCCTGGGCCCACACTCAGAAGAGCCCAGGCCTTTAGCGTGGAATGTATAGAGTCCTCGGGGACCCCAGAAGATGCACAGTGACCAGGGTCTGTACTTGGTGGGGCCAGGTAGGATATGGCATCGTTAGGACCGCATGGGTGACTGTCAGAACCATGAGACCCGGAGGGTGAGGAGAAGGGGATGCCTCTGTTTTATTGAGGCTGCTTGCTAATCAGAGATTGTGTGATCATCCTTTGTCCAGTAGCTCATGGAGAGGCTTTAGAAACTGTGTCTTAAGGCCAAGTACACTCTTTCTTGGTGGATCATTATTTTTCTGATTGCATGGGCCTGCTAGCTGCTGGTGGGAGTTGAAAACCAATCCACTATTTGCCTAGATAGTTGGCAGGGTTTATTTTTTTATCTTTTAAAATATAATAACAGTAAAACCTTGCTACTTGTATCAGGAATAGTTTGGAAGGATAGCTAGCTACTCAGCCTCTTTTGAGCAGCTGGGATTATAGGACTGATATCTGGCTTACCTGTGTCTCTATACATGAATATGTCTGTACTGGGATCCAAGGCTTTGAGACAGTGTTGAGAATTTTCTTCTAACCAGCTGACCCTACTGTGTTGCTTATATGTATTCAATATCTATGTATTCTATAATAATATTTATGTATTCTAAAAATTATTAGTTCTGAGGGATTTTATAAGATGCTCCCTATAAATCATGTGGCCACGCAAATGCTTCAGTGGCTTTAAGAGGATAATATCCACTGGCAAAGTAAGAAAATGACATAGTACGGGAGAATCACACACTTATTTGATTATTCCTCATAGAACACTTATTAACACTCTTTTATCATGTAATTTTTTATTTTAAAAGTTTTAAAAATTTATTGTAAAAGTGATATGCAGAGGGGTTACAGTTACATAAGTCAGGTAATGAGTACCTTTTCTTTTGAACAGTGTCAACCCTACCCTCATTCTCTTCCAGTTTTTTATGCACATAGCTATTGAGCCAACGAGATTCTCTCCTAAGAATATCTTCCTGTTCTCACTGTGTGAATGTTTAGACTGCTGTTTAATTTATCATGCCAAGGTGTAACTATTTATCTTTTACTATGCATTGAGTTTACTTGTAGATTTATAGGCACATTCTAGTAATTATAAATGAGGGAAACCACGCAGCCTACCCTGCATCAGAATCAATTCCAAATAGATCAGAGACCTCAGTGTAAGACTAGATACCCTAAAAATGTTACAGGAGGGGTTGGATAAATACTAGGGCTCCTCGGCACAGGTCCAAACTTCCTAAGTAGAGATCCAGAATCACAACAAATCAAAGACTAGATAAATGAGACTTCATCAGACTGTAAAGTTTCTGCACGGCAAAGGACATAGCTGGCAAAATAAATAGAAAGCAACTAAATTTGAGATCTGTACTAGCTCTGCATCAGACAAGGGCCCCACATCTAAAATATACTCAGAGTTCAAAAAATTAAACCTCTCAAAAACAAATCCTCAAAGAAACAACCCAAATAAGAAATGAGCTAAAGACTTCTATGAAGAAGAAATAATAATTGCCCGTAGACACATGAAAAGTGTTCAACATTTCTGGCTATAAAAGAAACACGGATCAAAATTATATTGAGATTCCATATCACCCCAGTTAGAATGGCTATTATCAAGAAAATTAATAACAAATGCTGGTGGGGATGTGGTCAAAAGGGAACACTACTAAAATACTGGTAGGAATATAAACTTGTTCAACTACTCTCTAAAGCTGTATGGAGGCTCCTCAAAAGACTAAACATAGAGCTTCCCTATGACCCAGAAATCCCACTCCTGGACATTTATCCAATAGACCACAAACAAGGTCACAGCCATTTTCATTGCAGCCTTATTAACCATAGACAAGATATGGAATCAACCCATATGCTCCCCAATGAACAAATGGATCAAGAAGATGTAGTATATATACACAATGAAATCCTATCCTTCTATCAGAAAGAATGACATCACCCTATTTGTAAGGAAATAGAAAGACTTGGAAAAAAATATATTAAGCAAAGTAAGCCAGGCCCAGAGAAACATAGGCTATATAGGTTCCCTCATTTATCATGTAATTCTTATGAATAGCTTTTATGACAATATATTTTTAAGAAGAATAGTTTGGAAAAATATTGCTTCAAAGAAACTAAAATGAACATAACCTAGCCTTTTGTGTTTCTATCCATCCCTGGCAGAGCTGAGCTATTATTTTTAGGTGAAATCCCAACTTCATTAACAAGCTTGTGTTTGCCTAATTACCTCTCTAGGCCAGTGGGGACACTCTATCACCTCCTGTGCTTAACTCCCACATGCTGCTCTTGAGAATTACCTTCTAGTCTATTGTAAGAAAGCAAACTCTTCTCCCAGAGAAGCTCAACCACTTTGTTTTATAGTCATTATTACATACTTTTCATAACTCATTAACTTCTTAAAAATCACTAAAAGAAGCATAGGATACAGTCCTATGCTTTACTGATGATCTTTAGAAATGAGTTTTGTTATAATATGTTAGACGGTTCTGGGGCTTGAACCCAGGGCCTGGAAACTGTCTCTCAGCTTCTTTTGCTCAAGGCTAGTGAGTGCTCTGTCACTTGAGCCACAGCCCCACTTACTGGAGAATTTTATTGGAGATAAGAGTCTCATGGACTTTTCTGCCAGGGCTGGCTACAAACTATGATCCTCAGATCTCAGCCTCTGAGTAACTGGGATTACAGGCATGATGAAGCACTAGAGCCCAGCTACACTTGAACTTTTTGGTGCTTTAAAGTTCATCAAGAGATTTATGCGGGATCATGGATCGTATTGATTAACCTTATCACCCGCAGGTCCATGTGGATGTGTGGCAATCTCTGCTAAAGCTCATGGATAATATATACATGAAAAAAGGGAAAGTTTTAGAAAAATAGCATGCATTTTCTGATTGGCAGAGAAAGGAAAGTCATACTTGAATGTGCACTTTCAAGTCATGGTCTGTCTCCAGAGAGTTTTACCTTTACCTAGCAAATGAATACATTATAGACACAAAGCAATATACCAGTTATTTCTAGAAATTAATTAATATTAACTATTCCTATTAATGGGTTTCTCTGTGTCATACATTGATCGTGCTTTGTTTGATCTCCCTCCCTTGCCCTTTCGTGTACCTCTCCTCCCCTCAGTCCATTTACCCCTCCTAACTGGACCCTCTTCTAATTTCAGATAATTATTATATCTTTCTTGTAGATTCCATATACCAGACAAAACATGCTACATTCATCATCTTGTGTTTGATTTCATTGAACAGGAGAATCATAATTTCCATCCATTTTCCTGTAAATGATATGATTTCATTCATGTTATGACTGACAAATACTCTACTGAGTGTATATATACCTATATGTACCATGTTTCCTTGATCCCTTCATCTGCTGATGGGCCCCAGACAATATTTCAGAAACTGGATATAATAAATGGTGCCACAATCCACTCATGTACGTATGCACATGCGTATGTATGTATGTATGTATGTATGAACATATGTATGTATTGAATGCTAAGTTCATAGTCATTTGCCTAAAGTGTACCTATTCCTACAAGAGTGTTTGCGTCTAGGTTAAAAACCCTTCATTTTGGAGAGATGCATTTTCTTATTTATTAGCATTCCTTACTGAGACATTTTTTTTGATCTTCTCAATTTTTCTTTCTATCCCTGGAAGTTAGAAAAAAAAATAGCATCGACAACTCCTGTTCCCCTGTTGGAAAGTTCTTTTTGTCTAGTTTTCTTTCCCATCTCACCTCCTTATCTTTTTCCCTAGTCTAGTCCAGTCTCATTATTTCACGGTCTTTTTGGAGAGGGTGATAGTCAGCAGTTCTGGTAAACGTGACATCCAGAAAATCGACCTTTATTTTTAAAACTAGCTTGACAGGCTTTTAACTTACATGCTTATCAGAGATAGCAGGGAACATTAAGGTTTGTTACCCATTCCCCACAGTTTCCTCTTCTGAATGGTGAGGAAGATGAAATCCAAGAACTACATATTAGTGGATGACATATTTTCTTTAAATACATACATTTCAAAGCTTTTCTTTGAAGGAACTGTGACCATAACTGGAAATGAGTTTTCCTGAGAACTATAAAATTGTCTAGATAGACAATGAAAAAATGACCTAGTTCTGGACAATTAATTGGCTATTTAGAAAAGACTAGTCTCAATGCTCTCTATGGATGTCACCTTCCAATTCCAGTATTTATGAATATACTTCTCGCAGGACAAATGACGTTACGAGAACTAATTAAAAAGGAGCACCTTTTTAATAACTTTCCACTTACATGATCCTTTAGTTTCTGTGGCTCAGGAATCATTTTTTTCCCTAGACAGTATTTATTAGACTTCAGTGTGACTGCTGAAGTCTGGTTCTTTTAAATGGTCGAAGGGGTATGCTTAGCAGAATATTAAAAAATACACAGGGTAATACAAAAAGTTTAGTTTAGATTAAATGTCAAGGAAAATTAAAGGTTCAACTATGAAGTACCAGAATAGGATAGCCAGGCATCCGTGGCTCCTGTCTGTGATCCTAGCTACTCAAGAGGCTAAACTCTAAGGATCAAGGTTCAAAGCCAGCCTTGGCAAGAAAGCCTGTGAGATTTTTATCTCCAGTTCAGCAGCAAAAAGCCAATAATGGAGGTATTGCTTGAGTGGTAGAATATCTTCCCCAAATGAGAAAGCTAAGCAAGAAGACAAGCTTGAGTTCCACCTACAGTAATAGCACCAAAAATGAAGAAAAAGAAAGAGACAAAGAGGAAGAGGAAGAAGGGAAGGAAAAGGAGGAGGAAGTAAGCAAGCTGATACAATCAAGTAGCAAGTCAGAGTTAATTACCTTTGCTTTTTATTCACAGTTGTTTATTTTATAACCTAGCTCCCTAGGTTAACATGTTTTATCTTAGCAGTTATATAAAGATATTATATTATCTTGCAATTAGACCCTTTAAAATGTTTACAATGAAAGCTTTTATTTATCAATGGTATCTTTTTTATATCACTTGCACACAGAAGGAGGAATGGTAATAATAAAAGTTCAAATATTCCTCCACTTACTGAACACTGATTATATACTAGGCTATCCTGCAAGTTGTTATGGCAAGCCAATAGGGTTATAATAATCTTATGCCTCTGTTAGTCAGCTTTTAGTTACTGTGACAAAATACTTGAAGAAAACAACTTGAAAGAAATAAGTCCATCACTTTCCAGCCTGTGATGTGTCAGAGCATTATATAGAGAGCATGGAGAAGAGAGACAGACAGACACAGAGAGAGACAGACAGAGAAAGGTGGAGGGGGATAGCAAGGAGGGAGAGATAGGAGAAAATGAAGAGAGAGAGAGAGAGAGAGAGAGAGAGAGAGAGAGAGAGAGAGAGAGAGAGAGAGAGAGAGAGAGAGAGAGAGAGAGAATGTTGAAAGAAGATGGGACAGAATATACCCCTGAATGGCACATTCAGCCCATGTGATTTCTGCAGCTAGGCCACACTTTCTAAAGGTTCCAGGATCTTCCAATAGCATCACCACGGACAGCAACACTGCAGCCAGCGGCACACAGAGCAGATCCAAACCCTATCAGACTCATCTTAAAGATGTAGGAATTGAAGCTCTTTTTCATAATCTCCCAGACAGAACATGATGGGCTGATGGAAGAACTTACATCTTTCTGATGAAGAAAACCCATACAAGTCCTTCCTGTCAAACTCCACAGTCCCCGAGAAGTAGCACTATGGACCATCTCACACCTGTTTGTTGCTTCCAATTGTGTGTGAACCATGGGCTCAAACCCTGGCTTCCACCTTTCTACGACGTACAATTTAGATATTGTATTGAATTATTTTCTTTGGATATAATCAGCAGACATTAAATATAACAATTGAGTGCAGAACTGATTCTAGAACAATATTGTTTTTATCTTTTGAAACAAAAATAGCACACCAATCAGACTCTGCCCTGAGGAGTGTTCTGAATTGCATGCTTCTACTTCTGGGTATCATTTTTTTTTCTTTTGCCAGTTATGGGCTTGAGCTCGGGGCCTGGCACTGACTCTGAGCTTTTTCACTCAAGATGAGTGCTCTATCACTTTGAGCCATAGCACCACTTCTGGTTTTCTGTTGGTTTGTTGGAGATAAGAGTCTCATGACTGTTTCTGTCTGGGCAGTCTTCAAGCTAGGATCCTCAGATCTCAGCCTCCTGAGTAGCTTGGATTACAGGTGTATCCACTGGTGCTCTGCTAAGACTTTCATTCTTGGCATGATGTCTCCTCCATGCAGAGTGACAACCAGGACACAGCAGCATTGACAAGTATTGCTGTGGGGCTCTGAGTGCAGACTGTGTGTGTGTGTGTGTGTGTGTGTGTGTGTGTGTGTGTGTGTGTGTGTTTGTGTGTCCAAGTATATTTTACAACTGTCTCAGAGTCACTGACTGGGGTCAAGAATTACAAACTGTTAGAATGAAGGTGAGGCTCAGCAGGTAGAAAACCAGCCAGTGTGTGGAAGTGTCAGATACTGAGTTCAAGTCCTGATCTTGGGAAAAAAACTGGGGGGGGGGGGGTGGGGAAGAGCAGAGGAAAGGATGAAATAGATGAGATTAAATTTGATCAAAGTACATTACATGTACATCTTAAAATTATTCTCCTTTGTGCAATTCATTGATAATAATTAAATTTTTAAGGAGTGCCAATAATTAAGGAAACCACCACTGTGGACTTGAGGGGTGCAGCTCAGCTCTAGTGTTTGTGTCTAGTTCTGGCATTGTTCTAGCTTTGGTTTCCAGCACTAAACCCAACACAAAACCCATTCCTAATGTTTTTGTTCCCTTGGTCACTCTCACAAAAACTTGGAGCTAAATCTCTATTGTGTTGTTTTCCTTCAAAGCAGTAATGAAATACTACATGTTCTGATATCATCCCTGTCTATGAATTAAAATACTGCCAGGGAGCCAGAGGTTCACGCCTGTAATCTTATTCAGGAGGCTGACATCTGAAGATCATGGTTCAAAGCCAGCCAGGGCAAGAAAGTCCATGAGAATCTTATTGTTGATTATTCAGCAAAAAACCAGAAGTGGAGCTATGGCTCAAGTGGTAGAGTGCTAACCCCGAGCATAAAAATCCAGGGCCAGCACCTAGGCCCTGAGGTCAAGCCCAAGAGTAGCAAGAAAAGAAAAGAAAAGAAAACATCTATTTAGTTTTTAATGACACTGCCTCCATTATATCTATTGAGACATTTTTAATACAACATGCTTTAAACCTTGTTATAATTTTCATTTCCTTTAATTTTCTCATAATCCCCCAAAATATACTTGCTCACAAAGGAATCCTCTGGTGTGGTGACATTGAAGCCTCAATTGGAGATTACAACACATATGCAGATTGTTCAGAGCTGACCCCTACCTTCCCAGACTGACACCAAAGGATTTCTTTACATCTTTTGCCATTGCTGCCCTGTCTCCCGACCTGCAGGACTGTGAGTGCTTGAGTGTGCAGCTTGCTCTTCTAATGCCTGAGCCCAGGAAAAGAAAATCCACATTTCCCTCTCAGTTTGTTTTTGTATTCTGCACTGGGCGCTCCCCAAGGCCAGCACTGGCGCTGCAGGAGTGAATGATGCTTCCCTCCCCAGGGGCTGACCAAGGGTCTTCCATAGAAAGGCAGCCAGCCCATTTGGAACTGCGGTGAGCCTGGCAGCGTGGCCTGCCAGTATCTGGGTTACCTATGAAACCCAGCTCATTACTTGGAGATGGAGAAGCCTTGCTCCACCTTGCCTCCTCCTCCAGCTAATAGAACTGTCAGCCTTCCTGTCACCTGGCCATCACCAGCCCTCCGACTTAATAAGGACCTTGAAGGAAAGATGGAAAGAGGAATATCCCAGGGGTACAACCTTCTCTAAACCAGGCTGCTTGTTGAACAAAACACCTCGAGTCTTTGAATTCTCAGCAAAGTGGGGTGAATGAAATAACAGCCTTGAGTTTTCTTTTTTCTTTTCTTCTCAATCTTTTTCATCTTCTTTTCCATCTTGTGTGCTTAGCCCTTCAGTTTCTCTATGGTTCCAAGTGTTGCAGTGTGCAGTTGAGGCTGGTGAGGTCAGAAGAGAGGCATCAGAGGAGGCTAGTGTGTGTGTGTGTGTGTGTGTGTGTGTGTGTGTGTGTGTGTGTGTGAGAGAGAGAGAGAGAGAGAGAGAGAGAGAGAGAGAGAGAGAGAAACAGAGAGACACAGAAAGAGTCACAGAGACACACAAAGAGAGAGAGATACAGAGACAGAGAGAGACAGAGAGACAGAGAGAGAATGTGTGCCTTGTAAACAGCAGAGCTTGAGGGCTGCTTTCTCTTTCTAAAGGAAAATAAAATTCCAGGTCTCACCAAGTAATCATTAAATTATATCCATTTTGCTGAATCTCATAATGTATTGCACTTTTGATCTTGACTAACACTGTCGTCTTCTCTTGGATTAGAGTCACATGTGCTATGGCAGTTAGAAGTCTTGCTTACAAAATGTCCACATGGCTTTGGAGTCACATAATGTGATCAAGTGCTGACAAATGGGATGTGAGCAGAAATACTGTATGCCGTGTCCAGTTCTCACTCTGGATAGCATCTCCTCTGCTTCTTGCAATCTCTCTTTTCTTTCTGCTTAACTTTGAGTAGCTTGGGCCATATGACTTCTGTTGTAAGAAAACTTCCCAATTTTATTTGGGAGATGTGAACTAAAGCTTTTCTTTTCTTGAGCTCCCTGCCTTTCAGGGTTTTGTTTGTTGTTGTTTTACAACACATATCATTCGAGAAGTTCTCAAAGTGTGGTCCTAAGATGGCAGTGCCCGCATCTCCTGGGGAGCCACTAGAAATAACATTCTCGAGCTCATCTGAAGACTACCAAGGCAGAATTTGGGGGGCATAGTTCTCTGCCTCTCAACAACACAAAAAGAATAAAGTCAAGGTGATTGCAACGTGCCTTGAGATTTGGACAACTTTAAGTCTGTCTGGCCATTACAGGCATACTCCTTGATTTCGCTGCTCTCAGACACTTAACCATCTTGCTGTCTTCTCAGCTTCCTCAGCACCACTTGGGCTTCACTGGAACTCACCTTTGCTTTGCAGATGGAGCACGCCTTATGGACATTTTGAAGTAATGTTATTTATTCTTTTGTCATTCCCATGCCAAGGTCGTGGCTGCAGGTGGAGCGCATCATTCTTTGTTTTCTTCCTCTTTAGTAAAGGAAAGCCTGTTACCGTGGAGCCCATTCTGTTCAGCTTGTTTATAGCTAAGGTCATGTGGAAGTCTTTGATCTCTCATTTTTGGGGTGACTTTGCAGATGGATTGGAGCCTTCATCTCCACAAGATTATGCATCATTTCTGGGCTCCATTATGCATGTATATGTTAACTCTCTCCTAGATTTAAAAAAAAAAAAAAACAATTCCTGGGCCTCCCATGCTTCCACAAGTTTCTGGTTTCCCTCTCCTGATTCACAGCTTCCTGAGTGAGCTGTTTATAACCCTGTGCTCCAGTTCTCCACTTCTTTATTCCTTCCCACACAGCTACAATGTAACTTCCAGCTTCCACAGTCCACCACAATGCGCTCATAACTTTGGTGGCTGTCACCAATGTTCTCCTTGTAACTGAATTGAATGGGTAACATCAGATCATCACATGATTGGGTTCTATTGGCTACATGCATTCTATTCTCATTCCAAATTCAGTTCCTCTACCACAGCCTCTCTGTGGATGTGGTGCTGTGCCCAGAGCAGCTTGCTGGAGTGAAGGAAGACAGGAGGGATTTTGATCCCTAGACGTTGAGGCTGGGTATTTTATCTGGCCAGGTAGACTCTTTCTTTTTTAGTAATTTTTTTATTGTAATTAATAAAAGGGTTACATGATATTTGCCAGATAGATATTTGAGTCTGGCTTACTTCACTTAATATGATTTTTTCTAAGTCTTTCCATTTCCTAACAAATGGGGCAATGTCATTCTTTCTGACAGCAGCATAGAATTCCATTGTGTACAAATACCACAACTTGTTGATCCACTCATCAACTGAGGGACATCTAGGTTGGTTCCATATCTTTGCTATGGTGAATAGTGCTGCAATGAACATTGTTGTGCTAGTGGATTTAGTATGGCCTTGTTTCTGGATGGTTGGGTAAATGCCAAGTAGTGGAATTGCTGGGTCATAGGGGAGTTCTATGTTTAGCCTTTTGAGGCACTGCCACACTGCTTTCCATAGTGGTTGAACGAGTTTGCACTCCCACCAACAGTGTAGTAGTGATCCCTCCTGGCCACATCCCCTCCAGCATCTGTTGTTATTCGTTTTCCTGATCCTGGCCATTCTAACTGGAGTGAGGTGGAATCTTAGAGTTGTTTTGATTTGCATTTCTTTTATGACCAGAGATGTTGAGCATTTCTTCATGTGTCTATAGGCCATTTTTGTTTCTTTTTCAGAGAAGACTCTCTTTAAGTCTTTGGCCCATTTTTTAATGGGATGGTTGTTACTTTGGAGGTTAGTTTTGGAGTGATTCAATTTTTTGATTTGTTGATATATTTTAGATATGAGGTCTTTGTCCGTTGTTTGGTTGGTGAAGATTTTCTCCCACTCTGTAGGCTTCCTAATTAATTTACTAGCTATGTCCTTTGCCATACAAAAGCTCTGCAGTTTAATGCAGTCCCACTTATCCAGCCTTTTTCTTATTTGCTGTGATTCTTGGTCCTTATTAAGAAAGTTTTGACCTGTGCCAAGGAGGCCTAGTATGTCTCCTATTCCTTCCTGTAGAGTTTTCAGTGTGTCCACTTTTACCTCCAGGTCTTTGATCCATTTGGAGTTAATTCTAGTTCAAGGTGACAAAGAAGGATCCAACTTTAGTTTTCTGCAGGTGCTTAACCAGTTCTGCCAGCACCACTTGTTGAAGAGGCTGTCTTTCTTCCATTCTATTTTTTTGGCTCCCTTGTCAAAGATTAGGTGGCCATAGGTCTGTGGTTTAATATCTGGGTCCTCAGTTCTATTCCATTGGTCTTCAGGCCTGTTCTTGTGCCAGTACCAAGCTGTTTTGAGAATTATAGCCCTGTAATAGAGTCTAAAGTTTGGAATTGAAATTCCTCCAGCGCTGTTGTTTCTGCTAAGAAGTGTTTTTGCTATACGGAGTCTTTTATTATTCCATATGAATTTTTGAGTTGCCTCTTCTATTTCTTTAAAGAATGCCATTGGGATATTGATGGGTATGGCGTTGAATTTGTAGATAGCCCTTGGTAAGATTGTCATTTTCACAATGTTGATTCTTCCAATCCAGGAGCATGGGAGGTTTTTCCATTTCCTTAGTTCTGCTTTAATTTCCTTTTTTAGGGTTTTAAAGTTTTCATCAAAAAGGTCCTTTACATTCTTAGTTAAGCTAATTCCTAGGTACTTTATTTTTTTTGAGGCTATTGTGAAAGGAGTTTCTTTCCTGATTATTGCCTCATTCCTTTCACTGTTGGCATAAAGGAAGGCAGTTGATTTTTGAGGGTTAATTTTATAGCCTGCTACTCTTCCAAAGTTTTGAATCAGCTCAAGGAGCTTGGGGGTAGAGTCTATAGGATTCTTTAAATACAGAATCATGTCATCTGCAAAGAGGGATAGTTTTACTTCCTCTTTCCCTACTTGGACCCCCTTTATACTTGCTTCTTGCCTTATTGCACTGGCTAGGAATTCTAGTACTATGTTAAAGAGTAGTGGAGAGAGTGGGCATCCTTGTCTTGTTCCTGATTTTAGAGGGAATGGCTTTAGATTTTCACCATTAAGTGTAATACTAGCAGTAGGTTTCTCATACACAGCCTTTATTACATTGAGGAATGTTCCATGGATTCCTAGTTTCTCCAGAGCTTTTAACATAAAGGGGTGTTGGATCTTGTCAAATGCCTTTTCCGCGTCTATTGAGACAATCATGTGATTTTTATCCTTGCTCCTGTTGATGTGTTGAATTATATTAATTGATTTGCGTATGTTGAACCAGCTTTGCCTCCCCGTGATGAATCCAGTTTGATCATAGTGTATAATTTTTTTGATGAGTTGTTGTAGACGGTTGGCCAGTATTTTGTTGAGAAGTTTTGCATCGATGTTCATCAAAGAAATAGGTCTATAGTTCTCTTTCTTTGATGAATCTCTGTCTGGTTTGGGGATGAGGGTTATACTGGCTTCATAGAATGAGTTTGGTAAGGAACCTTCATTTTCAATTTTGTTGAAGAGCTTGAGGAGTATTGGTGTGAGCTCTGCTTTAAAGATGGCCAGGTAGACTCTTAAGGGCCTAGCACACATCCTTTTGTTTCAGCCCTCCAGGGCTGCAGTGAGCGCCTCTGAATTATCTACTAGAAGATGGATAGAAATAGATCTCTTTCAAAAATCTAATCCGATATCAAGAGAGATTTCTGTCAGGTCGCAGGCTGACTGCAGAGATAATAGAACAGAAACTCCAGTAACCACACTCTACAAGAAAGTCAATTTGCCCAAGTTATTTGGAAAGGTCACCAAGCAGAAGAAGCCTAGCCAGCTACAATAAACCAAAACCAAAACCCAAAGAAAATCCTCCAGAAAGGAAGGAATACCATTTATAGTTACCACATCATTATAATACTAAACATGTTCAGTTTTCTTAATAATGTCAACAATAAAATACAATGTATTTAAAGAAACAAGAACATATGGCTCATCCACAGTATAAAAGTACTTGGCAGAGCTATCTTTGGAAAACTAGACATTAGAATTACTAGTCAGCATGTTAAATTTAAGTGTCTTAAATATGCTCAACAAGCTAAGAAAATATAGGACAGCACAAAGTGTTTAAATATCCAAACAATGTGAACAAGCATGGTATATCAATAAATAGATAACAATTATAATCAGGGCCAGGTGCCAATGGCTCTTGCTGCTACTAGCTACCTGGGAACTGAAATTGTTGAGATTGTGGTGGGGGCCAGCCTGGGCAGAAAGAAAGTTCTGGTAGCCAATTTTCAATGAAGAGTTCTATGTGGTAACTGGAATATATGGTGGCTTGCACCCAGATAAATGTCCAGACTGGAATCAAGACCCTATCTCAAATGCAATGAGCAAAATTCAGGATGGGGGCATTGTCTTGATGGTGAATGCCTGCCTAACTAAAGTGAGAACCAGAGTTCCCTATACCATCAAAAACAAAATTATCAAAAGGAATCAGTGACTGAAAGCACCAAGGCTAAAATGAAGAGATTTCTACAAATCTTCAAAATAAGATTTAAGCAGGCAGAAGAAGGAATCGGTAATGTAGATGTAGAAGAAAAGGTAATTGAAGCTGACCAGACTGAGAAAGCCTGAAGATGAGTAAAGGAAAGCAAATGGAATTTGAGGGACCTGAAGGGCCCCTCACCTAAGCATTGTAAGGATTCCTAAGGAAAAGAGAGGAGAGGAGACAAAAATAATCTTTGAAGATAGGTTGCTCCAACCTTTCCATATTTGGTGAAAGCTGTGAACCTAGTCAACGAACTCCAAAACTCAACGAGCTTTAGGATCACCTCAAACATATCTCTACTGAGATGCATTATACATAAATGGTAGAAAGCAAAAAATGGAGACTCATGGAAGCCATAGGAGAGAAGCAAATTACCCCACACAAGTATGCCTACATGAGATGAACAGCTGATTTTGAGTCAGAAATCCTGGAGACCAGAAGGCAGTGCATAGTACATGCATCCCCCAAATCTCTTACTAGCAAAACTATTCATTAGGAATGAAATAAAATCAAGACATTCCAAGATAAGTCCAGAAATTTATTATTCCACATGCTCTACAAAATTGCTAAAGGAAGTCAAGGTATTTTTGTTTCATGCTTTTGCGCCTTATGTAAGAGATTTTATTGCCTAAAGAAAGATTTTTTCCTCCTATATTTTCTTCTAGAAATTTACAGATGGAGCTGCAACATTTCAAGTTAGTTTTGTGCATAGTAGAGATAAAATTGGAGATTAAAAAAGTACGTAGAGTTATTTTAGTGCCATTTATTGAGATTGTGTTTTTGATTGCATTACTCTTGGACCTATATAGAAAAGAACCCTCAACTGAGCTTATCAAATCAATACTATGTCATAATTCCTGTAGCTTTAGAGTAAGTCTTGAAGTCAGACTTACACAAATCCTTGAAAATTACTTAGCTGTCTCATGATCTATGCATTTACATATACAATTTGGAGTTAATAAATTACCTTTTGCCAAAAAAGTGAAATTTTTACCAGAAGTATATTGGATTTGAGATCAAACTGGTAAGAACTAATATCCTAATAACACTGAATTTTCCAATCCATGAAAAGAGTATTCCTTTTCATTTACTTAGGCCTTCTTCCGAAATGTGGTTTTGAGTGCATAATTCTTGATCACATTTCATGATGTTCTTTTATACACCTTTCACATGCTATCTGAATTGTGATTTTAAAATATCATTTCTCAAAAGTTCACGTGAAAGTTATGGAAAGAGTTTTAATATATTAACCTTGTACTTGGCAACCTTAATTTCCATGTTAAATCTAAAAGGCACTGTTTAGTAGATTCTTTAAGATTTTCCACATGGATAATAAACGCATCATATATGAATGAAGAGAGTTTCATTTTCTTCTTTCCAATCTGCATAGCTTTTAGAATTTTCACATTACAGTACTAGCCAGGGCTTGCAGGATGCTGACGTGATCCCTGGGCCCTGGGCTGTGTCTCCTCACACCACATCCTGGGAACCACCTTTCCCTACAGAAATCCAGTGACGCTGAGCTGCCCTCGTCTTCCCTCATGGGGGATCATTGCTGTACACTGCCAGATGCCCAGTAACTGATGATTTGCTTGTCTCTGTTCTAGATGTCTAGTTGTTAGTGACACTTGAAGTCTACTTGGAGAGCAGTTAATGTTTCAAGGCCAGTGTGAACAGTCCATGCAAGTGACATTTTAAATAATTACTTTTATATATTCTAAGCTTCCTAATTATTCTATTATGCCAGATTGCTTAGAAAATACAAACCAATAAAATTTTCTTCACAGAGCTTTAACAAATACGCCTTCAGTAGATTTTTTTGAAGACTCATCTTAGTCATTTTTTTTTCTCAAGGCTAGCACTCTGCCACTTGAGCCACAGCACCACTTTCGGCATTTTCTGAGTATGTGGTACCCAGGGCTACATGTAGGCTAGGTGAGCACTTTACTACTAGGCTATGCTCTTGGCCCTTGTCTTAGTCATTTTTACAGCAATAATAATAATAATAAATACTTTTTATAAATCTGTATATGGAATTCCCCATTCTAACCATGGAAGCAATGATATTTCCTAGCTTAATGCCAGGAAACTTGACCTATCTCAAGGGATTAATGATCAGTTTCCTTTATTACATGGAGAGGATAGTATAATGTATGCTTCCTTTCCTTTCTCCAAAGGCTATTTGGGAAGTGATTTTATTTGTTTAAAAATATTTTTATTATCTTTTCATAGTTGTACAAAAGAGTTGCTATCATCTAAAGCAGAAATCATGTTTTATTTAGACTCATTGATAGAACAGTTTCTGCTGCCTGACTTCTTTTCTTTTACTATAATTTTGATAACTGGATGATAGTGATTTCTTTTTTGAGAGCCATGTTAATAACATCAGTAGTAAAAACAGAACATAACACAGTACTTGTGAGTATGAATGTGGAGATGAAACAGTTAGATTATGAGATAGATATATTTGTATCCTGCCTTTTGTAGGATACATGGCTATATAGATTTGCTGCAAATTGTTTCATGTTACTGATTTTTTGTTTCCTTATCTGTGAAATAGTAACAATATAGATTCATTGGAGTGTGAAGATTAGCTCAATATCTGGAACGCATTATATCATGAATGGTTGTAGGTCTATGGGTAATTAGCAAATCACAACCGTTCTGATTCCAGCTGAACTCAAACCGCTGATCAAATGAATTATTCTGTATAACCCACAACATTGTCTTAGCTCAGTATTTTTTAAGTCCTTTACCTCCTTGTGATAGCAAATAGTCATTCGTGAGGCATTCTCAGTTGATCCTGAGATATGCTATTCCTCCAAGCCCTCATAATACTTCATCACGAATCAGACACTAGCTTAAAGATTTTTCTTTCTTTTTTTATGTTGGTCTTGAGGTGTGAACTCAGGGACTAAGTGCTATTCCTGAGGTATTTTTTGTTTTGTTTTGTTTTTCCTCAAGGTGAGTGGTGTACCAATTGAGCAACAGCTCCACTTTTGACTTTTTGGTGGTTAATTGGAAATAAGAGTCTCATGGACTTTTCTGCCTGGACTGTGAATCATGATCCTCAGATCTCAGCCCCCTGAGTAGCTAGGATTACAGTGTGGGTCACCAGTGCCTGGATTAAGATTCTTTATTATAAATCCTCTTTGGTCATTTAGCTGGCAAAGGTGGTGTTTTGTTAATCCATAAGTTCTCCTGGGCTTTATTTTGACTCAGTGGTCAGTGATGTTTGAGGAAAATAGTAACATCTGGCATTAGATCTTACTAATAGAGTGTGGCTACTGCATCAGGAGGATGTAATTAGATAATTACCTGAGTTCTTAAGGTAATTCTAAAGGGGATGTACTTATTTCATGTTACTCAAGTTGTTTACAGCTTGGAAAAAAGTCTTTTCTAGGCATCCAGGTTCCTTGTGGACAGCATCTAACCCATGTCTGTCATTCTAAAGACCTAGAATATAGCCAGTACTTTTGCTTCTTATTAAAAAAAAAAAAACTCCCTTCAAGCCAGGTGCTAGTTTCTCATAGCTGTAATCCCAGCTACTCAGGAGGCTGCTACCTGAGGATCACAGTTTGAAGCCAGCCCACTCAGGAAAGTCTGTGAGACTCTTAGATCCAACTAGCCCCCCCCTAAATCTGGAAATGGAGCTGAGGTTAAGTGGTAGAGCATTAATCTTGAGCATAAAAGCTCAGAGACAGTGCCTAGGCCCCAAGTTGCAGCCTCCAGGACTAGCATTCGTGCTCACACATGCACAATTTCTCTCCTGTTATTTTCTAAGATGTAAATTTAAGAAAGAATTAGAACAGAGGTATCACCATAAAGACTTAAGAATAATGAACAGACTGGTAGAGCCAAAGGTGATCATTTAGTCATTCCAACAATAGGCTCCCTGAGGCCAGACTTAGAGCGCCTGCCTAGACACCCCTGCATGTGTGTGCGTATGTGTGTGCATCTGTGCACTCATGATGTGTGTATATGCTCAGGATGCCATCCCGAGAACCACCACACCAAGTGGACTCTGCACTCACTTCAGGAAATGACTTGTCTTTTGTTTGGCTCAGCTTACATGTTCATTTTAAGGGAAGAAATTCAAAGTCACTTTAAACTTGGTGAAAACCTCATTTGCCAGAGCAGCTGGAAGAATACTAGGACGTCTTCATACATCGACCACTGGAACTATTAACTGAAAAGAACTTAGTGAGTGTGAAATTCACATCTTTGTAGGAGTTCTTGACACAACAAAATAGACTCAATACAAACAGGTGAACAAAAGTACCTATTGGTTATTTAGTACCCTTTGCTCAGCTCCATATCACAGATACCTGAACCATGGGAAATTCATAGGGCAGAATAAAATACAAAGTGAGAACTATTAAGGATGCTTCCAGATCTTACTGGCAAACTTCCAGTGATCAGATAGTCTGCAGACCATTCCGGTAACTAATGACTCTCTTGTTGCTAATGGAAATGTCTTTTCCTTGTTAGATGGTATGTTGTGCTTTTCACAGTTCAGTGAAATCCCATTACATTCTACAAGTATTTATTGAATGCTTGTTATTTATGTATTTAATGTTGTGTCAGGGATGTAGGAGGCTAGAATTTTCTGTGAGGAGGCACTTAGAAGTTGGGGAAGGATAGCTGATATATGAAAATCACATGTGTCAGAGACCAAGAGACCGTTGATGGTTTTCTAAATCAATGGTGGCGATAATGCACATGCTCTACAAATGAAGAAAGAGTGAAAATGCCACAAGATACTGAATTCCAGAGAAGGTTTTGTAAGTTTTGAGTTCATCTTGGGGAAGATAGAATGTTGACTGGAAGGAAAGTGAGGCAGAGGTGGCATTTTGGCAGAACGCAGCACAACTGACATCACTACAGAAGAGTATGTCTGAATTTCCAAGAGATGTCTATTGTGAAGGACTCAGGGTAACAGGACTTACACTGTCACCCTAGCTACTTTGGAGGCTGAGATCTGAGGATCACAGTTTGATGCCAGCCTGGGCAGGAAAAACTGTGAGACCCAAATCCCCAATTAACCACCACAAAAGCTGGAAGTGGAGCTGTGGCTCAAGTGGTAATGCATCAGCCATTGGCCTTGAGCACAAAAGCTCAGGGACAGCATCCAGGCCCTGAGAATGGTCTGCACACACACACACACACACGCACACACACACACGCGTGCACACACACACACACACACACACACACACACACACACGAAGAGAGAGAGGAAAAGACTGAATGCTTTAATTAAGATTGTTCCACTACAGACTGCAGAACAAAGACAGAATTTCAGGCTAGGTTTTATGCACCTTTGTCACCTGAATTGTTTGCTTAAGAACACAATTTTCCTCTCTTACCCTGAACTCTCCATCTGTCCCCAAAACTGGCTCAAATCCATGTGTGTTTTCTGGTGGTCTCTATTTCACACTGCATGTGTGTACACCCCAAGTTTGCTTGAGCAGATCCGATTGTGTGTACCAACTCTGTGTAACCACTACCTACAGAGGCCACAGACACTCCCCAGTGGAACCAAATGCTAATTGCTCTTAGCTGCTCCTAAGTATGACCACTTTTCTAGAGATCACATCATCTCAATATCCAACACCAAGAAAATACGAAGACTATGTGTAGTGTTTATACTACAGACACAATTAGTTCTGCACAGTGAAGAGGGACAATAAATACACCTTGTCTACCTTACAAATACCATTCTAGAATGACTGTCAGTTTTGTTGTTGTGACTGAAGATTTCATAGTGAGTAGTCTGAGGGTGTGTGTGTGTGTGTGTGCTGGTACTGGGGCTTGAACACAGGGCCCAGACACTATCCTTCAGCTTTCTTACTCCAGGCTAGTGCTGTACCACTTCCCACGGCTCCACTTTGGGCTCTTTGGTAGTGAATTAGGGTGAAGAGTCTCATGGACTGTTCTGCTCTATTTGGTTTAAAATCATGATCCTCAGATCTCAGCCTGATTATCACTGAACTGTGAGAGCTATAGAGTGGCTTCTTCAATATTTGTGTGCTTTTTCTTAAGCATATGCTCTTTTTTCATATATTTTTATTGTAATTAATAGAAGGGTTACATTATATTCTCCAGATAGAAGGTGCATTACTTCACAAACATTGATACCCTTTCTCATGTCTTGGTCCCCATTTTAAGCATATACTCTTATTGTATATAAGCCATATACTTTTATCAAACTTTTGAGTAAAGTGACATTATTAGGCAACAATATCTCATGAGTTGTAAATTAGGACAGAAATTTCCATCTATTGGTTATTCAAGGGTCCCAGCACACCTTTGGATATGAGTGGAACTACTTTCTATGGCCCTGAATTCTCTTCTGCTTACTTCTGATAAAAATGAAAACAATCATTTTTGACTCAGATTCACTTATTTCACATCATACATTTTTTTTTTGCCAGTCCTGGGCTTGAGCTCAGGGCCTGAACACTGTCCTTGGATTTTCTCAAGGCTAGAGCTCTACCACTTGATCCTCAGCACCACTTCTGGCTTTTTTCTATATATGTGGTGCCGAGGAATCGAACCTGGGTCTTCATGCATGCTAGGCAAGCACTCTACCACTAGGCCAAATTCCCGGCCCACATCATTCATTTTAATGCCCCAAAATAGCTCCCCTACTGATGTGGTAGAGGATGGATCTAATTGAATTCTCAAAATATTTGTCATGGTCTTAATACTTGTATTATGTTTTTGGAAAAAATACCCAGCAGGTTTAACCTTTTGTCTTCTACAGACAAATAGCTTGGACCACATCACAGGAGGCCCAAAGTAAAGCAATGATCCATCTCAGGCAGCGTGGATCACTTGTGCATCAAGTTTGCATAAGTGCTAGGGTTTCAGAGTCTCTGTCTCCATTCAGTCCAGGGAGTTATTCAAAATGGGAGCTCAGTAAGGCTCAAGTTGGACTTTACAAGCAATGCTGAGATGACACTAAAAAAAGAAACAACCAGGCCGGGAGTTTAGCCTAGTGGTAGAGTGCTTGCCTTAGCATGCGCAAAGGCCTGGGTTCAATTCCTCGGTACCACATACATAGAAAAAGCTGGAAGTGGTGAAGTAGCTCAAGTGGCAGAGTGCTAACCTTGAGGAAAGCCCAAGGACAGTGCTCAGGCCCTGAGTCCAAGCCCCGTGACTAGCAAAAAAAAAAAAGAAAGAAAGAAAGAAAGAAACAACCAGTGCATGTGATACTCTTGTCCTGGAAGAGCAAAGCCTAACCATTCTGTAGCTGTATTTGGAGCTCATATTTAGTCTGAATAAGCCAGGTTTCTCTATTCAATTCACCAGATTTCAGTTCTGTGGTGACTGAGACAATTTCCCACCTATGTTTCATTAAATCTGCAGTGTATTACCCCTAGAAAAAGCTCACTTTAAAACTTTGTTTTTATATTTCTGTTTACCAAGCTAATATTGGAGACTAGTTTCATCTCTGTAGCAACACACAATTTTTTATTAAATCAGTTTTGTCTATAAGCTACAGTTTTTCAAGATGAAAGCTTTTCTTTGCCTCACCTCTGAATTAGGGCCCTATAGAGGCATTGAAAGAGGGTTTAACAGCTGAAAGTCCACTCTTGAATATGAGGTGTCTCAAAACCTTATTTAGGGTGAAAAATATAGTAATATGCTTTATTGGTACAAGTATTTTCCTCAGAAAAGATATTATGCTTTAAGAAGCCATCACTTGGTGTAAAAAATACTGATGACATAAAAAGGCTGAAAAGAGGTCTGTGTTTTTTCAGTACAAACCAATGTGCTAAGTATGATTGCAGATGATTTATAGGCACATTCTGTCCACCCAGAATGAGGAGAACCATGCAACCATCTTTTCCCTGCCTCTGGCTTACTTCACGTAATATAATTTTTTCCAAGTCTTTCCATGTCCTAAAGAATAGTACAATATCCACCTGGCACCTGTACCCTAGCTACTCAGGAGGCAGAGATCTAAGGGTTGCTTAACAGGGCTTGAAAGCTGGGTTGTGAGTCCTGGAGAAGGGTTAAGAGATTGGAATGCTGACCCTGGTAGGTTGAAATGGATGGCTCTAAAGTGGGATAAGAGGCTGAACTGCTATCTGCTTCCTTATTGCTGGAAGGGCTGACAGCTGGACCTTGAAAGACAGAAAAAGTAGAATATGTGTGTGAATTATGCCTGGGTTGCAGGCTTCGGTCCCCAGATAGTAAGCATCCATTCCTCACACTAACTCTGTTTTGCTGTATGATTGTAATCACTGTATAGATAGCTTGTTTTCTGTGCATACCCATACCAATCTTCCCTGTGTTAACCACTTAAATAACCTTGTACATGGGAGCTTGGATTCAAAAGCGGGTGAGCTGTCAGCTCCCTGGCCCCCTGCTTACACTATTTTCTCTGTGTTTGTGGTCCTTTCTTTGGTTCTGGTATCCCCCTGTGCTGTGTTGGGTTTCCAGTAGCTACAGATTGTGTATTGAAGAAGTCAGCCTGGGCAAGAAAGCCCAGGAGACTCTTACCTCCAATTTCCTACCAAATGAACAAACAAACAAACAAACAAACAAACAAAGCCTGAGGTTGAGCTCTAGTGCAATAGCCTTGAGCAAAGAAGCTCGGGAACTGTGCTCAGGACCTGATTTCAAGCCCTAGGATTAGTGTTTAAAAAAACCCAAAGCACCAATTAAGTCTAAACCCCAGGATCACTGCCCCCCCCCACAAACACACACACACACACACACACACACACACACACACACACACACACACACCTTCCTTTCTAGAGTGTTTTGTGGGCCCTGGGATCTTATTTTGTCTAGTTTCATATAATTTGCACAAGTAAATTGTTTTAAAGGTAATTGGCTGAGACTTCAATCTAACTCCAAATAAGATCTTCAAAATGCTATAAGCTTTGTTTCCTACCCAATTTGAATACAGTCTTCTGCTGGGTCTATTTTAAAACAGCACCCCACTGGTTATCCAACCTTCTGGTCACAAACCCTCCAGAATGTCTTCTCTTCCAGGAAAGTCGTTTCAAGCCAGCACCAGCTCAGAACTTGCAGTGTGTTCCCAGCTGTACGAATCCATGGGTTCACTGAACATGCTCTTCCTGTCCTCTAACCCTTGGTGAGAAAACAAGGACTCCCCAGGAAGCATTAAGCAGCAGCTAACATCTGTAGAGTCCCACTGAGATCCAAGGTTTAAACCAATTAGAGTAACTAGTTAAATTTGTTAAATTTACAAAGCCCCTTCATTAAAAAAAAAGAACACCTAAATTAGTGTTTAATAGCTAAAACAACTGGCTTGTGTGCTTATAGGATGTGGAATTTTTTAGAACTTGCTTAAAATTCTGCCTATCATGAGTACATAAGAACAGCTAGTCAGAGTCTTCTGCAAAAGAGTCCTGTCTTCTCTGGGCTCACTAACTACATACATGAACAAGCCTAGAGCTATTGAGATGGAGGTGGAGATGGAGATGAGATGATGGAGATGGAGGTGGAGAAGGACTTAGAGAGAGCGTGGCTATGAATGAAGGCCAACAGAATGAGGAAAAATAATTGACACTGTTGTTTTCCATCAAAGAATTCTGAGCAACACTGTGAAATCTTTAATTCTCTAACGTTCAAGCTTGTAATTAAGATATTTTTCATTTTTTCTTGACTAAATTTTTGTATTCTGAAGATATTCTGAATTCAAGCCCCAGTATCTGCTACATGTGCATATGCACAAGTACATATACAATAATCTATCAATAATGGCATCTGTTAAAATGTGAGAAGCACTATGGCATTTGTATGAGCAAAGGACTATTCTTCCTAAGGTAGCTGGAGAATTTCAGCTGTAAAGAATATCTAATAATATGGTACTGTATAGAATATTTTTCTTTGTAGATTTTAGTAAAAAAACTAGCTGTTGAAAGAGAAATTCTGACCTAGCATAGTTACAGTAGGGCACCCTGAGATGATGGATTTATCAGGGAAAGTTTGCCATACTTGAATCTATATTTTCCCCTCTTAAAAATAATGCTATGGACAACGATGTTCATTGCAGCATTACTTACCATAGCGAAGATATGGAACCAACCCAGATGCCTCTCAGTAGATAAATGGATCAAGAGGATGCAGTACTTATATACAATGGAATTCTATGCCACCATCAGAAAGAATGATGTTGCCCCATTTGTAAGGAAATGGAAAGACTTGGAAAAAGTCATATTAAGTAAAGTAAGCCAGACTCAAAGGAACATAGGCTCAATGGTTCCCTCATTTGTAATAATTAGTACACATCTAGGACTCTCCTAGCAGAGGATTACAACAGCGCAAAACAATGTATACTAGGTCATATAGGATGAGACTAAATGAAAGGAACTCTGGAATATAGAAACAAGAGGTTTATCTTGTGTAATTGTTGTTCTTAATGTACTATGTTATTTCTCTTCTCATTTTTTGCCCTTATGGATAATTTCATGTGGTTACTGTATCTGACTTTGTTACCTGGTATATTATATATATGATTATTTGTTTGTTTGAAATAGGGAAGGGAAGGGGGAAAACAAGATGATTGGGGGGGTGCAGGGAGGGAAATGGAGACAAAAACATGAGGAGGGATATCAATGTATGAGAAGTAATGCATCTACTACCTGACAAATATAATTGTAACCCCTCTATACATTATCCCAACAATAAAATAAAAAAATAATGCTATGGTATATAAGCATTAAGCTTAATGAGGTGAATCAAAAGACCTGGACACAGGAACAGGTCAGTAAGAGACAAAACCTCCCCTCCCCACCAAAAAAGCCAGTCTAAACGGTTTTTTTTGTTTGTTTGTTTGCCAGTCCTGGGCCTTGAACTCAGGGTCTGAGCAATGTCCTTGGGTTTTCTCAAGGGTAGAGCTCTACCACTAGAGCCACAGTACCACTTCTGGCTTTTTTCTATGCATGTGGTACCGAGGAATTGAACCCAGCTAGGCAAGTACTCTACCCCGAGGCCATACTCTAGTCGAAACCTTTGATAATTCCAGTTTAATCACTGAATGAAAAAGCCTTATTATTCTTGCACAGGAACGGCTCCATTGTGGACCTAGTCAATGCTGTCCATTTTCTTCAGCTGGATTTTCCGTGGTTGGTTCTGCTCTATGTGATCACTGGTCACAGGACTGAGCTTCTCAGGGATGAGTGGCTGGCACCTCCTGCTCAGGGCCCTGATACACCTGGGTGGGCCTGGACTGTTAGTGGCTGTGTCCTAGGTCTGTTCTGTTTTGTGCTGTGCAGGCACACCAAATCTCTTCCATGAGCCTCTACGAATTAAAGGGCAAAGTTCAAGACATTAAAAACCTTTTATATGAAATAGTGGCTCAGAGTAGATCAGTAAACAGTTCAATCAAGACCTTGGGTTATTTCTGTTGATATGGGGAGACATTGAAGTCGCTTTTCTGGGGGAAACTGTTTCAAATGAGATCATTGTGTAGATAGGTTTTGCACGAGTTTCTTTTAGATGTGGCATTCCACATTACCTGAAATTGGAGCTATCCGTCTGCTCAAAACCCATTGCAGACCTAATTGGGTTAGAGATATATTCAACAAGATTGTGTGGCTGCACAATATAAACATTTGCTGAAAGGTCAAAATGCCTTCAAATCTGAGAAATTTGAGCCATTTAGAGACTGTCAGAAAAGATCTGGATCTGTAGAACAATTTGGGAATCAACAGGATGAGATGCTTTTTCTGTCTTCTGGTAAAAATCAGAAAAAAATTTCTTCTGGGATTATTTGTCAGATATGATTAGTTTCTTTCTCTTTTATTTGATTACTTACTATTTATCAATGTTTATGCCTTTAAATTCTTTCTCAAAGATGAACAAATATAGCTCATGTTTCTCTTGAGAAATGGCTAAAGCAATATAAATCTCTCTACTCTCTTCATGTTTGTTTCTTCTCTGAATAGGATAGATTAAAAATTATTTTAGCTTGAATGAATTCATCTTCCTATAGGGTCACCCTAAAAAGCAGAAAGGTTGGTAAGTAAATTTCTTTATAATTTAGTTTGCAACAGAATTGCACAATGAAATGAGGACACAGTAAAACCATGTCATGGAAACTATGGCATACAGTTTCTATGTGTTTATGAAATAGCTATCATGGGAAATAATACTAGTTGTTATCCACAACACAGTGAAATGCCTGATTGTTGTAAAGGCTCAGAATTTAGGATATTAGGAATCACTGGACACTACGGTAACTTTCATATTGAGATAAAGTTGTTTACTGTATGCAAAAATATAAGTTATAGATATATTTAGTGCAAAGTAGCTTTATGATAGAAAGGATCACTATAGAATTGATGATTTTAGAAATTTCAAACTAGCAAACCACAGACGAAGGACAGCCTATGAACTCAGATACAGATTTTCCTTAATTCAAAGGATACTTTGGGTCAGGTGCCCATTGGCTCACACCTATAATCCTAGCTATTCAGGAGGCTGAGATCTGAGGAATGAAAAATCATCATGAGACTTTTTTCCAATGAACCACTCAAAAACTGGAAATGGTGGCTAACGTTGTAGAGTGCTAGCCTTGAGCACAAAGAGGCTCAGGGACAGTGCTTAGGCCCTGAGTTCAAGTCCTATGACTGCCAAAAAAAAAAAAGACAGAAAAGGAAAGGAAAGAAAAAAATAAATAGGGAGGTATCTATGGTTATTCAAGTAAAGTGAAAGGCAAGTCTTTCTGCTATCATTGGCCCACAGCTGAGAAACGAAATAATTTCTTCTGTGCAATTATATGTCCATTTTTTGAACCAATAGTTTATACATACTTTTATATTCCTCTCCTTTCCTCCTTCCCTCTTTTCTTTCCTAATAATATATGTAAGGGTCATTCCATTCCAGTCCATTCTTTTTATTCTTTCTGATTCCATTAGATGGAGTACCAAAGTTTATTGAACCATTTTCTAATTAATGGCCATTTGACTGCCGATGTTGTTTGTTTTCATAACGCTGTGACTACCTTTGTACATCAGACAGGAGTACTGTGTATGCACACCTATAGGATAACATTTCAGAAACTGGAATTGTGGGATTAAGAAGTAAGGAAACTAGTAATTAAGGTAGATATTATTAAGCAGTCTTCCATGATGGCTTTCTAGCAGCAACGCATGAGAATTCTCTCACCAGCACATTAGCTAATTCTTCAGCTTGTGGCCAATACCAGTAGAAAATGACATTCTCAGTCTTCTTTAATTTGTATCTTTCTGTTATTGTATGTGTGTGCGTGTCGGGGGGGTAGTAGGATGTGAACTCAGGGCTTGTTGAGCTGATTTGCTATTGCTCAGCCATGCCCGGAACCCTATATTTTGCTGGTTAGTTTTTAAGACAGGTCTCACTTCCAGCCCAGATGCGTACTTGGGCTTTATTGGTCTTCCTGTAGTTTCTGGGATCACTGATTCATGCCACTGCATCCAGCTGTGGAGACCAAGTCTCTCATCTGCCAGGAGCTAGAACCACAATCCTAGTCTCAACCTCTTGCCCGTCTAGAGAGTGATGCACACAACTGTCACCAGCTATGAGTGGTTCTCATGTAAATGGTTTTGCCTGGGTTGGCCTTGAACTGTGATCTTTTTGTTTCTAGACCCCCAAGTTGCTAGGATTACTGGCATGAGCCACGTAATTCCAGTTTGCATTTTGTTTCTTGGAATGAAAGTTCTCGCCAGCACTGGAGCCTCACACCTAGTTTCTCAGACAGCTGAGTACTGAGGGCTGAAGTTTAAAGCCAGCTCTGGCAGGAAAAACATGAGATTTTTATCTCTAACAACTAAAACCCAGAAGCAGAGCTGTGGCTCAAGTGGTAGAGTGATAGTTTTTAAAATTCAAGGATTTTATCTAGGTCCTGAGTTCAAGCCCTGAGAAATATATCATCTGTTTTTGTTCAACATCTATCCACGTCGTGATTTACTTGAGTCATACCTCATGACTCAAGTAGCACAGGACCAGCTGTAAGCAAGAAACCCTAGTGAGAAAGGGCTGAAGTTTAAGCTCTGGAACCAGCACATGTGTGCCTAGTGCTATAAAAGAGAAGATGCACATTAGCTATTGAGCTATTGACTGGTTTAAAAAATTTTTTTTACAAAACTCATATTTGGGTTTAGTTTCCAAACCTCCCTCATTCTTAAGGTTTTGTGGTTTTCCTTTGGCGTCGAAAGGAACAGACAGAAGCTCCATGTCATTGACAATTTGACCTTCTTTTAAAAAATGCTGTCTTTTCCATTCTAACATCATTTTATATCAATAAACATCTCAGTGACCATTATCTCATCATTCAATTAAAGGGCAGCTATTCATTAAGAAACTTCATCCCTATTACCCATGAAGAGCTCGAACTTAATTATTTCCTGATTACATAGCATAGTATTTATGAAGATTAGTTTAAAAAAAGATTCACTTTTCTTTAGTACTAGAAGAAGAGGTTCTGAGGATAATGAAATTGGATGGAAATTCTATTTAAATGATCATTTTTGCTCATTAATCCACTCTCTCCCTCAGAGAAGCAGAGCAACACTGATTAGGATCTGTTCTTCATCCTTTTCTTTCTCAGAAGCTCACCCTCAGTGGAGTAAGCATGAAGAAGAGCAACAGGGACTTCTACTAAAGCCTGGCTGCTCTAAAGGAAAAGTCTGTAGTCCAAATAATAATGTAAGAATGACTGACAATATGGGTTCCTATACAGGAACCCATGCCTCTTCCACCGTGGGTTTAATCCCAAGATTAAAGACTCTCCAGTGCCCTGCAATGTGACACCAA
Source organism: Megascapheus bottae (assembly GCF_031878675.1). Taxonomy (NCBI): domain Eukaryota; kingdom Metazoa; phylum Chordata; class Mammalia; order Rodentia; family Geomyidae; genus Megascapheus; species Megascapheus bottae. The sequence continues at coordinate 62,348,529 of NC_143516.1, forward strand.
GGACTTAGCTAAACATGGGGACATTGCGGAGACATTTCAGGAACGTGGTTATCATTGGGTGTTTTCGTGAGATTACAATGATTTTTTTCTTGAAACACGAATGATGAATCACTCTGATCTTAATAAGTGCTTTGGAGGGAAGCTGATTTAGGAAGGATGAATTGAGCATCTTTGACCCAGAAGAAGGCATGGAGCTAAGTTGTTTATGAGTTGAAATTCTTCAGATTGCTGGCAAATGTTCTTCACAAGTTCTCGGGCACAGGTTCCCATTAGCAGTTGGCCGGTCATTACTTGTCTTTCTTCAACAAGTAGTTTTCACAGTGCCAGAGTTCTTTCTGTGTGTCTCTTCCACTCACATTCACAGGCACCACTGGGACATCTGGAGGACGGGGTGACACACAGAACATCCCTTGAGGCACCTGTACTTCCATGGGACTCTTGGGTGTTTTCTTAATTAGGATGCAATGTGGAAGTGAAAGAGCCTTTGCTAGTGAACAGAGGCAGCTGGCACCTCCAGAGCGGGGTGTGTGTGTGTGTGTGTGTGTGTGTGTGTGTGTGTGTACAGTGGGGTGTAGAGTCTTTGTCATTCGTGTGTCCTCACAGACAGTATGCTTCCACAATGGAATGTTCTGGAGATTCTTTGCTGGTTGTGTGTCATCTCCTTATCACATTTTACAGGGAATTAGTGAGTTTCTACCAGAGCTCCAGCGTCTGAAGAACTCAAGAGTAGAGTTGAGGGAAGCCGAGATTCCGTGTGAGACAGCAGGAAGAACTGAGAAGTTTCTTTGGAAACCCTTCCTGGAGCATCTAGGGAAAACACAGGCTTGGGTATCTACAGTGGCTGGAACACAGGACTGGATCTGCAGTGGAAACTGTACTCACGGTTGCTGCCAGCTCTCTTTTCCATCACTGTACACATAGCTTCAACTTTTATCTTTTTCCCAACTTTTGTCTGGCTCCACCCACTCTTCATTGTTGTACTTAGACATTGTACACTACAATCTTGTGTGATGTGCCCTTACTCAACCTGGTTTCTTCATTGCTATCGGGAGCTCCAACTTCTAATGCCTTGCTGGACATACAGGCTAATTCTTCTCTGGTTTTACTTTATGTCTGCCCAGAATGATCCTTTGTGAGTTCCCAACCTCTCTACTATCATCAAGTCCTGGCAATTATTTTCTTGTAGCATAAATCATTACAACAGCATGAAACACTAGGTTTTCTTTCTTCAGTCTTTCCTTAGATTCTCTGCTCTCTGCTTCTGCTGGAATCCTTCAAAGCCTTTTATTGCACCACCATATAAATCCTATAAATCAATTCTCTAAAAAAAAAAAAAAACAACAAACAAACCCAACAACCCTGCTGTATCATGCAAAAATCTTTTTGGATTTGCCATTTTTTTTTCTTTTAAAAGTAGGAATATTTTATTCCCAGGGCCTCTGATGGAAGTTAATGTTTTGAAAGTGATCTCCTTTTTTCAACTCTAAACAAGAAACAAACCAAGTAAATATAGGCATACATGGACACCCACCTACTTTTTAAAAATGGTCCAGGTGGAGGGTTGTCAGAATCTGCAAGTTGAATTTCTTCACTTAACAACAGCGTTGGCATGGTTTCTGGGTTGGGAGGCCATGTCTCTGTCTCTCAGAATCGTTTATGCCAGTGTTGGCATGGTGTCTGGGTTGGGAGGCCATGTCTCTCTCTCTCAGAATCGTATGGTTTTTCTCCTTTGAGTATGGGGTCATCTTGTCCTCAGGCCTGGAAGTAGGTGGAGTCTGTGCCAGAGCCCTCCTTGTCCCTTTTCTGTTTCACTAAGTCCATGCATCACAGCCCTGATCCTGCACCCTGCTCTGAAGGATGGCCCTGGTTTAATTTGCTGGACAGCTGTCCTGGGCCCTCATCCCCATCCTTTCCAAGCTGTACATCTTCAGCCACAATCACACTGAATTCAAAATAACCAACACCGTGGTACCTGGCCGCTACCTGCAGGGGACCAACCTCTCATGAATGGAGGCTAAGTGTCTCCATTCATAACCAACCAAGTCCACAGGGACTGCCAGAAAGCACAGTGCACTTCCCTTCTTCCTGTGTGCAGTCCTTTTAAAGAAGCCATGGCATGCTAGGTGCCAATGGCTCACACCTGTAATCCTACCTACTCAGGAAGCGGAGAGTCAGAGATGGCATTTTAAGACTGTGGACAGTTAACTGATTGGTCGCTTGGTTGAACAGGCTACAGACAACTAAGTTGTCTTGTGAGCCTCATTTCTGCTTTCCAGTACTGTTGTTTTATTATGTTCATGGTTAGAGTTCTCAGAATCTGATCTGCCTCGGTGAGTGCCTAATCCATGCATTGGTTTCCTTAAGCCCGTTTTAATTTATTGAAGGTATTTTCTTTTCAAAGCTTTCTTCTTTTTAAAGCTATCATATCTACTATCTGTAACTCTTTTGTTCCCCAGGAAGGTGTGACCACATCTCCAGTCACAGAGAAAGTACTTCCAGGAAGTTAGCAAGTGAATTTCCAGTGGAGTTATTCGTTTTGTGAGTCTTTAGATTCTCAACGCTCCATGCTGTTGTGGCTTGAACAGAGAGATATTATTGTGAGAGTTCTCTCCTATTTCTCTGCATAAATTCAGCAGAAGTTGAGAGAATGGTGATTCAAGGCCAGCATTGACAAAAAGTTAATGAAATTTCTCCTTAATCAATAAGTTGGGTATGGCAGTGATTGTATTTGACCCCAGGTTATTGGAAGGATGATCATAGAATGAGGTCAAAGTATGAGATTCTACTTTAAATATAACTTAAAAAGCAAAAACAATTGGGCTGGGAATTTGGCCTAGTGGTAGAGTGCTTCTCTAGCATGCACGAAGACCAGGGTTCAATTCCTCAGTACCACATGCATGGAAAAAAAAGCTGGAAGTGGTGCTGAGGCTCAAGTGGTAGAGCTCTAGCCTTGAGAAAGTCCAAGGACAGTGCTCAAGCCCTGAGCTCAAACCCAGGACCGGCAAAAAAAAAAAGCAACAACAACAAAACCACAAAAGGGCAGAAGGCCTGGCTTGAGTGGCAAATTGCAAGCTTGAGATTCTCAATTCAAACCTAATACCACAAAAAACAAACAAATAAAAACCCCAAAGATAAACAACTGAGACTTCTACATTACAAAGAAACGAAAGTGCTAAGAAAGCTGAGATTTTTAAGAAAGGTATTATGAAGAAACTAAATACCATTAATTTTTATCAGTTTTTGTTAAAAGTGCTCTAATTTCATGCCACAACCAATGCTGTAAATAGATCATTTTGCATATTAGAAAATGGATTCTAATTATTTCTAAGATATAAAAAGATAACTCAAGGCTGCCTGACAAACATAATAGATACTTTTATAAGTATTAAAGAAAGCAACTATTGTTATTAAGGAAAGCAATTCTATGTTATTAGAATTAATTTCTAGGTAACTCAAAGATTAGCATTTCAAGATTGCTGTGCTTTCTAAGCCACCCTGTCTACTACTTCACAAGATGAATGCATTTGTTCATCTTCTCTCACAGAGAGAATGCATAAATGCTTAGAGATAGAAGGGGGAGGGTTTAAATCCGTGTGTCTTTTTTTTGCCAGTCCTGGGCTCTGAGTCCTGTCCTTGGACTTTCTTAAGGCTAGAGCTCTAACACTTGAGCCTCAGCACCACTTCCAACTTTTTTCTACACATGTGGTACCGAGGAATCCAACCATTAAGCAGTCATATTCCTTTCTCCATTCACCAAAATATTCCCAGTCAAAACAATTATTTCTATCTTGTAAGCACAGATCTTGAGCCAAAATTCCAGTCATTCACACACATGTATGCATTTTACAGGTACATGTATGTGCACGCACACATGTGTATGTATGCCTTTTGAACAGAACTGAGAAGACAGAGAGCAGCAAGGCAGGTGTCTACCTGCACACACTGCTCATTTTCCAAGATGAATTTGCCTATACTACATTGGGAAATTCTTCTACAAAGACATTAACTGTTTCTTCTGCTTTTTTAGAGTTCCCCAGATAGTCCTGGGTACCGGACACCTGGACCTGCTGCTGGACCTCCAAGCTGCTGGAGGATTTATGACCTGTGTCCCACCGGGAACATTTCCCCTTCATTTTATCCTCTCATTGAAGATGATTACATAAAAATTAAAGCTTTATCTAGGCATAAGAAAAGCATCCAAAGTATGAGAGAAAATTATATATAGTGAAAAAAAATAATAGTTGTTTTCTCTCCACACTCCTAATTGCATTTCCCAAAGGAAGTGTTAGTATCACTTTTAACTGCTTTTGTTTTATATTGTCTGGTGCTTTTCTTCATAATTTAAACCAAGTATACGTGATTTCTAATTTATAATGTATAACTTGGATTGCACTTTTTAATTTTTAAACTATAAAAGATGGGGAGTTTAGTATTTAGTACATATAAATCTTTAGCTATAACTCCTTCATTTTTATACTTTAATATATTTTAATTTCATTTTTCATGGTCAATGTTCAAAACATTAAGAATATGATCTGAACTTTATTTCAATGTCTCTTAATTTCTGTGTAGATGTGGTCTAAAAAGTCTATCACCAATTAAAAATAGTATTTTTGGTGATAAAATTTTCTTCAATGAAGGGCCTCCAGGATATAGAAATAAAAGCCATATAATGAGTGATTGTTGTCTTTAATGTACTATGTTATCTATCATCTCTTTTGCTGTCCATTGGTTATCTCATATTGTTACAGTATCTCACTTTGTTATCTGATATATTGTATATATGTTCATTTGGTTACTTGAAATTGGATAGGGAAGGGGTGAAAACAAGATGAGGAGTGGGGGTTGGGGGAGGGAAATGGGGACCAAGACATGAGAAAGGGTATCAATGTATGTGAAGTAATGCACCTTCTGTCTGGTGAGTATAATGTAACCATTCTATTAATTACAATAAAAATACATGAAAAAATTTTCTTCAATTCATTTTTCTCTATAATTTAAAAAAACCCTATACTACTATTTTTCAACTCTAAGGACTGGGAAAAAATATTCCACTTGTATTTATTTTCTCATTTTGGTTATATTCAGTTACTCTGGTCCCTTGTGCCTCATATCACATTGTTCCTTCTGCATTTCATTTTTGTTTTGCTGAAAAACATTTTAGGAGAATGATTTTTGCTTCACTTTCTCATTTCAGAGAACTCTCTCCTTGGGTAGCTTTCTGAGGAAGAATGCATGGAATAGAAGATTTGCAACCTCCCATCCTAAGTCTAAAATTTTCTCAGCCTTTATATGTATAATATTCTGGTTCATATTTTAAAAAATCAAACACATATTTTGAGTGATTGCGTGGAGCAGGGGTAGAAGTATCCAGGGCATGCATGGGATTCTGGGTAGAATGGGTGCCTACCCCTGTCGTTTCACCCAGGGCTCTGCTTGTGTCCACGACCCAAGTTCCTGCATGGCTCAACTGAGCACTGGATTTGTGATGTGCACCAGAGTAGCTCAAAGTGTGAGGGGAGCGTTGTCTCAGTAGTACCCATCCTCAGCAGCCTTCACTTCTGGCTTTCCATCACATCTGGCTTTCCATCACATCTGGGTTTCTTGCATCTTTGAGGATATGTTTTTGTCAGTACTTTTTATTTTGTTTGTCTTCATGCTTCCTTTTTACTAGGACTCCATTTGGCTTTTGGCATTTGAGGATCCTCAGAGTTTCTGTTCCCATGAGAACATTCCTTGTTGACATTATTTCCTCTTGTCATTATTTCTAGGATTGGTGCACTCCTTGCTTTTCACTACAGAGAGGAATACTCGTGCTCCTCCTAGAGGGAGTCTGAAGTTATGTCCAGTCTGCCACTGGGAGTCCTGAGGCTGGCCCCTGGGTTTCTGGATGGCAGCGTTCAGCTGAACACTTACAACTGCCTGGCGTCTTGTGACTTCCCAGGCAAGCTGGGCACATTTTCTGCAGTCCAACTATTCTTAGGCTTGAAGTCCTGTTCTTTCACTTCTTGTGACTAAACATTGCTTGTCCTCTTTGTGGCTCTGATTTGTTATTAAGCAAGTCATGGTAATAACAGTAGCCTACATTAGAGAGTTGTTACAAGGAGTCAGTGAGGAGCTGGGTTTTGGAAGTCTTCAGTAAAGACCACTTGTGATGACTCTGGAAATTACAAAGGACCTACTTGGCTCAGCCATTCGGATCCCTGTTAATTACTTTGATGGGGTTTTTCAAGTTCCATTTCTACTTTGTATTTCAGTAGACCTACTAGGTCTTTGTGTTACATTGGACAATATGATTCTATTTTCAATGTTAGAAATGCGTTTTAATTGATTTACTGAAAACAAAGTAGGATTTCCACTCAACTCTTAACTAGCTGCTGGTGTTTGGTTTTCAGTACTTACAGATGCAAGTTTACACCTATATGAATTTTCCTCTACATTGCTCAATTTTCTCAGGATTTCATGTGCCACTTTGTAGTTGGCAGACAATATGGCTTTGAGTGCTGATACCCCTTAACTGTCTTTGTTCCCCTGAATATATTGGCTGACTTTGAATTTTCTATTCTCCTGTTCTATTCATTCCTTACCAGAATTGGTATAATAACAACAAGCTTTCTACCATTCCAGTGGTACACAAGTGGGGACAGGCATAGCTGATGCAAATACTGGGTCTTTCAATTGAATGTGAACCTTATCTTAGGATTTCTAAACCTTCTGGTTAGCACTGGGCACATAAGCTGTGCCCACTGCTGCTCTGTGCACAGCCCTTGATCATAGTGGTTTGTTTGTTGGTTTGTTTTTTCAAATGGGGATTTCATTTTAATTTGTTTGCATTTCACAGTTTTTCCTTTTTGTGAGTAACTAGACTACAGCATGGGTGTTTGTGGAACTCAGTCACCCATTCAGACCAGAATATTGGCACTTGCCAATCTTCAGCCAGAAGGCCAAGCAGCAGGCTCTGTTTCTAGTTCAGTGTCTCACAACCCTATACATTCTGTTTCTCTGAAGTTCAACACTAGGAAAACATGATTCTTTCAGGAAATTTTTCTTGCATTTCTCCAAGAACAAACACAAAGCCTAGAACTCAACAAAGCCTAAACTCTTAATTGAAGTTGTCAAATGAGAAAAGACAAAAGTGGGCAGAGTAGAATATATTCAGACTGGATGGATTTATTAGATTAGACACCACTTGCTGTTTTGAAGGGGACCATTTTCCAGGAGATTGAAGCAAGCTAAATAGGATCATGCAGCTTAAGCATTATTAACACTTGCTTTTCAAAATAAGTATATGGAAATTAATTTATGAGTGTTACCAGCAGCATGTATTCTTTAAGAGAAGAATGTGAGGTGCAAAGTTCAGCATACTTGTTCACTTTGACCCAAGTAGTTAGTGGTTTGTTAGATGTAGTGCTGGGCAAAATGGTTGGGACTACAGAGGAACAGGATAGATGCCCTTCTGCCTGATTTCAGCCAAATAAAAAGACTCTCACTTTTCTCCTTTCTGAAATGTAATCATCTTAGGTTTAACTTTGTGGAAGACATTTCTGCAAAGGCCTCCAATAGTCAATCAGAAGAGATATACAAATAGCTACTGAGAGGCTATTATCTAGATCTTTAAAACTTTGGTTCTAGCCAGAACTTTCTTACAAAAAGCAGTTGTGTTCACATCTGTAATTACTACAGTGTATAAATAGACTCCAAATTAAGGCACAGTACTCTCTTTATTCCTTCCGCTTGGGAGATTGAAATAAGCTTGACATTGGAGCAAGAACTTGTCTGCAACGCCCCCGTGTCATTACATCTGCTTTGCTCAACTTAGACCCAGGTGGCTCATATCTATCTTTATAAACTTTGGGAAGATGTCTGTAATGAGGTGCTAACCACAAAGTAAATGTAGGCCTGCAGCTCAGTTCTCTGATGCTTCAACTCAGAAATCCCTAGGCGATTTCCACCTATGGCATTCAACTCGGATACTAATAGTAAGGATAAATTTAAAGGCAACTCTACTTTCGGTCTTTATTGATTAACTGCATCAAGATAATTTTAATAATCATGAGAATTTGAAATGAAATAAAAGTGTGGGTCTCTATTTGATGGCACTTGCTCCATACGTGATGGCTACCGGGGTATCAAGGACTCTAATCAGTTCAGAATTCCAAATATTTTCAGCTGAATGAAGGCAGAGTTTGATTACACCATCAACAGTGCCATAGCAAATGATTCCTTCCCCTTGTCCTGCCCTAGATGGGAACGTTTCCATCTGTCCCTTCAAACAGAACCCCACATCCTTCGGGAATTCTGGAAATCCTGTGGGGGCTTTTGGGGCTGTGGCACATTGTGGGAGGGAAGACAAGGTCCTGGTGGCCAGGTCCCCCCAGTTCTCAGCCCATACACCTCAGCTGTCTCACGTACTGCTTTGACTGTTCTGTAGGGGTGACATTTCCACACAAAGCCTTATTTTTGCCAAGGTGACTTTCCCTAAAACACAGGCCTCACACATCATGTCTGATAGAAAAGGACTCTCTCAAAGCATCACGGGATTTTCTTTTTTTTACTTTCTGAGAAGAACGTCACATACAAAGAGAGCTGGCACTTTTTTTGGAAGGAAGAGCAATGAGATCCCACTCTTCTTCAGAATGTTTGCACGGGACTGGAGGTCACAGGCCTGCCTGCAAGGCCCGCACATCTAGTTTCAGCACTCTTGTGTGGCTCTCCTGGAAGTCTGAATATAGGACCCCTATCTGTGTACGGGGGACCCCAGGACTCCCCCAGAGGATGTGGGAAACAGGTGGCTCTCCACCCCAACATAAATTCTCCATTTTTTGAATCATTCATACCAAGGACTATCACGTAAATAACTTCAACCTGAAAGAAAATATCCCTTCAGTTTGCAAGACAGCTGATAATAGAAAAAGGCTTTACTTAGGCTTATCTACCAGAAAGCTAGTAAAGTTCTCTGGTGATGTTTTAGGGGTTTGTGTGTCTCTTTCTCCCGTTGTAAGATACCCATGAATAACTCAGAAATGTTCTTATCCATCAAACATTTGGTTCCAAATTCTGATGCTTTCTCAGCAGTATTTAGCATTGCTGTGTTTGCTTTTTCAAAAAATAAGTATTTTTATTGTGTGTTGATAAGGCATTAAGTACAAGCTGCCTTGTTAAATAAAGAACAATTGCAAATATTTCTTTGAAGAAAGCAATATTTTAGCAGGGCTGGAGTCACATGGAGACTGGATTTGCTTTCCTTTTCCTAAGTCAGACTCCTCCACTCTCTGTCTTCTTGAATGCCCTCTGAAGGTCACAGCGAATTTTCCATACCTAAGCTACTCACAACTTTCTTAGATTAGAAACCTATATGTGGGTATACAATGCATATCTGAATATATATGTGTATATGCATGCATGTATGCAGTGTATATAAATGTCTTGTATAAAAAGTATACAACATAAATATCTATAATTATCGAGGAAACCTATATTTAAGGCTATGAGTCTGGCTACTGTGGAATGGTAGGGATTATGTTAGTTCTTGGTAGAAAATAAAGCAAATCTAGCAGCATCATTCTTTATGCTACTAAGAAGTTCATTTCTTGGGTTGTGTGAAGGAGGAAAAGAAGGAAGGAAGGAAGGAAAGAAGGGAGGGAGGGGGAAGGGAGGAGGAAGGAAGGAAAAAGAAAGGAGAGGAAAGAAAGGTTAAAGGGCAGGATACAGAGTACTGAGGGCCTGGGTTCAAAGCCTTCTCACCAGTGAGTAGGCCCAAGGCCATCCCACCTGGCCCAGCAGGACCCACAGATCCCCCAGGGCCCCAGGGTTGGGGGTAACTGTAGAATGGTCCAACTCAATGGAAGGCACTGACATGGGTATCAAAGAGCAAGTGAGTGAAGAAGCTGGGGACAGGGAGATGGCAGGGCAGGAGACTTTAAGAAGGGCTCTGGTGTCCTGCCCTCACCCAAGCCCTCTAGAGGACTGGGGGTGGAGCTTACACGTGCACTCCTGCGTGCGTGCTTGCGTGTGTGCCTGCGTGCATGTGCATGGGTCCTAGGGACTGAACTCGGGGCCTGAGAGAGATCTCCTCTTCAGAGAAGTTTCTTTTTAATTCTTTGATAATGAGGTTGTTTCTTTGAGGATTTGTTTTTGGGGGGGATTAATTTTTTGAGCTCTAAGTATATTTTAGATACGAGGCCTTTGTCTGTTGTATGGCTAGTGACGGTCTTTACCCTAGTGTGTGTTTTCTATTTATCTTGCTAGAGTCCTTTGCCATGCAGAAGTTCTGCAGTTTAATGCAATCCCATTCATCTAGCCTTTCTTTGATTTATTGTGTTTCTGGATTTTTATTTAGGAATTTTTGAACTGTGCCAAGGAGCCTGCATGTTACCCCTATTTTTTTCTGTAACATTTTCAGAGTATCTGCTCTTGCCTTGGGATCTTTGACCCATTTGGAATTGATTCTGGTGTAGGGTGATATATAAGGAACCAATTTTAGTTTTCTGCAGGTGCTTAACCAATTCTGCCAGCATCATTTGTTGAAGAGGCTGTCTTTCTTCCATCCTGTTTTTTGGCTCCCTTATCAAAGATTAGATGGCCATAAGTCTGTGGGTTGATTTCAGTTCTATTCCATTGGTACTCAGGCCTGTTCATGTGCCAGTACCAAGCTGGGTTTTGTGTGTGTGTGTGTGTGTGTGTGTGTGTGTGTGTGTGTGTGTGTGTGTGTATTTTTCTAGTCCTGGTGCTTGAACTCAGGGTCTGGGCTTTCTCAAGGCTAGTACTCTACCACAGGAGCCACAGCACCCCTTCCAACTTTTTCTGTTTATATGATACTGAGGAATCGAACCTAGGGCTTTGTGCATGCTAGGCAAGCATGCTACTACTAGACCACATTCCCAGGCCCCGAAGCTGTTTTTATAACTATGGTTTTGTAATCGAGTTTGAAGTTTGGTATTGAGATTCCTCCAGTGCTGTTCTTCCTGGTAAGTGTTGTTTTTGCTGTCTGGGCTCTTCCCTAAGAATTTTTGTTGTTGGGGTATTGCATTGGATTTGTAGACAGCTTTGGGAAGTGCTGCCATTTTCATGATATTAATTCTCCCAATCCAGGAGCATGGGAGGTTTTCCCACATCCTTAGATCTGCTACAATTTCCTTTCTCAGGTTTTTAAAGCTTTTGTCATAGAGGTCCTTCACTTTGGTTAATTTGTAGGTTTTTTTTTTTGTCTATTACAAAATGAGTTTTTTTTTTTTTTTATTTCAGCCTCACTCTTCTCATTATTGGAAAGACTGCTCCTAAACTCCCTAGTGATTTACTGATCTACTGAAGGACTCTTTTTTTCTTTTTAACAAAAAGCTAAGGGACAGTACTTAGGCCTTAAGTTCACATCCCACTATCAATGGAACACACACACATTCACACAAGAAGTAATGACTAACACTCATTAAGTCTTGCATTTAACTCATTCAATGTGTGTGTGTGTGTGTATGCACACACATGCATGCATGTGTATGTGTGCATGCACACATGCGCTAGTGCTGGGGCTTGAACTCAGAGCCTGGGTGCTGTGTCAAAGCTTCTTTTGCTCAAGGTTAGCACTGTACCACTTGACTCACAGCTGCGGTTTCACATTTTTGGTTGCCAAATGGAGATGAATCTTACAGACTTCCTGTCCCAGGCTGACGCTGCAGCATGATCCTCAAATCTCACTGCTGTGCTCCCTTCATTGTTTTGTTAACCACTAAGACAACCTTCGGCCTCTTCCATCTTACAGATGGAGAAACTGAGGCTCAACAGGGTCAAATCATCTAATCAATCATTGGCCATTGGTAGTGTTTCCTTTGACACCCAGGCTGCCTGTTGGCTCTGGTGGAATTTTTCTCAGTAAATCAAACCCATATATTAATCCATGGATTGGCGCAGGCGAGTGAGGATCAGGTGGTGGCCTGAGCCCCGTGTTCTGGGTGCTGCCAAGTGCTTTCTACAGAGAGAGGGGATCAGAGGTCATGGGAAGTTTGAATTGCTGATTTATGCAAAGCAACTTCCTCTTCTTCCTCTTCTTCTTCCTCCTCCTCCTCCTCCTCCTCCTCCTCCTCGTCTTCTTCTTCTTCCTCTTCTTCTTCCTCCTCCTCCTCCTCCTCCTCCTCCTCCTCCTCCTCCTCTTCTTCTTCTTCTTCCTCTTCTTCTTCTTCTTCTTCTTCTTCTTCTTCTTCTTCTTCTTCTTCTTCTTCTTCTTCTTCTTCTTCTTCTTCTTCTTCTTCCCGCATCCTAGGCAAGCACTCTACCACTAGGCCACACTCCCAGCCCTCCTCACTCTTCTACTGAGTACTTACATATTCCATGACTTTCTCAATACAGAAGGGATTTTTTTTATTCTGATTGATTGTGTGTGTGATCCTGAACTCTTTTGGTCAGGGCTAGTGCTCTACCACTTTGAGCCATAGGGCCATTTCTGGGGTTTTGGTGGTTCATTGGAGATAGGAGTCTCATGGACTTGCCTGCCTGGGATGTCTTTGAACCTTGATCCTCAGGTCTCAGCCTCCTGAGCAGTTAGAATTATAGGCATGAGATACTGACATTTGGCTAGGAGGAATTTTTCACTTAGAAAATTCCTGTCTCAGAGGGATCATTACTACATTGTTGGTGGGAGTGTAAACTCATTCAACCACTATGGAAAGCAGTATGGCCATTCCTGAAAAGACTAAACATAGAGCTCCCCTATGACTCACCAATTCCACTACTTGGCATTTACCCAATCCTTCAGAAACAAAGACATATTAAAGCCACTAGCACAACAATGTTCATTGCAGCATTATTCACCATAGCAAAGAAATGGAACCAACCCAGATGCTCCTCAGTTGATGAGTGGATCAACAAGATGTGGTATTTATACACAATGGAATTCTATGCTGCCATCAGAAATAATGACATTGCCCCATTTGTAAGGAAATGGAAAGACTTGGAGAAAATCATATTAAGTGAATAAGCCAGACCCAAAAGAACATAGGCTCAATGGTTTCCCTCTTTTGTAATAATTAGTACACATCTAGTACTCTCCTAAGGTTATATAGGATGAGACTAAATGAAAGGATCTCTAAGATATAGAAATAAGAGGTTTACCTTTGTGATTGTTGTTCTTGATGTACTATGTGAAGTTATTTCTTTTCTCTCTTTTTCCTCTTATAGTTAATCTCATGTGGTTACTGTATATGACTTTGTTGCCTGGTATATTGTATATATGTTTATTTGTTTATTTGAAATAGGGAAGGGAAGGGGGAAAACAAGATGATTGGGCGGGGGTCGGCTGAGGGAAAGGGGGACAAAAACAGGAGAAGGGATATCAAGTTTCGAAAAGTAATGTACCCATCACCTGATGAGTGTAACTCTAACCCCTCTATACATCATTCCAACAATAAAATACAATAATAAAGAAAAGAAAATTCCTGGCTTTTCTTAATTCCTGTGACCAGAGGCATAAAATAGAATTCCTCAACCTGGCCTTATCCTTTCAATGTTAATCTAGTGTTGAGATTGCTGTCTCTGCCCTTTTTCCCCTCCCTCAGTCCTGTGTGCCCACACTATGGCACACCCGCTCTGCTTTCTCTGGATAGTTCGTGCATTTCTCCACAGAATGGAAGCTTTTATATTGGTGTCATGTTTATGTTTCTTTCTTTGTTCTTTGATTCCCCCTCTCTTCCTGGCAGACTCCTATTCTTTTTTAAATCTGTGCTTAAATCATACATCTTTCCATTTTCCTGCACTTACTTCTTGTGGAATTCACAGGAATAGGATTCATGACTCGAATGGAGCCTCTTAGCTTATTTTGGTTTCTCCTATAAACTAATAGCGGACTGTGGACAGTGACCTCCCCATCTTCCTGTCCTGGATCAGAACCCAGAGCAACGTGGAAGACTAAGCTGAGTGAATGAACAAAAGCTAAAGACTGAAAACATTGTCTCATGTCAAGAATTAACGAACAACTCGGGCTGATGAGAGGCTGAAGTTTGTGGTGATCCATCTGGAAGATCTGTACAGTCCTTGCAATGGCAGAATTTGTGGGTTGAGATGGGAAGGAAGGGAGATGTGGCTTTGTCCTCTGCTCTTATTGGAGTTATTGGAGTTTCCTAAAATTTCAGCTTTTGGGGGCTCTCTTATACATGCCTGTAGCCTTTCAAGATTTGGGGGTTTAAGACTGTGAACCCTACTTAGTGGAGTGGGGAGCAAGATGTGTTCTGGAGGTCGCCGCTCCTCTGCCTCTTCCTGGTGTGCTGGAATCTGCCACTCTCCTTGGTGGTAGAAGAATCAGAGGCAGACAAGTCACGACCCAATTAAAAGGCCTGAGAATCTGAAGCGCAGCCAGCTGCTGGAACAAAGCAGATTTCAGGGCCTGGAGGCCCCTTGGAGAAACCAGGACAAAGCAGTTTCATTGGAAGAATGTAAATAAACTTTCTGACTTGTGAATAGGCCTTTCTCCCAGTTGTCAGCCAGGGGGATTTGTTACCGTGGGGGTGGCTGTGGAATTTTCTTTCCTTGGGATTTTAACAGCAGGTTACATTTTGCTCTGTCTAGAGTGGTTCATCTGTGAGCCATTCTGGGAGCAAAGACACCAGAGCAATGAGATTAGTTTGCCCTTAATTATGGAAAGTGCCCTGGCAATGGTAGGCGGAAGCCATATATGGGCTATAGTTATTTTCTTTCCACAGGCAAGTTTCCCTCTGCTTACCACGAAACTACGACTTGTTTTCTATGATGATTCAGAGGTCTAAGGATTCAACCTGCTAAATGAGCTCCTTAATCAGAAGAGAGGAAGAAGTCTGGAAGATGAACGGACAGATACAAATCAAAAAAGTTGCTTTAGCTCACTCTGCAAGCTAAAAACAACTTTTAAAAAAAGCCTGAATTAGGGCAGGGAGTTTGGCTTAGTGGTAGAGTGCTTGCCTAGCATGCACAAAGGCCTGGGTTCGATTCCTCGATACCATATACATACAAAAGAGCCGGAGTGGTGCTGAGGCTCAAGTGGTAGAGCTCTAGCCTTGAGAAAGTCCAAGGACAGTGCTCAGGCCCTGAGCTCAAGTCCAGGACTGGCAAAAAAAAAAAAGCCTGAATTAGTGAGGTCATAAGCAGGTTGGCAGGTTGTTAGAATAAAGTACCACATAATTTAATGACAAGAAACTATATGATATAATAACTGAAGTACAGGCAGTCTCTCTATAGAGCACAGCTCTTTACTGTCTTTTAGTTGTGTGACTTAGCAGGAGGGTCTTAAGTTTTCTGTGTACCAGATTCTTTTTCCATAGGAAAATGAAACTTACTCTATTAGATATTGTAAATGTTAAGTTATTTACACAAAGCACTTGGTACAGCGCTAGTGTGTGCATAGCACTGAAGAAAATGGTTCAGCTGTTAAGATGCTTGCCAAAATATCCATATTTATCTATCAGTTCTTACATGACCAAATTCTACTGGAATATACTCAGAACATCAAAATAAAGTTCTTCAAGATCCCTACACTGGCTAATAATGCTGTTAGCCATGAGGAGGTAGTTTATCAAGTTTATATGGTCAACATAATTGGTGAACATTGTGCAGAAACAAAAAATCCAACTTCTTCAAATGCATGCTGGAGCCCAAATGCCTTTCAGGCTTACCTTAAGCATTTGATTTGATTGAGTTACTCCTTTCTTTCCTTCTTCCTGTCTCTCTTGTTTTCTTCCTTTCTTTCTTTTTTTCTTCCTTTCTTTCTTTTTTCCTTCCTTCCTTTCTTTTTTCCTTCCTTCCTTCCTTTCTTTCTTTCTTTCTTTCTTTCTTTCTTTCTTTCTTTCTTTCTTCTTTTTCTTTCTGGCTAAGATTACAAGTGAGAGCCACTGGACCTGGCTCCTTTCACTTCTTTCTTTCCTTCTTTCTTCCCCCACTCCCTCACTCCTCTCTCTCTCTCTCTCTCTCTCTCTCTCTCTCTCTCTCTCTCTCTCTCTCTCTCTCTCTCTCTTTCTTTTTTTGTAGGTCATAGGGCTTGAACTCAGCCTGTGCACTGTCCCTGAGCTCTTTAGCTCAAGGCTACCACCCTACCCCTGGGCCTGGGCATTGTCCCTAAGCTCTCAGCTTAAGCTCTCCTCCTTCCTTCCTTCCTTCCTTCCTTCCTTCCTTCCTTCCTTCCTTCCGTCCGTCCGTCCTTCCTTCCTTCCTTCCTTCCGCCCGCCCTCCCTCCCTCCCTCCCTCCCTCCCTCCCTCCCTCCCTCTCTCTCTCTCTCTCTCTCTCTCTCTCTCTCTCTCTCTCTCTCTCTCTCTCTCTCCCTCCCTCTTCTGTCCCTCCCTCCTCTCTTTCTTTCTTTCTTTTTTTCTTTCTCGCTTGCTTGCTTGCTTGTTTTCCTTTCTGTGCCAGTATTAGGACTTAAACTCAGGGCTTGAGTACTGTCCCTTATTTATTTATTTTTTGTTGTTGTTCAAGGCTGGTGCTCTACCACTTGAATCACAGCTTCATGTCTGATTTTTTCGTGCTTCATCAGAGCATTATAGACTTCCCTGTCTAGGCTGGTTTTGAACCACAATCCTCAGGCCCTGAGTAGTTAGGATTACGGGTGTGAGCTACTGGCGGTAGACCTATTTCCCTTTTATCTGTCAGTTCTTTCCTTCACTTGTCTGCGTCATGTTTGCCACATGATGTGTGGCTTGTTACAGTCCCAGCTGTTATTTGAGAACTCTCAGGTGTTCACACTGCCTGGGTGGACTGCCTCAGGACGTGGTGTCTTCTTCCTGTATAGCCGATAACGTTCAATATTTTCTTTTCATATTGATTTTTATTTTGTGTATTTGCCTATTTTTTCCTGATAGTTGTAAACAGGCTGTGTGTCCCATATCTCCTAGCCTAAGGCCTTCTCTATTGTAAAAGTCCTTGAAACAGTTATTTGAAATTGAACTCAATCATCTAATGTTTGCTTTGAAATATTTCCACTTGGCATGTCAGAATTGAATCTAATCACTCCTGCTTTACGTAGCAGGCACTGGGAGATCGAATAACTTTTCTATTTTTGTGTACACAGGGCAGAAGCTGCAGCAGTGGTCTCTTTAGATGCAATCCTGTCTGATTTTCTGACAAGTATATTTGAATATTAACATGGACTGGGAAGACGTTGTCAAAGGAGGATGCTCGGCATGAGGAGCGGGGACTGTGGGAATGTGTGGCGTGGGTGAAGAAGGATTGCATTGCCTTCAAATATTTGGAGAGTTGTCATGGTGATGAGGAAGGGTTAGACTCTGCAATCCTTCAGAGGACAAAACTAGGACCAGTGGGTGGACATGACCAGGGGGCAGATTTGAGCCCGGTATCAGAACACTTGAATAATTATGGCTGCTCATCAGCAGAAGCCATGGCCTTGCACAATGGTCAGCTCCCCAGCTGGGACAGCCATGGATGGGTGATGTTGTTCAACAGGTGCCGTCCTCACAGATGGATCTGGTGAATTGAAATCCCTTTGTACAGCTACTTTAAGATAATTAAAAAAGCGAGAGAGAGCTCCTCAACTGGGGAGACAGGCTGGGTAATCTTCTCACTGTGGGGAACTATTGCATGACCTCCAGTGACCCTTCTACCCCAAAGATTAATTGATTTTATGGAAATCTGTATTTGGGGAAAGGATAGCAGGATTTTTATCCTGCTGTGTACTTCATTTTTGAATGCTGGCTGAATTAGGGATAAAGGGGAAGAAAAGTCAATGGCTTATTTCATTGCCTTTCCCAAAGAAGGATATAAGCTTTCATTTAGGGATTTGATAAAAATCCATTGTGTTTTATTTTTTAGTCTCCTGGCTTAAGTGCAGGGAGGTACTGGCTGAGTGTGGCACTTGGTGACAGGCTAAACTGTGTTAGCACAAATTGTTTCCTGTGCATCGTGTTTGTGAGTCCATATTTATAGGCTGGACTTGATGGTAACGTGATATTTCTCTGCCTCGATAATTATGCAAAGAGGTACAGGAGGGGAGGAAGAGCTGCTCGAAATCTGGTGCCAACCTGAATTTCCTGAGTAATTTGCGTGGTTTCTCAGGCTTTCTTCACCCCTGGGGTTAATGGCACTGCAAGCCTGTCTCCAGCCTGCTTATGTGTTTGTGAGCATGCTTAGGACAAAAAAAGTACAGCGTTCACGGGTTGAAACTGTCTCTTTGCTTCTTCCTCCTCAATCTCTCTGAGATAGAACGCAATCTTTTCTATTGCTGATAAATACCACATAGATGGTTCTCTTTTTTTTGTTGTTTGTTTGTTTTTGGTGCTGGTCCTGGGGCTTGAACTTGTGGCCTAAGCACTGTCCTAGAACATTTTTTTTTCTTCTTCAAGGCTAGCACTCTACCACTTGAGGCATAGCTACACTTCTGGCTTTGTTGTTTTTGTTTTTGTTTTTATTTAGTATTGACCAAATTCCCTGTTCAGAGATTCACATGTTCTTGCCTTAATGTCACCATGAGACAGACTGTACATTTAATGAGTTATTTCATAATCAGAATTTCCTAATTCTAAACTAAAGGAAAGCAAAGACCCAGCCCTGTCTCCAACTCTGCACTTGCTCTAGGCTGCTTCTTGGCTTATGTTAGAAATGATTTTAACTGTTCTGGAAATTCCCCATGAAATTGGCTTTAATTTCAACACAAAATCAACAATTCTCTGGTAAAAGATAATTGTTTTTTTTTTTTTTGCCAGTCCTGGGCCTTAAATTCAGGGCCTGAGCATTGTCGTTGGGCTTTCTCAAGGCTAGAGCTCTACCACTTGAGTCACAGCTCTACTTCTGGCTTTTGTCTATGTATGTGGTACTGAGGAATTGAACCTGGGTCTTCGTGCATGCTAGGCAAGCACTCTACCACTAGGCCAAACTCCCAGCCCTTATCTTTGCTTTTTATCCTTAACAATCACAACAGAAGCCTGGCACCAGTAGCTCTCACCTGTGATCCTCACTACTCAGTAGGCTGAGATCTGAAGATCATGATTCAAAGCCAGCCCTGTGGTTTACCCAAATGACCACAGGCAAGGCCATACTAAAGCTACCAGCACAACCATGTTCATTGCAGTATTATTTACCATAGCTAAGACATGGAACCAACCCAGATGCCCCCTTGGTAGATGATTCGATTGAGAATATGTGGTACTTACACACAATGGAATTCTATGCTCCCATCAGAAAGAATGACATTGCCTCATTCATAAGGAAATGAAAAGACCTGGAAAAAAATATATTAAGAGAAGTAAGCCAGACCCAAGAAAACTAGGTTGCATGGTTTCCCTCATCTGTAATAACTAGAACATGTCTATGATATTCTTAGCAGGGGACCCCAGCAGCTCAACTGTTCACTGCATAGGACCATATATAATGAAGCGTATCGACATGAACTCCAAGAACTGCAAACAAGAAGTTCTTATTATGTCCTGTATGCAGTTACTTCTATTTTTTTTGTTTTAGTTTTGTGTGTCCTTTGTCTTTTATATAAGGTAATCTGATCTGTGGAAGGGAAAGGGAATCATAGAAACAGCAGGACAAAGGATGAACTAATGTAACATTGACACTCACTTGACACTATATTGGAAATGACTATACAATTTGGAGAGAGGGGAGCAGGGAAAAGGAAAGAAAAATTTTGGGAGAGGTATTAGTGTTTAAAACGAAATGTACCCATTACCTTACTTATGTAACTGTAACTCTGCTACTCATCACCTTTACAATAAAGATTAAAAAAAAAAAAAGGCCAGCCCCATGAGATTCATCTCAAATTAACCAACAGAAAAAAACAGAAGTGGAGCTGTGGCTCAGAGTAGTAGACTTCTAGCTTTGAGCAGGAAAGGACAGTGCTTAGGCCCTGAGTTCAAGTCCCATGGCTGACCAAATAAAACTTCCCAAAACAAACAAAAACAATCACAACAGAGTACTTACTTTGGGAAAATTTTTTTTTTGTTTTGGTTTGCTGGCTTAAATGGCTCAAAACGGAATTTCATTAGCTTAAATTACCATAACAAATAGTATATACAATGTTAGTTATTATTAATTTATAACAGGCCTAGAAACTATTTACTGGGAATCATTAAATTTTACAAGAAGAATTTATGAATGAAGGAAAATATTCCCAGCTCTGACCCAGAAGGTAGGTGACTGGAAGGAGAAACATTCTTTTGTAATCACTTATTTCAGTCCTGCATTCTCCACACTATTTTGGAGGGTTTATTATTTTTTTAATCATATTCACTTTTTTTATGGTTTTGTTTTTTCTGCCTTTAGCTCAAATTAGCAAACGAATGCTCCTGCAAAATAAATACAAACAACCAAAACGAAGATTAAAGAAATTCTAAACAACAACCAAAAAAAAAACACCCCAATAACAACAACAAAAATCAGCTTGCTTTCCAGTTCCCCCCTGCTCAGGAATATGGGTGGGTGGGTGATATAACTGCTTTGAGATTTTTTATTTGCTTTTATTTATTTATTTTTTTTGTCCATACTCAATGTTTTATTTCAGATGTTTTTGGTCTCACATGCCACTAGATAGAAAGAGAGATAATTCCCTCCAGAACTCTCTGAGCGATTAGGTTATTTCTATGGAAACTGTCTGCTTGCCCTGACATTCTTACACACCCAGGAAGGAAATGAACTCTACAAACCCCTGTCCAAATTGCCCTGCATGCTTCTCCCACCCCAGATCAGTGAGGCATTGTCTGACTGGAATTTTGATGTCACTTCACCACTGTGTCTTTTTACTGAAAATGATTAGTTTTTTTTTTTAAATTAGCCTCAGTGGTTAATACCATTGTGGCTTGTCTGCAGAACAGCTTGGGGGTCCTCCTCGCTTTTTGCGATGTGATCAGAAATGCCATCCCATTTGACCGGTGTTGGATGCCATGACCTGAACTTCACTTGGATTTTTATGAGGAAAGTGAAAACCCTTTACCCACAGCTTTAATCCTAAGAGGCCAGACACAGAGCCTTCGGGGTATGCTGCCATCTTTAAACTAAAATTCTGATGGTTTTTGAAAGCCTAGGTTAAGACATGAAACACAGATTTATGGGCTTGTCAAGTCCCCTTCCAAGTGGCAAGGTAGTTTTCATAACTCCAGGCAGAGAAAACTTAAGTATGGAATGTTAAAACTCGAGGACAGGACAGAACTGGGAGTGAAGCCTCAGCACTTCTTAAAACATTCCATTTATTGTTCATTTGAGGTCAACTTAAAATTCTTGCAAGTTATTTGTGTGTGTGTGGGGGGGGGGTGTCATGGGGCTTGAACTCTGGGCCTGGGCACTTTCCCTGAGCTCTTCAGCTCAAGGCTACCACCCTATCCCTGGAGCCACTGCACCACTTCCAGTTTTCTAAGGATAAACTAGAGATAAGAGTCACATGGTCTTCAGTGCCCTGACTAGCTTTGAACCATGATTCTCAGATCTTAGCTTCCTGAGTAGCTAGGATTACAGGCGTGAGTCACCGTACCAGGCTTGCTATTTTTTTTGTCCCTGCTCCTTTTTGTGCTGCTATTAGGGCTTCAATTCTGGGCCTGGTTGCTCTCCCTTTGCTTTTTCACTCAAGGCTAACACTCTACCACTTGACCCACAGTTCCACTTCCAGCGGTTTGCTGTTTAATTGGAAATAGGAATTTCATGACTTTCCTACCTGGCTGGCTTTCAATTGTGATCCTTAGATCTCAGCCTCCTTGGTAGTTAGGGTTATAGGCATGATCCATTGGCACCCTGCTCTAGTCTGCATCTTTTAAAGCCATGTTATGGGTTAGGAAGTCAACATCAACCAGGTCTCAATTGTCCATTTAGCTTACGTTTGTTATGCAGGACTGTCTGTAATTGCCACATGTCTTCTGGGTAGTAAAAGTCTGCTTCACTTACTGCTTGGGGTGAGGCATAGCAGAAAGCATCCCACAGAATGATAAGAATATCAAGGATGAGACTTTGCATTCTTCAGGGAGAATGTGACCACCCTAATTCTGCAGGTGAAACTAATCAGGCTGGTCAATGCATGGTGGAGAGGAAAGCAAAGAGCATGATGCAGAAGACTATACAAGAGACTACAAGGGAGGAGCAAGGTTCTCTGAGAACCTGGATGTAAACGGGATGGTGGAGGTGGTCTTGATTCCAGCGTCTCAGCGCACAGTCCCCGGGTCCCTTCCGGTGGTTATGAATGTGCTCAGCGCTTTCATCCCTCTGCTTTGTTCTTCATTTAAAGTATACTGCTCCTTCCTACCTTCCTCACTTTCTTATTTTATCTCAGTTTGAATAGACATCTGTGGTATTTGCTCTGTGTGTCTGTGTGTCTATCTGTCTATTTGTCTCCCTTCATTGAGACCCCAGCTGCAGTCTGATCATTCCTTCTGGCAAAGCACCACTCCTGTGTTTGAGGTGGGAGTGGGCTGGAAGAAAAGTAGTAAGGTCTACAACTAGTGGTGTTGCCAGGCCTTAACATAAGATGGCCCTGGAATGGAACTTGAAGCCAGGTCCCACGCTCTCCCCTGTCACTAGCTGAACCTTCCCCAGCCTTCCTGAACCTTCTGTTCCTATCTCTGTGAGTCCTTCTGCCTTTTGCACTCTTTCCCCAGGACTCACCTCAGCATGTGACTTTGAGGGGAGTTTCCCCCATCTTGAGTTTCTATAGCCCTCCCTGGCTTTTCTAAGCCCCTCGACAGAGTCTGCGGCCTTCGGAGGCTAGGTGGGCAGATGGGGACCACTGTGCCCCAGGCCGCAGGGCTGGGTGAGGTGCCTCCGGGAAGTAGGGGGAGGATTTCTGTTCCTCCAGGATTTCCATCCTCCTCTCCCTCTCTCCTGATTTCCTTCCTCTCTCCTCCCATCTCCTTGCAGCCCTCTGGGGGAGGTCTTCTCCTTTTGGGCAGTTACTCTCCTGGGCCCACATCCTTCCCCCACCCCTGTGCCTCAGGGGAGCCAGGCTTTCTCTGGGCCCCAGGATTTCAGATCACCATTGCCTTTGGAACTTCCCGGGCCTTGGATGGTCTGTCTTAGAGGGCATTCACAGATAGTCACCAGGGTTTAATGATGGCCAGAGCTGGGAGGAGGGCCAAGGGAGGGGTGACAGGAAGGAGAGGGCAGGAAAGTACAATGCACGCCAATTTCTTGATGGATGTGGACAGCCAGAACGCATTCCACATTGTCCAGGTAAGAATGAAAGATGAAAGAAATTAACTGCTATGCCCAAGTTTGGAGTTTGAATTCAGCCAAATGAACTTCCTACTGAAACAAAAATCAATATCCCTTTGAGGAACAGAATAGTATCCAGAGGCTGTCTGATCTATCACTTATAAAATCCAAGGTAACGAAGCAAAACTGCTAGGCATGCAAAGAAACAGAAAAATATATACTACACTCTGAACACTAATTTTGAGATGGAACTTAATTCATTATTTATGATCATGTTCAAAGAAAAGAAAATGGTTAATTGCACAATTTAGGGGCTAATTATATGTGTATACATTTCTTTTAATACTTTGTACCTTCATAATATGATTGGACAAAAGAGTTGCTATAGTATTTTCTTTCACAACCTTTAGTGGTTATCTTGTGCACTCTTTCAAAACCATGTACTTCACAATCCAGATCTCATCTACCATGCTCCCCTCCTCAGCCTGTTATTGTTTGCCTCACATTTTGGGCTGGAAGAATACAGAATACATGGAGTTTGTGAACTCACTGAACTTCTCAGATCTGCTTTTCTTATGCTTATCTCAATGCCATTCTGTACTTGACCTATGGTTATTTTTTCCCGTCTTAATCTCCGCTTTCTTGTAAACTCCTTTGTGAGTCTTCAGCAGAACGCACCTGAAAGTTCTCTGTTGTATAATTCCACTCCAATTTGTCCATCCCTGCCTTTTCTGCAATGTGAGCTTACTATGTGCATATGCACCTCGCCCAGCCCCTGCATATGTGTGTTTCAGAGATGCCCTAGACAGAAAATCACATATACATGCTGCGTTTTAATAAGAGGTAAATAAAATTTAAACTCCTGACTATGGTAGAGAAAGCCTTTCTACATGGAAGATACCATTCCATTTAGAAAATGAATTCGATCATTGTAATATACTGAATAATGTATTTTTGAAATGTTTTTACTTTATTATCTTTAAGTAGTTGTCCAGAGAGCTTGCAATTCACCATTTATGAGTACAAGTCCCTTGGTCAGTGTCACTCTAAGTGCTCTTTTGAAAAAGAATGAAGTTCCCAAACACTGTAAACCAACAACAACAGAACTCCCGGGGCTAATTCATTTAACGAAAATCGGGGATAACATCATCTGTACTCAACCCTCTTCTACTTGTTGGAAGCAGAGAAAGAAATCTGCTGGTTTCTGTGCTTATAATTTGGTGAAATGACAGATAATCAAGACATAATTGAACAACAACAATAAATAAGTTAAAAGCCCACACTCAAAACATCAAGTGAAAAAGTATCTTACAATAATAAAGTTCCCGGTCTAGGAACGTGGCCTAGTGGTAGAGTGCTTGTCTAGGATTTGATTCCTTAGTACCACATACACAGAGAAAGCCAAAATTGGTGCTGTGGCTCAAGTGGTAGAGTGCTAGTCTTGAGAAAGCCCAAGGACAGTGCTCAGGCCCTGGGTTCAAACTCAGTGATTGGCAAAAAACATAACAACAACAACCACAGTAAAGTTCCCTATTATGGAACTTAAAACAGGAAACTACTTAACAAATAATACAAAAAGCAAAGTACTTAATGTGCACAGTTTAGGCAGGCTGCTCAGGTCCCAATCATAGTGAAACCTTTCATAAGGCACAGCCCATCTGCTATCAAGTCCTGCTGGAACCCCACTGAGAAGGTCGTGGATCTGGCCATTCCTCACCATATCAACCTCTGTTGCCAAAGTCACCATGCTCTTCCACCTGCCAGAAGCCTCCTAACTGCTTGGTCTTGTTCCTCTCGCTGCCCCCTCACCTGCTTTCTCACACCATCCATCAGCAGAAGCATGGGACGTCACCTCCTTAGGGTGGGAGACCATAACTCAGAACTGAGACGAATGGGGATGAAGCCCTGGCCCATTAGCACTGTCCCATTACTGAAGAGCCGCCAGTGGTCAGTGCAGGGACTCCTGGCTCCACACTTTCCACTTGTACAGGCCTGTATGTCACAGAGGGTCCGAGTCGTAGTTGATGCTTCTCTCTAGACAGTTTTTCCCAGGTAAACACTTGGATATCCTAGCTAGGTCCTAGGCTGGTGTTTGTGGCAGGAAGGAAATCTTCTAGGGTTCTGTGAATTCTGAGCGGCCCTCAAGAAGGGATTCTACCTTTCCAAACATCTGGAACGTGAGGAAACACAGGCAGTAGGGTGTCACCGAAGGGTTGCCATAGCTCTGCAGTTTTATTTTCAAAAAACATGCTTGGTTTTCTTCATGGAGCCCCAGGACAAGTGACCCTCGGGGCGGGGCAGCTCTACTCTTGGCTTGGGCTCCTCTCCTTGATTCAGAGCACACATGCCCAGGACCAAGAGGTGAAAGAGAGCCAGAAGCACGGGACGTGTAAGGGAGTGTCACAGCCGCTTACACGGCCACTTCAGGATGTCAACCAAACAATCTGTTGATTAATTCAGGGAGTAAGCTACATCACCTTCTTTGGTCACTTGGTTAAAAACCACTTGCAAAACATGTTAAGCACATTTTATTCATTACAGAAGGCTGGTAACTTTTAATTTACTTGTCATCTCATAATCGTTCAATAGAATGATGCACAATGAAGAAAGTAACCCATCCTTTAAATTACTTATGATTAAAACTGTTCACCTCTTTCAGCCTTCTTCTTTATTAGAAGCAATTTGATTATAACATAATATTTTGCCTAGGAGAATTAACACATATGCTTGTACGTTAGCTTTCTGAAGTTAATAAAAGAAAGAACTAAATAATCACAGATTCTCTATTTTTTGTGTGTGTGTGTGTGACTGGGTCTGAGAAAAAACATGAAGGCAGAATTGAGATTCTGATCTGTCTGGGCTCAAATCTTGTCTTGTAAACCTGACCCAAACACCTGAATATCATTCCATTCCATCCATGGAATAGTCATCTTAATAATATTATTTTTCTATGGCTGCTACAGTTTAATTTCACTCATTCATGCTAGTGCTAGATTTGAAGTGAAGGTTCAGAAAATGATGACGAAAAGTGGAGATACATTTTGGGGGGGCAGATTTTTAATAAAACCTCTGAGATTTTTTAAATTAAGCAATCTGAAATGTTTCAGAAAAGCTATGGATGTCTCCTTAGAAACCAAGACAAATACACAAACTGCTTTGCATAGATGTTCCAGCTGCCCTTTTGGAATAAGATTCAGTTTCAGTTTCATGTCTTTTTTTTTTTTTAACCAGGAATCCACTCCTTAGCACTTTTGCCATCTGAGACTTCTGGTCTCGACAGACAGACAGACAGATATGCTTGGGTACTTTCTTGTTAATGTCATTCACATCTGCTTTGACAAGTGTAAAAGCCTAAGGATGTTTGATTAGCCCCATTCTCATCAGCCAAGGGTGTTCATTGAATAGAGGAGACACAATAAGGCAGGGAAAGCAGGGTGAACAGATTGCTTCAAGAGGAGCCACTGAAGAAGCCCCTAGGGAGGGGCCTTGAGAGGCTACTGGTTGCAGGGTGGGGCTGCCAAGTCCTTCTCTCTTCACTAAGAAACAATAAGAATCTGCTTGCTGTATTTGAGGAGTTGCTGCCTCTGAGGTGGAGGGGGCATTTTGTGCTTCTGCAATCACATCCTCACCTGTGAAAAATTGCAGAATTTTAGAGCACAGGCCCAATTTTTCAAGAACACATATTAAAAACTAACTTACTTCAGGGTTGTTTTTTACTCCTGACAGCAACTATGTGTCATAACCTGTCAAACCCTTTCCCTCCAGACAACCAACATGTGTTACTATGAATGGAAAGGGCAGAGCAGCTTCCTTTCCTCTCCAACGTTCTCCTCCACAGCCACTCTTGTTGCTTGAGGGAGAAAAAATACTTGTCGGAGCCAGAAGTCCAAATGACATTACTGGAGTGATCTTAGCTAACGTTAACTTAGTCTTTACAAACTCAGAGGGTAAACTGTGCTTTTCATGAGTTGAAGCTGGAGCCCTAGAGGTCAAGTAAATTTTCAGTTAATTTTGTCAGTAAAGGGCAGTATCTACAGCTTCTGCACATAACCACTTACTCAATATTCACACTCTTTCTATAGCCTTTTAACAAAACATCTTTCCCACTAGATGACAACATAAGAAATCATTTCTCTTACTTTTGTAACTATTTGCTTAGTCTTGGCCTCTCCTCCTATTATTTTTCATGAGTTTAGTGTCCTCCAAAAGAAGGATAAAATTCATACGATCCTCTCAATGAACACAGAAAAATGCAATTGACAAAAGTAGTTGGCCAGAGCAATTAGACAAGAAAAAGCATTTAAGTTTGATGAAAAAAGTAAAACCGTGTCTCTTCACAGACAATGTGATTGTTTACTTAGGAAATCAAAACATGCCCTCCCAATTATTGGAACTAATGGTTCAATTCAGTACAGTTGTAGGATAAAAAAAATCAGCATGCAAAATAATCAGTTTCATTTCTGTCCAATGACGTGTTGAAAAGAAATCAAGAAGATCATTTGTTAATTCTACTACACTCAGTTCAAAAACACATAGGAATGAACTCATTGACAAACATAAAACATTGATGACGAAACTTAAGAAGTCACAAAGAACCACAAACACGCCCAGTGTTCGTGACTAGAATAAGTCAGCTGGATACAAAGTTAGTGTTCCTCAGCTTTCCATTGCTGTGACAAAGAAAAAAAGCTAAGATAAATAAGCTAAAAGGAGAAAATTGTATTTTGCTTTCCGAAGTTTCCAGACATGGCTCCCTGGCCACCTTGTTATGTGGCCTGTTGTGAGGCAGAATATTCTAGCAGGAAGTTCACAATGGGAAAATCTTGCTTCATGATGCCCGGAAGGCCCGATCCCCTTACTTAGATCCCACCTCTGGTTTCCATCATATGAACTCATCCATGAATAAACCCAGAGCCCTCGTCAGCTCCGCTGAGACCACCTCCAAATAAGCTTTGGTGGCCATTTCAAATCCAAGCCATAACTGTCCACTCCTCTCTCCCAAAGTCTCATGTCCAGTCCACAATTAATCTATCATCACGACTCTAAAATCATGATCCCAGAACTGCTCCAACGTCCGAGTCTCCTCTGAGACTCAAGGCAAGTCACACACTTTCAGCACACAAGTGTAGGGCAAGTGTAAGGTGAACATTCTCATTCCAGAACAGAGGTAGGGGGTGGGGTGGAACCCAAGCAGGAATTCTGTAACCCCATGCCCGGCATAGAGGGCACACAGCTGTGTGCTGGCTCCGAAGGGCTTGGACATCCTGCCACTGCAGCCCCGCCAGTGCCACCCACACCGCCACTCTCTTGGGCTGGCTCTGTACACTGTCTGAGGTTTTCCTTGGCAGGCATTCCACGTTCTTGGCACCTGTAACATTCCTGGAGTCTCCACTTTGCCATTTCCACCTCCCTTTCACAGCTCTGTGTAGCATGCCCTCGGGGGGCTGCCCACAGCACCTGGCCTCCCCATCTCCAGTGAATTCTGAGTGGAGGCATCCAGAATCCTAGACTGGGAGAAACTCTTGGATATGAACACTCAGGGGTTAAAATAGGAATATCGTGGGCTTGGGGCTAACCTGGGATATGGAGAGGAGAGAAGAAGAGAGGAGAGGAGAGGAGAGGGGAGGGGAGAGGAGGGGAGGGGAGAGGAGGGGAGGGGAAGGGAGGGGAGGGGCGACAGAAACAGAGATGGGGGTGGGGGGGGAGTGAGAGAGAGAGGAATGAGAGTGATGGCCAGGAGTGGATAGAGATTGAAAAGTGGGGAGATGTTGAGTGAAGGATTCCTGGTGCCAGGAAGGAGGAATCACTGCTAGAGATCAGAACATGGTACCTATAATTAATAATAATAAATTGTGCCAGGCATTGGTGGCTCACACCTGTAATCCCAGCTACTCAGAAGCTGAGATCTGAGGATCGTGGTTCAAAGCCAGCCTGGGCACATGTCCATGAGACTTTACTCTCCAATTAACCATCAGAAAACCAGAAGTGGCGCTGTGGTTCAAGTGAAGAGCTCAGAGATAGTGCCCAGGCCCAGAGCTCAAGTCCTACAACCAACAAATAACAACAGCAGCAGCAGCAACAACAACAACAGTGAATCATACATTTGAAAATGACAGAAAATAAAATTTAAATATGTCCACTTCACTGATGTTATGTGATGAATGTCATAATTAGCATGGTACAATTACTTCCTCATGATTACAGCATATTAACCACCATGTTCTACAATCCAAGTACATATGTGAATTTTGCTGATTATACTCGACAAAGGCAGAACAAGTTTTGCGACAGGGCTGTGATTCACCATTAGATCCCCTTACCTTGTGGTCTATTGGCAGCTCGTTGGCTTAAAACGAACAGTTCCCTGAAATCTTCAAAGTCCCCTGGACCCTCCTGTCCTCTTCCTCACCTTGGCACTCACCTATGCACTGCTTGACAGAGCTACAGACAGTTCTTCAGACCAGACCACTTGTACCTCCTGCACAGAATTTTCCTTTGCCAATCATATTTGGTCTCATCATCTTGAAGAGCTCTTTGGCCTTTGTAAATGAAAGGGAAAAAAAGATTTGGGGCACAAAATATTTCTTAATTTTTTCAAGTAGTAAAATGTTATTGGGTGTAGGACTGGGTGGCGCTCAGTGGAAAAGTGCTTGCCTCACAGGCACAGCACTCTGGGTTTGATACTTAGTATCATTTTTTAAAAAGTTATTGAAGCCAGGCACTGGTGGCTCATGCCTATAATCCTAGCTACTAGAAGACTGAGATCTGAGAATTGTGATTCAAAACCAGCCTGCGTAAGAAAGGCTGTGAGAATCTTTAAATAATCACCAAAAAGCCAGAAGCAGAACTGTGCCTCACATAGTAGAGTGCTAACCTGGAGCAAACAAGCTCAGGGACATAGTCCAGGCCCTGAGTTCAAGCTCAAGGA
This sequence comes from Megascapheus bottae, assembly GCF_031878675.1. Lineage (NCBI taxonomy): Eukaryota > Metazoa > Chordata > Mammalia > Rodentia > Geomyidae > Megascapheus > Megascapheus bottae. The sequence goes on from NC_143516.1 coordinate 62,378,555, forward strand.
TTGGTACAAAATAAAAAGTCAATAAATGCTTACTTTATCTCAGATTTGGCCTTAGGCGTAGGAAATTTTCCAACTAATCAAGACATCACCAGCCCTTCCTGAGCAGAGGCAGGAAAGGAGAAAGGGGAAGACATTCTCCAGATTTGTGTCCTCACTATTACAGTGAGCCCTCCCCTGCCAGTCCTGAGGGGTCACAGGAGCCATGGTGCCGGGGGTTGAGGGGAGGACCGACAGAGAGCATTTAGGAGCATAGGTGCCTGGAGAAGGCTGCTCGTTTTCTCACTGCAAGCTCTTGGAGGTGCAATTTGTGACCGGAACCCAGGAAATACAGTAAGCCTCGTGGAGCTCTAGAGAAACTTTCTAGAACCATTTCCTGTAAGGGTGGTGGTGGGAGAGAGAGAGATCATGCGTGTAATGGCTTCTGTGTGAAGCTTCTGCTTGGCAGCTCCTGGAATTAAGACGGAATTAAACTTCTATCACGGCCTGGATGGGGTGTTAGTTTGTCTAATGAGCCCTTACGTTTTCCCCATTGGCTCAGCTGTAGGGGTCCGAGGCAGATGCTGAAGGCACACAGCAGAAATGGAACACGACTGAAACCTCTTCCCAGTGCATTTTCCCAGCCTGGCAGGTGCAGGGCTGGGAACCAAAGGAGGTCCTGAGCCAGGCTGGGAGGGGGCTGAGAGAGAAGGCAGCCATCTGCTCCCCGAGTTTTTATACTCCAGTGGAGATGTATTATTATTCCACAGTGTGCAGATTGAAATGCGTTTTTAACACCAAAGATGAAATTCTCAGAAGAACAATGATCAACTTGCCTATTTATTGAAAATCAAGCACATCCCCACTGCAAATGCTGAGGAGAGGCATGCCGAGCCAGTGTGGTGGACTGCTATAGCTGGGCTATGAACTCCTCTCATCTGCTTCTGCTTTCCTGGCTTTTGGTCACTGCTGGTCCTCAAGGTGAAGCTATAAACAAATGTGCCGTTGGGACTCGGGATGAAGAACCTTCCTTTTAGATCCTGCATGATGTTCAGGAGCAACCCAAGTCCGGGTTCACACGCAAACCAACTCAACCCATGTCTTGTAGCCCCACTTCTGGTCAACCACCACACCTCCATTTATTAAATGGAGGAATTCAGCTTCTAATTTTCCTTCCAGCTCCACATCCTACAGTGTGTGATGATGCTAGTCTTGGGAGAGGATCAAAGGAGACTGAACACAGGGCAATGTATTATCAGGAAAATATGAGGTTCTAAGAAAGCTTGTGGGCAACAATGTTCATTGCAGCACTATTTACCATAGCAAAGATATGGAACCAACCCAGATGCCCCTCAGTTGATGAGTGCATCAGCAAGATGTGGTATTTATACACAATGGAATTCTATGCTGCTGTCAGAAAGAATGACATCGCCCTATTTGTAAGGAAATGGAAAGACTTAGAAAAAATCATATTAAGTGAAGTAAGCCAGACTCAAAGGAACATAGGCTCAATGGTTTCCCTCATTTGTCATAATCAGTAGAAACCTTGGGCTCTCCTAGCAGAGATTTACAATAGAGCAAAACCTAGATATATAAGCCCATATAGTATGACGCTAAATGAAAGGACCTCCAGGATATAGCAACAAAAGCCACATAACAAGTGATTGTTGTCCTTAATATACTAGGTTATCTCTCATCTCTTTTGCTGTCCCTTGGTTATCTCATATTGTTACAGTATTTTACCTTGTTATCTGATATATTGGATATATGTTTATTTGGATATTTGAAATTGGATAGGGAAGGGGGGAAAACAAGATGGGGGGTGAGGGTAGGGAAATGGGGACTAAGACATGAGAAGGGGTATGTGGAAGCATCATCCCTGTGGGGATTGCCAGGTATGAAGACCTCCGGGCACAGGTTGTCTACTTATTCTAAAAGAGTGGGGCCAACCCAATCCATCCACAGCAGAGCCCACCAAGGGCTGCGTCCGACCTCTTCTGAGTCCAAAGGAGATATTTCAGGCCTGAGATTATATTGGGAATACCTGCACATTTCTTAAACATTTTAGGGGTATTGGCTAGGGGATTTCCTTGGTGGGAGGTGGGGGCCTTAGTCCACGGCTGTCCTGCACCTTCTCCTGTGGAAGAAACATCATCTATGATATGCCAGTATTAGAATATCTTTACTAGGGTGATTATGTTGGTGACATTTAAATCTCTTCATTAGGATTGTTAGGGTTGGTAATGGGTTTTTGATAATGTCACACATCTGTGTGTGAGTCTATCACTACTGTATTCTTTCCCTTATTGGTATTAATATTGAATAAAAATATCCCCAGTTTATGAGTCACTGGAAGTAGGATGATTGGTAAAGTGATTAGTTTTTTCTCCTGCATTCTAAGTGGACCATATTGTCTCTGTTTGAATTCCATAAGATAGCATGTTCCAAATCAAAACAGAGCTCCCAGAAGGCGCTATGTGGCTAAGGTGCTGGGAGGAAGAGGGAGTCACAGATTCCTAAATTTACATTGTAGCCTGATCACTTAATCCCTGCAAATTGTAGGAATGTGGGCAGGACAAGTTGTCTCTTTTCTGCAAGCATCATTTATTTCCTCTTCTGGATAGAAGTGATGCTTGCTGAGTGGCATTGAGTCAACAGATTTGCTCGTTCTCCAGTACCTGGTCATTCCCTTTCCTTTCTACTTCCTTTGATTTCAGTAAAGATTTTTTTTTTGTGAGTCATGGGGCCTGAACTCGGCTTGTGCACTGTCCCTGAACTCTTCAGCTCACAGCTACCACCCTACCCTTATGCCAAACTCCACTTCCCATTTTCTAGAGGTTAATTGGAGAAAGAGTCTCAGGTCCTTTTGTGCCAGGGCTGGCTTTGAATCCTGACCCTCAGATCTCAGCCTCTGAATAGCTAGGACTACAGGCATGAGCCACCATGCCTGGCTCTGTAAAAAAATTTTTTGCACCACTTAACACCAAATTTATTCAAATTTCATGGCTGGGATAGAGGTAGAATAACAAATAATAGAGAGGTGGATTTGATCAAAGTATACCATATATATGTGTGTGTGTGTGTGTGTGTGTGTGTATATATATATATATATACACACATATATATGTGAAACTGTGGAAATTGAGCTCCCTTGTTCAACTCACATATGCTAATAACAAGAGAAAATAACAATTTTAATTTCATGGTGGATGTTGTCCAAGGTACTTAAGATGATATTTCTATCTTTTCTGGTGCTAATGAATAATGTGGTTACTCATTGATAATTAGTATGCAAATATGTTCTGTTAGCAGAGGCCCCAACTGAATCTGAACTGCCTCTCCCATAGGATTCCTGGGAGTGTTTCCTAACAAACCTTGGTCCTAGGACAGGATTCTGTCTGGAAGAAGGGAAAATGGGGGTCAAGTGTAGTATGGGGTCAGAAAGTTGTTGCTTAAAGGGCTACAACATGGAAAGTAGAATTCTGGGCCCACAGCTTGGTTGCAGTTAGTGAAGGCTTTCTTGTTTTTTGTTTTTTTGTTTTTTCCTGTAGTAGAAAGAGGGTTTTATACCTGAGATAAAATGCTACTTCCCTTTGGTAGATAAGAATGTTAATGTAAGAAAACAAATGACATTCAAGATGACTAATTATATTCATGATGACTATAATATTTTACAGTGAGAAGTTATAGTCACCTAATTTCTATCTGAATTTATAAATGGAGGCTAATGTTCATTAGCCAATTAATATGTGTGCATGACTCCTAAGACAGTGGAGTCCCATGCTGTGTACTTACACACTTGGAGATTTCCAAGTTTATCAGCCAGTCATTTCTCAGTTTTCATTTAGTACTATTGACATAGCAAGATGACCTCGAGTTTGCAAGAGTTTGTGTTTATCTCTTTTTCCTAATATGAACTTTAGAGGGGGGAAAACCATTCATTTGATGCCATATCTAGTTCCCTTAGATCTGAAACTACTTCTTTGCTTTACATTTTTTTTCTTAAATCATTCGACTGCTTTAGATCTATTTGATATACAGAAACTTTTCCCCTTTTGTCACTTCAAAGCACTGGCTACATACTTAGAACTGGAAGGATAAAATGGGCTGTACAGCTTGTAATGGACAGGAAAAGAACAAGACCCATCAATATTGTCTTACCAAGTAATTTACTCCTGCTGGACCCAATCACCAATTAAATATGATTAAATAACAAGCTCCCATGTTGCTTTTTTCTTAAAAGGAGAAGAAACCTAGTGACCTCAGGAGCTGAGAACACATGGCTGAGATTCGTCAAAGTTACGTTTCATACAAAGAGATGAGAACCAAGGCTTACATGAGGCTCTGGGAAACTCTGGCTACATCTGGAATCCTACTTCCAAGTTGTGCTGCTTTCCTCTTTGTGCCTCTTCCACAATAGTGGAAGTACAGGAGCTCACAGTCACCAGACACCAGAGAGCCTCAATTCTTCTGATTTTCAAGCTCCAATTCAGTGAAATCAGAGTTGACTTAGAATCCCACCCCCTTCCCCACTGGATTTTAGTAAGAGTTAGAGCCGCCTGACGAGATGTGAGCTCAAAATTCATCTACTCTTTCCTGGAGTGGCATGTAAATATGACTTCCAAGGTGTCTGGTGAGTTATTCTCTATCTAGCTTGGTAGCTTACCCAGAGAATGAAAAACAAATCTAAACACTTATTCATGAGATTGAACTTCCTAAAACATTGATCTTCTGAAGCCAGCTGAGGATAGTGTGCTAGTTACAGAAACAAAGTGTCTGGGTGCCAGTTGCTCTTGTTGTTTTAGCATCTTAGGCAGCTGTTGGTGAATTCAGATTCACACCTCGGACCACTCAGTAGTAAACCACAGCTCTGCACTTCGTGGACAGCCCATGTGCATACCGCTGGTATCTCAAGTCTCCCTGTAGGCTACTGTGGTGTCATGAGAGGGCTCCAGCTAAAGAAGTCCACTTGGCTCAGTAGGATAGTCAAATTGGATTGCTGACTGCCTCCACCTCAATCTCTTACACAGTTTTACCATCATGACCTTGGCTGCAATGGTGAGGCCACTCTCATTCTAACCTTTCTTGCCTTCTGCACAGCTCTGCCTGTTTCACCACTGCTATTTTCCTCAGCATGCTCACCTGGCCCCTGGCTTCTCTCTGGTTCTTTCTTGCTTCTCTGTCAGTTGAACACGTGACATTCGGATATCCTCCACAAAATTCTAATAGGAGATCAAGAAGAAGGAACACTGATTGGAGGGTGAAACTCAGTACTTGTTCACTATTAAGAATGACAGGCAAAAATGACTTACAAGCCGGGTGCTGGAGGCTCACTCCTATAATCCTAGCTACTCAGGAGGCTGAGATCTGAGGATCATGGCTCAAAGCCAGTCCAGGCAGGAAAGTCTGATATTCTTTTCTCCAATTAATCACCAGAAACCTGGAAATGGTGCTGTGGCTCAAAGTGGTAGAGCACTAGCCTTGAGGAAAAAGAGCTCAGGGACATCTTCTAGGACCCGAGTTAAAGCTCCACAACCAACAAAAAGGACTTCTAAGGTTAGTTCTTCTATATCTAGCTTACTAGCTTAGAAACAGAAAGGATAAAATAGCTATACCACTTATAATGAGCAAAGAAGGAACACGACTCCTCAAGATTGGCTCACCAGTAAGTTGTCTATGATAGACATAATCACCAATTAACCATGGTTAAATAAAGGGCTGTTGTGGTTCTTTAACCTGACAGAAAACAATCATAGTAATCTTCCTGCACTGGTAACTGTATTTTTGCTTTGTGTTTATACATCTTATATTATCATCATTGTTTGCTTTCTACTCTTTATTTGGAGTTCTGAATTGATTTCCTCTTTTGACCTCTGGCAGTTTCTGCCAGGCTCCATTTATAAAGGAGCAAAGTTAGGCATTTCTACTAAAGGAGGTGGCCAAAGGGTTTTTTTTTTCTTTCTTTCTTTTTTTTTTTTTTTGCCAGTCTTGGGGTTTGAATTCAGGGCCTGAGCACCGTTCTTGAGCTTTCTCAAGGCTAGCGCTCTACCACTCGAGCCACAGCACCACTTCTGGTTTTTTCTATATATGTGGCACCAAAGAATCGAATCCAGGGCTTCATGCATGCTAGGCAAGCACTCTACGTCTAGGCCACACTCCCAACCAGGGTTTTCATTCTTTAATCGAACTTCTGTTTTCATTATCTGCTGCGAAGGCCTTTGCATCTTGAGGCACCAGATGGCAACAGCATGCAAAATACAGCCTACAATCATGGATGGTAATTACATGCGAGTTTTTAATTTTCATGTCTTAGAGCTTGGAGCTGAAATACCCTTCAAGGGCATTGTGATTTTTGTTTTTGTTTTTGTTTTGCTTGGCTCAAGGGGTGGTATTCTCCCACTTGTGCCACAGCCCCACTTGCTTAATTTTCATGTCTTAGAAAATCTAGCAAATAAAAGAAACTTGAAGTCTCAGGTCTGGGAGAAGTTATAATAAATGACAATCTATAGGCATGTAGAATGTTTAATTTAATATAAGAAAGGTTAAATCAGGGAACCCTTCTTCAGAGTAAGTGGTATTTTCTGTCCTCAGAGCAACATTTCTGTCTTCTGTAGGGCTATGTCTCAAGTTCAGACCTGGATAAATTTGAAGACCTGTGCATTTCAGAGCTGTGTCAGACTTTTTTAAAAATCTTTTTTAATGAAAGAATTTATTAACATTGATTTTTACATCATATTTCAAATGTCATGTTTAACAAACAAGTATTCAAGAAGGAAATCTCTATATACAATCACTGGCACTTAGATTTTAGAAAATAATTAAAATTAGGCTGGGGGTTTGTTGAGGCTGTTGTGTATAGTCTATCTCTGAGAGGAAAGGCATCCTCTGTATTTACAGATACAAAAATACTCATCTAACATCTATTCAGTTAGGTAGAATTGAAATGATGGTCCACTGATAGCTTTGAGGAACAAGATTATTGAACAAAATCCCTTGTGAGTAGTATGAATCCAAATGGAAAACAAAATACCCTTTTATAAAGCAGACACTATTTATTTGTAGTCATCAAACATGGTTTTGACTGTTATTATTCTAGGCAAATCCATTCTCTCTATGAAGCTCTATGAAGGCAATGTGCCTCAGCCTCAGTGTATGCATGGAGATTGGAAAGTCAGCCTGTTGGAGAAATAAAAGTAAGAGAAGGAGAAGGAATACAAACTATTATTGCCAACATACCTCTTCTGATTTGTCACACTCTGCCTTTTGTGATACTTGTACATTGTATTTAGCATCCCACCACCAACAACTATGGCCCATAACATCAGCCATCAGAGTTATTTGTTGTGTAGCATTTAATAAATTGTTTTTTGTTTTGTTTTTGTTTTTCTGGTGGTGGTGGTGAAAGGGCTTGAATTCAGGACCTTGGCACCATCCCTGAGCTCTTTTTGCTCAAAGTTAGTGCTCTATCACTTTAAGCCACAGCCCCACTGCTGGTTTTGGAGTAGTTAATTGAAGGTAAGAGTCTCACAGGGACTTTTCTGCCCAGGCTAGCTTAAAACTGTCATCCTCAGATCTCAGCCCCCTGACTAGCTAGGCTTATAGGCACAAGCTACCAGCACCAGCCTAAATCTATTCTAATACATTTCTTAGATTTTCTCTTACAAAGTAATTTCGTTCTTTTTATACTTTTAAAAAAATCAGCATCAATTAGTTGTACAAAGGGCTTTCATTTTGAGATTGCCACATGAAAATATTTCTTTCCTGCTTTGATGTTCTTTTTGAGTTGCTTATGGAAAGTCTGAGTAGCGAATAAAAGTATCCCAGGAATTTTCCTCTGATTTCCCAAAGCTTCAACAAGCTTTTTTCTTTCTTTGGTTTTTTTTTTAAATAATGGTGCCTAAAATGACCAACTAGAGAAAACTACTTAAAATAAAAGGACACAGGCACTTAGGACAGTTGCTTAATTAAAAGATGGCACTGTGTGATTCATATAGCTATTACCTTCCTATGTGACTGCATTTTGTCTCTGTTTCTTTCATGTGTGTTTTAAATGCAGTTACATGGACATTTCAGAGCTATTAGTGTATTTTGGGGAAGCCCTAATCTGAACTATGATTTTAAGCAGAATAATGGAGGGTAGAAATATATGGCTTATTCATTTTAAGTTATCCCTGGAGCACACAGCTAGGTCCTGACACCACTGCCATCTGAGGGCCTCTGGGGCTGGGCAGCTGGGAGGACACACTGGGCTTCCCTGCCCCACACCCTGGCACCTTTACATGGCTGCCCAGGGTAGGCCATCTCATCTGGTCCAGTGCCACATTCCAGTTACCTGCTGAGGGGAGGGAGCATCCACAGCTTAAGCCTGTAAAGGGAAACAGATTTCTAGTGGGAGAGCTCCATCTCCCAACAGCACACCTCAGACAGGGAAGAGATATGAGCCTGAGTCTGAGTAGAAAGATGGGCGGGGTGGTAAGGGGGGGTTGAGATTCATTCACATCTAACAATCTCACACTACCCAAGAGGAGATGGCACAGGTGTGTACAATATAACATATAAAAGATCATGAAGAAATAAACTCTGTGAAGTTTGCTGTCTAGTGCACTAAATGGTAAGCATTTTATTTCTTCATTATTGTTCCTTTTGTCCTTTTAGTGTTGAGGAAAGAAAATGTACAGGTTGAAATCCTTGAGTGTAGGTAGATTCTTGCTTCTCATGCCATCCTCTCATTCAGCACTTGGGTCATTACGTTCACTCCGCACGTCTTCCTCTCTCTGCTAATAGAGTTAGTATACAGAGCCCCAAATGTCAAAGGAGCTGCCAGAGACCAAAAGAAAACAGCTCCCTTTTTCATTTCCTGCATGAGCTTTTCTGCCTTTGTATCAGGAATCCAAAGAAGGAAATCCATCAGCTAGTGAGAAATCATGCTGAGAACATGAGAAATATAAATAGGACGGGCTGTTTCCAATTAGAAGAGAATCAATATCTCTCTTTGCTTAAGAACACAAACAAGAATGTTTCTCTGTACTAAGAAGTTCTGGGATGGGAAATAAAAGTAATGGTGCCTCTGACTGATTCCACACCACAAGCCATCACAAAACAAAAACAATAACTATTACACCCAAATTGCAGGTGATCCACTTTATCATTTTTTTTCTAGTCCTGGGGTTTGAACTCAGGGCCTTGGACCTTCTCAAGCCTAGTGCTCTACCACTCCAGCCACAGCACCACTTCTGGCCTTTAAAACAATGTGATTTTTATGTATGTGGTACCAAAGAATTGAACCAGGTCTTCATGCATGCTAGGCAAGCTTTCTACCACTAGGCCAAACTCCCAGCCCTCTACTTTATCTTTAATCAAGCTGAGTCTCAAGCCCCTAAGGACATAGGAAAATGGAAGTGAATGGGTGCAGGTAAAAAATTAGATCAACTTAAAAGTGAGATGTTAGAGACACTGATGGCTCATACCTGTAATCCTGACTATATGGGAGGCTGAGATTGACAGTTTGAAGTCTGGGAAGGAAGGTTTATGATACTTCCTATCTCAAATTAACCACCAAAAAGCTAGAAGTGGAGATGTAGCTCAAGTGGCAGAATGCAAACTTTGAACATGAGAGCAAAGATACTGATACATCACTCAAATCCTGAGGTTGCGCCCCAGTCCTGGCACAAAGCAAAAAAAAAATGAAAAGATTTACTAATTGAATGCTCAGTAATTCATCAGACCAAATTCCAAAAACTGGAAATATTACTTCAAGCTATGGAGGAGATTCTGCAGGCTGAAAACAGAAGTTTTGTTGGTTTCATTAGACCCCAGCTGCCACCCGCATGTGTTGAGACATGAGATACTGCCTTCCCTATAGGCTTTGGGAGGTAACGATACATCGCTTGGAAGTAATCACTGAAATGGTTTGAGCTAGGACCCTTTCAGAACCCTTTCAGAATCTGAGCTGTGAATAGCAGCAGGAGGCTCCATTGCCAAGGAGGCGATGGAAGGATTTTTCTACGAGGAAGCTGGCTAGACATCCAGTCTACGTGTGGATGTGTAGCTTACTCCTGCAGTCACTGTGCAATGAGATCCATAGCTATCCAGCCCTTCCGGGTTTGATGTTTCACCTGCAATAACACCTGAACAAGGGTCCCTCAGGTGACAGAATTAAGAAGGAAGGTCTTTGAGAAGTGATTCGTTCAAATCATGGTGACTCCTCCCCCTTAGGTAAACAAATGACTTTTTAATTCTAAAAGTAACATGTGTTCATTGTATTTTAAAAACCTGATAAAGGTTTTAAAAGTTTACAGACCAATCAGCATTCTCCCTGGTGGTATGCTATGCATATTAAGAAGCAGCCTTATCTCGTGCACAGATGAGGAATCTGTAAGTCACCCCATTTCCACTGGGGCCACATTAGGATAAGCACCCATGTATGTCCCCACACTCTCAGTGTGAGCCCTGGGGACACCCCACCAGCACTGCTTCTCTCCCACCCCATTCTGGGATCACCCCTGCTGACTTGCCTTCGGGCTCTTCTGGATTATATTTGCAGCTAGCATTTCTCCATGTGCTCACTCTTCTTCCTCCCTCAGCCCATCACTAGGTGTTCTTTTCATTGACACTGCCATAGTTGATAACAATTTGTTATTGAATCTGTCCTAAGTGTTGGCTGTTATCAACTGTGAAGACCTGCATCTTCCTGTGGACTGCACATTGCATCCTTAAGGTCATAACCAGAACTTCCAGGTTGAAGATCATGCATGGTTTCCACTGTCAATCAAAAGGCCCAAGTTTGTCTATCCTCTCACTCCCTCTCTCTCTCCCCCTCCCTTCCTATTTCCCTTCCCTTCCTCTCTCTCTGTCTCTCTCTTCCTTTCCCTAGCCCCCCTACCTATCTACCTACTACCTACCTATCATCTGTCTCTCATGTCTTTCTTCACTCATTTTATGATGTTATTCTTTTTGTTGCACAACTGTGTTTCAATACATCATGTCAGTTTATGAGTACCAGGCATCTTAATCTGCATCATCCCTTCTTTCCCTATTCCTATTCTGTCCAACAAAGACCAGTGTCCCCCAATCCTACAACCAACACCAATTACACACCGTAAAATCTTTTCTGATTAGAGAAGCATCTATTCTTTCCTTAGCCCTGCCTCTGATTATTATTAATGAGTTCAAATGGACTTTCACCTGTTCCTCATTTAGGCAGTCTCTCCATTTTGTACATAATTACCCAGGCTTGTACAACTGATTTTTTTTAAAGCTAGTCTGTAGAAGAGTTTAGCCTGTTTCCCATGAACACTGGTGTGAAGGTTGACATTTTATTTTCCCTGCCATGTATTTCCTGAGAACTGTGGTAGACGCGGTCACCCTTGAAACACATCAGTGAGGGCAGAAATGTCTCCAGGACCTAGCAGGAAGGGAAGGGAGGACTGTAAATTCATTTGTATAGAGTCATCGATAGTGTCCAGTGGGACGCAAGTGGCCTTGGGAGATTTGCCCAGACAAATCACAAGGACAGAGAGTTGGCTCATTTCACACCACAGTACTGTGGGCAGGGGAGGCCGTAGCATGGAGTAGCCATGGGAGAGCTGGGCCATCCTAGGTGAGGAGAGGAAAGGCAAAGGAGGTGAAGGAATTCTCCAAGAAGCAAAGGAGTGACAGCTGATGATTTATCTCACTTCCTGTGATTAATATCTCTCAGCTCTTCTGCCTGCTCTGCTTGACTGTGAAAAATATCAAAAGCACACAGCCCATAATTTCCCAGTCCTGGTTCCACCTAGGTGATCCTCCCCTTCCCCCCATGCCTTCCTCCCTCCCCCTGCCCCCCCCCATTGGTACTTACAGGCCTAGCATCTATTTTGTGGCTTAGGAAAAATGTTTGGCTAAAATTCATACTGAATCTCAACAGAGATTTCGTTTCTCAAATCAAGAACAAGAGTAAAACACAAGTTACAGGAAAACCAAGATGGAAAGAAACTACTTACAATGTTAACACCCTCTAGTATGGTTGGTGACTAATTTTTCTTCCTCTTTTTCTTTTGATTCCATAATGGCACCCTTATGTGCATAATAGAAATGCTAGTAAATTGTATAAAATCCACCCCCCCAAGTGAGAATTTGTTTTGATACTCAAGAAGGTTCAAGTGACAGGAAACGTGGCTTTAAGTGGAACAACGTTTCTTCTAGATAGACACTTGGTAACACTAATGCCTTAGAAGAAAAGGCAGGAGTTCGGTGGTGATTTTGACTTCAAGGCCAAATGGAGTGTCTCCAGTGTCCCCCAGTCCCACTAGTGAATCTCTCATTGGCTTGAACATCTTGGCACGTTAATGAGTCTATAAAAAGGGCCTCACCAATGTCATGGGGGGAGTTCTGAACGCCTCGGGCTTTTAAACTTGAAGGAGCAGAGTGAAGGACAGAGCTCCATAGAGCCCTTCCTGAGTATTGCAGAAAGTGACAGAAGTTGATTAATTACCTGTATTAATACTCATTTTCAGGGATGCTTTTGAATATTCCAAAGCCATCCTGAAGAAAGTCACTTCTTTCAATTTGCTTCTTGTGAGTGGGAATACACCTTCCTTCACTGGTCATTTCTTAAAGGAGCCACATCTTGTTTCTTTCAAAGTCTGTAAATACCTGCAATTCACTTATCCAATCAAGATTTCTCTCTTGATAGAGGTTCTTAGAGAACTCAGTGGCTAAAACATGTTCTCTCTTTGAATTGAAGTCTGAACTTAGTTTAAAAAAGAAAAAATGATAGAAATTTCTCTTTTGATCCAGGTAGATGTTTGAAACCATTCAAGTAAGTAGAATGTTGGGGGCAGGGAGAGAAGTTAATTCCCTAAATCAGTCCCTCATTCTGTCTCTCAAATTCTAATAAACTAATTAAACTTTTAAAAAAGTGTCTTAAAGCTATGTTAGTTACCAGAATGTTCTATTTCTGAAAACGTATCATTGATACTTACAAGATATTTTAAAATCTTTTTTTTTTTTTTTGCCAATCTTGGGGCTTGAACGTAGGGCTTGAACACTGTCCATGGGCTTTCTCAAGGCAACAGCTCTACCACTTGAGCCACAGCCCCACTTCTGGCTTTTTTATTTTTTTTTACTATATATGTGGTATTGAAGAATTGAACCCTGGTCTTCATGGATGCTAGGCAAGCACTCAACCACTAGGCCAAACTCTGGGCCATATTTCTAAGTGTTTAGATACAAAAACATTCAAAATTTAAACTATGTAAAGTACTTACCATAATGTCTTGTCTGTAAGGAATGCCCAATTAGAAGTAGCAATTATTTTTATTAGTGTATGCTAGCTGTACAAAAGAGCTTCATTACTTCATTACTCTGTGTCCATACTTGAATAAAACCTGCTTTGATCAGTTTTACCTGCTACTCTTTTTGATTTTACTTCCACTTTTTAAATCACAAGTTTAATAGGTGTCATTATTTTTATGCATTTATATACATTTCTATTGCATCCATCTGCCATTTCTTTTTTCTTTTGTCATTGTGGGGCTTGACTTCAATGCATGAGCACTATCCCTGAGCCTTTGCACTCAAGGCTAGCACTCTACCACTTTGAGTCACAGCTCCTCTTCTGGTTTTCTGGTGATTAATTGGAGATAAGAATCCCACAGATTTTCCTGTCCAGGCTGGCTTTGAACCACAATTCTCAGACCTCAGCTTCATGAGAATTATTGGCATGAGCCACTGGTATCTAGTGTCGTCACTTCTGTCACCTTCCCCACACTTGCTGGTTTCTATCCTGCTAAATAATAGTCCCCCTTTTACATCCATGTATTTTTTTAAAATTAGGACAGGGTCCTACATGTGAGAGTAAATAGGTGGAATTTCTCTTTCTAAATCTGGCCATTTTAATCAACATGATGATGTCTAGCTCATTTTCCTTCAAAAATAATTTCAACATAAATTTATTTGGTGACTGAATAATACTTTATTGTATGTAACTGTGTATATGTATGTATGTATATATGTAGATATACAGCTATATATCATATTGATTATATATATAATATATATAAAGTGCATATACTGTATGTTGACTTACATTCCTTTGTGTGGGGGGGTGGTATATCAGTTTCTGGTGCCAATGCTATACTGATTTCCATGGTGGTTGCACTCGCTGAGGAGTGGACAAGGGTCTTCCCCACTGCCCCACCCCACCCTTGCATACTTGCCAGCATTTTCTGTGCTCTTGACGATGGCCATTCTGCCTTGGGTGAGATAGAACCTCAGTGTTTTGATTTGTTCTGGGGTTCTCAGTCACACTGCAGGACTGGGTGAGGTGGAATTCAGCCATTGAGCACATGGCTGTGTCAAAGAACAGAAAGATGTCCCAGAAAAAGAGACACCAGCAAAACTTTCACCATAAGAAACTTATAGAGAATGTCACAGTGTTGGTTTAAGTATATACAGCAAAGGATAAAAGCCAAGAGGAGGGCTCAAACTTCAAAAGGAGGAAGGCAATTTGACAAACCCATATGAAGAGAAACTCATTGTATACATATAGACTAAGAGAAAGGAAAATATTATTCATTATATTTTTGACGTGTGTGTGTGTGTGTGTGTGTGTGTGTGTGTGTGTGTGTGTGTGTGTGTATGATACTGGTACTGGAGCCTGAACTCAGGGCCTAAGTCTCTCTTAGCTTTTTCACTCAAGGCTAGCACTCTACTATATGAGCTACAGTTCCACTTTCTGGCTTCTTTCTCGTTAATTGGTTATAAGGGTCTCAGGGATTTTCCTTCCCCAGGTTGGCTTTGAATCATGATCTTCCGACCTCAGCCATCTGAATAGCTAGGATTAAAGGTGTGAGCCACTAGGCCTGACTGCAAAATCTTTTTGCATCTATTCTTCTTCATCTATTTTAAATTAAGCATGAGTTCATACTAATCTTCTTGAATATTGGCCAGTACCATATACTTTGTTTCATCTTGCTAATCTATAATGTCTGACCCAATGATCAATCTAAGTATATTTTCTTACTCCCACATCCCTATTATAGGCTTAAGGAATATATCAGAGCTTAATCTCAGGTGCGAAAACCTTCTTAGTTCTTTCTAAATAAAGATGTATGCAGCAAAACACAAATATGGTCACACTGTGAAATTAATCTCTTGATCTGTTTTCTTAATTCATTAAAATAGGTAAGTATGCATTAGCAAATAACACATCTATGCAACCTGGGATGCTCTAAATGCTAATTAGAAGTATCAGGTCTAGAGAATTTATGAAGGCAAGTGATTAAACAGGTAAATAGAGATTTTAGCCATTTAACATTTCAAGACTACAAAATTTATTCTCTTATAAAATGAAAACCCCACAGGAATCTTTAGTTCTACTCATTACTTGGTTAAGGGGAAAAAGCTGTTTTATAAAAAAAAATTGTAAAATGAGATTTTATACTTTGGGAGTCACAAAAGAAACCAAGACAAGTGAGATTCAGAAAAATGCAATTACAAAATGAGGGAGCATAAGTTTGTTGTATACTGAACTATTGCATTAAGAGTTGTTTAAATGCAGGAAAAATGTAATGCCTTTCTAGAGTAAAATAAATTTTATTTTAAAAATGCTAATGCAAACTTATTACATAAAACAGTTTCCTTTATCTTTAGGTAGAGGCATCTAAAATAACTGTGCCTTTGGGCAGGGCTGCCACACTTCTGGGAAACTCAAGTACATTTGCCATGTGAGCTGTGCTCTGGGTCCTACAACCCTCCAGATGAGGGATACAAAACTACTTTTTTGTTTTGTTTTGTTTTAGCCAGTCCCGGGGCTTGAACTCAGGGCCTGAGCACTGTCCTTGGGCTGTTTTCTTCAAGGCTAGTGCCTTGCCACTTGAGCCACAGCCCCACTTCCAGCTTTTCTATGTATGTGGTACCAAGGAATTGAACCCAGGACTTTGTGCATGCTAGGCAAGCACTCTACCACTAGGCCAAACTCCCAGTTACAAAACTACTTTTAATGCTGAATGATGGAGGACTCATGTGTCACTGACAAAAGACTAAAAGAAGCTCTCTGAAATTCACAGTGAATCTAAGAGTACTGACACAATCAGCAGGTTGAGGAAGGGCTCTGATGGTATGAATGGATTCTATCATACTTTCATGGACAGCACATATCACTGCCTCTTGCTGTAATTGGTCACTACTTGATCAAAGGCCCCGGGCAGATTAGGTCATGAACATTCATAAAGTTCCTGGAGCCATTTTTGTTCCAGCTTCTCATCTCCCATTATTTTGTGTTGCTGTCATGCCTATTGCTGTTTTTATCACCTTACCAAGATTTGCAACTGTGAAGAAAATCCAGCTGAGAAACTCCAAGAGCACTGCAGAAAGACTTTGAGAAGGAAACCACGTGAAATCAGGTTTACAAATGGATTCAAGGGAGAAACCCTGAGATTGTGCAAGTCAATTTAGAAAGTCTATATTCCTGGAATGTTTGATATCCCAATAGCTTCTGTCCCATTTGCTCATCATGCAAAATTTATAAAATTACTTTTTTTTTTGCCAGTACGGGGCTTGAACTCAGGACCTGAGCACTGTCCTTGGGCTTTCACAAGGCTAGAGCTCTACCACTTGAGCCACAGCACCACTTCCAGCTTTTTCTATGTATGTGATACCGAGGAATCAAATTCGGGTCTTTGTGCATGCTCTCTACCACTAGGCCAAACTCCCAGCCCCTATAAAATCACATCCATAGGCTACATTATTGTAAACAACCAAACCTCTGACCCTAGAGTTGCTACGATTTTTAGGCTGCGTGGCAGTGGGACTTACTACTGACCTAGCCATGACCTTGGGGAAACATTGAAAACTGAAAATATTGATGTACTCTTACCAGATATTAAAAAGTGAATCTTTTAAAAGGTACAGCTCATCTTTGCTACAGAAAAGTTATAAAATATTTCTTATTGACGTCCATGAATCTGTCAAATCACATGAATATAAAAATAGATTTAATTTCTATTGCCAGCAGTGAAATTTCTCTCTGACAAGGTTTCAGCCCGACAAAATTATGTTCTATATTATATATCTAAATTCTTTCAAAATGTGTTTACCCTATGGCTTATCTTGCACAAATATCTGCACGACCACTGTTTTATCTGAAGTCACCAAACAGGAGGAATAGGAGATCTAAGGTAATATTTTTTCTTGGTAATTCTAGACTAGAGTGTTTTCTTTGAAATATTTCATCTTTAATTTATTTGGATATTGCTTCTAACCCCAACTCATATCATATTGTTACAGTTTAATTCCTCAGGATTAAGATGAAGTTTTAATAGTAGAGAGACTTATTATTGATGAAGTGATTTCTCATCAGGAGAAATATTTTCATTTGTTTTACATTCTTTTTTTGATATTTTTTTATTGTAATTAATAAAAGGGTTACCTGATATTTGCCAGATAGAAGGTGCATTAATTCACATACATTGATACCCTTTCACATGTCTTGGTCCCCATTACCCACCCCCACCCTCCATCTTGTTTTCCCCCTTCCCTATCCAATTTCAAATAACCAAATACAAATATATCCAATATATCAGATAACAAAAGTGAGATACTGCAACAATATGAGGTAACCAAGGGACAGCAAAAGAGCTGAGAGAAAACATAGTACCTTAAGGACAACAATCATTCATTATATGGCTTCTGTCAGGAGAAATATTTTCAATAACCCAATTTAATTGAATCCAGTTTAATTCAACTGTACAGTTCCTATGTTCAGCCAAAGCCACTTGTTCTCCTCTCATTGCTCTAATAACACATGAAACAGGAACCATGCGGTTGGACTTTTCACTGCTGTGGGGCGTGGGAGATGGGGAGGCTGGCAGGCAGTGAATTAGTCCCAAGCAAGCACATGAAAACTGAGCACACTCGGCCTTGATGCTTCAAATGCGGGCTGGGAATGTTGTAGACGTTTAAAGGACAAGCCTCATTGGAGGTGACAATGTGATATGAGCCTTGAAGAATAATCAGAATGTAAAGAAACTATTGTGTATGTGTGTTGGGAGGTTGGTTCATGTATGCCCACGCACGTCAGTATGAGGACTTGAATTTAGGACCTACTCACTGTTCCTTAAGCTTTTTGCTCAAGACTGGTGCTCTACCACTTGTGCCATGCTTGGACTTCCAATATTTTGGTAGTGAATTGGAGGTAAGAGTCTCATGGACTTTCCTGCCCATGCTGACTTTAGATCTGGATCCTCAGATCTCAGTCTCGTGTGTTTCTAGGATTACAGGAGTGTGCCATTGGCACCCAATGAAATTAAGCTATTTAAGCATAGTCACGGGCAGAAAACCAAGTGTTTGAGCTGAAGAGGTCTTAAGTGAATTTTCTTTTTTTCCTCCAAGTTAACTGTAGAACACCATTTTTACCAGTGAATGTTGAAGTAGGAATTCTTTTTTGTCTTAGGATTGATTTATTTATTTTTAAGCATTTCTGGGCAAAGAAAAGCTTAAGTTTCAAGCCCATAAGCCCCTAGAGCTTGTCATAAAAATCAGATCTATGGCAATTTTTTAAAATTTTCAGGCCAGTGTTTAGTTCAGTTTAACTTTTTTAAAAAACTACAAATTTTGGCTACTCTTACAAATATCTTTTTATCATTTGAGATATTAAGTGCAAGTGACTTTTCTTTCTATGCTGGCTGGTAGAGCCAAAATACTGTTTTAATTTATACTATATCAATCTATGTAGAAGGAAATGGTGGTGCCAAGAGGCAGATATTTAATGAATGTTTGTCATTTACTCTTCACAAGAAATGAGTCTTGGTATCATAACTATCATTTTCACAGTGAGTGAAATGATACTGAGAAAGAAAAGGATGTGCTTAGAATCTGTTACTTAGGAAACAGCAGCATCAAGGCAAGCCAAAGTGATATACTCTGTGGCCCTACATCGCCAGTGGGTAACAATTATAATGGTTCTTGGTTAAATGAAGGTACGAGGGCCTCTAAATCCACCCTCTCTCTTTCTCTCATACAAACGTATGCACACATATACACGATAATTTTTGTGATCTGGGAACCCAGGATGCATGCTAGGGCAACACTCTACCACATGAGCCATGAGCCATACCTCCAGGCTTCTTATAAATATTTTAAAACTATTTTTCCCTTTCTCAAGGTGGTGAATGAAATGTTTAGGAGTAGAATCATTTAGATGACCCTTCCTCTAACATTTGATAGTAGGCTTTGAGAAAACCAACTCCTTCTCCTTCCTCTTCCCTTCCTCTTCCCCTCCCCTCCCACTCCTCCTTCCCTTCCCCTTCCTTTTTCCTTTCCTTTCCCTTCCCTTCCCTTTCTCCTTCTTTTCCTTCCTAAGTACTGGGGTCTGAAAAGAGACCTTTGCATTTTCTAGACACGCACTCTACCATTGGAACCATGCCCCCAGTCAAAAGGTTGGTCTTAGTGAAGACCAAATGTAAACCAGATTTGCAAAAGAAAAATGCACAGAAAACTGGACTTTCAATCACACAACAAACATGGAGATGGGGAAGGAAGTCCAGAATGAAGTTTTTAGCATATAGACAGATGTCCAAATAAAGGTTGGCAGTCCCCTCAGCCTATTGCTCTTGTTTTAGTTTTAATTAAAGTGAATTTCAAGGTTAGAGCTGGTCTTTGGTTGCACTTTAATTATTCTCCCAGTGTTGTCTTTCTGTGTTATGATCCCTTTAACACGCAGGAGGAAATAGACATTTAATTAACCAGCTGTCACTCAATAAATCTTAAGTGTTATTCTCCACATCCGAAAAGCAAACTCAAACCAGTCAAAAAGGGACTTGGATTTTTAACGTGATTCCTGTGGCATAGATTAGAATCACTAAGGCAGTGCTGTTCTTCAAAGAAAGTTCTTTAAAACGTGAGGTAAGGAGGGTCCTCTGTGGGTCACCATTCATGAAAACCTGAATAGTTATGCTCTTCATCTTCTTGGACGTTCACCCATTCCTTTGTTGGGTGTAATTGATTCCTGAAGTGGTGATTTCTTCAAATAAAGGATGCTGATTGCAGAGTAAGATTTAAGAAGTGGTGAGTGCCAGTCACTCTCCTTTGATGGAAATAGAACCCTTGTTTCCTCTCCCCTCCATCCCAAGCACAGCTCTTCCTGGCCAGGAGATTATTCTTGAGTGCTCCATAGATGGCAATGGCATTATGGGCTGTGTGGTAAAAGTGCATTGGGTCTTGTGAGGAACGGTCCAGCTTTCTCCCCAGTGACTGTCCATTTTGTGTTCATTTTGTGAACGGACACTGGGACAGCATGCATCCATGCATCTGCTTTGACTTCAGCGTTGTTTCACCGATTAATGGCTTGCCCTCAACAACAACAGATTGATGGTAGAAGCGAACAGTCCTAATATTCAGTGTCCACATGTGAAAATGCAACCAGGTTAACTTGAGGAGGGGTGGGGTTGGGAGAGATGAGGAGTGACCACCACTCATAAACTGCCATGTTAAACTGGCCAAGCTACTTAAAGGTAAATAACAATGGAAAGCAGAAAACATTTTTTCTTGGTCTCGCTTCCACTTCTGGAGTAGGTATATTCTCTCTCTCTGTTGTTCTAGGACAATAGATGCCATGTTCTTCAGACTTGGTGTGTGGATTTGTACCACTTAGCCTCTCGGCAGCTGTGGGCACTGAAACCCTTGACTAAGAAGTGTGTCACTGATTCTGCTCTGGTTCCGAGGTGTTTGCTTTCTTGCAGTGAGTCACAGCAGCTTCCTGACTCATCTCTCACAAATGGCCATCATAGTACTTTTCTATGATCGTGTGAAACAATCTCATAAAGCTCTTAAAATGACAAAATAACCCTTCATGCTTAATTTCGTCGCATTTCATCCCTATTTCATGCAGGACTTATACTTAATTAAATGTAATGTCTTTGGATTTTATTATCCAGGCGATCTTTAGCAACAACCTCTATTTTTCCTGGTGGACGCCTTTTCTCAATGTGCTCAGCGCTGCAGAGAAGCAGGTGCAATCCTCCAGCTGCTGTTCAGCAAGTTAGGGCCATTAAAATTAATAGGCGCCAACTCTGTGCACGGAGGGAAAGATAGATTTCAAAAAGTCAATTTACACAATGTTCCCTGCTACCTTTCCTTTGTAGGATTTCTATTTCAATTATGCATAATGAATTGTAAGAGGTCTCCCTGTCTCTAAGGCTTGTGACATCAAATATGCATCTAGGTCTGTTTGACATCTTCAACTGTCCAGAAGGGGAATTAACCTTATTGAATGTGAGCGTTAGACCAACTTAACAGTTTCCAATACAGTTCAATACCAAAGGCTTCACAGTAAGGCAATCAGATGGAGACTAACCACGAGGGAAAACAGCTCACATTTGTGAGACACTTGACTTTTGCAGATAATAAATGTACAGGATTCAGCAAAATAGCATTCCTAGGTAGAAAAATAAAGCAACACAATTATACAAATGAAGGAATGCTAAGGGAAGGAAGAAGGCCCTCTCTCCCAGGACTCAATCATAGGGTATACAATAGTTGGTTTATAAATCTCAGTCACGTTAAAGATTATTCATCCTCATCCACAATGAAACAGACTCACTAAGAAACCCCAGGACAGGACAGCAAACCTGACCCACATGGAGATCCCCGTCTACTTACTGGCTTCTGGATACAAATGGTCCCAGGCCGAACCTGGCTGTCCAAACTATGCTCAGGCACAGCCCAGGGCTTCTGCTCACAAGAAGCTAATGGAGCTGGCCGCCCTAGGTGTTTATACGTTTTGACCCTGCCATTAAATGTTCATTTACTGAGTGCCTTACCTCTCTCAGCAGCGTTGTCACCCCCGATTGTGGAAGCCCCTTGCTGCGTCCCTGCCACTCTGCATCTGGAATTTTAATAGATTCTTGGAGAACGCTAATGAAAAACCTCAGCACTTCAAGGATTACATGGTAGAACTTTTATGGTCTGAGTATTTGCTTGCCTTCCATGAGACTCGTATTCCTAATCAATCACCCATGCACACAGAATTAAACTGGAAGTGGAGCTGTGGCTCAAATGGTCGTGTGCTAGCCCCTGAGTGGGGGTGGGATGGGGTAGCGACTCAGGGACCATGCCCAGTCTTTGAGTTCAATCCCCCTCCCATACTCATACAAAAGAAATACTTGCATTCTAAATTCAGTCCGTTATAGATACATGCAATGGAGCAGAAATGTCCCAAATCTGGAATAGTTTTCTCATATTCTAGGAAACTTCAGATATGTTAGAAAAACAATATTATTTTGTCGGGGTCCTTCATCTCTCTATTAGTAGGGGGGATGGGGAAAAACACACCCCGACCAGGCCAAGCCACGAGAGGAAGGGGCCCACTGTCCTCCCGCACTCAGCCTTCTTACCCCAGAGCACGAACAGAAATGCCAGGCAGCTTCATCAAGGCAGGAAGATCTCTCTCTCTTTATTCCCCAAATCCCTCCTCCTTATATTGGGTGAGGGAGCCTATCGGTATACAAGATGGACAGGACAAAGAGGTCCACGTGTTTTATCCCTACCACAAGCCTCAGCAGAAAGTTATTAGACATGGCGTTATTCGCCCCCCCAACACTTTTGAACATACTCTTTGGATTTGGGGCCACTGTGACAGTGAAAATAAAGAGCAAACATATCCATAGAAATACCATTCGCACAGCACATTCAAGTTACAATGTCTATACTAAAGCCAATCTGGCCATTTCATTTTTATGTTACAATTATAGTATGAGCTGAAATTTGCTGCTACTAGAAGGCCTCCTTCTCTGGCAGTGGATATACAGACCTGACTCCCACACGGCAGTGTGGGAAAATCGTTTATGATGTCTCTCATCGAGGCTTATTTTCTCAGTTTTGGGGGTCTCAGCCGTGTGTTTTCTTGAATGTTCATCTCCACTGCCTCTGTCCTGGCTGTGTGGATGTGGGGGTCTTCTGGAAGCGTAGCAATGCTTTCTTTTATCTGTTGCTTTCTTGATGTCCAGTCCCAGCCTATTATGTATATGCTTTTCTTTCCTCTAAAGTCCTGTGGTCACTTATTATTCCTCATCATCACTGTTAATTTAACTGACTGCTCTAAAAATTGCTCATAAGCTAGATCTGAGATTCATAGAGGATGCTTGCTGTGTTTTCATGTTCTAGTATTTTAGAAGTTTCATTAAAAGTAAGGTTTTTGAGCTCAGTATGGCTTGTTCTTTGAGCCCTTTGGGTCTTTGGCATAAAAATCCTTAAAAGGGGAAGAATGCTAGCTTTAAAAATGCATGTATTTGTACTTATTTGAATAATATAATCAAAGATTTTGGCAAAAAGTTTGTCATGTTTCTTTCAACATTCAACTGTTAAAAGCATCCTATCATTGCAAAGTAGAATTCTCCATACACATTTGGGTGGTTGCCGTTTTTTTTCTCTCTCTCACATAGACATATTTGAAAATTTGTTATTGAAAAAAGCCCAGTATAAACTACATTACAAGCAAGTGTTTGTGTGCGATGTGTATTTGGTGAAATAGGAGAAGTTGATTTTCCACTTGGCACCATAACTGATGAGTGATGGAGAATGAGCTGGGTGGTGCCTCTCCCAGTGTAATGTGGGTGCAGGGACCCCTTTTCCTATTTAACCCATCCCAACAGGTGATTTAGTTTTCTAATTTCTACAAATGATTAGACCTGGGCTAGCTGTGGCTCTGAATAAAATATTTATAAAAACCACCTTTACTGAGCCGGGAGTATGGCCTAGTGATAGAGTTCTTGCCTAGCATGCATGAAGGCCTAGGTTTGATTCCTTGGTACCACATACATAGAAAAAAGCCGGAAGTGGTGCTGTGGCTCAAGTGGTAGAGCTCTAGCCTTGAGAAAAGTCCAAGGACAGTGGTCAGGTCATGAGTTCAAGCCCCACGACTGGAGAAAAAAACATCTTTATAGTAAATGCCAAGGAAAAGATAAAATTGCCTCTGATCTTTTTACATCATGATTATTAGCTTTAAAGTAGTTGTACAGAGGAATTGCCATTCAACAAATCAGTTTGTGTGCACAAGGGCTCTTGATCCATGCCACCCCTTTTTTTTCCCCTATCCCTCTCAACCCTTTCTCTCCCCTCAATTATTTTAGTTTTGTAGCATCTGCATCAAATATCATGATATTTCTGGAAGCATCAACATGTTTCCATGTAGCCAGGTGCCGGTGGTCTTTAATCCTAGCCACTCAGAAAGCTGAGATCTGAGGATCACAGTTCAAAGCCAGGCCGGCAGGAAAGTCTGTTAGACCCTTATCTCCAATGAACCACCAGAAAACCAGAAGTAGAGCCATGACTCAATGCCAGTAGAGTGCTAGCCTTGAGCAAAAGAAGCTCGGGGACAGCACCCAGGCTTTGAGTCCAAGTGCCAGTACAGGCAAAACAGAATGAATATCAAAAAGATGCTGCTCTGAGATGGTAAGATGTAAAATACAGAGAAATACAGATTTTTCTGAGCAGAATGCTAAATGCTGCCATGGTCTTCACCATCTTTGCTCTGACTTTGAGTCTAGTCTGGTCCTTTCCTGTTGGCTCCACCACCTCTATGAGAGCTTCCTGTTTTTTTCTTCCTCTCCCGTCCTTCCCCCTCCATGCTGAACAGACCTGGAGCTCCTTGTGCCTCTCTTCTTCAACCATTCTGGGAAAAGAGCAGCTTACTACATGTTTTATGTATTTCTTTTCAGCTTTTTATAGCATGAATTAATTTTATTTGCATATGTACACTGATTTGTTATGTGGGAGATTGTTTATTAGTCAATTTTCTCCTCAATGATATATTTAAGATTTTCAAGCCACAGCTGCAACTCATTTTGAGTTTTATTACATATTATAATTTTACTTTAAATTACACCGTGTATGTAGAGTTCTCTTCTGTTTTAACTTATTTTTATGCTGTCTTTCTCTCTCTGGAAAAAGTAGTGATTCTTTTTATTGTATTCTATCCAATAGAGCAGGAAAACAATAATAAAAACCAAGCAATTATAAAAGGAGATAAGTTGTAAAGTTTCCCTGAGCTGTATCACTCTGCCTACTACAGAATATTTCTTGAATCTATTTCCATGAGACTCTTACATTATTAGAGAGCCATAATTTATTTTTTGGCATCGACCATTTGGATGTCAATAACTATAATTAAAGAAAAGAGAGTTAATTGCAGAAAGTCTAAGATGAAATCCAGTGAGGTCTGAGTTTATGTTGCCCCAATGAAGTATCTCTTTGTTCAGCTCAATATCATTTGTCAAACTCAATAATTTAGACACCTGATTAAGAGTTCTCAGAGCATCCCTAAATGGTCCCTTTTTGAGTCCAATTCAGTCTAAAGGTTGTGTGCATCGAAACAGAAACAAACTTCTTAGGAAAATGAAAAACATTCGATATTTAACAACAAAATTCTTTCTTGTTTCTTTTTTTAAATTCCAATCCGGGGGACTGGACTCAGGCCCTGAGCACTGTCCTTGTGCTTTCTCAAGGCTAGCGCCCTACCACCTGAGCCCCAGCACCACTTCCAGCTTTTTCTCTGTAAGTGGTACCGAGGAATTGACCCCAGGTCTTCGAGGATGGTAGGCAAACACTCTACCCCACTCCCAGCCGTCTTTCTTGTTTCTTGTACCTCAGCATACCAATGTTAGGGATTGAAGAGCAAATGAAACAGAAGGCAGCAGGCAGTTGATTATGCCACCTTACGGTAAGTGTGAAACATGTTTCTGAGGAGGAACGAACCCCAGGCTGATAAGAGTGATGTCTGGTTAAGTCAAAGGCTATGACAGACCATGTGAGGTAGGAGGATTGCTCCTAACTAACATGTACTGGGAGGCTGAGGGCAAAGGAAAAGAGGTGCTAGAACAGGTCTGGGTGGATTGTGGTCAGTAACCATGCCTGTATGCCCTAAAAGCGCGGTTAGGACTTGAGGCTGTGGCACACATCTGTGATCCTAACTACTTGCAAGGCTGACATCTAAGGCTCGTGCTTCAAGACCAGTCCAGGGAAAGACAAGGCCACAACACTCTTTATCCCCAGAAACCTCCATAAAGCTGGAAGTGGAGCTGTGGCTCCACTAGAGGGAAAAAGCTTTGAAATAACGGAATGCGGAGGCATAGGTTGCCATATAAAGTTTTGGATTTCTCAGTTTTGCTTCACTTATTGTTTTAAATTTTGTTTTTGAGGTGATGTACAGAGGGGTTGCAGTTACATTACTTCTTGAACATTCCCATGGTTTTCTCCCACTTTCCCTCCTCCTAACCTCTTCCACTCATCTTTTCCCTTACCTTCTCTTTTTCAAATAAATGAATAAACATATATACAATATACCAGGTACCAAAGTCAGATACAGTAAAAACATGAGATAAACCTTAAGGGGAAAAGAAGAGAAAAGAAATAGCTTCATATAGTACATTAAGAACAACAATCACAAAGATAAACCTCTTGTTTCCATATCCTGGAGTTCATTTCGCTTAGCCTCATATGTGGCTTTCAAATTTCTGCCTGGCATCAGCCTCAGATTTCTATAGGATATCAGACATTAGGAAAGAATCTGTTCTATTTATTTTGTTTAAGGCAGAGTCTACCTGGTAGCCTGGATCACATAGAAAATACACAGAAAAAAATACACAAAGGTTTGTAAGAGAAACAACTTGTATTCAAAAAATGATCACCCTTCCCACGACCTACACGGAAGATGATTTCTACTGCCTCGTCTGTCAGGAGGTGCTCAAAACGCCGGTGCAGACCAAGGCCTGTGAGCACATTTTCTGTAGAAAATGTTTCTTGACTACAATGAGAGAAAGCAGAATACATTGTCCCCTGTGTTGTGGAAATGTGACTAGAAAAGAAAGAGCATGTCCAGAAAGGGCCTTAGATCTTGAAAATATCAAGTTTTCTGGTAGCTGCAGATTCTGTGCAAAACATATTAAATTCTATCGAATGAGACATCATTACAAATCTTGTAAGAAATATCAGGATGAATATGGTGTTTTTTCTATCATTCCAAACTTTCAGATTTCTCAAGATTCTGTAAGGAACAGTAACGGGAGTGAAACCTCCACCTCTGATAACACAGAAACTTACCAAGAGAATTCAAATTCTGATCTTTAAGTGTCCCTTGTGTCAAGAGTCAAATTTTACCAGGCAGCGTTTACTAGATCACTGGAACAGTAACCACCAATTTGAGATAGTTCCTGTGACATGTCCTATCTGTGTATCTCTTCCTTGGGGAGATCCTAGCCAGATTACTAGAAATTTTGCCAGTCATCTAAACCAAAGACATCAGTTTGATTATGGAGCATTTGTGAATCTTCAGCTAGATGAAGAAACCCAATATCAAACTTGCTGTGGAAAAATCTTTTCAAGTAAACATCTGAAGTCTATAGACATCTCTGCGTCTTTGTACCTGCAAGTGCCATCTTTAAGGGGAAAACTCCATGAAGTCACCATTTCAGTAACTTCATATGTATAATAATAAAGTAATTCAATCTATTGTTTCCATTTTTAATTGAAAAATAAAAATAGGCCACCTTAGTAAACTTCATCTTCTTGAAAAGTTAAAAAACAAAGTTAAGGTATTTCAAAATATAAAAAGAATATTTCATGAATGTAAAAAGGAATCCCTGTTGTACTTTTATGCTTTTTTACATTACATAGTGTAAAATATTTTTATTATGTTGCAGTTAAAATTTGGTGCAGTTCTTTTTACTATTTTGTACACACATAGTAGGTTTTAAGTATGTGATTAATATAAACCTAACAAATCTGAGCCAGAGTTGCAGAATGAAAAGTTGAAGCACTGAATAGATTAATCCAAAGGAAATTTCTTAAACACAGATTCTAGCTGAAGAATACAATTATAAACAAGTTGTATTTATATAGCATTTAGTATATTTGAAGACTAGTGATATTTCTCCCCATAATTTTATCTTTGAAACCTTATTGTAAAGCTATTTCCTTTTTGTTACAGAAGGAAATACTAAGAACATTTTATTTCTTTCATGCACAATTGATAATTGCAGTCTCATATGACTAAGCTATACGAAGCTGTGTAATAGTTTTTTTGCCTCAGACTTTTAAATAGTCAATGTTTCTCGCTTGCTAAAATGAAACTTATTAGAAACTTAAAATTGTTGATACTGTATTCTGCCAACACATTTAAATAAATTTAATGAAATGCATTCAGAGCTAAAGATATATATATATATATGTATACTTTCCATGTGTATGCTTACACACACACACACACACACACACACACACACACACACATACAACTTCACATGCAGTTTTTCAGGATGTATACAGAAATTCTATTAAGGGTTTAAAAATGGACTACCAGGATAGGTTTGAAGTATTTTTCTGATTTGATTAAATTTTGTATGTCACCAATTTTTTTTAAAAATAAGTCATGTTAATGATATAGTTGGCTGCTATTACACCTTAAATATTAAGTTTACACACACAAATACTTGCTTGTCTATGGTGCTCATGTTATTCTCAAAAATAATGTGTAACTGATGTAGTGAGATAGATTTTGCCAGCCATTATTTCACTACTTTTAAGTCAAAACTATGTTCTTAGTATTCAATAACAGGAATTATAATATATCTTGTAGGTGGGCCAAATCACAGGATAAAAGATGAAGAATGGCTTTACTGACATTCCTTACTAATATACAATGTTTAGGTTTTCTTTAAATACAAAACCTCTGAAGTAGTTTGCTGTTAATATATCCATATATTGTATAAAAAGGTATATTTTGGTTTCCTTAAAACCCTTGTTGAATTTTCTACAGTGAACTTTTTGTACTTGATTTAATAAAAATGTTAATTTTGGAAGTGGAGTTTTGTAAAAATGCTTTTAGTCAAGCAGTTACGGCTGTATTTATAGACAGTAATACAAATCACATACAAAAAGCCATATATCTTAACGCCTTTGTTCTGCATTCTAAGAATGGTGTTTATTGTGTGGCTCAGAGTTTTCTCTGTGTTACATGATTGTAATTTTAAGAATAGTTGTATAATTCACTCTTTTTCAAAGGAGACGTCTGACATATTTTTTTCTAGTATAAAGCAATAATTTTAGTACATTCTTTCAAAGTTTAATGTATTGAGTATGTCAATTTAAACCGTTTTGGGCTTTGCCAAAGAAAAAAAAAAGAAAAATTGTAGTAGAAAAAAATGATCAATATGTATCTCTTCTCTTCCTCCTTTTTCCTTCCATGTTTTGTTTCACAGAAACAAACTAAAAACAAAGACAGGTTTGGGTTTTTTTTTCCCTCAATAAACATCATACTATTCTTTAGCAAGGTGCTTGTATCAATAAAGACGCTTGGTCCAGGCAAGACAGCTGAAATCCCAGGAATGGGACTTGGATAATACGTGATGGCGTCCATGTGATTTAGCATCGTGTTAATTAGACTTTGTCTCCATCGTCTGTCAAAGGAAGTTGCTCTCCTGTGAGCTGGGGACTCATGTTGATCTTGGAATGAGAGTAGATGAGTCATTTCTGTTATAAATCTGTCCTGACAGGCAATGTCAGGAGCTCAGGGCCAATAAGTCATTGTCGCTTACTGAGCCTTAACCTGGGCACTGGATAATTGCTTGTGGTCTGTTCCTCTGTCGTCTTACTTGACAAGGTATTAATTACTGGACCTGAGCAATCCAATGTGTCCGATTTCTCTCAATCACTCCAATGGCTGTCCATCGCTATGCATGTTACAATTAGGCCTGGCAGTGAGCCTGATGGGAAACTGGCCTAGTTTGATGTTCAGGATTCTTCCAGGCTAGGCAGAAGACCAAAGGCATCTGATGTCAGAGTTTTTGGTCATCCGTATCAGTCTCTGTTTTCATTGTGATTGTCACTGCTGTCATTACCCGTGTTAGAAAAATCAACCACACAGTGAAAACGCGATATATATATATATATATATATATATTAATATACAGCATTCCTAGGGTCTGCCATTTGTGAACTGGGTAGGAAGAGAGACATTCACGCAGGCTTTTGGGAATATTCTGGATGGTCCGAGAGAGAATGAAGTTTAGATACTAGAAGAGTTGTCTATATATCTTTTATGCTGCCCACAGGCCTCACCCCTTTGTCTTGGCAGGAATGAGCCCCCCACGCTTGTGTTCCCATGGGCCCACAGTTTCTCCCTTATGTCATTATAAGTCTTACATTTTTCCACTTCCTTGTTCCAAGCAAGTAACCCCTTATCTCAGGAGCAGAGTTGTGTGTCTGGGCATAAAGCTAAGATGTCCTGCGAGCCATAGCCCTTGCAGATCCTGCAGCTTCTCAGCAAGCTGCGCTGGAGGCCAACGGCAGACATGAAAGTTGGTGTTGGAGAAACTGGAGAAAAGTAGAAGCCAGAGAAAAGGGTCACAGAAAGAGCAGGGATTGGATTTCTGTCCTAAGGCAGCTACTGAGCCGGTGGCATGACTCAGAGGGCTGGGCTGGAGGCCGGAGGCGGGAGGCTGCCCTGTACTGTGGGATTCCAGCATCAGCAAAGCTGCCTGTCCTTGGCACAGGTATAGGGAGGGACGGGAACCAAAGGCAGCCTGCAGAACACACAGTGGGCACATGGCTGCTGGCTGGGGATCTCTCCATGCCGTGGTTTTTGTGTCATCTCAGCATCTCTGGCATGCTCCTTGTATGGGTTCAGATCCTGCTCCCTGTGTGACAATGTAACCAACACTTTCACAGGTGACCATAGTCCTAACCATGGAAAATAGACCTCTGCTCTTCAATAATAATAATAATAGTAAGAATAAGAATACTTTTACTTCCTGCGTTGAAACGCCACCAATGCACTTCTCCCCTAATTCTGAGTTTCTCTGGGACTTAAACTTCTCTGACATTAAGGGGGAACCCTTCCCTGACTTTCGTTTCCATGCACAGAAGTTGCCTGTCTGAGATAAGAGCTGTGGGGGGATGAGACAAAGGAACCTGGGTTCTGTTCTGGGTGTGTGGTCGGAAGGCCTCAGGAGGAGGAGGGCAGGAGCGTGTGCCAGAGGAGAGCAGATGACACTTGCTCAAGCAACCAACAGTGAGAGAGCTTGGACTGAGGATGAGTTAAGAAGGAGTTGGGGTGCCAGTTGACTCCTAGAAAGTGCAGGATGAGATGACAGGACAGTGTCACAACTTACCCATTTTGTTGGACTTAATTCCTACCAATGCATGTACACAATTAAGGAGATAAAAAAAATAGATGAAATTAAGAAATCTGGCTTGGGAATATTGGAAATCACGAGGCAGGTTGGATGGGCTATGGCACCAGCAGTAATAGGATTACTCTTACAGCTCAGATACTTAGCTGTGTGGTGCTTTGTCCCCACGGGAGTCGCCTTTCTCCAATTACTAAGGACTCAGAGCTTAGGCAGCATGTCTAATTACCTACTCACAAGAAGTTATTAAACAGGTTTGAATAAAGAGCCAATAGTTAAAAAGTAGAAAGGGCATATGTATTACTTCAAATTGGGTTCCTATTTTTTTTTCCAGACCTGGCTGGGGCTTGAACTCAGGGTCTGAGCACTGGCCTTGGGTTTTCTTAAGGCTAGGGCTCTACCACTTGAGCCACCGCAACACTTCTGACTTTTTTCTATGTATGTGGTACTGAGGAATCAAACCCAGGTCTTCATGCATGCTAGGCAAGCACGCTAGTACTAGGCCAAACTCCTGGCCCCCATTTTCAGAATGGGGCATTTTGAAGATCCTTTTCTATGGAAAGCATATTAGAAACACGAGTGTGATAAGGTTTGTAAGAACTGGTGTCCATTACTGAACAGGGAATGGGACCAAGTTCACAGGTACGGACTCAGAGTCACCCGAGGCACCTGTGCAGATGCAAGAGCGGGCTGGGCAGCTTCCATCCCCCAGGGCCTCCTGTGGCTGCTCTCAGAAGACTCAAGGCAGCTGCCACCACAACAGGAGGCAACAGGGCAGACCAGGGCAGACAAGGTCACTTGCTTTGTTCTTTTGTTCAGTGCAGAGGACCCTTCACCCCCAAAAATACTCTCAAAAAATCCAGGAGTCTTATCAGTGGAAACAATGAGTATAAATTACCAAAGTTCTGAAGAATAAGAATCACACTGACCAAAAGAAAATAAACACTTCTCATGGTCAAATGTTGGACAGTCTTTGTTCTTGAAATGTGAAGGCTAGTGTGGGTGAATTGGACAATTAATTGGACCAGAGAGAACAAGGCTATTGTAGACACTGGCCACAGGCAGGATCGGATTGAGCTCATATAATGGCCAGCCCCTCAGAGCTAAAAAGGATAGCAGTCTAAGAATTAAAAAGAAAGAAACATGTCTTGGGAATGCCTTGCCATGCTTGCCTGTAATCGCTTCGAGCTGTGTCACACACTTGTGTCCACCAGCTCTATTCATAAACACTTTGAGTATTCAGCTTGCTAGAAATCACACACTTAAACACTTTCCTTGGCAGGTGTGTACTGAAAGTGACAGCTAACAGCAGCTCCAAACAGGCTCGAACTATTCAATAAAGGCCTTGGAGAGGGTTCCCAGGGGAGACAGGGTTAGAGCAAAGACACGTGGTAGCTTTTGTCTCATTTGATTAATTACCTTAGGACTCCCTGGAGGAAGAGGATTCCGGAGCAATGCCTGCCTGGTGACTTTGTGTGACCTCCCACCGGGATGGAGGAGCCTGAGCACTGCAGACACACACTCAGAGGGCTTCAGTTCCCCGCCCTGCCACAGATCTCAGCGGACCCTGTGGCTTCCCCCATCTGCCAAACCAGACGATATCAGCCCTGAATCCCTGGCCTCCATCTCTCCTCTCAGTGTCTACCGCAGGTAGCGCATTCCAATGGTCTTTCCTCCTCCTTGGGCCTTTTGGTCCCAGCCTTAGATTGTTCAAGTCACCTCTACAGTAAGCCCTGCTTATGCTTTCTTGCTCTCATGGGAATGGTTTATGAAAGGACTCAGTGAGTCCTTGCATATCTTCTCACTCACTTGGTCCTCATGATTGTTATTCAAAGGACAAAGAACCTGAAGCTCAGTGAGTGAATGACTCATTGAGGTCATAGCTGTCAAGTGGTAGACTAGCTCTCTGGCTCTTGTTTTTAGATTGGTCCTGGGATTTGATCTCGGGGCCTTATGCTTACTCTTCTTGCTTGCTTGGCTAATACTTTTTTTTTAATTTTTAAATATTTGGGTCACTTCTCTAACCTTGCTTTTTGCAGGTTATTTAGGACACAAAGTCTTCCAGACTTTTCTGCCCAGGGTGACCTTTGAGCTGAAGACCTCTTGGTTTTGGTCTTGTGAGTATCTAGGATTATGGACACAAGCCACTAGAGGTTGGTTTCCAGTTCTTATTGACCCATTGCTCTCATTCGGAAACTAGACTACCCCTATCTGTATCCAGGGAGTGCGCATAGGTAGACTACATGTGGAAGGGAGACTGGATCTAGCATCTCAGGGAATACTGTGTGCAAGGCTTGGCCACATTTGCTTGTCTCTCTGCTTTCTCTCTTAGACTATTGTTTAGAGTGGCTTCAGATTCACAATGAAATGGAGTAGAGGAAATAGAGGTCCCGTGAACTCTTCTCCCTCACATCCAGCCTCTTCAAACATTAACATCCAGCAAAAGGGCAGACATATAAGACTGTTGATACCACATACTGTACTATGATGTGTCATTGTCACTCAAAGCCTGCATTGTATGTAAAGAGTCACTTTTACACCACCCATCTTGTGGGCTCTGATGCATGTAGAATTGTCACTATTAGACTATCACACCTCATTTTACTGTGCTTGAAGTCTTCTGGGCTCTGCTTGTTTTATTCCTCCTCCTAACTCCTGACAAAATGAGCTATTCCCCTCCCTTTTTTTTACTATCTCCATAGCTTCTCATCATCCGTAACGTCACAGACAGACATTTCCTTACTTATGGTAGGGTCAGTTGCTGATAAACCCACTGTAAGTTGAAAATATCTCATAAGTTGAACATGTTCTTAATATATCTAACTACTGCATATTATAGCTAAGCCCCACTCATGTTGAATGTGTTTGAAACACATGCATTCTGCTGTATGAGAATCACTTTCATACCATTGTAAAGTCAAAAATCCTGGCTAAATCATCACAAGCTGGGGACCTCTGGCACTGAAATTATGCAGCATTTACTTGGCTGATGACTTTCTTTTATAGCAGTGTTCATTTAAGGTTTCTTCATGCCTCTTCATGGCTCAGTAGCAAATTTCTTTTCAGCACAGATCAGTATCATTGTCTAGATGGACTAGAGTTTATTTCTTCATTCACCTATAAGAGCATCATCTTGGCTGCTTCCAGTTTTGTCAAATACAAATACAAATCAAGCTGCTGGAAATACCTGGGTATAAGCTTGGGTGTAGACATCAAATTTTATCTCATTTGGGTGAATATGAAAAAGTGCAATGACTGGATTACTAGTAAGAATATGCTTTGTAAGAATCTGCTACAATGTCTTTCAAATTGGCAGTTCTAATAATCCAATCATCATCATCATCATCATCATCATCATCATCATCATCATCATCATCACCATCATCCAGAGTTCCTTGGCCCTTTATCCTTGTCAGTATTTTCTGTTGTCAGCGTTTTAGATTTTAGCTATAGCAAAAGCTCTGATCTTGGATTTCAGCCATTCTAATAGTAGTGTCTTCCTTTTGTTTTAATAGCATGAATACCATGAAAGAAAGAATTGATGACCTGGGTCTTAGTATACTTTAAGAATTCATCCCTGCAAAAGATACAACTGTCAGGAAAAGATTATAAATTGTCTGGGGAAACTTTGTGAATTATATCTATAAAGCATTTCTATCTAAAATGCACAAAGAATTGAAAATGATAAAAACAAAGGGTCCAAAGAACCTCAATCAGATTTTATGATTCAAAGAGTAATTCATTACCCGGTTCCTAGTTTCGCTCTTTGCACCTAAGGCCAGCAGGTGGAGAGGCCTCGGTCTGATAGTCTGTCTCATGCAGAGCAGTGTCTCTAATTCCCAGATTCTAGAGTCAGCAAGTTTGTGAACTTGCTCTAAAAAGTATATTTCATCTTTGTATATAATACAAATAAATGTTTAGAACATTTAACTTCCAACGAAGAGGCAGGATTGCACATGAGGAGACATAATATCCAAAACGGAACCCTGCTTAAATGTGGTATATTTATCTGGGGTTATGCAGGGCATCATTAAAATGGGTGCCAGAAGTGTGGCCTAGCAGTAGAGCGCTTGTCTAGCATGTACCAAACCCTAGGTTCAATTCCTCAGTACCACATACACAGAAAAAGCTGAAAGTGGTGCTGTGGTTCAAGTGGTAGAGTGTTAGCCTTGAGAAAAGTACTCAAGGATAGTGCTCAGGTGCTGAGTTTAAGCCCCAGGACTGACAAATAATTAAAATTAAAAATTGGACCGGGAGTTTGGCCTAGTGGTTAAAGTGCTTGCCTAGCATACATGAAGACCCAGGTTCGATTCCTGGGTACCACATATAGAAAAAAAGCCAGAAGTGGTGCTGAGGCTCAAGTGGTAGCGCTCTAGCCTTGAGAAAGTCCAAGGACAGTGCTCAGGCCCTGAGCTCAAGCCCAGGACTGGCAAAAAAAAAATTATAAAGACTTTTAAGGTAAAGGAAAACAGTCACAACTGTGGGTAAGTGGGAACATGTGACTTGATCACTTGTATTTAATATAATTCTAATTTTCAAGGTTGTACACATTGAAAAAGGGAACCACTGAAATACAAAAGGACTAATATCTAGCCAGTAAGCTTGTACATACATTTTTTGAAAAAGTACATTGTTTTAACTTCCTCTGTATATATATTTCCTTTATAGTCAGATAAGATAGAGTGTTTTAGAGCAAATGAAACAGCATTATTCCGGAAATATAATGAACCATTTCTACAAAAATGAGCTCTGAGGGAGGATTTTCACCCTACGGCATGCCTGGATAGCCTGAGTGTGTCTTTGTTTCCTCTTCTTTTTAACTCAGCTCTGTCACTTGGAGCCAGGTGACGCCGGAGAGGCCATGGGAAGCGGGAAACACTAACCACCCTTCCAGGCAGGTGCCTGCTTCCCACGCTCCCATCCCCGGGACCCTGGCCTGTCTGAAACAAATCATCCAGGACGTCTAGCAGTAACATCACACACTAAGGGCACCAGAAATAGTCCAGCTCACAGAGACAAAAGGTTAGCAAGAGCAGACACTGGAGATGAAAATACGGAAGACAAATGAACACAGAAAGAAAAGTAAAAGTTGAGCTGGAAGTGTCTGAACAGAAGCTTTTCACATCTTGAAAATTAGGACAGTTGCTAATTTTCTGCCATGAGACAAAATGGATAGATCATGCATCAGAAGCTTTTAATTAATAGAAAAAGTGGGGGGAGGGCCGGGAGCATAGCCTAGTGGCAGAGTACTCACCTAGTATGCATGGGTTCAACTCCTCCATACCACACATACTCAGACAAAGCCAAAAGTGGTGCTGTGGCTCAAGTGGTAGAGTGTCCAAGAACAATGCCCAGGCCCTGAGTCCAAGACCCAGGACTAGCAAAAAAAAAAAAAAAAAAAAAAGAAAGAAAGAAGAAAAGGAAAAGGCGGGGGGAAAAACCTTAGACAATAAAAGGGTCCAGTAAAGAAATAAAAACACAAAAGGAAAAAGTGGCTTGTTTCAGGAATAAAACAAATGCATCTGTGAAAGAATTAAAGCTAATTTCGGTGGTGACATGTATGAAGTCAATAAAAGGAACTAAAAGACGAGGCGTTGTAAGGATAGAGTAAAAGATTATGATAGAATAAATTAATAAGTAACAATATCAAGGCAACTTAACAGATAAATGGTACTATCAAGAAGCATAACATTGCCCTATTTGTATGGAAATTGAAAGACCTGGAAAAAATTCTAATAAGTGAAGTAAGCCAGACCTAAAGAAAAATAGGTTGCATGACTTCCCTCATTTGTTAAGAGAATATGTCTATGATACTCTTAGCAGGGGGTCTCAATAAGGCAATTGCTTTGTGCATAGAACACTATATAATGAAGCATGGCAACATGAACTCCAAGATATGGAAACAATAGATTCTTGTGATGTCCTGTGTTCAGTTCTTTTTTTTTTTCCTCTTAGTTTTTTGTACCTTGTGTCTTGTATATAAGTTTATTTTATCTGTGGAAGGGAAAGGGAATCACAGAAACAGCATGATGAAGAATGAACAGATACAACAATATACTCGCTTGACACTGTTGGAAATGAACCTTACGACTTGGGGGGAGAGGCAGAAGGGAAGCAGGAGAAAATGAGGAAGGGGGTCACGCTGTTTAAAAACAAACGTACTGGTTACTTATGTAACTGTCACCCCTTGCTCAACACCTCTCTGATAAAGACTTAAGAAAAAGTAGTGGGAATGAGGAGAAAAGACAGTAAGGTGATGGTCACAGCGGGCCACCAAGAGCTGATTTATAAAGTGCTGAAAAGTATTTCCAAGTTCTGGAGGCTGAGGAGTCAGTCCAAGGGCGGGGGGGGGGGTGTCCGGGACGCGGGGGGCGCGGGGGGGCGCGGGGAGGGGGCGCGCGGGGTGGGCCTCTCCCTGCAGCCCGGAGGGGCGGGTGGGTGGCTGCCTGAGGCTGCCAGGAGTCAGCTCTGCCCTTGAGGAAGAAGCTCTTCCCACCGGGGATCCACCCCATAGCCTCAGATCGCTCCTCCCAGCACCAGGGCACTGGGGGTTCAGATGCCAAGCCTTGGATCTGGGGGAGCGTCGTAGGCCACCGTGGCCATGGGCGCAGCCAGTCTTGGCGCCCAGCTTCCACCAGAGTTTACGAGACGCAGGAGCTTCCCTGGACTCACCGGCGCTTCCATCCCCCGCGGGGACAGGCTGCCCTCCGTGGGGCCAGGCTGCTGCCCTCCTCCTCTGAGCTCACAGGCCGGCCACGGGCGGCTCCCATCACCTATCTGCCTTGGACCCTGGGTTGCCCACCGTCCATTCTGCAATGGGGGGTCAATACATGCAAACCACCAAGATGAGGACGGAGACGGCCTTACCGAGAGACGCTGGGCTGGCCCCGAGCGCAGAGGCCTGGGCCCCACCGTCCCTCAAGTGGGGCATGCAAGTTAGCTGCTCAAATATTTGAGAAGAAGGCTGGCAGAGAACAATCTTTACTTACTGAAGGGGAATGGGAGGTATGGGAACAGTGCAAAAGTATAGGGAAATCTTTCTCATCGATCAAGCCTTTCCCTGCAGAGGGCTGAGTTAAGCTTCACTGCCTCTTTCATTAAGCCCCAAATCTTGACCACTCGTTTTATTTGCCAAAATACCTTTATCAAATAAATGCCATAAACGAAAACACGAACTTCTTGTGCCCTCTTTATGGCATTTGTTTTTTTGGGGAGCAATCTTGTTTACTATATACCGAGGACGTACTGGGAGGAAAGACAGAATAAAACAACAATTTTGAAGGAACATCTAATCACAGTATTAATGTTCAATGGTGAAGTCAAATTGCATGGATCATAGATGTGAAGTTTTCAAGAAAATTAGAAAAGAAGTTTAGCTGGCTGTTGAGGCTCAGTCTCTTACATGTTATAGGTACCAATAGCTTCCTGTAAACATTCTGTTTGCAGTAATGGAAGCACTCAACTATGTGAACCTTTATTGCAAATTCTAGGAAGACTTTTGAAGAAACTCCAAGGTTGATCTGAGTTGTAATTCTCTACGCTAAAATGTATAAAGGAAAAAAATAAAATAAAATGTATGAAAGACATTGTTATTGGACACCCTTGGCGATCAGTATAAGATGCCACAAAACTACCATAGTCATCTACTTTATTATAAAATATCAAACTAGTACAAGATCCTGGGAAGAAAAAGAGAGTGCTGAGGTTGCAGTTAACTTTTAGTGCTTATTTTTCTTCAAAGTTAAATAGTAATGGACTTTCTGGGAAGGATGTTAGAACACAAGGTCTTTCTGTACCTCAGTGCAAAGAGCAACTTAAAAAAATCTGTCTTGGTGAAATGAAGAAACCTCTCAAACTCTGAGCTGAGAAGGAAAGGAGAGGAAGGTGGATTCTGGGATAGGGAGCAGTAAGTGAGGGGTGGGGAGGACGGATGTTCCAGAACTTTTCCTGTGAAGGGCACAGGACTCTGGTGCTGGAAGCTAGATGACATGGCTTTCGATGGTTTTGTGAATCATGGAAAAGTTCCTTAAATTCGGCTCTACCTTTCTCATTGGAATGTTCTGGAACTCTGAGGCAAGTTGTCTCTGGGTCTTCTTCCCAAGGAAATAAATCCTAGTTATTTTCCTTTAGAGGGTGACAGAAAAGAAGTGGGAGCTTTCTCCTCCGGTTGTTCCTGGCTCTGTAAGTGGCTGATTAAGCATCTGGCAGCCATGCATGGTCTTTAGCCTTGCTCCCAAATGAGAGCAAAAAGAACATAATTTCTCTGGGAAAATTTTCACTGTCAATTATATCTTACCTCCTGCAGAGACTAGCCAGACCTGCGGCACTGAAAATATGTAAAGGCAGCATCGTAAGTGCTGCTGCAGCGTCCCTGGACTCACTCATAACACTGCCTTTAGACTGTAAAAACATCCCCCCAAATTATGT
Organism: Megascapheus bottae; assembly: GCF_031878675.1. Taxonomy (NCBI): domain Eukaryota; kingdom Metazoa; phylum Chordata; class Mammalia; order Rodentia; family Geomyidae; genus Megascapheus; species Megascapheus bottae. The sequence continues at coordinate 62,418,118 of NC_143516.1, forward strand.
TATCTTTTCTTTTTAATTGAAGAATACTGTGACCTTTCTCTAACAGCTGTTCCTTTGAAGATTCCTCTTCATTGAAGCCATATTTCATTCTGGCCTTCCAAATAAGGGTTTGCATGTGCATCTGCAAATTCTTGCCACTCAACTTCCTGTACCTCAAGGAAAAGCTGATCCCAGTCTAGGAAGGTCTTGGCAGTTGATAAGGGCTCTGTGCACATGCAACGTTCATGATCTGTTTCCACCCCGCTCCACTGTGCCTATGTTAGGAATTTGGGGGTGGAAGAGGGAGGGGGAGTGTGTGTGTGTGTGTGTGTGTGTGTGTGTGTGTGTGTGTGCCCATGCATGCCAGTACTGGGGCCTGAACTCAGGAGGGCCTTGTGCTCTTCTCACTTTGATTTTTGCACTCAGGGTTGCCATTTGAGCTACACCTCTATTTCTGTCTTTTTATTTTGTTGTTATTGGTTCATTGGAGTCTTTTAAGAGACTCACCAGCTTTTCTGCCCAGGCTAACTTCAGACATCAATCCTCAGATCTCAGCCTCCTGAGTAGCTAGGAATACAGGCGTGAGTCACAGGCACCTATCTCCCTTGTTTAACAGGCAACCTTGGTCACTATTACGTGAAATCAGAAGACAGAAAGTATTAGCAAAGTATCAGACTGTGTGGAAGACATTTCTTTCCTGTAATAGGAGATGTCAAATCTCAGTCTTCAAAGGGAAGGCGGGAAGGATGAACAACACAGCTGCTTAGATCCATATCTCCACTTCATTGAACAGAGGTTTGTGAGGCGGCACTGGTGGCTCACACCGCTAATTCCAGCTGCTCAGAAAGTTCAAATCTGAGGTTTGAGGTTTGAAGTCAGCTTGGGCAGGGAAGTCCCTGAGACGCATGTCTTCAATTAACCAGCAAAAAGCTGGGAAGTAGAGCTGAAGCTTGAGTGGGAAAGTAGCTTTGAGCACAAAAGCCACGCGGGCCTCAAGTTCAAGTCCCAGGTCTGCGGCTCATATGCACACAAATGTTCGTAAGATGACACAACTGCCATGGTCCTGTGTGTCCCTTCCTCTCCTTGCTGGTGTGACAGCTAAGCACCCAGGTCCTGATTGCTCTTCATCCATCTCGTGAATGGGGACATGTGCCACAGGTCTGTCACTAAGCCTGACCAGGCACAGCACAAAGATGGGATACCTGGCCAAAGAGCTGAGAAAGGAGAGAAAATAGGAAAGGGGGCACCAAGTGACCCAGAGCTCATTGCCAGCCTCTGCATCCTGAGATCCTATTAACAAGCTTCTTTATTTTGTTCAGTACAGGGGAGGTGACTACAGCTGTACCTGCAGAGTCTAGGGCACAAGTCTGTGAAGTTACAATCATCAACACAAGACAGAGTTTGCATGCAAGTGATAATTGGCTTCCTAATTCCAGGAAGGGGAGGAAAATAGAAAACAGGCCAACATTAACAGACACTTTCATCTTATCCAAGGTCTCAGACTTTTGGAGCCAAAATAGCTCACATGGAAGGAGGAACTTGGAGGTCTTGCCTTGACTGTTTCATCTCTCCAGGGCCCAGCTCTCAGCCTACCAACTGCTCTTGGAGGTGGCCTTCCCATCTCTTAACCCTTTCCAGGTCTCAGCTCCAGAATTCCCTACAAGATCAAAGGCAAGCCAGGCAAGGTGGCTTATGCCCGCAATCCTAGCTACTCAGCAGGCTAGATCTGAGGATCAAGGTTCAAAGCCAGTCCAAGCACTGAAGAACTCTTATCTCCAATTAATCATTAGAAAACAGAAAGCAGGGCTGAGGCTCAAAGGGTAGGGTAGTAGCCTTGAACTCTTCAGCTCAGGGATAATGCCCAGGCCCAGGGTAGGGTGGTAGCCTTGAGCTGAAGAGCTCAGGGACAGTGCCCAGGCCCATAGTTCAAACCCCATGACCCACAAAAAAAAAGAAAGAAAAATTAAAAGAGAAAAAAGAAAAAAGATCAAAGGCATACTTGCTTCTGCTTACTGTGAAATCAGAGAATCTATAAGCTACAAATCCCCTTCCCTGTAAATACAGCTCATCTTTGTGGGTGTCCATGTGTCACTTATGTCACCACTTGACCTGTGGGTGGCCAGGTACCCTGTATAAGGTGACCATGACACTGAGTCAAAATGCTTGTGGTGAGTGATGGAATCTTGTAACTCCACCCCAGGGACCTCATGGCTCTTGGAGCCAGTGGAGAGGGTGGAATGTTGTAGTTCAGGCTGACAAAAGGACCTGGAGCCTTTATCTCTGAGGCTGTAGAAAGAGGAGTTTTCACTTTGTTCTGAGGGTGCATGACCGTTCATTCACCTTCAGGGGCTTCATCTTAGCCCAAGCCATTGGCTATGGTCAGAGGTACTGACAGAGCTGGATAGAATGACCAGCCTCCTCTCCTCTGCAGAGCCACCAACTACTTCTGTACTTACAGTATTTCCTTCACAATCTCCTCATACTCCCCAACTTCCTCACCTCCTTTCTCTGAAAACATACGGATAGAGAATCAGACTTTTCCTTTGGATGCCACCCTCTGGCCACTGCTCAGGATTCTTTTCCTGAGGTTGTGGAATTTGCTGCTAGACCGAGTGAGGAGGACAGGGTTTTACTGGCATGACCGAGGGCAGAGACTTTTGCCTTTTAAACCATGATAGTGACTGAGAAAATCTGCTGCTACAGCCATCTAGATCCAGCCACAATTTGTGCCTGAAACCTCAGGTTATAAGGCCTTGATTAGGGATTTTGAGTTTGCTGAAGAGTCTGACTCTTGTCAACTGGACTTTATCGTACCAACTATCTTCCAAGACAACAAATATACCTGAAGAAAAGGGTATCAATGATTGTGAAGTTATGCACCTTCTATCTGGTGAATCACAATAAAAAATTATTTTTTAAAAAAAGAAAAAAATGTACCTAAAGAAATAAGAGAAGGAAGACCATGAGAAGATGTAGCAGGAAGTGTTTACTATAAAAGCTTTTATCTTCCTTTGATAACTTGTAGATGAAAGTGACTTTGTTGTTATCGTTTCCTAATAAATTTCTAAATATTGAGGGGAGAAAAAAAACTCATGAAAATGTATTTAGAGTAAAGGCCTGACGCAACAGCAAAGAGTAAAAAGAAAGGCAAACTCATAGAGAAAATGTGTATTTACACAGTAAAAGCAACTTTCAGAAATAAAATTAAATGTGAATAATTGCAGTTGCTAATTTTAATTTTTGTTAACATTTATTGATTTGGGGGATTGCTTTACTGGATTTTTTATGTTATTTTATTGTTGGGGTAATGTATAGAGGGATCATAGTTACAATAAACAGGTAGTAGGTACATTACTTCTCATACATTGATATCCTTTTTCATGCTTTTGTTCCCCTTTCCCTCCTTCTTCCCCCTCCCAATCATCTTATTTTCCCCCTTCCCTTCCCCATTTCAAATATTTGTTAACATTTATACTACGTATTTTGTTGTGGATAATTATCATATTACCTTCTATATTCAAAAAATAACTCATTAAGTACAGTTTAACAATGAAGAAGAAAAGGTCAAATTGTGAAGGATCATGTTAAAAAAGGTTAAGATAGGAAGGAAGATGGCGCCGAGACAATAGGGACGCAGCCTAGCTCTCTCTCACAAAAAGAGAGAACCAGGGAGTCCCACGAGCCAACTACTTTAAGAAATCCACAACAACAAACTCAAAAAAGCAACGGAGAAGGACTCAAATTGGAAAAGAAATCCAGATAAAGCTCACATCCAACTTTCTCAAAGAATTCGGAACGCGAGGACCCCTCCCCCACCTCTCTCCGCTGGCTCCAAACCGCAAAAAGCGGCGGCAGTGGAGGGCGCCAGGCTGGGAGCCCAACTGCTGCAGAAACCAGCACAGAACCGGGCCAGCGAACGGCGGAAGCAGCGGAACCCAGACGCGGAACCAGAACAGCAAGCAGCGGAACCCAGACGCAAAACACAGGCGGCGGAGACCCAAGGGGAGTGAAAGACTCCCCACCACCATGGAGCACCCGCAGATGGACGCAGAGGCGTGAGTAATACAGCGCATCCCCAAACACATCGGGAAAGCGGAGCGGGTGCCAAGCAATAGAACTTAACTCAGACCCCAACACCCCGCCCGAGAAAGACTGGCGGAAGCAGGGAGGCAAGGAATTTAGAATCCTGTCCCTCCCCTCAACAGCCCCCTCCCTCAGGCCATTGACTGGAGACTGACAGGCGGGCTACCTAAGACCCAGCACCCCACCAGGGAGGCAGGGCTGTCCCAACTCCCACCCACACACCAGGCTCCTCTCCCAGGCCACTGGATCTGGAGAGTGGAGGGCGCTGGGACCCTGCCTTACAACAGTGGGTAGGGGGTGTGGGAAAATAGGAGCCAGCATCTGCCCCCCCTCAATTCTTGAGCGGGGCATCCTCCAGCTGGGAATCCTGAGCAAGACAGCACCGAGGGCCCCCCACAGTCACAGACTCTGACAAAGCAGTGGAAACACAGCAGGGATCTGAAGGACCAACCAGCAGCCAAGCTCCCCTTCTGAGAATCAAAAAGGCGCGGCTCCGCCCTTGGAGCCCACGTCCTCAGCTGGGCCCCGCCCCTGGGAACAGAGGGGTCTCCTGCTGGTCCTGCTGACAGCCCCTGGAAATTCTCAATCCCCAGACCCTTGGCTTGGGGCTGCCCCTGGAAGCAGCACAGGAAAACATCTGCCAAACGCGCTCAGACGGAAGCTCGCAGATCCATCCCATGGTCCACTGTGAGGCCACTGGTTGGGCTAAGAGCTAGTCGTGCAGCAACACATAAGTTTTATTCTAATACTTTCCAAACTTTGTACTCAAATACGCTACCTACTTACCAACTTAGGTCAGTTATCCTTACGTTATCCCTTTTCTTCATTACTACAATATTCTTACACTCCTACGTTAATCCTCTTTATTTTTTTTAAATTCTAAGGTCCATTTTTATTTCTACAAAAAAAGGCAATCAAAACAATATAAAACACATTGAAAGGGTACTGAGTGAGCTTCAAGTGGAGCTTGACTCTGCAAAGGCTGTGAGTCCAAAGGGAGAGGGAAGGCCATCTTGTTCCTGGGCTGGGCTGGGCTGGGCTGGGCTGGCAGCTGTTCCGAAGGAAGAGGCCAGTAGGAAGGAACCCGAGTGACCCCAGACTGGTGCTGGCTACAAAGCCACGTCCCACCAATTCCAATTCTGCAAAGGGTCAAATCTGCCAAGGGAGGGCTGTGGTGGGACTGCCGCACTGAGTTGGAGAGCTCCGTGGCACATTCAGATGGTAGAGGAGCTTGGAACTTCAAAAGGATATTCTGGCTTTGCTTTATGATGACCAGTGGATCTTCTAGCATGGCTGCAGGAAGGGATGCTGCTGACCTTTGAGAGCTTTTCTGGTGAGAAATTCATCGCACAAGTGCATAGCATCCTCACCTGACAGGCCCTCCCTCCAGCGTCATCATATGAACAGTGGAGCTTTCGCCCATTCAATCCACATTATTGTGGAAACAAACCAGGACTTTATACAGGAGCTGAGCTTTGCTTTGGGTGGCCTTTCTTTCTTTCTTTTTTTTTTAATTTTTATTTTTTAAAGAGAGGAGGTATGTGCGTGGAGTGTGGATGTTTGCTTGTTTTGTAATTTTTTTTTTTAAAAAAGGATGTTATAAACTGGTATCAGGAAAAGTCTGAACCAGCTCCCACAGGGCAATAGGACAGAAGAAAAGTCACCACTGCCACTTTGTAGAGGGAGGAGATAAGACTTGGGTCTGGGGAAGTGAATTACTTGAAAAATAAACTAAATGCAAGAAAGTAGGAGTTGCTAGGGCAGGAGAGGAAAAAGAACCGCAACTTTTTTCCCCCAACCTTCTGAACTAACTTGAAGATTTAGGGTAAATTTGGATAAGAAAAGAAACACCATTCTTTTGAAGTAGATTGAAGCAGTGATTTTTAAAACAAAGAAAGCAGAACTAGAACATATGAAATTTTTAATCCTTTCTTTACAGGTTACCTAGACCACTTTTGATTAAGAAAACTGTAGAAAGTTAGTAACTGCCACAAGCGAACGCCAGGCGGTGGCACATGTCAATTTTCCACAGAGTCCTGCTTTGCGGGGTGTCTGAATGCACTGCTCGGGGTCTCTGTTCACACTTGCTGGAATCGTTCATGGCAGATTTTAGTCCACAGGTCGCTTTTCCCCATATTTCTTTGTAAACTCTTCAGCGTTCTTACAGAATTTTTTACGGTCCTTAGAGTATTCTTCAGCTAGGTCAGCCCGGAGGGGGTGCTCGGGCTGGGGGTCGTTCACAAGTGCTATGAGGGACTGGATTACTTGGTCAGTCTTGGTTGCTGGCTTCCAGTTCTCAGCACTAATGACAGGCAGGCAGACCTGCCCTTTTTCATCAATGTTGGGGTGATAGATCTTTGTTTTAAATGTGATCTTCGGTGGTTTGAATGGGTACTCTGCTGGAAAGTTGATTTCAATTCTGAAAGCCCCCTTATCATATGGAGGGTTATCAGGAACAATAAGCCCTTGCCAAGTCAATAAATTAGCTTCATCAACCTGGATGTTACGGAAGTTTTTCATTCCACATTTGCGGATCTCTTCAAGCTCCTTCATCAGCCTCCTGCTGGCCGCCATCTTGAATCTGGTGCTGCTGCTTTCCCAGAATGCATCCGTCGTTAATAATCTCATACCTCCCCTGACCTCTCTCATTCTATTTTTCTATCTCTGGACCTCTGTTCGTCTTTCAACCCTTATACTGCATGGATCTACACTTGATGGCTGTTGAGCAACACTGTATATCTAGGTGTTTAATTATTCTCTAGGCTCAGAGGGACTTAAAGACAATAGAGATTGGATTGAGAGGCTTATTGTTTTGGGTATAAATCGCTTATCAGTGGTTGTATTAGACTGGTCTGTAACTGCACAAAAAGAAAGAGTGATAACACCAATCAAAACTTGTGAACATCTAGTGTCTGCCAGCTACAGAGGTCTAGGTTGGTTATATCTGAAAAACTATAATCGTGTTTAGTATTAATCTTGCTCCCATTTTCAAATGGGCAGAACAAGAAACTCAAGAAAAATGTCAAATCAAGAAACAACATCCCCCACCCAATGTAAACAGACAATGGAACAGTCACTGGCAAACCTAGAGGAGAGTCTTCCAAGTGCTTTACAAATGCAACTGATAAACATCATTAATGAAAAATGTGAAAATATAAAGAAAGAGATAAGGGAGGAAGCCATAGCTGAACAAGAGGAAACCATAAACAAGGTGATAAGTGAAAAAGAAGAAGCCATAAAGGAGGCCATAATAAAGGTTTTTCAAAGATGGATGAATTCATAGAATCCACAAATAAAAAGGTGACCAAACTCCAGCAAATGTCCAAAGAAAATAAAGCTACTGAGCTAACCACTCAAACGGAAATCAAGGAGCTAAAGAAATCCATACATGATCTAAAAGAAGAGATGCAAGGCATCAAAAATGAGCAATTAGAAGCATGGAAGATGAAAAATAAAGTAGATAGCTTTGATAGCAGGTTAGACAATGCAGAGGAGAGAATTTCCAGGGCTGAAGATAATTTATTATAGAGAAAGAACAGAAAATGAGTCAATCCAAATCTAGGAAAAATGAGAGAGCGCTTCAGGAGGTACAAGATACAATTAGGAAGCCTAATTTAAGGCTAATTGGTATTGAGGAGGGCGTGGAGAAAGAGGTCAATGGTATTGGAAATATACTTCAGGGAATCATCTCAGAGAATTTCCCAAATATCCAGAAGGGCAGGCCCATCCAGATACAAGAAGCTTTTAGAACCCCAAACAGACCTGACCAGAAAAGAACATCCCACCACCACATCGTAATCGGAACTGGATCAATAGAAACCAAAGAAAGGATCCTAAAGGCAGCCAGGGAAAAGGGATCAGTAACCTATAAAGGCAAACCAATCAGAATAACCACAGATTTCTCATCAGAGACCATGCAAGCAAGAAGTGACTGGAAGCATATATGTCATGCCCTTAAGTCAAATAACTACCAACCAAGAACACTGTACCCAGCTAAGCTCTCATTCATAACTGAGGGAACAATAAAAACATTCCATTCCAGGGAAAAGCTGCAACAATGTGTTGCAACAAAACCAACACTACAGAGAATTCTCAAAGATCTTCTATACATAGAAAACCAAAATAAATGTAATATAGAGAAAGAAATGGCACCTAAACAGCATACCATCTAAGGACCACAAGAACTGTCAAGACACAGGTATAAATAAAAGCTTTTAATAAATATCTCTCAATCCTAACTCTCAATATCAATGGACTTAACTCTCCAATTAAACGGCATAGGCTGTCTAGTTGGATCAAAAAGCAAGAGCCATCGTTCTGCTGTCTTCAAGAGACACATCTTACCCAAAAAAACAATCATCTTTTGAAAGTGAGAGGTTGGAATAAACTCTATCAAGCTAACAGCCCCCATAAACAGGCTGGAGTTGCCATCCTCATATCAGATAAAATAGACTTCAAACTAAAATTAGTAAGAAAAGACAAAGAAGGTTACTACATACTACTAAAGGGATCTTTCCTCCAGGAAGACATAACGATCCTAAATATTTGCACACCCAATCCCGGAGCAATGAACTTTATCAAGCAAACTTTACTTACACTGAAACCATACATAGATCGAAATACAGTGATTGTCGGTGACTTTAACACACCACTCTCACCTATGGACAAATCAACAAGGCAAAAACTCAACAGAGAAACCTTAGAACTGAAAAACTATATAGACCAACGAGATCTAACAGACATCTGCAGAATACTCCACCCAGTAACAACACAATATACGTTTTTCTCAGCAGCACATGGAACATTTTCCAAAATAGATCACATCTTAGGCCATAAAACAAACATGGTCAGATTCAGAAACACTGAAATTATTCCATGCACACTCTCAGACCACAAAGGCATCAAATTGGAACTGAACACACATCTCCACCAACGAAAACCCTGTAACTCATGGAGACTGAACAACACATTGTTGAATCACCAATGGGTCATCAAAGAGATCAGAACAGAAATCCAACAGTTTATGAAATTTAACAGTAAGGAGCACACAAAATACCAACTCCTTTGGGACACAGCAAAGGCAGTACTCAGAGGAAAATTTATAGCATTGAGTGTCTACAACAACAAGTTGGAAAAATTGCAAACCAACAAGTTAATGTCTCACCTTAAGCTCCTGGAAAAAGAGCAACAAACCAACCCTAATCCCAGTAGAAGAAAGAAAATTATTAAAATCAAAGCAGAATTAAATGATTTGGAATAAAAAAAAAACTATAGAAAGAATCAACAAAACAAGGAGTTGGTTCTTTGAAAGAATTAACAAAATTGACAAGCCCTTAGCAAATCTTACCAAAAAAAGAAGAGAGCATATCGAAATAAACAAAATCGCAGATGAAAATGGTAATATCATAACAGAAATTACCAAGATCCAGAATATCATGAGGGAATACTTCTCAAACCTTTACGCCATCAAATTTGAGAATCTAGATGAAATGGATGAATTCCTAGCCAATATTAACAAACCCACACTGAACCAAGAAGAACTAAGCCAACTCAACAGGCCTATTTCAAGCTCTGAAATAGAAATGGCAATTAGAGAACTTCCACCTAAGAAAAGCCCAGGGCCAGATGGATTCAGAGCTGAATTCTATACGGTCTTCAAAGCAGAGCTCACACCAATACTCCTCAACTCTTCAACGAAATTGAAAATGAAGGTTCTTTACCAAACTCATTCTATGAAGCCAGCATAACCCTCATCCCCAAACCAGACAGAGATTCATCAAAGACCCATTTCTTTGATGAACATCGATGCAAAACTTCTCAACAAAATACTGGCCAACCGTCTACAACAACTCATCAAAAAAATTATACACTATGATCAAACTGGATTCATCACGGAGAGGCAAAGCTGGTTCAACATACGCAAATCAATTAATATAATTCAACACATCAACAGGAGCAAGGACAAAAATCACATGATTGTCTCAATAGACGCAGAAAAGGCATTTGACAAGATCCAACACCCCTTCATGTTAAAAGCTCTGGAGAAACTAGGAATACATGGAACATTCCTCAATGTAATAAAGTCTGTGTATGAGAAACCTACTGCTAGTATTACACTTAATGGTGAAAATATAAAGCCATTCCCTCTAAAATCAGGAACGAGTCAAGGATGCTCACTCTCTCCACTACTCTTTAACATAGTACTAGAATTCCTAGCCAGTGCAATAAGGCAAGAAGCAAGCATAAAGGGGATCCAAGTAGGGAAAGAGGAAATAAAACTATCCCTCTTTGCAGATGACATGATTCTGTATTTAAAGAATCCTATAGACTCTACTTCCAAGCTCTTTGAGCTGATTCAAAACTTTGGAAGGGTAGCAGGCTATAAAATCAACCCTCAAAAATCAACTGCCTTCCTTTACACCAACAGTGAGAGGAACGAGGCAATAATCAGGAAAGAAACTCCTTTCACAATAGCCTCAAAGGAAATAAAGTACCTAGGAATTAGCTTAACTAAGAATGTAAAGGACCTTTTTGATGAAAACTTTAAAAACCTAAAAAAAGGAAATTAAAGCAGAACTAAGGAAATGGAAAACCCTCCCATGCTCCTGGATTGGAAGAATCAACATTGTGAAAATGACAATCTTGCCAAGGGCTATCTACAAATTCAATGCAATACCCATCAATATCCCAATGGCATTCTTTAAAGAAATAGAAGAGTTGGGACCGGGAGTTTGGCCTAGTGGTTAAAGTGCTTGCCTAGCATGCATGAAGACCCGGGTTCGATTCCTCGGTACCACATACATAGAAAAGAGCCGGAAGTGGTGCTGAGGCTCAAGTGGTAGAGCTCTAGCCTTGAGAAAGTCCAAGGACAATGCTCAGGCCCTGAGCTCAAGCCCAGGACTGGCCAAAAAAAAAAGAAATAGAAGAGGCAATTCAAAATTTCATATGGAATAATAAAAGACCCCGTATAGCAAAAACACTTCTTAGCAGAAAGAACAGCGCTGGAGGAATTTCAATTCCAAACTTTAGACTCTATTACAGAGCTATAATTATCAAAACAGCTTGGTACTGGCACAAGAACAGGCCTGAAGACCAATGGAATAGAACTGAGGACCCAGATATTAAACCACAGACCTATGGCCAGCTAATCTTTGACAAGGGAGCCAAAAAAATAGAATGGAAGAAAGACAGCCTCTTCAACAAGTTGTGCTGGCAGAACTGGTTAAGCACCTGCAGAAAACTAAAGTTGGATCCTTCTTTGTCACCTTGCACTAGAATTAACTCCAAATGGATCAAACCCTGGAGGTAAAAGCTGACACACTGAAAACTTTACAGGAAGGAATAGGAGATACACTAGGCCTCCTTGGTACAGGTCAAAACATTCTTAATAAGGACCAAGAATCACAACAAATCAGAGAAAGGCTGGATAAGTGGGACTGCAGTAAACTGCAGAGCTTTTGTATGGCAAAGGACATAGCTAGTAAATTAATTAGGAAGCCTACAGAGTGGGAGAGGATCTTCACCAACTAAACAATGGACAAAGGCCTCATATCTAAAATATATCAACAACTCAAAAAATTGAATCACTCCAAAGCTAATCTCCAAAGTAACAACCATCCCATTAAAAAATGGGCCAAAGACTTAAAGAGAGTCTTCTCTGAAGAAGAAACAAAAATGGCCTATTAACACATGAAGAAATTCTCAACATCTCTGGTCATAAAAGTAATACAAATCAAAACAACTCTAAGATTCCATCTCAGTCCAGTTAGAATGGCCAGGATCAGGAAAACGAATAATAACAGATGCTGGAGGGGATGTGGCCAGGAGGGATCACTACTACACTGTTGGTGGGAGTGCAAACTCATTCAACCATTATGGAAAGCAGTGTGGCAGTGCCTCAAAAGGCTAAACATAGAACTCCCCTATGACCCAGCAATTCCACTACTTGGCATTTACCCAACCATCCAGAAGCAAGGGCATACTAAATCCACTAGCACAACAATGTTCATTGCAGCACTATTCACCATAGCAAAGATATGGAACCAACCTAGATGACCCTCAATTGAAGAGTGGATCAACAAGTTGTGGTATTTGTACACAATGGAATTCTATGCTGCTGTCAGAAAGAATGACATTGCCCCATTTGTTAGGAAATGGAAAGACTTAGAAAAAATCATATTAAGTGAAGTAAGCCAGACTTAAAGGAACTTAGGCTCAATGGTTTCCCTCATTCGTCATAATCAGTAGAAACCTTGGGCTCTACTAGCAGAGATCTGCAATAGAGCAAATCCTTGATACATAAGGCCATATAGTATGAAGCTAATTGAAAGTACCTCCAGGATATTGAAACAAAAGCCATATAACGAATGATTGTTGTCCTTAATGTACTATGTTGTCTCTCATCTCCTTTGCTGTCCCTTGGTTATCTCATATTGTTATAGTATCTCACTTTGTTATCTGATATATTGAATTTATTTGTATTTGGTTATTTGAAATTTGATAGGGAAGGGGGGAAAACCAAGACGGGTGGGGGGTGTGGGGGGGAGGGAAATGGGTACCAAGACATGTGAAAGGGTATCAATGTATGTGAATTAATGCACCTTCTATCTGGCAAATATCATATAACCCTTTTACTAATTACAATAAATTTTTTTTTTTAAAAAAAGGTTAAGATTTCCTGTGAGAAGCAATGGGAATCCAATGGTATTTGTGTATTTGGTGTTGATTCAGGGCTGAGCCTCAGGGCCAGGGGACTATCCCTTAGCCTTTCTAATCAAAGCTGGTGCTCTATAACTTGATCCAGACCTCCACTTCTAGCTCTTTTTGGGTTAACTGGAGTTAAAGTCTCAGGGACTTTCTTGCCCAGGCTGGCTTTCAACCACAATCTTTATATCTCAGCCTCCTAAATAGCTGATTACAAGCATAAACTATTAATGCCTGGCTTCCAATGGAGATTTTTAAGCACAAAAGGTACCTTATACTCAACTAGGTTTTCAAAGAGTCCCTGTAGCACATTAGGGAGCTATTTTTCTAGCTGGAATATTCTATGTTATACATTGATGTCTTGCTTTTGAACCCACAAGTATTTAAAGTGCAAGATTTCTGACAAGTGACTCGAGATTTTAAGGACGAGGCCAAGTATCAGATTGTTGGATGCTTTGATGTAGGTAATGACATTCTTTCTTCTTACTCAAGTACACTGCCCTTTTCTTCATCCAAACCAGTTAAAGGTCGGATAGACTTTGGGAGTCTGTCAGATTGCATTGCCTCTCACTTTCTGGTCATCAAGGGTGTCTGAGCTGAGCACCCCTTGTGCTAAAGCCTGAGATTTATGCGTTTGACTTTATATGATTGGTTGTGCTATGTATAGTAAGGAATAGAACTTTGTATGGTGCAATGAGGAATTATGTATGCAGAGATGCAGGAGATGTTTCCGTTTATTTCTTCCTGTTGTTGGGGCTGGTACCAGGATTTACCTCCGAGCCGTGTACTCTTGCTGACTTTTCTTCATGGTTGGTGCTCTGCCACTTGAGCCACAGCTCCACTTCCAACTCTTTGTTGGTTCATTGGAGAGAAGAGTCTCATGGACTCTTCTGTCTGGGCTGGTTTTGATCCTCAGATCCTGAGTGGATAGGATCACAGGTCAGAGGCCCAGTCTCCATTTATTTTTATTTCTAGATATATTTGTTTTGGACTTTATGTAATTCTGTCATCATGTCCTAAAGGCCAGATTTGACTACAAAAAAGGAGGACTTCAAGGTATATCCTTAGGAGCGTGAATCACTATGCATGAACCCCAAAATATGAGGAGCTATTCATTCTTTTTACCTGTCCTCAGTTTCATTTAGGCATAAAATTTAGGAAAGGTGTGGGGTAAGATGGCATGCAAGCTCATGGCCATACCACAAAACTGAGAATTGCCAAATAGCCCTGAAGAAGTTACTGATAGGTACTGGGCTTGAACCCTAGGGCAAAGGCCCAGTGCTTTTCATTCCAGGCTGCTGCTCTACCACTTGAGCCACAGCTCCACTTCCAGCTTTTTGTTGGTTAACTAGAGAGAAGAATCTCATGGACTTTCCTTGCTTCCGGGTGTAAAGTGTGTCTAGCATGGGGTTGCATGGTGCTTTGCTGTTCTGTGTTTCCAGCAAGCACTGTCTAAAAGGAATTTCCAGTCTGCTTCTTCATGCCATGCTGCTGCCATCTTACTCAAACACGAAGTGATTTAAACTTCTCGGCTGGTAGTGCTTTCCGTAGAGCAGCTGCCCAGAACTTCCAGGTGCGCATGGAGGCTGTGTACGCAAATTACAGTGAAAAATAGAGCAATAATCTGGTGGGTTTGATCATCACAGACAGCCAGTGTAAATAATTCAAAGGCAAAACTGGTATGACAGTCACTTGGCCAGAGAAATGCAGCAAATTGCGTCACTTGATATGTGCAATTTCAGACTCAGCCATCGTGATCAATTTAATAACCACATTCACAAGAGAATGAAGTAAACGCCAGTTTACAATGAGGAGTAATCTGTGCCAGTGGATTCTCTTTTAGTAGGAAGATCTGTGTATGAAACCAAGTGCTCGATTTAGATGTTTTGCTTATAATATTCTGAGCAAGAGCATTCAACTGTTTCTATCAATCCCAGCTTTGGGAATGAAACCACCCAGTGATAGATCCAGGATTGATTCCCAGAGAATGTAACCAGAGGCCAGGCTGTGAGTTCCTAAATGCCTAGATGGTAAGTAGTGGCTTTGGTTTGGAGAGACAGCCGGAGCACAATCCAGCATTTGAAGAAATAAATCTGACCTTTTGTAGGAGATGTGCAGTAGAGACAACAGGTAGGAGACTGCTGAACTCGTCTAGGCACATATCAAGACACAGGGCCTCTTTCACTTTCCTATTGGTGTTGTAAATAAAATATCAAACAAACAAACAAAACCCTACCGCAAAATCTTCAAATACATAAATTTTCTTTCTCTCCCTTCTTGCCTTCCTTTTTCTTCCTTTCATTCTTCCTTTATTTTCCTTCCTTCCTTCCTTCCTTCCTTCCTTCCTTCCTTCCTTCCTTCCTTCCTTCCTTCCTTCCATCTTTCCTAACTCTTTGCTTCTTTCCTCACAGGCCACTTGTTAACATAGGCACATTATCAGTTCCATTTTTCTTTTTGTGAAATGTTGTTTTGGGGCTGACAAACCTTGAGATGAAGAAATTTGATTTGCCCCTTTATCCCACAAAAAAGCCTAGGATAGTGGAGAAAGCCTAGTACATGGAGAAAAGGGCAGAAAACCTGTTACACTGACTTAAGCTGAAGGTAAAGGGAAGGCAGAGTCTTCCCATTGTGCCACTGGTTAACTATGTCAAGGAAGAGAGTCTGTCCAGGGTTAGTGTGAGGGGCTGAATTTAGAAGAGGACAGCTCACCTGGATGGGAATTTACTTTCAAATGGACACAGCTAAGAAAGAGGATTGAATCTTTGTTGGCTGAAGGTTGAAGAAATCCTTAATAGAACAGACCTGGGGAAACTCAGATTTAGTTGACAGAAGAGAATTCAATAAAGGAGAAGAGGAGCAATGTATAAACAAGGCAAGAGAAGGGAGATCCCTTTGGGTTGAAAAAGACAAAGTAGGAATATGTGCAAGGCCGTTAGTACTAAGGGACTAACAAGCAAATGTCATTGTTATTGGTTTGAAAAGGAATCTTGGCCAATACACATTAACCATAGAAATGAAACAAAAATAATATTATGCATAACTCAGAAAATGGGCAATTTCAAGCACAGAAAATGGACTGTACAGCACATTGTGTGTGATTTCTGAGGCAGCATATTTTCTTTTCAATGACTGCTAAATTTAAATAAAGAACAGCTTTTATTTCCTTCCAAACCTGGACAGTGGAAGGCACAAAGATGGGCAATTTGAAAAGTAATCACATATTTATAATTGAAGGCTTATTATAAATATAAAGCTACTTCACATTGTTCAAAAATGTAAACCCTTTCTTCCTTTTTCTACCTTTAAATTTCACAATGAGGGAAGACAGGAAGTCAGCCTGGCTTCTTTTAAAAACTTTTTTTTAATTATTATTATGAAGGTGATGTATGGAGCACCTACAGTTACCTAAGTCAGTAATGAGTACATTTCTTTTTGGGCAATGTCATCCCTTCCCTCCCTCTCTCCCACGTTTTCTCTCCCATCACCATGCACAACTTGTAGAGTTCATTTTCAGCATAGCGTCCAGGGAGAATCACATTTGTTCACCTTTGTCCCTCCATTTCTGTGCTTCCCCTTATACTCTCAAAGACATATAAAAGAGCAAAAAGAAAAGAAAACAAAAACAGCAAAAAAGAAAAAAACTTCTCGTATGTTCACTTCTGAGAGTTCATTTCAGTAGATATTGCTGTGTTCATTTAACAAATGATCAAGCGCACTCATAGGCATTGTGCCTTTGTGTTCCTCTCCTAAGTTTCCTCCTGTGGTCTCACTGTGTGTGAATGCCTAGCGATCTCTGTAATTGATTATGTTCCTATGTATTTAGGTCAAGTTTCCACATAGGAAACTTGGTCTCTCTGAACTTGGCTTACCTCACTTAGCAGCGTTTGTTCTAGGCCCATCCATTCCTCTGCAAATGGCATAATATTATCCTTTCTAATGTCAACCCTGGTTTCTACTCTTAGCCTCACCACTAGATGAATGAGTGGGCAGGAAGGGAGTTGGTTCTGGTCCTTTGCACCCTATTTTCTCACCTTGAAATAAAGGGGTGCATGGGGGACTTCCCTTCTGGAACTAGATCTTTGGGAATGTTTATTTGGGGGAATGCTAGCTGAATAACTGGTTTGCATTTCATATAGGTTTCATTGACTAAAATTATCTGACAAGTCGAAATGATTCCTTAAAAGCTGAATCCTAGGGGAAAAAGTGTATAGAGAGTCATTGCCAGAGCTATGTAACATGGGTCTGGAGGGATTAACACTTGCAGGCATGTGGTTTTCTTTTGAAAACAAGGTTGGCATTTTCCATTTGGTCGAGGTTTTCTCCCTAGCTTTGAAGATGGCCCTTTGCCAATGAATTTTCTCTCCCTGCATCTCTGGATGAGAGTTGTCTTTGTGTGATAGATTGATCTGGGGGCCTCGAAGCAGCCAGAAAGAAAGATAGGAAGCCTGAGTGGCTGTAATCCTTACTGGAAGACAGATGGAGCTGGATGAATTAAACAGGGGAGGACCTTGACATAGGAGGGAAGTTAATTTGGATGGGACCTGTGGAGACTGGAAAGAATTAAATAGTCTTACTGTAGGAGGGCTAGTTTGCATCCAGAAGTAGTTTGCTTGTGAGAGAAGAGTCCCTGACAACACACAGCATTCTTTCTTCTTCCATAGCAATTTCTGTTTTAAGTGCTTTTAATCTTTCCCTTTCTCTCCTTCTCGCCTCAAATTTGAGTGCTTTCCCCTACTTTCCTTCCTCCCCCTCCCTCCCTCCTTTCCCCCTTCTCCCCCCCTCCTTGCTCTTTAACACTTTTCATGATTAGATTAATTTGTATATCTGCCAGAACAGGGAAAGAATGAGTTGATGACAGTGCAAAGGAAACTCAGAAAGTGTGTAGACTCCACACTAGCCAGAACGCTTTCAGTGCCTGGCAGACTGGGAGCTCAAAGAGTTCTGAAATCTTTGGAATCCCAATGAGAGTCCTCCTGAGGAGGAGGGAGGAGGAGGGAGGTGGAGGGTGGAGGGCGTGTGTGTGTGTGTGTGTGTGTGTGTGTGTGTGTGTGTGTGTGTGTGTGTGTGTATACAAAATTTTTTAGGCTCTGAGGAGTTCCCATGCAGACTGATGGTTGGTGGGGGTGGGGATGGGGTTCAGAAAGGACAGGAAGGGACAGAAACACACAAGTGCTTTGAAAGAGGCAGCCTGCCTGAACTGAATATATGTTTTCAGTGGACCAACTTTGCGATTAACATGTTCACATTCCCAGGATGAGAAATTTGGAAGTCTGAGAAATGAGAAGTTTGAAATCTGAAGCCAGCCACTTCACCTTTGAGCCTTGGTTGCTTAAAATACAATGGGCATAATTGTATTTTCTCATCGTTATGTTGGGAAAGGCATTGAAACAGATCTTCTTTGTTGTTGTTGTTTTAGTGCTTAGGAAACTGCATAATATTGATGTACCTTCAAGTGGTAAATTGCCATCTGTAAAATGGGGACAATGATAGAGTTTCCTGGGGATTTAAAGTGGTAACACAGGTTAGCATTTAAAAAAACTGTTCCATCCAGTGGCATGCTTACAATCCTAGCTACTCAGGAGACTGAGGACTGAGGATCACAGTTCTAAGCCAGTCTGGTATGAGAAAGGCAGTTTATTTCATTTTATTTTTCCTATCAAAGTGCGTGTCTTCCTGTCTGACAATGGAGTGAGAACTGTTTTCCTCAAAGTTGCTGCTTAGCCAGATGGCTTGGCCTTTGCAGGTTCAACTTCAGTTTACTCTTTTCCTGCTAGGCCTTAATTAAGACATCCTCTCACAAGCTCCTGGACAGTGAGTGACTTTGTGTTCCTGCTAATTATGAGCCTGAGCTGGGCCAGTGTGGGCAGAGGGTCCCACTGGGTGGGGGCAGAGGGGGCAACCCACCTGCTCCCCACCCACTCCCCCCTGCTCCCCCTGCTCCCCCTACTCCCTTCCTGCTCCCCCTGCTCCCTCTTGCTCCCCACCTGTCCCCCACCTGCTCCCCTCCTGCTCCCCACCTGCTCCTCCCCTGCTCCCCCCTGCTCCCTCCTGCTCCCCACCTGTCCCTCACCTGCTCCCCTCCTGCTCCCCACCTGCTCCTCCCCTGCTCCCCCCTATTCTCCCCTGCTCCACCTGCTCCCCACCTGACCTCTACCTGCTCCTCCACCTGTCCCCCATCTACTCCCCCCTGCTCCTCACCTGCTCCCCATTCTCCTCCTGCTCCCCCCTGCTCCCCACCTGCCCCTCACCTGCTCCCCCCTGCTCCCTCCCTACTCCCTACCTGATCTCCACCTGCTCCCTCACCCTCCCACCTGCTCCCTCACCCTCCCACCTGCTCCCCCCTGCTCCCCAACAGTCAGCACACCTGGTGCAGAAAGCGGACATTGTTCTTTGGGTTAAGGGTCCTAAGGCATATCTTACCTGGGCAGGGAGTCCAGGAGACCAGGATCTCCAATCAACCACCAAGAAGCCTGGAGCGCAGCTGCCCAGAAGGCCCGGTGGTCTGCCGGGCAGGCACCAGGAAAAAGGAGGCCTGGGGCCTGGCCGGCCCGGGGTCATAGTCCTACAAAAGCCAAGACTGACAATGAATACTGTATTTGTATGATATACTTTGTGTCATACTAAAGTACATTATGTCTTCACACAGGTAAAGCTTGCTATTTCTGATCTAGTGGTTCACCCTCGCAAAAATGATTTCTGCCCATAAAGACTGAAAATAGCAGGCCTCAGGGGCTCCTATGCATTTATTCTGAAATATTTAAAAGCAATTTTAAATCATGAACCACCTTTTTCATCCAGATTTCCTGGTTGATATTCCTCAGCCAGCTCAACAGATAGAACATTGAAAAAGGAAAAGAATGTTCATAATATAAAGACAGAGGAAAATCTGCCTTCATTGTTAGTTATACGTCCACTTGATGTCTTGAACTTTCAGATGACAAGTTTTCCAATACGATCATAATCTGTAGGATCTGTTTCCTTCCTTTTGGAGAGAGCTCATCTAGTCCTACAGTGTAGACTTATTGTTCTGCAGTGGCCCTGAAAATTTAATTATCTGCTCTAAACCCCTTTCTCTCTTCTCAGCAGCCTATCTTTACCTGACACTCAGATGTATCAACCGAGATGGCCTCTTCCCCCCCCACTCTCTCTCTCTTTCTCTTTGCAGGCTAAACATGGGAAAGACAAAAATAGAAAAGCTCATTAATCGCTGTAAGAAAAACATGTCAGAATGAAGGAATAAAGCTATAAGAGCAAACACAGTGTTGATTTCTAGAAAGTTGACTCTGGGTTGTCTTTCATTACATAGCTCTGATAACGAATCACTTCTTGGCTCATGCAAATATTATGAAATATGCAATTGACTTATACATTTATTATTAATGAATGATAATAGTAGTAAGAGACTTGAACCAGACTCAGCTGCCTCACTTGGCAAAGTAAGCTAATAAACTATGTTCAGATAGACGGGGAGGAGAAAAAAAAGCAATAAAAATGACTTTCCAGAGGGCCCATCTCCCTCTTGGCATGAGAGCATTCTTAATTTGTTTTTTATCCCTTTACTCATTTTCTCATTTATTGCAACAGTTTCTGGCTTGGGAAGTAAACAAGGTTAGTTGTAAAATTGTAATTAAATTTTTCCTCAAGTTCAGATACCAAAGAGTTATTCTTATTTAGATTCTTATTTAGTGATGTAGTAATTAGGTGGAATCTTTCTCATTTATTCAGAAGAACACAGTGAACTTGATCTGGAAAATCTGAAATGGGAAAGAGAAATGTAGCCTTGCTAAAGCACGTCTCATAGGTATATGACTGTAATAGAACAGGATCTTTTCTGTGGTGCCCCAGGGAATTGGAGGGTAGTAATCTGCCATTTGTTCTGTGTCTTTCCGTAATATGAGGCTTGAACTCAGGGCCTCATGTTTTCATTGGGTTTTTTTTTTTTTGCTCCGGGCTGGTAATCTATCACTTGAGCCATGCAGCCACTTTTTGCTGGTAAATTGGAGATAAGAAAAAGTCTCATGGACTTTCCTCGGATCTCAGCCTCCTGAGAAGCTAGGATTCCAGGCATGAGCCACCATTGCCTGACTCTTGTTCAATTCTTAGGAAATAACGAAGCTTTGTGTTCCCTTGTCTTGAGGGAGCTGACAGGTGAGAGGAAAAACCACATAAAGACTACAAAGTATGGCTTGGAGGTCGTCAAACTTGATGAAGCCTGGACCACGGGAATGTCAGTAGGGTTCACAGTGCTGTGACTCTGGCGCAGGGGCCTCCTTGTGCTTTAACTAACCAACTCTGCAAGATGACAGGTGCCCAAGGACCTCACCTACCCATGCACCTATTTCCCACCAGGCTGGAAAGGAGGAAACTTGACAGTGGAATTTATTTTATTTACTTATTTTCTTATTTACTTGTCAAGTATTGCTGTAATTATTTATTTATTTATTTATTTATTTATTTTATAATTTCAGTGAGTCTTTTTTTTTTCTTTGCCAGTCCTGTGCTTGAGTTCAGGGCCTGAGCACTGTCCTTGGACTTTCCTCAAGGCTAGTGTTCTACCCTGAGCCACCGCACCACTTCTGGCTTTTTCCATGTATGTGCCTAGTGCTAGGCAGGCACTATACCACTAGGCCAAACTCCCGGCCCTTATTTATTGTTGTATTATTATTGTAATTATTTTCATTATTTGTTTTATCTTTTTTTTTCTTTTTGTCAGTCACGGGACTTGAACTCTGGGCCTGGGTGCCGTCCCTGAGCAATTTAGCTCAAGGCTGCCGCCCTATCCCTGGCGCCACAGCCCACTTCCAGTTTTCTAGAGGTTAATTGGAGATAAGAGTCTCCTGTTCTTTAGTGCTTGGGTTGCCTTTGAACTGTGATCCTCAGATATCAGCCTCCTGAGGACCTAGAATTACAGGCGTGAGCCACTGGTGCCTGACATTTATTTTAATTTTTCTGTGTGATGATAGGGATTGCACCCAAGATCTTGCATATCTTCTGCAAGTGCACTTCCACTCTGATGTATCCCTACATCATTATTTTTGATCTTATGGTATCAATAAGAATAATCATCATTTTTTGTTAACTATATACTGCCACCATTGCTTATTCATTACCATCATTTATTTAATTTTATGTATGTACTCCCAACATAATGAAACTATATTACTCTACTTCCCGGGTCTTAAGAAACTTACAAATAACAAGGGCATATATACATATATGTGTACCTATACATACATACACATATATTTATATAACAATTGGTGTGTACACACAAATATACACAAATACCTATACATGTTCCTCCCTGCTGAACTTTTTGTTTGTTGGTTGTGTGGCATTATTTTGAATTTTATTCATTCTTATCCTGACTTAAAGGAGAATTATCATGTGTATATGTGTGTGTGTGTGTATGTGTGTGTGTGTGTGTGTGTGTGTGTGTATAGTGCTAAAACATTTTGTTCAGTTTCATTTCTTTTTCAGTTTAGTAAAATTATATCATAATTTGTGGATCTTCCTGGACTTGTTTCTTGGTCATTATTATTCATGTGCTACATGTAGCTTGGTTCATTAATTTTCATTGATATTTAATATTGCTATGGTTATGTTAACAGATTATTCCCACTTTAGTCAGTGGGTATTTAGATTACTTTTCCTGTTTGTGCTATGATGAACAAGCATAAGCCTCTCTTGGGTAAATACCTAGAAATGGGATTGTTGGTTCACTGGGTGTGCAGGCACATAACTATGAGATACTCCAAATTGTTTTTCACAGAGACGATTTCACGTCACACCCCAGGAGCAGCGTGAGAATGCATTGATTTGAATTCTCTGTGACACTTGCTACTCTCAGCTTTTCAGTTTTTGCTGATTGGCTGAGCAAAGTCTAGTATTTCCAACAGTTGCTTGATGCTGTTTCCTGATTATCAGAAAGACTGTGCAGCATTTCTTTTTGTTTTCATTATTTAGAGAATACTTTATTCGTTTCTATAGATAAGACATTACATATTTAATACAGTGTGTTTACCCCTGTACAAATGAAAAAAATAAGTTGAACATTTCTAGACAAATATAGCTATTAATTTCTGTACAATGCCAACTCAACACAGTAAATTGGGATACTTTTTCCAAAGTTGACAGCACAGCTAAACTTTGCAAAAATTCAAATTACCTATATGTATATGTATTTATATTTATTTAAATATATTTATTTAAAAAGATCAATAATAGCAGTATGTTTTGCATTGATAGCAACAACAGCTTTTCCAGGTTCTGCAGTCATCTGAACAAAATTAGACATCTAGCACGCTCCATTAATAAAAAGAAAAAGGATAAAAAACAAAACCCCAGAAAAATGCGAAGTTCTGTTACTGTTGTGGTACCTGGCACCATTTTTTTTTTATTATCTTCTCAATCATCATCTGGAAAGAAAACATTCTTGAGTAACATCAGTAAAAACAGCTCTGATAAGACTGTGCAACATTTCTATGGGTTTAACAATACTTGAGTTCCTCAAAATAAAATGCCCACTTAAGCCCTTTGCTAAGCTTTAATTTTATTATTATTGATCTATAGGACATACTGACCTATAAATGATGTTACGATCTCACATTTGATTTTCTGTGAGCTGTTTCTGAGGTTACTTAGGCAAAAATCTTCTGCAATGTCAGAAAGACATTCATGACTCTGCTCGCCTGGCCTTTGCACTGAATAAAATGAAAGGGAAGAATCAACAGCATTTTCATGTCATCCTTTTAAACGTTTCATCTTAATAGCACATAACCACTTCTCCTCAACACTGTATGCTCTGTGCACACAAAGGTATAACTAAAGGATGGAAGGATGAAAAGGGAGAGGGGAAACCCTTCTTGTGTTCAGATATGTGGTTCTCTGCTTGAAGTCCTTCAGACTGAATAAACCAATAAGGGGAAACGTGAACACAAGATTCATACACAAAGATGATTACACATCTCTATCAGAAATTACTGGAATAGTGATAACTGTGGAGATGCCATATGCATTAGAAGTACAAAATGTAACATTTAGAGAAAAAAGATCTTTAAGATGTGATTGCAAAATTTGCATGTGGAAAACTCTAAAACCTTTCGGAAGGTATTCAAAATACTAATAAATGGAGAATACACCTAGCTCAACAATAGGAAGATATGAACATATGAAATCTTCCTATAGAGATTTTTAGACAAAATATAATTTCAGCAATGTTGATATTCTTAAAGGATTTTTTTACAATAAAGGTTTAAAGTAGCCAACATACTTAAAAAGTACAAACAAAGGAGGAGCTTCTTTTACAGACACAAAGACAGAGCTATATTACCATGGGAATATTTACAATGGGAAGGTAAATTCGTGCCTGAAATATAGAGTTTAACAAAATGCCCATGGAAATATAGAACTTTGATATTTGATAAGAGATGGCTAAAATTATCAAGATATTTTGTTGTGCTTTTCATCATCTGAATGTGTCAGTCAACACATTTTAAAATAAATAACACATAGTAATTCTTGTGTATACCTGAATGCAATAATTATCATCTATCAATGAATATACAACTTCGGTATATATCCAGAATTTCACAAATCTTATAAAGACTGAATAGTAAAAATGTAGAGTAATGAAGTCATGTATTTAATACATTTGATATAATAGGTATAGTAGAACAATTTTTATATACTCTCAGAGTTCTGTAAAAATCGATCATGAATTTGATCATAAACATGTTAAAATTTAGTTGTGTTGTGGTGGCTCACTCCTGTAAACTAACTGTTCAATATCCTGGTTTGAAGCCAGCCCAGGCAGATAAATCTGAAAGATTCTTGTCTCCAATTAAACAGCAAAAACCAGAAGTGGTGATATGACCCAAGCACAAGAGCACCAGGATTGAGCAAAAAGGCTAATCAAGATTATGAAGCCTTGAGCCCCAATACCAGCATAAAAGCAAAAGCAAACAGAAATATTAAAACTGTAATGTCATTGAAAGTTCCATTCTCAGGTCATATCCCTATAATGTTTGAAATAAATAAATAAGTAGGTAAACAAATTTTAACTACTTGCAAACATGATTCTAGAAAAATTATATTATGTCAATGAGGAAATAGAAAAGAAATTCCATGCTACTTGGAAGCAGTGAAAATGAGAATATTTTCCCCCCAAAACAAGATAACTGGGTGGGGGAGAGAAAGCAAGACAAAAACATGAGAAGGGGTATCAGGGTTCAAGAAGTAATGTACCCACTGCCTGACGAATGAAACTGTAACTACCCCTCTACACATTATCCCGACAATAAAATACAATAAAAAAGAATATTTTCCCCCCAAATCTATGAAATACAGCAAAAATTTCCCTCAAGCAAAAAAATCCATCTTAATTATTTCACTGCTGAAGATAACTACAAAATGAAGAGACTAAAAATTATTCTCAAAAAAATCAAAACAGGAATACCAGAAAAAAATAGAGGACAGTAATGAAGTTGTAACTTAGTTACATAAAAATATAAAACCCCAAAATTTGTGTAATGGGGAAGTATTTTTTAGAGATAAAATAATGGTATATGTAAGATTAGGAAGTAGGAAATAGACTTAAGTATCAACATGGAAGTCTTTATATATTTTAACTACCAGTCTGGAAAACTAAAGGAGTTTGATGATGTTCTAGCAAGAGATAAAATGCCAAATCTGACCTAAGAAGATATAAAATTCTTGAACAGACCATTATCAAAGATGAAATTGAAAAGGTGAATAAAGATGTACCCTTCAAACAGACACCCAAGCCATATGGATTCACAGCCAAGTTTTATATAACCTTTAAAGAAAGGTTATGCCAGGTTATTTAAGCAATTTCAGGCCTTAGAAGAGGCTAGAAACCTTATTCATTTTGAACATAACTTTCCCAAATTTAATAACAAAATTTGTTCAAGTATTAATATAGTGCCCAAATTAATCTTGCATTGATAGATCTGGAAAATTCTAAATACAATATTGCCAAATAGAATATACCATTAAGAGGTAACTTATCAGTGCAGTCCATAATGATATTAATAAATTTAAGAAGGAAAGATCTGATCATATAAACAAATACAGAAAAGGCACTGGATGAAATAAAGCAATTTTTCCTGAAGAAAATATGATAAAATTTTTAAAAAGTAACTACGATGTAACCATTTGGTTTACTGGATAGACTATAACTAACACTGTTCTACATAGCAAAATACTTCTAAGTAGCCAAATCAAGAATGAGAAGAAGAAGCAGGGTGCAGTGGCTCACACCTGCCAGCCTAGCTACTCAGGAGGCTGAGATCTGAGGATTAAGGTTCAAAGCAAGCTCAGGCAATACAAAGTGGAGAGACTCTTATCCCCAATTAATCACTAGAAAATGGGAAGTGGGGCTGTGGCTCTAGAGTAGGGTGGTAGCTGACCCTGAAGAGCTCAGGGACAGCACCCAGGCCAAGTTCAAGCCCCATGACCCACAAAAAAATTTAGAAGAATAATGTGCTTACTGATTTGCTTACTGTGTGAAAGGACTGTGCCAAGTAATTCACATGTATTAATTTTCACATAGATGTTGTGTGAAAATGAACGGATCCTATGAAAATCCCTTGTCACAGGCATGGGCTGTGAACCTGGTTCAAGCACATTTGCCCGGCAGGGTGGGCTTGTGATTCTGTCTTACAGTCACTCTCCACCAAACACATTTCTGCAGCATCCCCACTACTGAGTTTCCTCAATCGTGTTATTATCATTACTATTCCACATTATTTGAAGTGCTAGTGACTATAGCAAAGCATGAACACGAAGTAACTGTTTTGAAAAGAAAGGGTTAAGCAAACACTTTGCAGATCGCATTTCTTGAATGTCAAAGATCATCCAGCAGAACACCATTAAAGTTTCTCCAGAAACTTGGTAAGGTAGCTGGCCAGAGGTCAACCAATTATTTATCCTCTGCTTTTACACTGAAGACATAGGAACGGAAATAGGGAGAGATATGTCACTCACAAATGCCATGCATGCCAACATCCACACATGAAAAAAAAATCAGTAAGCATTGGATTAGGAAACTACCCTGTTTATAGAGAAATGGTACATTTTGTTAGTTTCATTAGAAAATATGCGAAGAGCATTTAAACAAATGGAAAGACTGATTCATGTTAAACATTTCAAAACATTCAAAAATTAAAATGTAATTTGGATTAAATTTCAGTAACAAGACTTTTGGAGGTGATAAAAAAAAATCACTTTAAATTTGTAGATAAAAGGACAGATGCCTCCAGACTACCAGAATGGGTGAGTAAAGATGGTGAAATTTGCAGTTTAGGTATTCACCATAATGCCTAGTAGTGGAGGGGGAAAGGAAGTGTGGAAAGCCAGAAGGGAGCGAGCAGGGGTGTGTAGAGGCAGAGATTTCCTGCTAGCTGTGTTAGGGAAGTATCAAGGTTAAAACCACAAGAATTTTGGATGGTGACTCCTTTTCTTTGTTGGAGGTGCCAATCACCTGTTTCAGAGACCTGAAGCTCAAATGTGATTTTCCACACTTGGGCTCAAAGACATAATGTGCTGAACAAATTCTAACACAGGCTTGGTCGGGGCCCAATTTTTGGATGTGTACATACCTAGGTACAATGTCCAAGCCTAAAGGGGCTACATGACACCTGAGTCCAGGGTCCAACCCAGAGTGGCTGGAGATGGTGGGTGCTTGGAGGCCAAAGAGAGCAGTGATTTTGCCCATACAAACCTAAGAAACTTTTTTTTTTTGCCAGTCCTGGGCTTGAGCTCAGGGCCTGAGCACTGGCCTTGGACTTTCTCAAGGCTAGAGCTCTACCACTTGAGCCTCAGCACCACTTCCAGCTTTTTTCTATGTATGTGGTACCGAGGAATCGAACCCGGGTCTTCATGCATGCTAGGCAAGCACTTTAACCACTAGGCCAAACTCCCGGCCCCAAACCTAAGAAACTTTACTCAGCAAACAGACTCCTGAATTTTGGCACAGTTTATTAGCCATTCTTGCTGGCAGAAATACAACACTGCAGTTAGAGTAGTTAAAACTGGGTTTTGTAACTTGTTAACTGAAGACTATGACATTAAAAAAATAATATGCACCCCAATCATCTTCCTCCTTAAAACAAAAATAAGAGGTATTGGGAAGTAAAGTGGAGTCGGGGAGAGTTAAAGAGAGAGAGGGAGAGGAGGGAAAGAGAGTTCCACCATGTTAAATCAGGCTTGTATTTAAAGCCAATTGTAGAACTCTTTGGACATCAGAGAGGATGGAGTTTGCAGCCAGTTTCTGACCAGGCCACTGCAGTAGTGCATGCTAGTGAAGATTGGTTACTGCTAGGGGAGTATTGCAAACTGACATTGGAAGACCTGCTGCAAGAAGGCAATTGCTTTTGGTCCTAGGATGCTACAAAACTAGAAAAGAAGATGCTGGTATGTTCAGGCATGCAAGTACCTTCGGTGTGGGTGTGGCAGGGCCTTTATAACTTTGGGAGCAGCTGAGTTCACCAATTCTCTTAGTTGCCATTAGCTTTGTCCAGTGTCCATTGTAAGGCCCTTCTATTGAAATATTGCATCTCTTACATTCGGTAAAAGCTTCAGG
Source organism: Megascapheus bottae (assembly GCF_031878675.1). NCBI lineage: Eukaryota > Metazoa > Chordata > Mammalia > Rodentia > Geomyidae > Megascapheus > Megascapheus bottae. The sequence goes on from NC_143516.1 coordinate 62,446,487, forward strand.
CTTGTGATTTTTCTTTTTCCTCCTGGAATTCTCTACTGTGTCTCTGGATTGAGAAGGCAGCAGAGAGGTGATTTGAGGAGGAATTTTCAGCTTCCTTTATCACTTGGCCACACCCCATCTGGAAGCCTCCCTCTGGCTTTTATGGCAGTAGAGGCATGCAGCATCTCCATTCTGACTCAAGTTCAGGTGTTAACAACATTAACAAAATATCTTACTGGCTTGAGGTTCCCTAGAGGTCACAGACATTTCTTCTGCTGTGTGAATCCTGCTCAAACTCCACTTACTGGATTCACATAGTTTCTCCTTTCCTAGGTCTGAACAGGACAGTGACCTGGTTACTAGAACCAAGATAATGATGTAAAATTGAATCTCTTCCACCTAGAAATGACGGGGTCTATGCAAATGAGTGTGCATGACCTTTAAACCAGCCTTCCAGTTCCCTTGAGGACAGGAAGACGTGGGCTCCAGCTGGTTGTTTTTCTTGAAGCAGGTGAAGCTAGCGCAGTGATGGATACAGGCAACGGGGTACAGAGACCACAGACCTCTTAAGTTCGACTCCTTAAATAAAGTTTTCCATTTATATTTGATTTCAAATGTGGTGTTGGCAGCTAACTGGACTAATTTCCAGTGTTGCACTTCCCTTATGAGGGCAACGTTGAGTAGCAAGGTCTTTATCAGCCAAGCTGTCTATTTCTTTCTTTAAAAAATATGTTATTGTATAAGAGGTACATTCCTCAAAATAGGTAAAGCCATATATAAAAAACCTACAGCCAGTATTATACAAAGTGGTGAATGACTGGAACCATTCACCTTAAAATCAGGAACTAGACAGGGAGGCCCACTCTCTCCACTTCTCTTCAATATAGTGCTGGAACCCTTAGCCAGAGCAATAAGGCAAGAAAAGGATATCAAAGGGATCCACATAGGGAAAGAAGAAATTTAACTATCCCTATTTGCAGATGACATGATCCTCTACTTGAGTGACCCAACAAACTCCACTCCCAAACTTCTAGAATTAATAAACTACTTTAGCAAAGTGGCAGGATACAAAATTAACCTTCAGAAGTCAGTGGCCTTCTTGTACACCAACAATACACAAACAGAAGGCCAAATCAAGAAAATGAACTCATTCGCAATAGCCCCCAAAAGAATAAAATACTTAGGAATATACTTAACCAAAGATGTAAAGGAATTATTCAATGAAAACTATAAAAGCCTAATGAAAGAAATTAAAGAGGACACTAGGAAATGGAAAGACATCCCATGCTCATGGCTAGGGAGAATCAACACAGTGAAAATGGCTATACTGCCAAAACTGATGTACAAATTCAATGCAATCCACATCAAAATCCCAAAGACATTCTTTATGGATATAGAAGATATAATCCAAAGATTCATATGAAACAAGAAAAGACCTAGAATAACCAAAACAATTCTAGGCAAAAAGAGCAATGCTGGAGGTATTACAATACCAGACTTCAAACTCTACTATAGAGCCATAATAACAAAAAAAAAATGCTTGGTATTGGCACAAAAACAGACCAGAAGATCAGTGGAACAGAATAGAAGACCCAGAAATAGAACCACATACCTATAGGCAACTTGTATTTGACAAAGGAGCCAAAGATATACAGTGGAACAAACACAGTCTATTCAATTATTGGTGCTGGCAAAACTGGGCAGCCACATGCAGAAAACTAAAAATTGACCCTAGCCTGTCGCCATGCACAAGCATTAACTCAAAGTGGATCAAAAACCTCAACGTCAGACTGGAAACTGTGAAACTGCTACATGATAAAGTAGGAGAGACACTGGACTCATAGGCACAGGCAAAAGATTCCTGAACAGAATTCCAGGGTCACAACGGATTGGAGAGAGACTCGATAAATGGGACTACCTAAAAATAAAAAGTTTCTGTACAGATAAAAACATAGTCGCAAAAGTAGAGAGACAGCCAACCAACTGGGAAAAGATATTCACCACAATACATCTGACAAATGCTTAATATCCAGTATCTACAGAGAACTCAAGAAACTAATCCCCCCCAAAACCCAATAAACCACTCACTAAATGGGCAAGGGAACTAAAGAGAGACTTATCAGAAGAAGAGATTAAAATGGCAGAAAAGCATATGAGAAAATGTTCATCATCTATGGTCATAAAGGAAATGCAAATAAAAACAACCCTAAGATACCACCTTACCCCAACAAGAATGGCCAGGATTTTGAACTCAGACAATGACAGTTGCTGGCGGGGTTGTGGAGAAAAAGGAACCCTACTACACTGCTGGTGGGAATGTAGACTAGTTCAGCCACTCCGGAAAGCAGTGTGGAGGTTTCTTAAAGAACTGAAAACAGACCTTCCCTATGATCCCGCCATACCACTTCTGGGCATCTATCCTGAACAGCATGACCCAGGATATTATAAAGACACCTGCTCAGCTATGTTCATCTCTGCACTATTCACAATAGCCAGGCAATGGAAACAATTCAGATGCCCTACTGCAGATGAATGGATACAGAAAATGTGGTATATATACACAATGGAATTCTACATAGCCAACAGACAAGATATAATAATGGCATTCACAGGGAAGTGGATGAATCTAGAGCGAATCATGTTGAGTCAGACAAGTCAAGACCTGTGGATCAAAAGGCGCATGGTATCCTTAATGTGTGGCTATTAAATCCAAAGAGTACAAGAGTGAGGACTCAATAACTGCATACCCAAACTATAGACATGGTATTGGAAATATAAATATAACTATATAGACATAAAAACCTATGACTCTATAGACATAATGTTTTATTTCATAAATTAATATGTTTCTATGACATACAAACCCTTAGCCTAATTGTGATTAAGTTCTAAATACTAAGTCCCAGTGATTGTAAATAGATTCCCTCCTTGAACACTTGTTTGTTAAACTTGGCATTTATAATATGATGTAAAAATCAATGTTAATAAATTCTTTAATAACAAAATATCTTATGGTAAAGGTGATGTTCAGAAGGGTTACAGTTACTTAAGTAAGGTAAAAAGTCTAACACTTGTCAAGCAGTGTCACCCCCTCCCTCATATTCTCCCACTTTCCCTTCCCCCTACTCTCCTCCCCACCAGTTATAAAGTTCATTTCCAACATCGTATCTAGTGAGTTCTGCTGTTGCACTGGTTGTTTGTCCTTTGTCTCATGGTTTTCTGATTCCTCTTCCCTTCCCCAAAGCAGATAAACGTGTATACATGACACAGAGCACCAAAATCAAAAACAGTGATGACGGGATAAACCAAAGAAAAAAGTGAAAGAAAAAAGAAATAATCTCACACAGTACATTTTCTTAAAAAAGGAACACAAAACAACAAAAAGACCCTCTTGTTTCCATATCCCGGAGTTCATTTCAATTAGCATTATTTTATATGATCATATGTACAGGCTATTGAGTCATTGTGATCCTTTTCTAGGACTCTCCTAGTCATACACTGATTATTACAAATGAGAAAAACCATGGATCCTACATTTCGGTGAGTATGGCTTACTTCATTTAATATGATTCTTTGCAAGTCTTTCCATTTCCTTACGAATGGGGCTGTATCATTCTTTCTGATGAAAGCTTAGAACTCCATTGCCTGTATACATACATGCATACATATACGTATATATATATATACTATATGTATGTATGTATATATAGTGTATATATATTGTGTATGTGTGTATATGTGTATGTATATATATATATATATATATCACATCTTCTTGATCCATTCATCTATTAAGGGCATATGGGTTGGTTCCATATCTTAGCTTTGGTAAATAATGCTGCAGTGAACATGGTTGTGCTGGTAGCTTTACTATGCCCTTGTTTATGGACATTTGGGTATATGCCCAGGAGTGGGATTGTTGGGTCATAGAGGAGTTTTATGTTTAGTCTTCTGAGAAACCACCACACTGCTTTCCAGAGTGGTTAAATCAGTTTACATTCCCACCAACAAAGTGCAGTAGCATTCTCTTTTGGCCACATCCCCACCGACATCTGTTACTATTGGTTTTCTTCATAATGACCATTCTGACTGAGGTGAGGTGGAATCTCAATGTGGTTTTGATTTGCATTTCTTTTATGTCCAGAGATGTTAACATTTCTTCAATGTGTCTATTGGCCATTCTCATTTCCTCTCCAGAGGATAATGGTTGTTTCTCTCAGGGTTTGTTTTGGGGGGATTTAATTTTTTGAAATTTATTTTACATATGAGGCTCTTGTCTGTTGTATTGCTAGTGAAGATCTTCTCCCACTCTGTGGGCTTTCTATTTACCTTGCTAGCAATGTTCATTGCCTCGCAGAAGCTCTGCAGTTTACTGCAATTCCATTTATCCAGCCTTTCTTTGATTTGTCTCTGTCTGCCTTGAGAACCCTCTGACCTCACAACTGGCACTGTGTGTGGGCTAGAGCTCTCTCATCTGCACTCTTTGCCTGCCTGTGCTTAATACACACACAATGAGTTTTTTTTTTTAATGAGGTCCACTCCAGTCTGGGTCATTTGTTGACTTCCTGTCCCCTTATTATGCTGACATCTCTTAACAGTTTGCCTAGCTTTGACAGAACTAGGAGTTCCCATAGGCAGAGAGGAGCACCTCCTGGATCTGGAATCCTCCTCTGCTGATTGGTCAAATTGTAAACCTAAACAAAAGAAGGAAGGCCTGATGCTAGTTAATGGCTCTCCTCTGCTTGTTTTCCCTGATGTCTGTCACTATTAAGGAAATCAATCTCCCCGCAAAGGACAAAGGTTTCTCCTGGCAGCCAGAGCCACTGAGTAAGCCAGATCTTTTTATCAGTTGTGAATAGAACCAAGTTTAGTTTGATGTCTGGCAGGAGAGGCCTAGACAGAAAATGCTTTAGTTGTTTCTCCATCTCCCTCTCCCTTTCCCTCTCCCCCCTCCCCCCCACTGGCTTGATTTACTTAGCTGCCATTCTACTACTTGAGTTTTGCCTCCAGTCCTGCTTTTTTTTGGGGATATTTTAGAAATGGAGTTTCATGTACTTTCTGCTCAGGCTAGCCTTCAACAATGATTCTCTGGATCTCTTTCAAGTAGCTAGGATTATAGGCATGAGCCAGTGGTATCTAGTATGTTTCCAGGTTTCTTTAACAAGCATGGAATACCTGTACTTTGACTCAATGATCCAACTAGTGTATTAGCACTTAACTGAATTTTTACCGCAGTGGCTGTAAATTTACTTTCTATAAAACCAGGATGAAACAGACTGTGTTGATTTGATTTTTTTAAAAAAATCAGTATTAGAAAAACAATATTTTAAACTCATATAGCTCAGAAACTGGTTAGTTATTCTGCTTATTTTAAATACACAAATACATGAAACTAAAACTTCTGACTCATTTGCTTTTAAAATACAGATGTCATGTTTTCATAAGTACTTTTATCTTGAAAATAGCTTCTGAATACAGCTCTTTATAATTATACCATTATAGTAAAAATCAATTTAGACAATAAGTATAGGTTTTCCAATCTAATACTACCCATTCTGTGACACTCACACATGACAGACTGAGAACTTCCCCAATGAATTCTTAGAATTGACGGCCAAGATCTTAGCATACATCTAAAAAAATGTCACAATTAAACCCACTTAGAAAATTTGCAAGAAAACTAAATAAAGAGCAGCTTGAGAGAAAGGGGACAAGAAAGATGAATAGAGGGGGTGAATATCATATGATCATAGTACATTATATACGTGCGTGGAAATGTCAAAATGAAACCCCTCACTTGTATAGTTAATTATGAAAATCATTTTTTTTCAAAAATCATGTCACAGTACATCATATTCAGTCAGCACTGAATATGATATGATGGCTACCATGGCATAAAAACCAACAGTCTACAAAACTCAATCTTAATTTTTCAAAAAGACTATTTCATTTAGTATCTAGTTCTAGCTTCACTTTATTTACTAGTTTATATATCATCTCATATTTGTATAGTTACTTCAAGAAGGGTCCTAATTGCATCTACCCTTGGTCCTTTTCCTTGCTGAAGAGACTTGTTGTGGCAAGGGAGAGAATGAATGACTGGAGAGAGAAATGATATTTGATCAAATGAACAAAATCAGAACATCCTTTGCCCAGATGTGTTTTTTTACAGCCTGATAATTTTTGAACACAGTTCCCAAAGCTAGGATAACTAATCTGACCTGCAGCCCTATTAGTAAAGTCAATATTTTTATCCCTACTCTTCAGCTAGAGGAATGCAGCCAACCATTGTAAATGTCTATGTCAAGGTTATATAAAAAAAGCCAGCTCAGAAGTACACATTTATTTCTGAGTATTGACTCCGAAGCCATAGGTTGTACAATTCTGGCAATGTGCAAAATAACTGAAAAAATATACTTTATGTGATACATGTTTTTCAAGTGCAACAAGGCAAGTAATAATTCTCAGTCTCCAAATCAATGTCACACCTACGTAAGTTCACCATTGTTTCTTTCCACCGTTATTATCCTGGTGGTATTTGAAGCATGCAGGAAAATGCATCTTAAAAAGGAATTATTAATTCCATTGATAAAGCAGCCTTTGGAATGAGGTATCGCTGAACAAGGAGTTGATTTAATACACTGAACAAATGGATACCTGGTTCCTTTTAATACTGAAACTGAAACAAATTGGTGGGGGAGGGGGAATCCTGCCAGAGTAACTCACTGACATAAATGACAATTCTGTAGTTCCTTCTCCTTCTCCAACTCCAACTCCAGCTCATCTGGAGTTTTATGGAGATCTGCACAAAGTAGCCAGCCAGCCAGCCACAGTGAATTCATCACAGAAAAGACTAATTCTTGCTGGGCAAAGCAGAGCTATTTATTTCCTCTGTAAAGCAGGGTGTGGATTGCTACTTTAATTAGAACTACGTGTGACTGCGAGGGATAACTATATTTCCTTTCTCTATTTTAGTCCTCAGTCTTTTGCTGAAATGTCTGATGGAACAGCCCCTGAAAACCCTTTGAAATTGGCATAGATGTATCTGCTTTGGCTAAATTTAGCAGGATAGGCACATTTTTAGTAGTCTGTCTCACCCACTCTCAGTTAATTTCCCACTTTGCATGTGTGCCTGCTAACTGGCTGTTGTTTGTGTTGAAATGTATAGCTTTGCTTTCCAAGAGGAAGAGTTGGGAGTGGCGTACAGTCAGTCCTGAAAGCATTTCTATTCCACGTTTAGACTTTATTTTCCTCTTCTAAGAGGGAGGTAACCCCGACCTGTGCAGACAAGTGCTCCACAGAGCACCTTACACATCCACTTGCAATGCTCCTCGTTCCCATACATCACCTCACCAAATACCCTACCCCTCAAAGTTCCCAGGCACTAAATTTGGCTGCAAAATAAAATGATATTCCAATTGAATGTTGGAGAAAAAGGATGTCAACCTGGTCACATCTTATATAATGAAAATAGGTTCACATGGAATGCTGATTCTCAGGCTCCGGAGCTGATTTGCCTTCCTGCTTTTACTCTAACTAATGGTCATCTCAACAAGCCAGGGTGTGTAATTAACCACTCACAATAAGAGTGTGAAATGTGCTTTGTTAGGGATTGCATGATGGCTACTGAGGATCACAGTGGAGGCCAAATCTATTGGAGTCCAGAGCAGTGCATTGATTTACCTTGCCACTCAGGACCACAGAAAGGGATTCTGAATCCCATCTTAGCTCCACACAAACGCCCTGCAGGGCGTGGGTCCCACCTCCCACTCAGGGCTCTGTGGCTTCAAAGAACTAAGCCCACCCACCCTTGCATGAGTCTCTAGAGGATGGAGGCTTCTTTCCCTAGGAAGCATCTTCTGTTTGCATTTTGAGGTTGTATTGTCCTAGTCCCATTTCCTCCCCATCCCCTTTGATTTAGTAGTTTATTGTGGTTGTTTTGCCAGTCCTAGGGCTTGAACTCTAGCCCTGGATGCTGTCCCTAGGCTCCTAATTTAACTCAGGGCTTGGACTCTAGTCCCTGAGTCACACAGCCACTTCAGGCTTTTTTCTGTGATTAACTGGAGATAGGAGTCTCACAGACTTTCCTGCCCAGGCTGGCTTCAAACAGGCTGGGTTCACATGTGGACACACACAGGAGGGCTGGGTTCTGAGGCCATGGCGGGGGAAGGGAATGTCTTTAGGACCAGTGCTCTGAAAGGGGTAGGGAGTAGGGAGGTTGGCATGTTGCTGAATGTAAACAAATGTAGGAATTAAGAAATGAGGATATTACGGAAAGAAAGCAGCTGAGATGGTGCTTGGAAGAATGCTTAATAACAGAAAAGAAAAAGAGCTACAAAAAAAAAGACTAGCATAATGACTCATTGGTCATAATTGCTGTAATAGGAATTTCTATAATTCTGCTAGGATTAAAACTGAAAATCCAGTCAGCCGCAGTAGCTCACACCTGTAATCCTAGCTACTCAGGAGGCTGAGATCTGAGGATCAAGATTTAAAGCCAGCCGGACACAAAAGAACCTGAGACTCCTATCTCCAATTAACCTCTAGAAAACGGGAAGTGGGGCTTGGCTCAAGGGTAGGGTGGTAGCCTTGAGCTGAAGAGCTCAGGGACAGCGCCCAGGCCAAATTCAAGCCCCATGAACCACAAAACAAACAAATAAAACATTGAAAATCCAAATAAACAAATATAAATAAACCTCACTGAAGGCCGAATGTACACATGGACTCCCACGACCAATACAAGTCTACACAGACTAGGCACAGTACAGTATAACGTCCCCTTTCCCATTTTATTTATTTATTTTTTTGCCAGTCCTGGGGCTTGAACTCAGGGTCTGGGCACTGTCATTGGACACTTTTTGCTCAAGGCTAGTGCTCGGCCACTTGAGTCACGGTGCCATTTCTGTTTTGTTTTGTTTTGTTTTCTGAATATGTGGTACTGGGGAATCAAACCCAGGGCTTCTTGCATGCTAGGCAAGCACTCTACCACTAGGCTATGCTCCTGCCCCCCTTTCCCATTTTAAACCTCCCTCCCTAGTGTTAAGTGGGGAGAATCTGTGTCTGCAGGGGAACCATGCATACCAGGTGCTGTGAGACACTGGCCAAAGAATGCTTTGCCTTTTCACTCTCACTGAAAAGAGACTCCCCCAAACAGATCCACAAATAACTTCCTATGGTTTGGCAACACCAGGCAATAGCTAGGAGGTGCTGAGATTCCAGGGGAAGCCTGAGGTGGAGAGAGATTTATGGGTGTGTTCAATAAAAGATATGTCCATGAATTAGACTGAGCTCCCGAGGCGGGTCTCCACACATCAGAGCAAAGCAGAATGGAATTTCTTCAGAGTGAGACCAAGGAAACAGAAAGGCAGTGGCATCCAGCCTGCACAGGTGGCTGGGCAGCAGAAAGAAGTTTCTTCCACTCTAGCCCGTAGCAAGAAAGCAATCCAAAGTAGCTTTGTGTCAGTCCAGGTTAGTTTTGCACTGGGCTTTTTCCTTGTTCCTGCTCAAGCTACTTTCTAAAGACTGGCGCCTCAACAACACCCAGTGAGGACTTCCATTTTATAGATGTGTGTTGTTCAAGTCATGAATTGCCAATAAAAGCCAATTTGGTCTTTCACATCAGTGTGTTCTTTGATAGCTTTCATCCCTGGATAACTGTGCTGACCTACAGAAGCCCAGTAGAAGGATGCTGTGTCTCTCCTTTGAATAGAACTGCTTTTGTCTTGTGTATTTGTCTGTCTTTGGGAGTGTATGGGGGACACAGAAATGGAGGGACAAAGATAAAATGCAGCAGTGGTCCTCACCTCATGCTATGCTGAACCATGAACTAGTCAATTCATGAGTGGGGTTGAGAGGGAAAAACTGGGAGTGAGGGGAGAGGGTGACCCTGCTCAAGAAGAAAGTATCCATTCCCTAACTTATGTAACTGTAACCCCTCTGTATATCATCTTTATAATCATAATGACATTTTCAAACATGAAGGCCTGCACCTGATTTTTTTAGTTTGGTGTTGTTTCTGGCCATTCAAGAAGTGGGTCATTTGGACAAGATTGTGTAAACCTGAGTGTCAAAAGTGTCCTTACCTGTGTAATCTCTCGAAGCATTTCAGCAATGAAAATGATTACTATATATTGATTGCACAAAGGGAGCTTTTATGTGACATTCCCACATGTGCGCAATGTACCCCAACATTGCACCCCTGTCATTCTTCCTTGTTTCCTTTTCCCCATCTTAAATGAATGTTGGCAGGTTCCATTGCTGTTTTCATATGTGCCAACAAATATTTTGGTCATTTTATCTTTAATGTTTCTGATGCTGGGGACCAAGCCCAAGGCTTTCAGCCTGCTATACAAGTGCTATACAATCAAGCTACACTCCTAGCCTGAATATAGGCTAGAAATGATTTAAAATTATGATTTTTGACTACTTCCCCCCCCTTTTGGAGTCATCTGTCCTTGTCCTCTGCTTTTCCTGGTTTGCCCACACATCCTGGCTTCTCCGTTAGACTTGAGTCAAATTATTCACAGTAGTGGAGTCTTTTACATTCTTGTACTCTCCAAACAGCAGAGGAGAAAACAGGAACAGAGACTGTTAGAATTAGCTTGTGATGACCTCCTCGAAATGAACTTCGGTGTGCCATGGGCCCCAAATCAGCAAGAAAGCACATAGAGCAGGCAGCTGTAACTTTTTTAAATCCTTACCCAGCAGGCCCCGCCCCTCTGCTCCCATTGGCTGAGCTCAGGTTCACAGCCTGCAAAGGAATGTGGTTTAATTAACGGGATATGATTAAAATTCTCAGAGCTCTACCAGGATGTCATAATCAAAGTGCTCAGGAAAAGGACGTAACTCACAAGGGCCAAATCCCCAGGTCAAAGCAGAATCTTTTAGAGACACAGTCCTCCTAAGATCAACAGAAAGGAAGCAAACCACTTGGATGGAAAAGACATTTTTTTTTCACAAGACATGCTCAAGAAAGATGTATTGCTAGGTTATATCTTTTAAAACCCTGACAGCATAAACCACCCAAGTTACTTGAGACTTCTAACTCATTTACCTGACATCAGTCCTGGAAAATTTACAGATCTGCATGGGTGTCAGTTTCCTATTGTTTAAAAAAAAATTGACAGTCTTTGGTTGTGTTGTTGTTGTTGCCAGAAGCAGAAGTATTACCAATTCTCTCCTTTCCCTCACTCAGCTGCACTTTGTAAATGAGTCATGGGCTGAGCTGTATTGCTGCTTGATAAAACGTGTAACACATTTTGTGTCAGGTATAACTACTCAGCTGTCTTTCTCCCACTGAGTCTTCTTGCTACACACCAGCCCTCTCCCCCAATCACCAGCGGAGAACCTTCATAATTTCCACTGCCACACACAGTACAGCGATGGAAAACTGTACTTCTCTTACACAGGAGAAAACTGTACTTCTCTTCCCATCCTTGGCATTCCCAAAAGATTGGCCTACCACTGAGCATCAGGTTCTTCTAATGGGAAACCACAGCAGTGCGTTTGTCATCGCCTTCTGTCCTCAGCCCCACTTCCTAATGAATGTATGTGAATATCCACTGCCACTCTTGAGAGGACTATAATGGGACTGTTTAAAAATAACCACCCATTCCCATGCTGTGCTAGTTCATTCTCAGTAAACTCTATTAGAATTGTGATGATTGTGGGAGGAAAGATTTGGCACAGAACTGGTTATTGCTGAGCACAACAAATGGATAGAAATCAACAATTTGTTTTTCTTCTTATCTAATTACTGGATTGGTATTGAATTGAAAAAAATTATTTGGACTAATGGGCAATTTAAGAAGTTACAACTTTTTAATTGCCGGTATCCTTAGGGGTTTTTATTTCTTCTGATAAATTTCTCGCATAGCTTAATACTGTAGAATTAGTCTTAGTTCTAAGACTACAGTCTAAGACTCAATTCTACTTTGAGAATTTGAATTCTTTGGAAAGAGTGAACAAAATGAATAAATACTTCCTGTAGTATCTTATACTTTCTTTTCTCTGAGTTTTTAAAAAAATAAAATTGATGTTAATTTTAAAATAATTTAGGTTCGCCCCAAAATTGAAAAGATATTACAATATAGAATTCATATATGCCCAAATATCCAAGTTTCCTTATCAGTTACTTCTTAGATTTGTATGATACATTTGTCATAATGAACAAACCAATATTGATATATCATTATTAACAACATCATATTCTTATGTCTTTAGATTTTTATCTGATCTGCTATGTGATGTTCTGTTTAGTCATGGTGTCTCTTCTGCCTTCCCTTGGTTTTGCCAGTTTCCCAGGCTGCCCTTGTTTTATATGACCTTGAGGAATTTGAGGAATGTTGCGCAGGTATTCAGTTGCCTTGGGTTTTGTGTTATCCGCGGGGTTGGTCGGGGTTATGGTGCAGACCAGAGATTAAATGCCATTCTCATCCTATCGTGGACACGTACTTTCAACGCCATTGAACATTGCTGCTGGGGACACTGGTCACTTGTTGAATGTAGTGTTTGCTAAGTTTCTCTACTTTACTTTTTTTGGACCCATTTCTTTACAGAACATTCTATATTGAAGTCACTATAGGTACTTCAGATAAGACTATTTGGGAAATAAAGTTGATCAGAGACTATAAAATAGATATAGAGTCTTGGTAGACTCATATCACAGACTTGTCTCCTTTCCCTAATTTATTTACTACTCCAATCCCTTTATTTCCTGGTGGATGTATGGATAATGATTAGATAATGATACCTAGAGAGGGGCCCCACAGCGCCTTCATTGTCTTTTCATTGAAGTATTCCAGCTTTGATCATGAAGAGCTCTTTTAGTTGGCTTCTGTATACTTTCAAGATAACCTCAATGTTTTGGGGTTAGCCTAACTTTTTGGTGCTACAAGATGACTGGGGTTAGCAGGCATGTTCCTGGCTCAGTCCTAGAACTGGCCGCCTCTCTAAGTGCTTCCAGTTCAATTTATCAGAACATTATATTAGAAACTAATATTTGGCCTCTGGTTTGACACATTGCACCTGGAGTGTAATTGTCTCTACAAGTTCAGATGTAGCGTACGAAATATGTGCGCCTGTTCTAATCACTTTATATATACATATCTATAAAGATTTCCCTATGTGAGCAATTATAGCCATACTTAGCTAAGCGTGTGCTCATGTTGGTCTCTCCAGCTGTTATCGCTCACCTTGCTTGTCTCTAACCTTCCATTCCAGTGGTAAGAAACATCACCTATCATCTGTATACACTCAGCTGCCCTGATTGTAGAAATATTTACCTGTATTTCTGGGTGAAACAACATTTTACTAACGGTGGAAGAATGCCTAGGTAGTTTCATTGTTCCTCATTTCACAGACTTCATTTACTGCCATAAATTACATACATAAGAAACATTTCCCTACCAGTGAGGTAATTTTATATATTAGTGATATATTTAAATATTTTTGTCATAGCCTGCTTTCCATCCTGAAATACTCCACCATTCCCAATAGTTTTTTTAATTTGCATACAATATGCTTATAAAATTCAATGTGATTTTACAAATGCATGTGTCACATTTTTATCTTATAGTTTTTTGTTTTGTTTTGTTTTGTTTTTGCCAGTCATGGGGACTGAACTCAGGGCCTAAGCACTGTCCTTGGGCTTTCTGAAGGCTAAAACTCTACCACTTGAGCCACAGCACCACTTCCAACTTTTTTGCTATGTATGTGGTACCAAGGAATCGAGCCTGGGTCTTCATGCATGTTGGGCAAGCACTTTTACCACTAGGCCAAATTCCTGGCCCTATCTTATAGTTTTATATAAAATAATTTCATGGCACTAAAATATCCTCTAGTGTCATTTATTCAATTTTCTCTTTATCCTTCCTGGATTCCTGGAAAAACAAATGCTCTTTTTTTTTAACACTTTTATAGTAATCCATCTTTTTATTTTTTTTGGAATAGTATGGAAGTAGATTGGTACCAACTGGTCTTGGCAGGTTGGCATTTTCTTGTTGTTTAGCAATGTGTATTTATGATTGATCCACACCTTTAGGTGGCTTGATAGCTCATTCGTTTCTTTTGGGGCACAGTCCACTGTGGGTTGGGTAAGAGATGGACACTGATCTGCTGCAGATGGAAAATGAAGAACTTGCTGTCTTCATGTGTACTCTCAGGTTTCCCATGCTGGCTGGCATAGAATCAGAAGAGAGGAAGTAGAAAATTGTGCTGTGGAATTGAGCAAGGGTTTGGCTTTAGTGCTCTCATCAATTCTGCTCCCATTCCTATGACCAGAATTCCATACACACACACACACACACACACACACACACACACACACACACACACACACACAGACTGGAAATGAAGTAAAAGAAGAGCTCAGTTGAATTAGTACTATTACCTGTGAGCAAGCAGCACTGTGTGGCTAAAGAGAAAGGAAGATCAATTCGTAGAACATCTAGTAGCTGGGTCATGGTTGAAACAGCAGAGTGCTTTCTTTGCCAAACAAACATAAGGCCTGATCTTATACTCTGCTACCACCATTAAGTAAAGAAATAAAAAGACTGGTAAACATAAAATATTATCTCTACCATAGTATTCCTACTTGTCATCAGATAATAGTGTTGCTCTTTTTCCTATACATAAAATATGTATTTAATGCCAAGCACAGTGGTTCACACCTGTAATCCTAGCTACTCAGAAGGCTGAGATCTGAGGATCATGGTTCAAAGCCAGCCCCAGCACTAAAAAGTGTGTGAGACTATCTCCAATTAATCACCAGAAAACTGGAAATGGTGCTGTGGCTCAAGGGGTTAGGGCAGTAGCCTTGAGCTGAAGAGCTCAGGGATAATGCCTAGGCCCAGAGTCCAATCCCCATGAGTGACCAAAAATGAAAAACAAACAAACACAGCACACACACACACACACACACACACACACACACACATACACACACACACACAAACCATGCATTTATAGTCTCCTCTACCTCAGAACCCAAATTCCTGCCTAGCCACTGCATCTGGCTCAAAGTTTAGATTCTGGTGTAGATATGCACTTCAAGGTATGCTGGATGCCCTTTGAATTCTGAAAGTGTCATTCTGTGATGGCGGAGAGATACAAGGTTGGTGGCGGGAGGGATACATGTTCTGCAAAGGGAAGAAAAGAAGGTACAGCAATGGCAGGTGCAGAGCAAAGTCAGCATCTCTCTGTCCCTTGTGACCAAACTGTCCTGCCCTCACAGCATGGGCCCTGGATCCCTACTGTAGCATCTTCTTCCTTTTATTTTCCCTTCTTCTTGGTCACAGCTGAACGGGGAATGCTGCATGCCCTTGTGAGAAGGTACAGTTCCCCACAGGTGGAGGACAGAAGGTCAAAGGCTTCGCGTGTCAAGTCACAGAACGAGAGACTTGCTAAATCCACCCTGAATTTGATGCTGTTGTTGTCTTGTTGCTAGAAACCGCTTTTGCTCCTGATCTATTTTCCTCCAGGAGCTCCACTTGCTGGTCTCCCAACTCCAAATCCTCACTAAATACCATTCTCAAACTGGTTTTACTTCCCTATCTTCCCCTGTCTCATGTCTCCCGACTGGATGGTAGGTAGGTGTTTTGAGGCTATGAATCCTGAGAGGGAGTCACATTTCTAGTTGGATGTTGCTTCAATGTTGAGTTTGAAAGATTGATTTGGCACAAAACCTATTTCCATCTTAAATCTTTAGATCTTAAGTTGGAATTTCGAAGCCTCTCTGGCCCTGGCCTAATTTCTAGAAACTGGATAGTTCTTTCTTAAATTCATCGCTCTCTTCTGCTTCCATGCCAAAGCAAGACAGGGTCCACAGCACATATGGATCCATTATCTTTTTGCAACCAGCTCCTCTGGAGCAGTCCCTTTTGTGGACACGTGTATGGACTTCCTTGTTACTATGGCTCTCAGAACTTTTGCCCAGGACAATGTTGAGTGCCCTCCTTCCCCCCAGAATGTCCTCCCACATTGATGCCACACACCTGCCATCAGGGCGCAGCAGTAGCTAGCACGGATGGTGTTGAGTTCTGGGTCTGGCAGGGTAATTATCACTGATATTAATTCCCTACAAGAGCCGCCAGTAAAAGTGTCAGTGACTTAGTCCACTGAAGTATGCTCATTGTGTTTGCCACATTACCCTGTAAATGGAATGGATCCAGGCCACTCTGTGGAGAGCTACAGTAACACATGCCATGCTCAAGTTGTGACATGCAGGCAGGCAGATGGGGGGAGTGCCATCACCTCTGATTGTGTTCCCGTGGCCCACACTCAGCCGCATGTTTACTTAATTGCAAACCATGGTGAGAAGTGTGGTATAGCCGTGAGTGTGTTATGTCCAACAGGAAAAGAAATAGATTTGGTTAATAGAGGACAGTGACTTTTTTGCCACCTCTCCTTGAGTTCATGGCATCTCACTAATCAAATGAAGCTGTTGATAATTTTGCTCACAGGACAGTATGTGTGAATGTTCTAATTTAAAGAAGTGCTATTTGAGTCTCTGGGACATTTTTTCTTATATTTGACAAATGAGGATAATCACTCCAATCACCTGACTCCTTTCCTTGCCTTCTTCCTTCCATATCCCCGCTAGTCTTGATAAAAAGTAGCTTCAGCCATGCCCTTTCTGTTAATGAAATTAGAACGTAATCATCTTTTTACCCAGCATCCTTTGGCCAGTAGCAAGATATGGCTGATTATAACTCAATATGTGAACCCCAAGTCAGTGCTTGCCTCTCTCAATGTCTTCTTTTTAATGATATACTTGTTCCTAAAAGCCACAGACTACCTTGATGGCATGTGATCACTACAGTTTTCTGATACATAGACACTGAAAATAAACTCTTCCTGGCCTTGTTCTACCTTTGGATTTTTATTCTCACCCAAATTTTTGAGTCTTGGAAACAAAAACTGCCTATAATAGAATTCACATAGATTTTTTTCATTAATCTATAAGGCAAACACTGAAGAAAATTACCTTACCCACGTCTTCCACATCTGTCAGTCAGCTCCGGGTGAGATTCTCTCAGAAATGACTCTTCTCCTAGGATCGGTACCAACATGTCAAACTCCTTACACTAATACATCATGATGTTCAGGGCTTTTAAATGCATGGAATGCTGTATAATGAAGACACACACATACCAAAAAACAAAACCCACTGGAAAGTCTCAGCAGTTCTTCACCCTAATTGCCACACGACTGAAAGCCTGGGGCCTCCCAACAGCTGGAAGCTGCTGTCATGGAAACACTAATGTTCCATCATTTGAGAGATTAAAAATTAAGACTATTAATGGACCCAACAGTAGTTTGCATGTTTCATTAGTTTAAAAAACAGCCATTATTCTGGGGTTCAGAGGAATTGAATTTTTGAATGGCTTTTTAAAATTCTCTATTAAAATGGTCCAAATGTTCATTTGGATGGTATAACAAAACAGAGGGAAAAAACAAAGAAATACCATTTCTGAGGAACATTGAGGAAAGACAAGGGTGTTTTAGCAAATCAGTTTTGCCTCTTCTTCCCGACCTTCTCCTCCTGGCTGATCGCTTAATTGGACACAGAGGATGGCAGGAGGGTCAGGAAGTGAAGGAGAAGCCGATTTCAGGATCCATTCAATTCCAGTGCAGATTCTTCACCAATCGACCACTTCGGGCACAAACCCAACAGCATCAGCGCCCTGTCTTTTGTGGCGTTTGGGGAGCCACAGGGAACCAGCCCTCATCAGAGGGTCACCAGATGAATTCAACGAATCTTAACAAGCACTTATCAGGGGAACATATCAAAAGTTAAAAAAAAACCAAAATATCAAAATAGCCACATTTTTGGACTTTTCTACAGGCTCACTAAGTTATTTCCCATTATGAAGCATGACCAAAAACTGTGAGGAAAACAAACAAACCCACAAAGCACAATAATAGGGTTTGAGTCAGAGCCCAGGCTGTCTGGATTTGTCTGGATTTGTCTGGATCTTTCCTGATAACTGTATATGAGTAAGTCACTAAGCTTTCTGCTCATCCACTTGCATGCCTGTGATAGAGACATGATAATATTAGAATCGTAAGACTGCCAAAAAGAGGAAATAATGAAATGGAGTAAAGCATTTGCAGTGTCTTGCACCCCCCTAACTATGTGGAACGTCTTTGAGTTGTAAGCTATGTCTGCCTTTTCTATTCTATATCGTGCAATGGGGATTATTCTTAGTGACTTAGAAGAGCATTGCTTCCGAGCACCAGTGGCTCACTTCCGTAATCCTAGCTACTCAAGAGGCTGAGATCTGAGGATCCAAGTTCGATGCCAGTCCAGGGAAGGAAAGTCTGTGTGATTTTTCTCTCCAACAAATCAGCGAAAGCCAAAATGGAGTTGTAGTTCAAGTGGTAGTATGTCAGCCTTGAGTGAAAGAGCTAAAGGACAGCATCCAGGCCCTGAGTTCAAGCTCTTACTTCTGTCACAGAAACAAAACAAAACATGGCTAGGGGGCTGGGAAAGTGGCTTAGTGGTAGAGTGCCTGCCTGGCATGCATGAAGTCTGGGTTCAATTCCTCAGTCCACATAAATAGGAAAAGCCTGATGTGGCACTGTGACTCCAGTGGTAGAGTGCTAGCCTTGAGCAAAACAAGCCCAGGGTCAGTGCCCAGGCCCCAAGTTCAAGCCCCAGGACTTGCAAAAAAAGAAAAACCAAGCAAGCAAATAGGGTTATGAATTATCCTATGGAACCACAGGGTTCCACCTCTTATGAACAGCTCGTAAAAACCATCCTGACATTTTATTTTTGTCTCTTGACATCAGGGGACACTACATCATGCACTCCTTAGAGAAATGTCATCAAGGCAAATGCAAATCTGACAAATATTTCTTTTCCCAAGAAAACACAATTTAAAAAAAAATCACATTTCTCCTTACAGGCCGCATCCTCTCTGAATGAACCATTAGGGCTCCATTTAGTGCATCAAAACATTAATCCACTAAATGGTGCCTGAAGGTGAATGCAGCGGATGGGAAGGGCTGAGCTGCTTGAAAAAGACAGGTCCATGGTTCTCCTGGGCTCCCTGTATGCCCAGAACAGAATACCACCTGGCCACCTGGCATTTCTGGTTGAAGGTGACCTCAGGAATCTGGGTACAGGGGTCCCTCTCTTTCCTGAGAGGACTTGCCTATGTGACTATCATGGAAACCTGACAAATAGAACCAATTGTGAACAGAGGTGCTCTGGACACTGAAATGTGAGTTTTCTGTCTGATTTTTTTTCTTTTTGGCACTATTCTGGGCTTCTACTTGCCAGGCAGGTGTTTTACTAGTTGAGTCACACTACAGGTCCTTTTTGTTCTGACAAGGACTTTCTTTTTGGCTTGGGACCAGCCTTCGACTGCAATCTTCCTATCCATGTCACTTAGAAACAGGATTACAGGCAAGTGTCACCATGTTCAGCCTCAATTCATCTTTTTTTTTTAATCACCATATATTAAGTATTGAGAGCTACCCATGTACGTAATATACTTTGGTTACGTCCACCTATCTATTACTCTTTCTTACCTTCTTTCCCCCTTCCTTTGTTAGAATTTTCCCCGGGCTTCATTATTCTATTTTCACATATACATAGCATGTACTTGGCTCAATCCACACATGACAGAGAATAGGTTTAAAATCTCAGCTCTATTTTTAAACTAAGGGAAGCGAGGCCTGCCAGTGTCAGCTGGAGGAAGCCGGGAGTTGATGGGAAGGGCGACTGTCATTCCCTAAACATTGCAGCATTGCATCCCTACCAAAAAGGTAGACAGAGGCTGCTATCCGGGGAGAGTCATTACATATGATGGCACGCTAATATAGGGGTTACAAGGAGTAGTTTCCAGGTGAAGTTGAGACTTTTGCAAAATGTTGACCACATGACCAAAGATGATTTAGCTCCTGCCTGTGCTAGTGTATCTGCTCTGGTGATTGTCATTAGACAGGTTCAATCCACTGACTCCAGGATCTCCTGTGCTCTATCACCTACCCCTCCCCTGTCCCCAAACCCCCTCCCCCCACATGGCACTTAGGAGTCTAGGTTTGCTTTCTTTTCTTCCTCACTTTTAAATCACTGCTTTACAGAAGTTCCTTTTCTTGTCTCTTCCCATCCCCCCCCCCACACTTTTTTTCTTTTTTGGTGACAGTTCTAGGTCTGAATTCAGGACCTGGGTTCTGTCCCTGAGCTTTTTTGCTCAAGGCTAGCATTCTACCACTTGAGCCACAGCTCTACTTCTGTCATTTCGGTGATAAATTAGAAATAAGAGCCTTGTGGGCTTTTTCTGCCCAGGCCAGCTTCAAACCATGATCCCCATATCTCAGCTTCTTGTTAGCTAGGATTACAGGTGTGAGCCACTGATGCATGCCTGTCTGTCTGTCTGTCTGTCTGTCTGTCTGTCTGTCTATCTATCTTTCCATAGGAACCTGGCCCAAGCCTTTCAGATTATCACTTTCACTGGACATGCTAAAAATCTAGCGTTGCTGCAGAGGTTAAAAATTCTTTCTGGCACTCATCAGAGTTGTATCTATGGGGCCAAATTTCATTCATATATATATATATAGTATTATATATAATTGTATATATTATTCACATATATGTACAATTTCAGGGGCTGTGCTTTGGGTTGCAGCTAATTTTTGTTTTGTTTTGTTTTGCCAGTCCTGGGGCTTGAACTCAGGTCCTGAGCATTGTCCTTGGGCTTTTTCAAGGCTAGATCTCTACCATTTGAGCCATAGCACTACTTCTGGCCTTTTCTATGTATGTGGTACTGAGGAATCAAACCTAGGTCTTTGTGCATGCTAGACAAGTACTCTACCACTAGATCAAAGTCCCAGTCCCTACAGCTAATAGGTTTTATCTCTCTCATCTACCCCTTTGTTCTAGCTTAGTGTCTCTCACTTATCACCCTGCCCCAGCCAGCCCAATGCTTCTGTTTTTTGTTTGTTTTGTTTTGTTTTAACTAATCAGTATACAAGCCTTGACAAAACACATAGAATAATATTCTCCACTGAAAAGGGGCTGAAGACAAAGTAAGCAGTTTCCTATTTTATTACAGGACAAAACTTACTCCTATTGAAAAAAAGGGGAAAGGAGGATGAGGATTAACTAGAAGAATGCCATATTGAAGGAGAGCTTAAGTGGTAGAGGGCCAGGTAGGAGCAAGAAATCTGAGAAAGAATGCAAGACTTTGAGTTCAGGCCTGGTACACACACACACACACACACACACACACACACACACGATTCTGAAGTCACCTCTAGAACACTCTATAAAGGAACTTATACCAGGATAAATGTGCAGCAAAGCTGAAACCACTACCAAAGCAATAAAACCAACCTGAAAAAATATAAGAAATTTTATATATGAATTTTTATCATCCATTTGAAGTTGAATTACATTTATCTTGATGACCTTTCAAACCTGGGTTGTGCCAATTTCTGCTAGAGGGGCATTGTGTTAGGCAAGCAAGGACAACGCACACACATTTGCACCTGGACAAGAAGTCTGTGGAACTTTTCTCTCTCAATGCTGTTCCATTCTAGTTTTTGCCAGTCCTCTCTGGGACTAGAAGACAACTTGGTCATGAAATAAATGCTCTGATGTCAGAGTACTTGTCTGACACAAATAGGAGATCATAAAATAACTAGACCTGCTTAGAAGATTTTCCTACCTTAAACTTAAATACACTTCAGAAAGAAGTCAAGGATTTCAATTTTAATTTGAGGTCTTGGCCAGTTTCCTATTTTAAGTAGTAAGAAACAAAGAGGAAGAGAAATAAGGCCCATGTTTTTTTCTTGTAATCGAAGGCTTGATTACAAAAGACTGTTTCACCAAGTTAGTGACTCACTGCTAACTGACAGATGGCTATGAGGATGAGATGACATTTCTCTATGGCAAAATTCCACAGACTGTGATCATTCAGGGTGGATATTAGGTTGATCAGAACTTTTCCACTTCTATTGCCCACCATATCCCCTTGCTGCTTTGCCTTTCAGGGATCTCAGAACTTCCTGTGTGGCTTCCCATATTCCTATTTAGAAACTTGAAGTCTGTATTTCTGTGGATGGACTAACTCTCCTGAACATTTCCCCCTTTTTGTACAACGAATCCCCCAGCAATAGTAGGATCTTAAATTTAAAATGCATTGTTCTGCTAAGTGCCAGTGACTCACATCTGTAATCCTAGCTAC
This sequence comes from Megascapheus bottae, assembly GCF_031878675.1. Classification (NCBI taxonomy): domain Eukaryota; kingdom Metazoa; phylum Chordata; class Mammalia; order Rodentia; family Geomyidae; genus Megascapheus; species Megascapheus bottae. The sequence goes on from NC_143516.1 coordinate 62,468,662, forward strand.
CCCGAAGGCTGAGATTTGAAGATCATAGCTCAAAGCCAACCTCTGTGAGAGTCTTATCTCAAATCACAAGCAAAAAACCCCTGAAAGTGAAGCTGTGACTGAAGTGGTAGAATGCTAGCAGTACATCATAGGGCCCAGGCTCTGAGTTCAAGCCTCAGACTAGCATACACACACACACACACACACACACACACACACACACACACACACACACTATAATACAAGACCAGATTCGTGTCATACCTTCAAGCACAATTATGTATATAATGTATTTGTGTGCATGAATAATTATACAGAATTAGCAGAAAAATCTCATGTTTTGTTGCTTCTTGGGATCTTAGAGCTGAATTAATCTTGGTCATTGAGAAAATCTTCTTTTGAGCAGTACTCATTTTTGTTTTTGTTTTCTAGAAAATGAAGATGCATTCCTGGAAAACACACAGGAAATATGGTTGGGGAGAGAAGCCGGTTTTGCAGGCACTGCTTAGGAATGAGAGGACCTATTTGTCTCTAAGAACAGTCAAGAATTATGTGCTCACTGGATGAGGTCACCATGTATCCTTCTGAGCCTCACCTTCTGTCCTCTGATCATCTAGCTGGGCTGCTTATTTACAGATTTTTCTGACTCAATGATATTCAACTTTGATTTTCCCCTGAGCCATCTATGAATTACATAAAGAACGATTTCTGAGCCTAGCAAGAGAAAGGAAGGCAGGATGGCGATGAGGAGGTGGGAATTGTCTAGCAGACCAACAGGAGGAGAAATTTCCTCACACTCATCCTTGGTACGAGAGGATAAAAACTTTCACCTTTTGTGGATCCAGTATTTTGGGGATTTCATTACAGTAGGTCTAAGTTTGGAGGTCAGGTTAACATTGACGATGACTAAACTTAAAAAAAATAAGCCTTCCACCAAAAGATAGAATCTTTTCTAGTTTCTGAAATCTTTTGGTAGAATCATAGAAACTCTCTTTCTCATTATGTTCAGTCTTTTCCTTTGAAGTCCAATGAAAGGAGACCTGGAATGTCTGACATGCCAAATCTGATTGGAAGAAGAAGCTGCAGGCTGGGTGCAGGTGATAGAGAAGCAGCTGAGCCCTTTCTTCTCCCAACAGTCTGCTGAGTCCAGGTTAGGCCTGCAGCCTGGCAGGCATGAGATGGGGGGAGGGGGAGGGATATTCGGGGAACTGAAGGAACCGAATGGGATTCTGGAGACCCAGTTGGTGAGCCTGAAGATTTGAGATGACAATTGAAATGGAGGGCTCTGACATTGGGTGAATGGGTGAGCAGTTGTTTGACATCTAGTGTGTGTGGCGAGGGACTTGAACTCAGGGCCTGGGTATGTCCCTTAGCTTTTTTTGCTCAAAGGTGGTATTCTACCACTTGAGATACAGCTCTACTTCTGGTTTTTCACTGGTTCCTTGGAAATAAGAGTCTTACAGGCTATCCTGCCCAGATTGGCTTTAAATTGTGATCCTCAGATCTCAGCCTTTTGAGAGGCTAGGATTACGGACGTGAACTACCGGAATCTGGCTTGACGTCTGTCCTCATTTCCAGCAAAGTCATGCTGTCTAGGAAGGTTAAATGAGGTGCTGCTTGAAAAGTGGCTGGCACCTCAGGGTAACCAGTGGCCATCATTCCTATATGTAATTATTAAACAGCGATTGCAATGACTGTTTTCTTTCAATACATAAGTGAGCTTGCTCAAGAAGATTTCCGGCATGCTTTTAAATTGCCTCTAGCAGAGACAGGACTTCCTGACATTTTGACAAGGTTTTTGAGGCTGAATATGTAATATTCCTGGAATCAGAAAGTTTTCCTTTGCACGTTGAGAGGTCAGAAGTGGGGGCTAACTCTGAGAAGCTCCAAGGAGGCACTTTGTATGCACAAATGTGTGCTTATTTTGTGTGCATGCACAGAGCATGGGTATTTATGTGCCCTTGTCTGCAGCCTCTCATGAACATTTTTTATACTACCTCTGATCTTCAGGATCTTCTACTTTAAGGTAATTCTCGTCTCTGTGACAAAACTAGTTCATCACCCAAAATATAGTTACTTGCTCAATCTTGGAAAGCATACATGGAGTTTCAGACCTCCTGAACCACACCTCCATGTAAACCAAACGTAGAAGAGAGTGAAGAGAGTGGGGCTTTGTATTTTTCTTTCTTTAGGTTTCCATTCTATTTGGGATCCCTTTTCTTTTCTGGTTGTTTTTCAATTTGAATTAGCTATGTGAAGCATTGTTATGTCACTTAATCTCAAACTCATCAAAAGATGATAACTGTAGGGAATGACTCCTATGAATGTTTCTGGGGTTTTTCCCCCTCATATTTCTGTCTATTATTATCTTTTCTCTTATTTATTAATAAAGACAGTGCACTATCGATAATATATTTGCATTTTTGCTTCTTGCTCCCATCATGTCTTAGCTTTTAAGAGGATGACAATTGCATCTCAGCTTAGAAGAGCTCCAATCTGATGGCAAAAAAATGGTAATTCAGAGTTGTTTTCTTTTGCATTTCTTTAATTATGAATATATTGAAAGTATTTGTGCACATGTTTAAGAACCATTTTTGGTACAGTTTCTTTTTGCATCCTCTGATTTTCACCTGGGTTTTGATTGTTTGTCCTTAAGAGTTCTTTTGCATTAGGGACTTCAGCTTTCTGTTGAGATTGGATATTACAACTATTTCTCTCCATTTGTCCATTGCCTTTTAACTTGTTTACGTGTATACCTAATAGAAGTTTTTAGGTGATCAAATCTATCAGCCTCTACTTTTCTTTACTGTAGTTTTGCGCTCTATGTAGAGAGACATTTCCTACATGGAAACTAAGTCATTTGACTCCATTTTGTAATGGTCTGGCTAGTTTGTTTTGAACATTGAGATACCTAGTCTACCTTTTATAAGTGAATTCCTGTGTACAGAGCTGGTGTGAATATCATTTTAATTTTACCAAATGGTCACCAATTTTTAACAATGTTGATTTTGGCAACAGTAATTTGAGACACGCTTTTTTTTACAGTATATTAAGTTTCCATAAGTATTTTTATCTGTATCTGTTTTTCCCCTTTGATCTTTCATTGGCACCCCCAAGATGTAAATTGCCCAGTTTATGGCATGGAATGCTGTAGGTAAAGCTACCTTTTCTTTTTGCAGTGTTTTCCTGGGCATTCTTCACATGTTTATTTTCCATATGATATTTACTGTCAACATTTAACTCCATAGAAGGCTGTGCTGGGCTCTTATTGGCATTGTTGTAGGGAGCCCTGATCTTACTACTACTGAGTCATTGTACCCAAGAAGCGGGGATGTGTGTGTTCATTAACTCAACTCTGCTTTTCTCTTTCATGAGAGCATCCTTAGTACTTTAGTTCTAAAATAAGACAAGTGAGGAGAGGTGTTACCCCCAGAGTCCCTGCCCACAACTTCCGACACAGCCTTCTGGTCATTGTATCCTTTTTGCTACCCATTTCAATGACGTTTACTGAACATTTTTGTTTTACTTCTCATATGCCTGATGCTGTACTAAGTCTGGAGAGCACAATAGCCAGAACACCTGTTCCCCAACCAGCAGTGGCTGACAGGCCAGTGAGGAACGCAAGGGATGAATCAACAGCCACGATTATCCTTCCCTGGTAAGAACAGGTCAGTCTCCACAGCAAAGAGGAATGAGACGTGAAGGAGGATGTTAAGATTGCTGTGGGGAATACTGCAGGAAACTCCCGTGTTCATGTTGTCTATGCCTGCATACCTTTTGCAGCGCCTGCATCTTACAGAAGACAACTTAAAGCTTGAGTTGCAAAGTGTGGATGCCCTTCTTGTACATCCAGGTGTGTCTGCAGAGATAGCAAGACAGGCTGCAGGTGCTTGATTGCAGCAGCAGCTGGCACAGACAGCTTCTCTTCACTCTGGTGGCCACTGGGCCATTTGTAATTTGACTTAAAAGGAAGCAAAGCCTTAAAAAGCCCCTTTGTTCACCTCAGATATGTCTTAGTTCTGACACTGTAATGAGTAATCTCTGTCTTTGTCTCTCTATCTCTGTTGCTGTCTGTCTCTTTGTCTCTGTCTCTGTCTATTGCTCTTTCCCTCTCTCTGTGTGTTAGCAATATTGGGCATCATGTTTCCATGCTTTTAATAAAATCTAGTTACTTCCAATGTGGAGTTATTAGTCATTTAAAGGCTTTCTTTTTTTCCTTCTATGACTCTCTCCAGCTTGATTCACACCTTGTTTTGAGCCTGTGGCAAGTCTAGCTGAGTCTCAACTAGAGTGTCATCCAACGAGAAAGCAATGGACCCTTTCAAGATCATCAGTATTCCTAGAAGTTACTTTCTGGCCACTGTCTGTCTGGTATCCAGTATTGAATTTCCAGCCCTTTTCTTGTTAGGGAAGAATTGCAAGTATCAGAATGGTACTAAAATGAAGATAGGGGCTCGTGTTGGTGAATAATTCTGCTGCAGAATGGTAAGCAGCAAGTGTGGTTGTAGATGCTGGGGCCAAGAATGCTCCAGGAGAAGGAAAGGAATCCTCATCTTTTATCCTTTCTTGTCTTTCCTTGAAAGTAAAGGGAGCCCCTTCTGCTGCAGCTTTCCAACACATAGAAAGTGCCGACTGGAACCCCAGAAGCCTCTGAGAACGAGACGCAGGTGGCTCTATTCAAATATGAGCCCAGGTCACACTATGTGCAATCATGCAATTTGCTCAAGAGGAACTCGAGAATGTCAAGTAGGTTTTTCTTTTTCTTGTTAGTTTTGTCTCTCCTCTTTCCTACTCAGCACTGTAGTTATGCAATGGAATCTATGCGTTTCTGGTCCTCTGTCCCCCAGTGTCTATCCCCAGTCTCTGTCATTCCCTTGGGCTCTCTGCTTCTGTTATTTCCAGCCCAAAGTGGTGCTGCAGAAGAATTACGGGTCTGCAGTGTTTTGTGGCTGCCACTCTCCTCAAACACCTTCAAAGCCATTCTTTATGACATTCTTTATGACTCCCGTGCTCACTTTTCCAAAACAGTGCTCTGTCCAAAAACCATCTAAGTTTATTAATCCAATCAATTACTGATGCTGGTTTTCCCCCAGTGAACAAGAGTTTCCACACAATAGCCAGCACCTATATAATGCAGCATATGTAACCAGATTATTTAAAATCTGGGTATTGAGCGGCTGGGAGTGTAGCCTAGTGGTAGAGTGCTTGCCTAGCATGCATGAAGACCTAGGTTCCATTCCTTGGTATCACATATATAGAAAAGCTGGAAATGGTATGGTGGCTCAAGTGGTAGAGCTCTAGCCTTGAAAAAGCTCATGGACAGTGCCCAGGCCCTGAATTCAAGCCCCAGGACTGGCAAGAAAGAAATCTGGATATTAAGGTGACAGTACTGAGGAATTGATGAATGCAGACTGATAAGCTGGGAAATGTGTACCATGGAATAACATAGAAAAACTTCCCATTTGTCCTTACAATGAACCTATAATACAGAAAAATCATCTTTTTTCCTTTTCTGTAACTTTATTCCATTGTGCCACTAGGAGAGGAAGGCATGCCACCGGGAACTTCCCAGAGTAACTGTTTCCTCTCCTGCTCTGTCACATCCCCACCCATGCCTTCCCCATGCCTTCCCTTTTTCCCCATGCTGAGGGGAAAAAGGGTCTCACCATCATTTTGATCTTGTGGCTGACCTTGTGGCTAACCTTGTGGTTGTATTTTAACCTGGATCCATACAAAAACATTAATTGGCACATTTCATGGATGAATTTCGGCTCCAAAAGAGCCTCTCCACACCTGGATATTTCTATTTTGTTATAGGATTTGGTAGACTTCCTTCCTGTATCACGTTTTCTTTTTCCTGTTAAGACTTTATTTTTAGGCTTTTTTAATGCCATATACAAGGGAAGAGTTGGTTACAAACTTATGAAGTGAAATGTATATTTAAGGTGGTTGTTTGCTTTTTGCCCCCAAAGATTCCGGTTTGGTTTTTTTCTTTCACATTTTATCACAATGAATTCTAACTAGATCTGTACAATAGTTATAACTGGTTCGTTGTCTTCCACAGGATTGGGAGTTACTTGGCTTAGAGCTAGTTTACTGCATTTCACTTACAGTCAGTGAAGACGAGCATTGCCCACCTTCCTGTACCAGTTCTACACTGAATCTGTTGGTTAGTCCATGCAATCATTCTTGATCTCTAACAGTACATCTTCTACTTTCAGAATTGCCATTGATTGCTTTTCAGTACTTCTATTTTGTCCACCAAAAAAAAATCAGGGGAGAATGTGCTATATATACCTAATGGAATTTTGCTCATCTATTGGAAAGAATGACATTGTACCATTCATAAAGGAACGACTTGGATATTAAATGAAGCAAGCCATTCTCTCTCTCTCTGAAGGGAGAGGAAAAAAAGTATGTTTTCTGCTAATATGTGGATGCTAGATTTAGCTTACAAATGCGGAAGTAAATACATTGGGTATAGGTATGCAAAGGTTTTAACTGACATATAGGAGAGGCAAGGGAGAACTTAAATAGTGTAATTCCTTAGAAAGGGAAATCAAAGTTCAGCAAAATAAAACAACAGAAAGAGGGAACTGGGAAGGGATGGTGTGAGATCATAGGGAAAGTGTAGACAAATGAAGACCAGAAGACGAGGAAACCACAGAAAAGAATCCAATGCATATCCTATAAAATGACAACTTGGGGGAGGAGGGGCTGCAAGTGAGGGTTGGGAGAGAATTTTGAAAGGGGTGACACTGATCAAGTTACACTGCATTCATAAACTGCTTTGTTAAATGACAACTCCTTGATATAACCACTTAAAGATAATTTAAAGAATGATATTCCAAAAAAGGAAGTCAGGAAAAAATTCTATTCCTTCATTCCCAACATGGTCCTCCCTCTAAGTTTTTTTTTTTGTTTGTTTGTTTTTTGGCCAGCCCGGGGCATGGGCTCAGGGCCTGAGCATTGTCCTTGGGTTTTCTCAAGTCTAGAGCTCTACCACTTGAGCCACAGCACCACTTCTGGCTTTTTTCTAGGTATGTGGTACCAAAAAGTTGAACCCAGGTCTTCATGTATGCTAGGCAAGCCTCTAGGTCAAACTCCCCTCCTCCTCGCTCTAAGTTCTTTGACACATTTAATAATCATTGTGTTGCTTTTACGTCCTGTCTACTAATTTTAAAAACTAGATGATCTCTATGGCCCCTGAATTTTCTCTTGTTAATAACCATGTTTTCCTACTTCTCTCCATCTCACCCATATATACTATAATATACCACGAGAATGCACACATATATGTTACAGTATATACACACAAATAGTGATGTAAACATAGTGGATGAAAGAACTTTTTTTATTATATTAGTACTTGCTGCAGAAGTTGTGGCTACATTCCTGGATAGCTCCTAATTCAGTAACAGGGCAAAAGTTCCGGTTGTCTTCTTTTCTCCAGTGCTGCTTTTTGTATGGAAAGGATGGCTGAACAGAATCGTGTTTTTCAGCCTTCCAACCCAGGTCAGCAGTCCAGCCATTCAAGAATGGCTTGGCTGCTTCCCCTCCTACAGAAGCTCTGTAGGAGCCGTTTGCCGAGGCCACAAGTCCAGCCATGGTAGCCTCTTCTGCTCTCTACTCCACTGGTGTGAGCTCTTTTTTTCTTGGCATGTAACTCACCTCAGCTCCCTTACTGTGGCTGCTCTTCAGTAACCCCTTAGAGCAGTGTGGTTCTATGGCTTAATAATCCCCAGAAAATTTCATGGTATCAATTGCTTCTGTTACAATCTAGGGGAAAAAATACGATGGATAACGGAAACTCCTGAGAAAATCTCATTTATAATTGTATTTCACAAATGAGTGGCAGAAGGAGTTATGGGCACAGAGCCTGGATGTGCAGAGGCTCACAAGAACACAGAGGGACAAGATCTGAGAGCATCCCAAAGCTCAGCAGTGCATTCCTAATATTTTATAACAACTGAAAAAAACCCTACATAGTCTAAAGTCCAAATCCCTTATTTCACAAATGTAGGTATTTACAAAAGGCTCACTTGATAGGCTGAATAATTCCTTTGCCTTTTCAGTGCCCTGGCAAGCATGCAGCTCAATATCTCTCCTTCTTCCAGCCTATAATAAAAGCCTCACTCCCTTTTTCATTTCTTCTAACCTAAATTCCAGGAAATGGCAGCTTTCCCTGAGTTCTAAATTTGAATGAAGTTTAAAAAAAATCAAACTTAATAATCCTAGCTATTTGGGAGATAGGAATCAGCGAATGAAGGCTTCAGGCCAGCCCAGGAATAAGAGTTGGTGAAACATCATTTTCACCAATGGCTGGATCCAATTGCATGCACCTGTAACTCCAACTATCTGGGGAAGAAGCACAATGACTGGGCAAAGTGAAATGCACCTGCCAGCCCTCGCCATGTGGACAGGCACAGCAGCATCACAGGCCAGGCTGGTCTGGGTACAGAGTCAGATACTATCTTGGAAATAACCAATGCAAAAAGGTGCTGGATGGATGGGTCCAATGCGAAAACATGTATCTTGTGAGCTTGAGACCATAAGTTCAATCTCCAGTAGCTCCAAAACATTTTTTTTAATGAAAAGTAAACTTGGGCTCCAGGACCTGGGGCAGAAAGAAGAAATTCCATTATCTCTCTGAATGATTTAAAACGGGTTTTATTAAGTGACAAGAAGATAATAGCTCCATCTGGGTCACCTGAGATGGCTTAGCTCTGAATGCTGAAAGATGTGTTTGAATCTGTGTGAGTCCAACAAGATAGGTGAAATGGCCTCGCAAAGCCATGTTATTTAAGTTAGACCTTCAATCCTTGAATACCTGACTGATTATCTGAGAACCTCTCCCAAGCGAAGCATGGAAAAATTCATGTCAACACACTGAGGCTGAGCAGCTAATGAAGGGTCTCCAGGCAGAAGCCACTGTCTGGTTTCTGGTTTCTAGTGCAAGCCAGGGCTTGGAACCTTGCTTTTTTTTTTTTTTTTTTTTTTTTTTTTTTGCAATGTTTCTCCAAAGTTCTAAGGAGAGTCACCTTCATGCTCTCAACAGCAATCAATAGTTATTTCAGAAGGGAATTTCATAGTTCCAAATAGCTTATATAATAACTCAACCAGAAATAGCCAAGGAGGGAAGGAAACCAGTGCGCCCAGGACAGCTACCCCTCGGAGAAAGCTTAGACACCAAGAGAACAAAGCACTGGCGAGACAAGCACATTTTGGGTAACAATGAAGACTAATGGATTCAAGAGCATGGCCTGTGACTGAGCATGACAGCCCTGGAAGACCCTGCTAGTCTATCAGAACACCATTTGTTTATTGAAGACAGCCAATGCCTTCTGTGGAATTTTTTGGAATATCACGAACCAAATATATTCTAACATACCTTTTTTCTTCTCTCACAGGAAATGTTATTGGAAGAATTTTAAAAATAGAGACTAAATCCTGTGAACTGCTAACAGAGATGCTTTGGTAGAGCGATTTAGAAATAGCTCTACGCACTATCTCTAGCCATCTCCAGGCTTCTTAAGGACATTTTGTGGTTTGCTAGCAAAATTCACTAAATGTAAAAGTTTTTGTTGGGAGGCTCATCTGAACTGAGGGTTGGTTCATTTTATTTACTATGTCTCCATCTCTCTCTTCAGGTTGAACAAACCTGAAAGGCTATCTTAAAAGTACATCTCCATGTGAAGGTCATTCCATGCTAGTACAGTTCCCATTATGGCTCTGGTCAAGTTCTGTTTTCTTGGTAAGCATGGTATATTTCTCTGGCCACCTACTGACCTTTCTGAATGGCTCTTTTCAGAGGCCCATGTATTGCTATGTGTATGGGCTTATATTCTGCCTTGTATAATTTTAGAACTCCTGAGTTACATTGTAGTATGCATCTTCCTAGCTGCTACTGCTGCTGCTCCTCCTTCCTCTTCTCCTTCCCCTTCTCCTTCCTCTTCTCCTTTCTCTTCTCCTTCTCCTCCCTCCTCCTTCTCCTTCTCCTTCTCCATCCTTCTCCTTCTCCTTCTCCATCCTACTCCTTCCTCCTCCTTCCTCCTCCTCCTCTTCTTCTTCTCCTCCTCCTCCTCTTCTTCTTCTCCTCCTCCTCCTCCTCCTCCTCCTCCTCCTCCTCCTCCTCCTCCTCCTCCTCCTCCTCCTCCTTCTTCTTCTTCTTCTTCTTCTTCTTCTTCTTCTTCTTCTTCTTCTTCTTCTTCTTCTCCTTCTTCTCCTCCTTCTCCTCCTCCTCCTCCTCCTCCTCCTCCTCCTCCTCCTCCTCCTCCTCCTCCTCCTCCTCCTCCTCCTACTCCTCCTTCTCCTTCTTCTTCTTCTTCTTCTTCTTCTTCTTCTTCTTCTTCTTCTTCTTCTTCTTCTTCTTCTTCTTCTTCTTCTTCTTCTTCTTCTTGCCAGTCCTGAGCCTTGGACTCAGGGCCTGAGCACTGGACTTTCTAAAGACTACAGCTCTACCACTTGAGCCACAGCACTACTTGCAGCTTTTTCTGTATATCTGGTTCCCAGGAATTAAACACAGTGCTTCATGCATGTTAGGCAACCACTCTACCACTAGGCCATGCTCCCTGCCCCTCCTAGCTTCTTCTTTAAAGACTTTAAGGCTCATTGGATACAATATCCATTTGTTCTCTGCTCCTTGTACATCCAAGATAGTTCTGGACCTCATTAGTAAGCACAATATGGACCATGCTAAGTTCTTCAATTTGGTGCCAGAGTCCTTTCTCAGAATTTCTGGGCTTCAAGAATTGCTAAGACTCTAAATCAGAGAAATGATATTCATTTCTTAAATAATATACAATGCTCTGAAAAAAATAAGGATAACACAATCCATGGTAGGAAAACATTGTTTTTTTGAGGCTAGAAGAGCAGCAGCATTATTAGTGATGACCCCTCACTCCCCTCGCACAGAGCGGTGATCCCTGGGGAATGACAGTCCCCTGCCACCATGGGCTGTCCACAGAGGCAGCTGTTTGGGAGGAAAGTTCCCAGTGGGCCCCTCAGAGGAATGACTGCAGGACAGTCTGCTTCCAGCTGGGAGATTTAATTAAAACTCTGCAGAGTCTGCGGTGTAACAGAAATATAACCTCATACCAACTGCATCTTAGTTAAGCACTGAATTGGATCAGTCAGGTTTCTCCAGAGACATAAAAGTAATAGGATTAGTAGACACTGTGTGTACCCCCCCACACACAAAAGCCAGTTCTTTCAAGGGCAAGATAGCAGGCTGGAGGTATAGGAAAGCATTCATGCTACCCAGAAGTCTGTGTCATGCAGCATTCCCTCTTGCTCCATTTAAGAGCTTCAACTGATTGCCTGAGAACCATCTACATTTTGGAGGATAATCTACCTTACTCAAAGTTTAGTGGTATGCAGCTGGGCACAGTGGCTCACACCTGTAACCCTAGCTACTCAGGAGGCTGAGATCTGAGGATCACGATTCAAAGCCAGCCAGGGCACAGAAGTCCATGAGACTCTTAGCTCCTATTAATAATCAGAAAACCTGAAGTAGTACTGTGGCTCAAAGAGCAGGGAGATAGCCTTGAGCTGAAGAGCTCAGGGACAACATCCAGGCCCAGAGTTTAAGCCCCATGACCGACAAAAAAAAAAGGTCTGTGGTGTAAAAAGAAATCTCACCCCCACCCCACCCCAAACACTCTTACCTTCAAATTTGACCACATACCTGGATAGCACAGGCTAGACAAATGAACATATACTTTATCGTCACACTTTCTTAGTATTTTACTTTAACCACAGAACAGCTACACAGCCATACAACCAGACTTCATTTATTTGAGCTCTTGGCTCCTTGCTCCTTGCTGCATCCATAGCGTCCAGCTCGATTGAAGAATACATGAATGTACACACCCCATAGACCACTTTCTACGCCACTCCCCAGAGGCCTTTGAGTCATCATGATGACATGCCTCTCCACATGCCTTCTACCTCACATCAGGATGTCTTCATTTCCCAAAGGCTTTGAGGCAAGGTTGAAAGTGATCATCCTAAATAGGCAACTCATAAACAAACAAGATGACATTGGCCAAATTTCACCACCTTGCCTTGTGACAGGAGACAGTAAAGTGGCATCTACTTCCCTAAGCACTTTGACATTTTGCATCTCCTGGATCCTCTCCCTGGATTCATATCTTTTGTACACACACACACACACACACACACACACACACACACACAGCTTCCTTCTTCATTCTGATTTGTAATTTTTCTCTCTAGTGTGTTCACCAAGCATAGTGTGAAAATGGCATGGAGGCACTGGCTTAGTGGGAAGCCCTGAGGTCATAGATGAGGATGATGAAGCCTTCTCTTGCCTATGTCTTTTCCTGCATGAAGCAAAGCTACGGGCATTGCCACCAGACCAGGCCTACCAGCCACACTGCCTGTCTACTAGGGAAAAATTCTTGTTCTGAGGCCCAAAACCTAAAGGAAGCAGTGAAAGAGGAGTGTAAGACACAGGCATTTCCCTGTCCAACTGCTTTCTTCCTCTGTGGCTGGCTTTTCTCAGTTCTAAACAAGATAAAATCTGAATATGCAGAACAGGTGGATTTGCACTTGAAAATAAATGGATGAAAATGTTTGCAAACAACAGGTTTGTAAGCTAATTCAACATACGCACATAAATTAATATAATTCAACACATCAACAAGGCGCAAGGACAAGAATCACATGATTGTTTCAATAGACGCAGAAAAGACATTTGACAACATCCAACACGCATCTATGCTAAAATACCTGGAGAAACTAGGAATCCATGGAACATTCCTCAGTATAATAAAGGCTGTGTATGACAAAACCCACAACTAGTATTATACTTAATGGCGAAAAGCTAAAGCCATTCCCTCTAAAATAAGGAACGAGAAAAGGATGCCCACTCTCTCCACTCCTCTTTAATATGGTATTAGAATTTCTAGCCAGAGCAATAAGGCAAGAAGCAAGCAAAAAGGGGATCCAAATAGGGAAAGAAGAAGTGAAACTTTCCCTCTTTGCAGATGACATGATTCTGTATTTAAAGACACCCTACAGACTCCACTCCCAAGCTCCTTGAGCTGATTCAAAACCTTGGCAAGGTAGCAGGCTATAAAATTAACCCTCAAAAATCAACTGCCTTCCTCTATGCCAACAGTGAGAGGAACGAGGCAACAATCAGGAAAGCAACTCCTTGTGCAATAGCCTTAAAGAAAATAAAGTACATAGGAATTAGCTTCACTAAGAATGTAAAGGACCTTTTTGATGAAAACTTTAAAACCCTGAAAAAGGAAATTAAAGCAGAACTGAGGAAATGGAAAACCCTCCCATGCTCCTGGATTGGAAGAAATTAACATCGTGAAAATAGCAATCTTGCCAAGGGCTCTCTACAAATTCAAAGCAATAACAATTAATATCCCAATGTCATTCTCTATAGAAATACAAGAGGCAATTCAAAATTTCATAAGGAATAATAAAAGTCCCATATAGCAAAAACAATTCTTAGCAGAAAGAACAGTGCTGGAGGAATTTCAATACCAAACTTTAGACTCTATTACAGAGCTATAGTGACCAAAACAATTTGGTACTGGTACAAGAACAGGCCCGAAGACAAATGGGATAGAACTGAGGACCCCAGATATTAACCACAGACCTATGGCCACCTAATCTTTGATAAGGGACAAAAAATAGAATGGAAGAAAGACAGCCTCTTCACTGATTGTGGTGCTCTGGTCCTGTAATAAGAAAGTGGTTTTGACCTGTGCACAAGGATACTCTAATGGATCTCCTATGTCCTTCTTGGTAAAAGGTTTTCAGTATA